>NC_133452.1:77868616-78482505 GCF_048565385.1 Saimiri boliviensis
ACATAACTAACAGAAATCATTTACATAACTGAGGCAGCTTATTAAGCCAACCATAACTGTCAACATTTGTTTAAGTATCTCAAAACAAAAAGGAATGAGAGACAAGAGTTTAAGATAAATAAAAATTAATCCAATTCACAATCAAATGGAAATGCCATGGGCTCAAAGAACATTTATGTGTAGGATTTTGTTTCAAGACCCTAAATTTAACAAGCTGAAATTAAGTACCATGGCATTCAACGGTTTGGAATAAAGAATTTCCCTTTAATGGGATATTTTTATTTCATTTTTAAAAAGAAGAAGAAAATAGGAACAAAGCATCCTTAACTTGGTCTCCAGAGAAGCAAGTATTTCTTGCACTATAAAGATAAGCTTTGTAATGGGGCAGAAGGGAATTGAAGTGATCCCCTCTCACCCTGCTTCCCACTCCCATCCAGGCATTCCAACCCAGACCATGTTTCTTGCTTGAAAATGGGGGCTTGATGCTGCAAGTTGTACAGGCAGCTATGTAAGCATGAGTGAGATTGTGTGTCTTTGGGGAAAAAAAAAAAAAACAGCTCATATTTGCAGCCTCCATTCAATACAGAGGAGTGTTTTATTAAACACCCAGTTGCCTGTCACCAATGGGAGTCAGAATGGTAAAACAGAATTGAGTAAGAGCTTTGGATTCAGACAGAACTGAGTTCAAATATTTACTTCAATACTTAACTGTGTGATCTTGGGCAAATTACCCTCCCCAGATCTAGGTTTTAATATCCACCTTAGAGTGTTAACTGTGAGTGTTACTGAGCATAAATGGCTTAGCACACAGTTATTCGTACTGGTTCTTATCCCCCTCCTTTACCTTAATCCATTTTCCACTCCTGTTCCCTGTAGAACCATTTTTGTACCTTGGCCCGACTCCTCTGACCTGAAATTTGTCCTCCCCAGCCCTGTATTCTGAATAGTTTAGGACTTTCCACTCTGCTTCTCATACTCTGGTCCCAGCTGACATTTTAACCTGAAGATCTATTAGGAGTTGGCTCTCTGAGAAGCTATCAACAGAGACAAACATCAAGAAAAAAGCAGTTAAATGATGTACACATCAATGCTCATTCAACTAGAATTGTCAGAATGAAACCAGTGTCACTCCGTAAATGAGCAGGACAGTTTTCAGCTACCTGAGTAGTAATCAAAAACCCAAGCAATGCAGTCTTTTATTATCTGGAAAGGTACTCTGGCCAGCTTCTATCTTCCAAGTCACTGCAGTAAGCAACTGTACAAACCTAATAAAACTTCAAAGTCCCAATAAACTTGGGGGAAAATAAATCTTTTAATATACATCACATCCTTCTCAGTGGGCTTGGCTTTTCCCACTTTAATGCCAACTCTCAAAGAATTTATCTAAGACTTGATTGCTTGATTACCTAGAACCAAAGAAACAACATAGAAAAATGTTAACTCATTTTTCACCTTCTTGCGTACTAAATTTATTACTGAAAATCTCAAATGAAATCATGATAATACGACAGGAAAAAAGATAGAGGAAAATGTGACTGGATCAATTCAAATATAGGGTAAAGCAAAGCTACTTTGCCACACATGATCAAGCAATGAAACTGAGCTCTCTGTAAAGTTTAACTTCCTGCTTGCTTTAAGGAAATTTGACAACACATCCAGAAAGCACCTTAAACTAGTAATAAGTAGCTCAAATTGTAAAAATTGATGGAAGAGAGTGTGCTTTAAGTTCTATTCCCAAAAGCTTGAACTCTTTTGAACCATTTCAGTAATTTAATTAAGAAATCTATTAGTGATAAACTAACACATTCTTAAGTCAGATTAACAATACTCAGGACATAACCATGATTGATGGCTTTTGGGTAACACCAAGATCATTCCTAGAGAGCACATATTATTCTAAAGTAGCCTCTTAGAGCATGTAGCCAGAGTTGTGATGCCAGGTTCAAAAGATTTATAACTACACATCTTACAAATAAAAATAAGACAAGGAGAATAATAGAAAAACAAAGTCACAGTTAGAAGGAAGTCTAGCATTGAACCTCTACTTTTCATAGAACAGGAGACTGAGGCTTCCAACTTGCCCAGTAATACAACCAGTTATTGGTGAAATCACAACCAACAGGTGTTCTACTGACACCTGGTCCAGGTTGTGAATGTGTCATATTGTTGCTAATGCATGACTCAGGTGGCATCTGATGACTGGGGTCTCTGCTGTGTCTGCTGGCTCAGCCAGTCAGTCCATGCAGGGTTGCAGTTGCAAATCCCCACTCTATTCAAAGTCTGGCCTGCCTTGTCCATCTGTCAGCTCAGACAGTTGTGGAGTTTTTATACAGATAAACCAGCCAATCTATGGCAGAAATAAAATAGCAAAGTACTCACTGATTAAAATTTAAAAAGCATTAATATCCATTATTTAAAAATCAAATTATACAGAATATTATGAAAAGAAAAAGGAAAGTTTTCTGTCCTACTCCCCATTCTGAGTTCCACTACCCTTTAGAGTCACAGTTAGTCATTGGTGATCACATGTCCAATGTCTGTCTCTTTTATGACTTCTCAAGTATGGACATTAACTTTTTGACTCAGTGATACGAAAGCTGAGAAAATTACATTAATTATATGTTCTCCCTTTCCCTCCCCAACAGGTATTATTAGTGCTGTTATTTTTAGTGTTTTTACTGCTTAACTTTATAACTTTAAATAAGATCTCCAACCCTCCATATGTTATTCCATTGAATTTCAGTTTTTCTCTCTTGACCTTCCATTATGTTAGATGAAGAAATTAGACCCCCACTAGGGGGTGTGTACCATCTATTCCCACTTCCAGACTTCTGTCAACTTGACCATTACCTTCACACTTCAGGATTTATAGCAGTCACATTCTGTTCTGTTAACTAGAATTGAATATTCAATGTTTTATTTGTAGGTTGATCTTTAAAATGATATTCAGTTGAAATAGCACTACAATATTTTGATGATGATTATTTTTCACTACAGAAGCAAGGCATGTCATTGGACCTGAAGAGAATGAAACACATTCCGAACATCAGCAACTCTCCAGGGAGAACCGTGCACTGTGAACATTTGAGTACTGAGCCATCCCAGTCACTGAAAAGCATTAGCATCACAGCCCACTAAGAAAAACTTCCTTGTGATAATTATCTAGGAAAAAAATATACTTCTTACCCTCTGCTCACTGCAGCCACATCTAGCTGCAGATATTTAAAGCAATATCTCAGATTTTACATAAACAAATTAACATTTACAGCAAAAAACCTGCAACAAAAAGAGAGAGCTCATATTCTACAAAGGGCTTGTAGCTCCAAGTTCAACTTCCGTTTTTGCTAAATAAATCACTGTGAAGACATCAGCAATATATTCCCTGAGCTTCAGTTTCCTCATCTAAAAAAATGAGGGTAAAACCACCCATCACATAGGCACATTGTGAGGATTAAGTTAGAAAATATATGTAAAAATGTATCACGAATTATAAACTGCTACACAAACACAAGGTATTCTTGTTATTAATAAGGAGCACAGGATGCTGCTTCCAACAAAATTCAAATGCAGTACAGATGCCTAACATCAAATTAAGGCCATTTGGAGATAAAACAATCAAAATAGTATGTGCACAAATTGGCATTACATTCCAGGCAGGAATTTAAAACTGCTCAACTTGACATTAAGGAACCTGCTGCTTTAGATAACTTATTCAATACATCAATAATTTTATGCAAGACACCGACTCAGCAAGGAGGCCCCGTTCCTCCCTGCCAGTTGTCAAGGACAGTAGTTGCAAGAACTACCAAATGGAGCATTTCATTGGTCAAGAGAGGACAAAATAAAAATGGGTTTTAAGGCTTTGTCATGACCCTACACCTGAGTCCATGTCAATATTAAAGAATGAACTCAGAGATCATTTCAAGTCGCTTCAAAGAGAATTTTTAAATGTCTAAAACTGTAGGTTGGTTTAAACACCCGTTAGTGAAGCTCTTTGAACAGTTTTCCCAAATGTTAATAACAACTCCTTCTATCTGGTCCAGCACATACAACACACAGTCCTACAGGGTTGCTAGAGTATCATTCAAATTCAAAGGGCTATGAAGACCAAAGAATCAGATCAAATTATCCTAGGGAAGTAAAAGTGAATCCTAGGTCTAATGAAAGAATTATCTATAGCATTGGTTACTTTGTATTCCACTAAGAACCCCAAGTTCCAAGAAAAGAGAATACCCAGGAATCTTATTCCTCCAACACGGTGGGTGGGGGGGCAGGGGGGAGGGGTGGAGGGGTGGAAACATTTTAACTTAAGGGTTCCATGTCAGTGCTAAGAGTTTTCCTTCCGTGTGCCTTTTCTTAAGGTTAATACAGACAACCCTGGGGACAGAAATCATTAAGCTGTTTCTAGGGTCTGCTGAGACCAAAATATGCCTGAGAAACATCTGCATACCAATAAGCCAGTTGCCATCCTGTGCAGGACGATCGGACTCATTAGAACTGCAAACCTGCTGAACTCTGGTCATCTCCACTCATATGAAGAGGATGTCTCTTTTACCCTTTATGGCAACTGGATTTTTCCTCAGCTGTTGATGAGAAGAATCTCCGTCTTTATTGAGTAGATATTTCCCTCAAGTGTTGCTCTCCTTAATGGCAATTTTACCCTATTATGTGTATTTCCCAGGGAGCCCAAGAATGTTAATGAATGTCAAGCCCACATTTCTCTCAGTGGCCGGATTTCCAAATGTGGTTAGAGCAGTGGACTGCTGCAAGCGCGGATGCTAATCAGGCTCCATCTGCACAGGAGGCTGCTTGCAGAAACAGACAATTATTTTGCTCCGTGCAGGGCTGCTTGGGGATGGGGAGCAGCTGCAGAGAAGTAAATTCCCAGGGCTTATGATGATTAGGGCCCCCCCCAAAGTACACTTAAGTCTTTGAAATAAATAACAAAAAAAAAAAAAGTTTCCAAAAAGCATGAAAAGAAAATCTTACTCTTTGGGTCCCTTTACCATTTATTTCAAAGCCTTTCCATCAGAGGAAATATTTCTCTCCAACTGATTCAGGAACGAGGGCCCAGGCATGGGGAGCTATCCCACTGAGTACTCAGTAGTAGCGGGGTAGCTTTCCCTTTCGACTAAATGAAGAAGTTCTGGAAAAGGAAGCCACAGACAATGCTATGCCGTTGACACTTGAGAGCTAAGAATATTAAATATCTCACCCGTTGAGTAATTGTTTCTCTACTGCAGTGTGCCCAAGGGGAGAAGTCATAAATGAATTACTGATCATCATAGGAATGTTGAATTTACAAACCACCAGACATGCTCTCTGGTGGCCTCAGTTCCACAAATGGACAAAATTTATGGCTCTTTAGATACTTAGAAACTCTAGCCCAAGTAATCATTTGACATCATTATTTTGATGTTGAGAAAATAATAGATGATTGTGCTTCTCATGTTTCACCCCAAGCCTTGAAATAATTTGAGGGAAGAGAGCGACACAGGCATGCCACCAGACTGCAAGGATCACAAAGGCAATTTGATAACTGCCATGGCGGGTAAAGTGCTGCCCATTTCACCACATACCACTTCAAAGACGAGTTTGACTAACAGAAAAGAGCAATTGTCACGTCATCCCTCGACCCTCAGAAATTCCTAACACACTATTTTAGGTTCCTGAAGCAGCAAGATCAGACCAGAGTAACAGGGTTTTTGTTCCATTTGGAAACCTCTAAAAGCCTTGTGTGGACCTCAAAGAGGAGAACCCTTGGCAGGTCAGGGAATTGACCCATCCTAGGTCAGTGAGGCATCGACTCTGAAAAACCAGGGCAGGGCTGCAGCAATGCAGAGGCTTCCCAGCATTCTTCTGGAGTTTCCCTGGTGCCACAGGGTGCTCCTGAAATAAGCTAGTGCTCCAGAAAAGACTAGAAACCCCAATCTACTTCACTCTTAATGATTTGGGGAGGAGCCTAGGGCCAGAGTGACAACTCCCTAGTTAAGGCAGAAAGCAAGGGAAGAGAAGTCTCCTCACACAGCTGGGTACTTGGCACCACCAAACGGAGATTCAGTTCTGAGATCCACTCAGTGTCACTGAAGGATTCCCTGCCAAGGAGTCTGCCAAGGCTTTTCCTGAATGACTATTTAGCAAACTGATAAAATTGACAGGGTTGTCTTAACACCTTCTCCAGAAGGATGGACCTGATAGCAGCTAACACAGAAAAGCAGATAAAAGAAGGAAATATCTGCCCACTAACCAAGAAGAGAGAGAAGAGACTAGAAAAATGACAAACTCCTGTAACCTACCCCTACTCCACCAGCCTTGAATAAGAACAGAAAGAAATAAAAGAAATTAAAGGGAAAATTTGTCCTCCAAAAACAACAAATGAGAAAATAACTCAATTTGCATGTACAGATAGAAATTATAGAAATGTATTGCTCTAATGTATGGTCCAGAAATGCAGAGAGAAAGGTCACTACCTAGAGCAAGGCTCCTTGAATGCCACGGAGATGACCTGGCCACAGGAAACCCTGGCAGTGTGACAGCACAGATGCTTATCTTAACCTCGATCCCCAGGACTCACCTGGCTTTATGCTAACTTCACTTCTGTGCTCCATCCTTAATCCTGAGTGATGGTTGTTGAGCTAGACTAGGAAGAAGGCAAAGCTTCTATGGCCTTGATGCAAAATCTTTTAAGAGAACCTTCACTTGAACTGCACTCTGATGTGCAGTTATAATACCTTCCCATTTGTTGCCTCCTTTTATCCTCACCATAATATTCAGAGGCAATTCTCATGTCTGTGGGTAAGGACTACAAGTCTCACTTCCCAGGTTCACACAATGAAGCAAGGAAAACGTAAGTGAGTTGTCTGAGATTACTCAGCTTGTTAGTGACAGCAATGGCATTGGAACCTAGACCATCCAAAGCCCAGTCCCAGCCTCTCCGCACCAGCTCATTAGCAACCCAACAAAGAAATCCCCAAGACTTCTACAGGCAATGGAAGCAAAGTAACAAATTAAATGGGAGGTTCCTTATGGTTCTGATTTTTATGTTGTTACGCTATATTTTACACACAAACAAGAATAACAAAAAAGAAAATTAAATGAAGGCTGCAGCCTCCTCCACTGTGTCAATGTTACAAATGCCATTTGAAATGGGCCTTTACTGAACATAGACTTGGAAGCCAGTTGACCACTGAACAGGTCACAAGGCATGAGTGAGATGATGCCACAGGGAAAGCTACAGCCCTAGAGCATGGTGCTTTTTAACTGTTAACTGGTTTACTGGTTTTGTGTTTCATTTGTCTGGTAGTTCTCCTGTCCTGTCCTGCCTTGCACACATACAATGTTCCCCCATTCCTCCCTCGAGTAGTAAGGCCATGTGATGCTTGCTTACTACACAGCAAGAAGAAAGCAGCCACTCTGCCATCCTCCACATGCATGCCACAAGGCCTTCTTGGAGGGATATCTGGGTGGAAGGAAAGCAGCCTCCAAGTCTCTTTCTGGACATTGAGTTTTCAAAGTTCAGGCTTCCCCAATAGAGAGGCCTCTTCACTCCTCCAAGTCTCAAAGGGTCCCTTGTGCCTGGGCTGAGGTGAGGAAAGAGCAGACAAGGATCTGTAAAAACTCATCTTTGGTAAGACAAACTTATCTTTGGTGAGCCCTGTTATGAGCTGAAATATGTCTCCCCAAAATTCCTATGTCAAAGTCCTAACTTCAAATGCCTCAGAATGTGACTGCCTTTGAAGATGGGGTCTTAAAGAGAGAATTAAGTCATTACACTGAGCCCTTATCCAATAATAACTGCTGTCCTTATAAGAAAAGGAAATTTGGACATAGGTTCAGAAGAACGACCATGTGAAAACACGAGAAAGCAGCCATCTGTGAGCCAAAGAGAGGCCTTGGAAGAAACCAGCCCTGTTGACGCCTTGATCCCAGACTTGCCGCCTCCTGAGCTGTGAGAAAATAAAGTTCTATGAATTAAGCCGCCCCATCTGTGGCATCTTTTTATGACAACCCTAGCAAACTAATACTGACCTCAAAGAAAGAAACCCTTAGTCTTCCCAGCCAGTTGTAAGCCCAGGCCCTAGGGTGAGAGATACGCTTAGAAAGCGGTTTAGATTTTTTTTTTTTTTTTTTTTTTTTTTTTTTGAGACGGAGTTTTGCTCTTATTGACCAGATTGCAATGGCAAATTATCGGCTCACTGCAACCTCCGCCTCCTAGGTTTAAGCGATTCTCCTGCCTTAGCCTCCTGAGTAGCTGGGATTACAGGCATGAACCACACATCTGGCTAATTTTGTATTTATAGTAGAGACAGGGTTTCTCCTACTTGGTCAGGCTGGTCTGGAACTCCTGACCTCAGGTGATCCACCCACCTCAGCCTCCCAAAGTGCTGGGATTACAGGCATGAGCCACTGCACCTGGCTTTTTTATGCCTTCATTTCTTCATTCATAAATATGAATAATAAAAATTAAAACTTAAGCCAAAGTGCTGTTATGTGAATTCGTCACGACAATTAATATAAAAAACCTCCCACATAGCAAACGCTCAAGGATTGTTTGCTGTAATTGCTACTCTGAATGAAAACCAGATTATCAATCTTTCTACAACTCCTCAAAGTACCTCCATGCAGCAAATTCTCAATAAACAACTGTATTAGTCCATTCTCATGCTGCTATAAGGACATACCTGAGACCAAGTAATTTATAAAGGAAAGAGGTTTAAGTGACTCAGTTCAGCATGGCTGAGGAGGCCTCAAGAAACTTACAATCACGGCTGAAGGAGAAGCAAACACATTCTTCTTCCTATAGAGGCAGCAAGGAGAAATGCAGAGTAAAGCGGGGTAAAAGCCCCTTATAAACCATCAGATCTCCTGAGAACTCACTCACTATCGCGAGAACAGCATGAGGATAACCACGCCCATGATTAAATTACCTCCCACCAGGTCCTGCCCCAGCACGTGGAGATTACATTTCAAGATGAGATTCTGGATAGGGACACAGCCAAACCGTATCAAGGACCAACTAAATGTTCCAAGATTAACTTTTTTAACAAAGGGGAAATTAAAACATAATATTCATGAAAAACAGTAAGTTCATAGAGCTGCCTGAAAAGCAGGTGTTTTGAATTGCTGGGCATCTAGCTGTTAAAACAGGTACAAATAAAATAGAAGTCATAGCTTAAGACAAATTGGAGTCACCTGTTTAAAATAGATTAAAAAGGGGCTCTAACAGTGTTCACATGCCATTATTTAGCTGTTGGTATGCACTCAAAATATATAAAATGAAGCAAGTTTGGACTCAGAAAAACAAAAATATCATTTTCTAGAAAATGCTACCACCTCAGAGAGGAAAATAAGAAGCAAGGGACTGCATTTTATTTTGCATTAATATATGACATTTTCTGCTTCAGGAAAGTTCAGAGCTGTGGTGCTCTTTTATTGTTTATGTTGAGTGTGTGTGTGTGTGTGTGTGTGTGTGTGTGTGTATGTTACCTTTTTTCTCCTTCTGCATTATGGTTGGATGTAATGATAGTGAGTAAAGTTAATTCTTAGAAAGGAACAGTCTTACCTTACCTTATACATATTAATAAGTGCTTTCTTTGAGAAGCAATGACAGCTCTTGATACATTTTGACGAAAATGAAAGGGGGGAAAAAAACTGGCACCACTATTAAGAACACCCCTGAGGTGATAGAGAGCCACATCTTTGATACATCAGCACTTGGTCTCAATGCACACACTTATTAACTCACCTGTGCACCAAGAATTAGAATGAGCTCCTTCTTTAGACACATTTTCTTAACAGCGGTCCCAACAGACATGCTGGAGCCAAAAGCAGGGCTTCCATGTGGGTTGGGGTGTAATTTTCTCACAGTCTCACAGTACAGTTTGTACCGACAGCATCTCTCAGCAGATTAGAGACAAGCAGCATGGAAGTGATCGTTAAAAAGCTCGGCAAGGCCAAAAGGGTGGAAAAAATATCTCGGCTCCAAGCAAAACGCTGTCCTTTACTAAGAGAAGGGCATGAGGTTGTGCCTTCCAAATTATTGCCTCAAAGATTCCAAACTATGTGAAATAGATACACAGGGACAAATGAGTGCTAACTCCAGAGATCCACATTTATATGACTAACATGCCTTTTCCCTTGGCGAGCCTCAGAGTGCTTTGCAAACACTGTCTCATTAATCCCCTCCGACTCCCTGAAAGGAAGTTGGGTGCTGGTAAGTATTATTAGGTCAGTGTAGTTAGAGAAGCAGCAACACAAAGAAACCCAACTAAGTGCTGAAAAGGTTTCAAGAATGTAATGCTTCGACTCTCGGGCCAAAAGCATCCACTGCAGCAGGATCGTAATTTAGAGGAAATACTAAAAAAGAAAGTGGATGCATAAGACCCTTTAAGTATTTTTCCTCCCTTTCCTATTTGGCGCTGTATTAGCCAAGATCTTTGAACTCCCTAGAAAGTGACACCCACAGGGAAGAGAGCTGATTGCAGGAACGCTGGAAAGAGGAGGCAGCCTGGGGAGCTGCCTCATCAGCTGCCAGAGCATTTGGAGACCTGGGGTTTCCACTGCAAGGAAACTGAAAATGGAGGCTCAGCACCATTCACAACCACCACCTGGCTCAAGGAGCCTATTTAATAGCTCTTTGTTCTTTCTCCTAATAATACTTTAAAAAAAATAGAATAGTAATAATAATAGCTAACTTCACTGGTTAACTGTTGCTGCATATCAGACCACTCAACTATTTGTGCCTTTAAACAATGGTCATTTACTATCACTTATACATCTGTGCATGGGCTGAGGTTTGGCTGGTGGAGGCTGGGCTCTCTGGACAGCTGTGCTTCAAGCTGCAGCAGCTGGTGGCCCCACTCCCCCTTTGACCATGTTTAGGAAACCAGACGACTTCATCTCAAACTTAGAATATATTTCCACTCACATCTCTGTTGGTACTAGGAGTTAAAGGGTAAGCCATATAAAAATGAAGGTATCTTCCAATAACTAGATAGCTTAAAGCGAAAGATCATTTCTCAGGGGCGTTTAAATACCTTCAGTTAGATATTATTTAACCAATATAGACAAAGGAGTCAAATATCTATCTGACTTCAAACACCGTGTGGTCAGTTATTGGCTTATTAATAACCCACTGCAAGACAGGAAACAGCAAGAATAAATGGAAGCAATAACTAACCCATTCATTCTGCAACAGTGCTGTGGCATCACATCGGGATTTAAATACATTATAAACATCTAATCAGAATAAGAAGTGATTCCACCCTGAAGAAGCTTAAAATCACGTAGGTTAATTTTGTAGCTCAAGACAGTTCATTCTCATGACATCAGATTCCTTGGTAGTTTCTGGGGGCAACTGCCAAAAGCTTCAAAGCCCCTGGCCTAAAGCTCTGCATGTCTCTAAGAATAACTCTGCCATTCATTCTCACACAGTTTCATCAATTTCCAGATCTATAACGAATTAAGAAAAAGGTATTAAAATACGAAAATCCAGGGAAAACAACCCTTCCAAATAGTGGAAAGCACTGGTAAAGAAGAACAGTGAGAAAGAAACTGATGAGAGAAAAACAGAGTATGTGCATTCACAACGCTCAGAACTAAAACTACCCCTGAAACACTCATGATAAGAAGAAGTCTGTGAGCTCGCTATTAGAGGCTTGTGGCTGATACAAACTTTCAACCTTAGTTTTCCACTTGATTTAAAAATTTTAATTGGAAGTTCCAACACACCTTGAGTTCAAAGTAGCCATAGGAAGTACTATTAAAATTCACAGATCTTTTTTAGAGTACTGCACACTTAAGGTGATATGACCACCGTGAAATGTGATTTGCCAGTCCAGATGCTCCAGCTGTGATGGCGGCCGTATCTCCCTTCCTACACACTCCCATATCACTGCTCACATTTTATTTCTCTGCGGTTGAACAGGGCCCTTCAATTCATTTAATTAAAGCCCGAGGCACCAAATAATCTATTTTAAAACTAATTCTATTACTAATTTACTTTAAGTAGGTATTATTGAAGAATTCAGTTCTTACTTTTGTAGCAGTTCTTACTTTTTAGTATAATGAACTTTAACACAAATTGTATGGTACCTAGAACCCATTACCTGACACTTGTAAGCAGGTGCCCAGATTTATCAGCCTGGTAAATAACCATTCCAGGCCATTCACTCCTAAGGAATCAAACAATTGAAGCAAGTCTGAATAGGCAGATACATTTTCAAACCTGTTAAATTCACTCAAAGCTGAAAATTATTATAAGACTATTGGCAATTATTATCATTTATCATGTTCATTTTACAGCAAAGGAGATGACGTTGGATGATTAATTAGATATACTTTATGCACTTAAGTGAAATTGAAAAGAAGAAAATGAGAAGTACAACTTCTGAGAGAACACACCGCTGGAGGATTCATACATTGAGACATAGTCCTCAGATCCAGTATAGTGAAATATTTATTGTATCTAGATTTAATGTCCTATATAGCTCTGGATCAAGCCAATAGTGAGATGCTTAGTGTGAAGAATAGCATACTTACTGAATGAGTTATATCACATAAATATGTTTGAAGATTTCCTCAATTTAAAAATAACGTCACATGATTCATAATTTTTTAAGACACTACTGACTCAAAATGTAATTCTTGTTTCATAGCCATTATACTTTCTTTCCGCCCCCATCATCAAAGTGTATTCTCCATTGCAATCTTAAAATTGGTAGGAGCAAAAAAAAAAAATCAAATTTTTGAAAAAAAACACAATCTCAAGGTCTAAGCCTATATAGAAAAAAAAAATCCAGATAGCACCCTACTTAAAATCAAGTGTAAATCAAAGTTGCAAGTTAGATACGCTAAGGAGAAACTTCCCTGAGCCATTTACATAAGCTTACATAAGCATACAGGCAGAACTGAGGGACAATGAGTTAAGAGTTAGGAAAACACTTATCAAGTGGTGAGACGTAAGGGAATAGTAAAATATAGTACAGACCCCCAGGTGGGAGTGTTATATACTAATGACGTGGGTGTCCTTCTAAAAGAAATGATGAGAAGACTAATTCTTTTTTCACAGTGATGCAAACAACTGTAGCAAGGCCTGAAGCTGGTAAGAAACAGAACAGCTTCTGAACTAGTCCACAAGAAAAGAAAATGATGAGCTTCACAAAATATTTCAAAGTGACAGAAATGGATTTGATCCAAACAAGAGAGCAAAGGCCGCCACAGAGATGGTGGGAAGAGTGTTTACATGCTGAAGAAGAACTGAGTATCTGCATATTTTCTATCTAAAATAACACCACTACAAGGTTATGCATGGGATCTTAAAAAAATCAATACTATAGTATTGCAACATTCTGCATTCCCTGCAGGGTCAGCAGAATTGCTTTTGATGCTGTATCTGCTTTCCAGGTAGGCAATGAAATATGGCTAGAAAAAAACAGTCTTAATCATTAAAAAGTTCTTCATCAAAAAAAATAATAATAAACTTCATCTCCCTCATGTAGCAATTGTATGCAGCAATTAATGATATCAGTTGGATTTCTCAATAAACTGTCATAGTGTCACTCTCTTCTGAATCATTGTAATTCCCATATTACATTCTCTATTCTGGGTTTGGATAGACACTGGGTTAATCTTTTCTGGAGAGAAATTCTTTTTTTTTCTAATGTAGTTTAAAACAAAAGAACTGTTATGTGTTGTGTCTTTGTTTTAGATAGCAACTTTCTGTGGCAATGATTTTCTTATGTGACTAAAATGACCACTTTTTAAAAGAATAACAAGAGTCTAAATGGCATAGTTCAAAATCAAATACCTGGCCTTATGGAAAAAAAAAAACACCTCAAACTTATAGTACATTTAAGCCTCCTAGGGAAAATATCTTGAAGACTCACTGGGGACAAATTCTGGAACGCTGCTGTTAAATGTATTATGGTTCTCATGATCCCACCGCACATGAGATATAACCCTCTCCATCAGAGCCACCAGCACAATTCAAGTGAATCTTGATTGTTGCATCTCAATAGTGGAAATAAAGAGAAAAGAAAATCCGTATGCTACTTGACCCTCTCAAGCAAAAGAAGATTCATAAGCCTATTATTTTATAAATTCAAGAAAGTGCATAAGAACACAACTCATCTTCCAAATCCCATTTGTTAAAGTTAAGTGAAATATTTTCCTTATAGATCTTTTGCTCAAAATATTTTCCTTTCAATTTTTATGAATAATCATTAGTTTTCATATTTTAACATATTGAGATATATTTGGTGGTAGTTTACTAAACAGCATGATTTATTTCACAGGTGGGAAATGTACATTTGTTAAATGTATTCATGGATTTTTCTCTTCTAAGCAGCAATATGTTTTCCCTCTGCAGAAAATATACAGAAAATCTCATCACACAGAAAATTCTCTCTCTCTCTCTCTTACTCACCACACATCTTCAGAGTGACTAAAGAATGTCAAGGTTTCCCAGACACATAAATCACCAAGATTCAAATGCCCAGCTTCTTCAAAACTAGGTCTGTTTAGGTCTACCAATTAAAATTGCCTTAGAAATTATAAGAGACATTTTCTACATTACAGAATGTAATATTGGAAATTATAAGGCCATCTCTCCCCTTAAATGGCAGGACTATATTAAATAATCAGATTTTTTTTAATGTAAGGGAACACAGCTATCTCTCAATGAGTTAAAGACATAGAAGCAAATCATCCAAAACAGAACTTAAGTCAAACTATTTATTGTTTATTCTATAATTTATATGTACATACTTACCTATTCTGATGTATATTTATATCAGAATTTTATTCAAAATCATGTAAGGTGGGATAATATTGTGGAATATTAATAGATTATTTTCTCTTCCATCAATTTGCCTATTTAAACAGCTATTCAACTCTGTATCATCATCTCAAGAAAGGGATATGGTAAAAAATAAAGGATTCTTTATGGTTTGATTTCCAGAAACCTATAGCTGTTAAGAGATAGTACCACGTGGCAGTTGGATTCAGGTAATCACAATGCAGGAAGCAGGACTAGATTGCAGCTCCCGACAGAGCATCATGTGGAGGCTCACATTGTAAATTTTTAGCTCCAGATTGACTGCAAGAACAAAACAGCAATCCCAAGAGGACCCACAAACCCTCTGAGGGACACAGACTGCTCCTGCAGGACGCAGGAGACCCTCCCAAAAGTGGGAGTGCCCCAGCTGCGGAAGCAGGAAAGGGAGACCCTCCTCTCCTGAATGCACACACCACTGGAGAAGCTGAGGTCTGTTTGCAGGAGAAGTTTCTGAGTCAAAGTTAGAAATCTGAGCAAAATACAGGGGTAGAGGAAGCAGCAGAAAGGCCCCGGGAGCTTGCTGGGTCTCTAAGCAGCCCATTCCTGCCTCACACTACAGAGATCCGTTGGGAGGGTGGCCAGAGGAGCAGGAGGTAAAACTCCACAGGAAAAAGAAATTCTCTGGCTTAACTTTGTAACAATTTGAATGGGGTAAGAAGCCTCCTCGCCAGAACTCAGGGGCATGCAGACTTCACAGGTAGGGGAAGAACTAAAGCCTTTTCTCTTGCAGCTGGGAAGTGAGTAACCTTGGGTGAATGTTCAAGCCCATCTCACCCTCTGCCTGGAAACAGACCTGGGGCTGTTGGAGGGGGCACAGTGGGAGTCAGACCAACCCTTCAGTTTTTTTGGGAGCTGGGTAAGGCCTGTGACTGCTGGCTTTTCCCCACTTCCCTGACAACCTGCATGACTCTGCAGAGGCAGCCATAATCTTCCTAGGTACACTCCTTCCTTCAGTGACCTAGGAATCTCACTCCCATCCCCCACAGCAATCTCAGCAAGACTCACCCAAGGAGAGTCTGAACTCAGACATGCCCAGCCCCACCCCCACCTGATGGTCCTTCCTTATCCACCCTGGTAGTGGAAGACAAAGGACATATAATCTTGGGAGTTCTAGGGCCCCACCCACCACCAGTCCCTCTCCAGGTTACTATAGCTGTACTTTACTGTACTTTACACGTTACTATACTATACTTTTTTTAAATCGTTTAAATTATTTTTATTTACAGCAAACTCTACTATGTACATTTCACCCTGAATCACTTTCAAGTTCTTTGGCCTTTGCTTTTTCCAGGCTTGGCGATGTGAGCCACAGACTTCAGACCCAGGACGTTGCCTCCCCAGTGACGGCATATCTCATCATATCTGTCACTGTAGTTTGTCCTGACAGCTTCCACCAGCTTAGCCAAAGCGCCTTTGTCTTCCTTATTAACTTGGGTGAATGCGACAGTGGTGCAGCTCTTCCTGTGGACTAGATGTCCCAGTCTTGCCTTCCCCTTGATATTACAATAAGGGACTCCCATTTTCTGACACAGGGGAGGCAAGAAGACAACCAGCTCGATGGGATCCGTGTCCTGTGCTGTAGCCACCAGCTGGGCTTTCTTGTTTTCCACCAAGGCAGTGACGGTGTTAACTCCTGCTCGAAGGACGGGCAGTCTTTTGGTGGTGACGTCCCCTTTGCCAGCTTTCTGGAAACCACCACCTTCTGGCAGAAGACCAACCAGCACAAAAATAGAGCATTAAACCACCAAAGCTAAGAACACTCACAGACTCCGTTGCACCCTCTGCCACCTCCACCAAAACAAGCACTGGTATCTACGGCCAAAAGAGCCATAGATGGTTCTGATCCGAGTATCAGCCTGGAGCCAGGTAGACCCACTGGGTGGCTAGACCCAGAAGAAAGGCAACAATCACTGCAGTTCAGCTCACAGGAAGCCACATCCACAGCAAACAGGAGAGAGTATTATATCAAGGGAACACCCCATAGGACAAAAGAATCTGAGCGACAGCCTTCAGCCCTAGATCTTCCCTCTGACACAGCCTACCCAAATGAGAAGGAACCAGAAAACCAACCCTGGCAATATGACAAAACAAGGCTCTTCAACACCCTCAAAAATCACACTTGTTCACCAGCAATGGATCCAAACCAAGAAGAAATCCCTGATTTACTTGAAAAAGAATTCAGGAGGTTAGTTATTAAGCTAATCAGCAAAGGACCAGAGAAAGGCAAAGCCCAATGCAAGGAAATCCAAAAAATAATACAAAAAGTGAAGGAAGAAATACTCATGGAAATAGACAGCTTAAAGAAAAAACAATAAAAAATTCAGGAATGTGTACACACCTTTAGAAATGCAAAATGCCCTGGAAAGTCTCAGCAATAGAATGAAACAAGTAGAAGAAAGAAATTAAAAGCTCCAAGACAAGAACTTTGAATTAACCCAATCCAACAAAGAAAAGAGTATAAGAAAATGTGAGCAAAGCCTCCAAGAAATCTGGGATTATGTTAAATGACCAAACCTAAGAATAATCAGTATACCTGAGGGAGAAGAGAATTCTAAAAGCCTGGAAAGCATATTTGGGGGAATAATCAAGGAAAACTTCCCTAGTCTTGCCAGAGACTTAGACAGCCAAATATAAGAAACACGAAAAAAACACCTGGGAAATTCACCACAAAGAAATCTTCATCTAGGCACACTGTGATCAGGTTAAACAAAGTTAAGACAAAGGAAAGAATCTTAAGAACTGTGAGTCAGAAGCACCAGGTAAAATTTCCTATCAGATTAATAGCAGAATTATCAGCAAAAACCCTACAAGCTACAAGGGACTAGGGTCCTATCTTCAGCCTCCTCAAACAAAACAATTAGCCAAGAATTTTGTATCCAGAGAAACTAAGCATCATATATGAAGGAAAGATACAATTATTTTCAGACAAACAAGTGCTGAGAGAATTCACCATTATCAAACCGCCACTATGAGAACTGTAAAAGGAGCTTTAAATCTTGAAATAAATCCTGGACACATATCAAAAAAGAACCTCTTTAAAGCATAAATCACAAAGGACCCACAAAACAAAAATACAAGCTAAAAAGCAAAAACAAAAATAGTATCAAAGTACACGGGCAGCAAAAATGATGATGAAAGCAATGATACCTGACATTTCAATACTACCATTGAATGTAAATGGCTTAAATTCTCCACTTAAAAGATACAGAACCACAGAACAGATAAGAACTAACCAACCATCTGCTGCATTCAGGAGATTCACCTAACTAGCACTTAAGGATTCATATAAACTTAAAGGGTTTGGAAAAAGGCATTTCATGCAAATGGACACCAAAAGCAAGCAGGAGTAGCTCTTCTTTTATCAGACAAAACAAACTTTAAAGCAACAGGAGTTAAAACAGACCAAGAGGGACAGTATATAATGGTAAAAGGCCTTTTTCAACAAAAAAAATCACAGTCCTAAACACATATGTACCTGACACTGGAGCTCCCAAATTTATAAAAGAATTACCAATAGACCTAAAAAATGAGATAGACAGCAACACAGTAATGGTGGGGGACTTCAATACTCCACTGACAGCACTAGATAGGTCATCAAGACAGAAAGTCAACAAAGAAACAGTGGTTTTAAACTATACCTTGGAACAAATGGACTTAACAGATAGATACAGAATATTTCATCCAACAACCACAGAATACACATTCTATTCAACAGTGCATAGAACTTTCTCCAAGATAGAGCATATGACAGGTCATAAAATGAGCCTCAATAAATTTAAGAAAATTGAAATTATATCAAGCACTCTCTCAGACCGCAGTGGAATAAAACTGGAAATCAACTCCAAAAGGAACCTTCAAAACCATGCAAATATATGGATATTAAATAACCAGCTCCCAAATGAGCATTGAGTCAAAAATGAAATCAAGATGGAAATTTAAAAATTATTTGAGCTGAATGACAATAGTGACACAACCTATCAAAACCTCTGGGATACAGCAAAGGTGGTGCTAAGAGGAAGGCTCATAGCCCTAAATGCCTACTTCAAAAAGTCTGAAAGAGCACAAACAGGCGACCTGAGATCACACCACAAGGAACTAGGGAAACAAGAACATTCCAAACCCAAACCCAGCAGAAGAAAGGAAATAACCTCACAGAGAAAATTTGAATAACCTCACTAAGAAATGAAACAGGAGATTTACAACAGACACCACTGAAATACAAAAGATCATTCAAGGCTACTGTGAACACCTTTATGCACATAAACTAGAAAACCTAGAAGAGATGGATAAATTCCTAGAAAAATACAATCCTCTTAGCTTAAATCAATAAGAATTAAATACCTTGACAGACCAATAACAAGCAGTGAGATTGAAATGGTAATTTAAAAATTACCAACAAAGGAAGCCCAGGAACAGATGGATTCATAGCAGAATTCTACCAGGCATTCAAAGAAGAATTGGTACCAATCCTTTTGACACTATTCCACAAGAGAGAAAAAGAAGGAGCCCTCCGTAATTCATTCAATGAAGCAAGCATCACCCTAATACCAAAACCAGGAAAGGACATAACACAAAAAGAAAACTACAGACCAATATCCTTGAGGAACATAGATGCTAAAATCCTTAACAAAATACTAGCTAACCAAATCCAACAACATATCAAAAAGAATAATCCACCATGATCAAGTTGGTTTTATACCAGGGATGCAAGGATGATTTAACATAAGCAAGTCAATAAATGTGATAGACACCCAAACAGAATTTAAAACAAAAATCACATGATCATCTAAATAGAAGCAGAGAAAGCATTTGACAAAATCCAGCATTTTTTTATGACTAAAACCTTCAGCAAAACTGGCATACAAGGGACACACCTTAATGTAATGAAAGTCATCTATGACAAACCACAGCAAACATAATACCAAATGGGGAAAAATGGAAACCATTCTTGCTGACAACTGGAACAAAACAGGATGCCCATTTTCACCACTCCTCTTCAACATAGTACTGAAAGTCCTAGCCAGAGCAATCAAACAAGAGAAAGAAGAAAAGGGTATCCAAATTGGTAAAGAGAAAGTCGAACTTTCACTGATTGCTGACAATATATCCTTTACCTTGAAAAGCCTAAGTACTCCTCCAGAAAGCTCCTAAAACTAACAAAAGAAGTTAACAAAATTTCTGGATACAAGATTAACATTCACAAATGAGTAGCTCTTCTATACACCAACAGCAGAGAATCAAATCAGGAACTTAACTCCTTTCACAATAGCTACAAAAAAGTAAAATACTTAAGAATATGCCTAACCAAGGGGGTGAAAGACCTCTACAAAGAGTAGTTCAAAACACTCCCAAAAGAAATCATAGATGACACAAACAAATGGAAATACATCCCATGCTCATGGATGGGAAGAATATTGTGAAAATGGCCCTACTGCCAAAAGCAATCTGCAAATTCAATGCAACCCCCATGAGACCATCATCATTCTTTACAAAATTAGAAAAAGCAATTCTAAAATTCATATGGAATGAAAAAGAGCCTACTTAGCCAAAGCAAGACGAAGCAAAAAGAACAAGTCTGGAGGCATCACACTACCTGATTTCAAACTATACTATAAGGCCATAGTCACCAAAACAGCTTGGTAGTGGTAAAAAATAAATAAATAAATAAATAAATAAATAAATAAATAAATAGGCAAATAGACCAATGGAATAGAACAGAGAACCCAGAAGTAAACCCAAATACTTACAGCCAACTGATCTCAGACAAAGCACACAAAAACATAAAGTGGGGAAAGGAAAGGACACCATTTTCAACAAACGGTGCTGGAATAATTGGCTAGCCACATATAGGAGAATGAAACTGGATCCTCATGTCTCACCTTATACAAAAATCAATTCAAGCTGGATGAAGGACTTAAAACTGAGAACCGAAACTATAAAAATTCTAGAAGTTAACATTGGAAAAACCCTGTAGACATTGGCTTAGGCAAGGATTTCATGACCAAGAACCCAAAAGCAAATGCAATAAAAACAAAGATAAATAACTGGGACCTAATTAAACTAAAGAACTTTTCCACAGCAAAAGGAACAGTCAGCAGAGTAAACAACAACCCACAGAGTGGGAGATACTCTTCACATCTATACATCTGACAAAGGACTAAAATAGAGAATTTACAACAAACTCAAACAAATCAATAAGAAAAAAAAAATCCCAGCAAAAAGTGAGCAAAGGACATGAACAGACAATTCTCAAAAGAAGATATACAAATGGCCAAAAAACATATTTAAAAAGTTCAACATCACTAATGATCAGGGAAATGAAAAATCAAAACAGCAATATGATACTACCTTACTCTTTCAAGAATGGCCATAATCAAAAAATAAAAAATAAAAAATAGATGTTGGTGTAGATGCAGTGGACAGGGAACACTTCTACACTGCTGGTGTGAATATAAATTAGTACAGCCACTATGGAAAGCAGTGTGGAGATTCCTTGAAGAACTAAATGTAAAACTACCATTTAATCCATCAATCCCACTACTGGGTATCTACCCAAAGGAAAAGAAGTGATTATTTGAAAAAAGATGCTTGCACATACACGTTTATAGCAGCACAATTCACAATTGCAAAATCGTGGAACCAACCCAAATGTCCATCAATCAGCAAGTGGATAAACTGTGGCATATATACAATGGAATACTGTGCAGCCATAAAAATGAACGAATGAACAGCATTTGCAGTGACCTGGATGAGGCTGGAGACTATTGTTCTAAGTGATGTAACTCAGGAATGGAGAACCAAACATCATATGTTCTCTCTGATAGAAGGATGCAAAGGCATAAGAATGACACATGGACTTTGGAGAGTTGACGGGAAGAGTGGGAGGCAAGGGATAAAAGACTACAAATACGGTGCCGTGTATACATGGGTGATGGTGCATGAAAATCTCACAAATCACCACTAGAGAACTTACTCATGTAACCAAACACCACCTGTACCCCAATAACCTACAGAAAAATAAAATACGATAATTTTTAAAAACAGAAAATACTATGCACCAAAACTAGACTATCCCAGCTGGGCTGGAGAGGAGAAGGAAAAAAAAGAGAGACTTGAGTTTCTGGGAGAAAGGGCAAGATCTGAGGAGCCATGCAGGTAAGATCCAGAGACACCTTAGCAAAGGTCCTCCAGTGAGAGTTTGTATGAGTGGCCAAGAGCCAAGTGGGAATGGAATAGTCATCCATAGACTGTCTACCCTTCCCTGAAGAAAGCAATATCCCTCACCCAGGCCCAGAGGGTAGAGGCTGCCCTGGGTTTTTCTCTCAAAGTCTGCTAAGGATGGACCCTCAGGAGCAGCATGGCTTGTCCCTACCCAAAAAGAAGGATGCATTTCTGTGCTCTGGACTCAGTTTGTTCCCTGTCTTATCTTACTCTGAACAAAGGATGATGAGCTCACAGCATCCCATAGGACCAAAGAATTATAGTTATATTGCCTAATGGGGTATTATAATGCATATATTCTGAGACCCCTGAACAGAGACAATGTTTATTCACACATTTATTTAGATGCTTTATTTAGATAATGTGCTTTACTTAGATGATGTCAAGATTGGTTTGTAGCAAATATCCTGAATTCTGGGGCCCACACCTTGTTCCCATCCCCACCTAGAGAGCAGGCTATATTAAGGAAGATAATCCCTAATGAAATATCATGTGAGAAATGGAGATGACAATTTGACCTTATGAAACATCCTTGCAAACAAACCACTGTGTCCTATCCTAGGGGCATCCACAGCCAAGTAAAGGGTGAGAGGAAGAGGACAAGGACCCAAAATCAGCTCTCTGCTGCACATCCTGTGTCTTAGTGCATTTTTCCTCATCACGAATGAGCTCACCTTCTCCCGCCCTTCACCACATTTCTTCAGTATATTGGTGTTTCCCTACTCATTATTACATGCACCCTTGTAGTTTAAAATGCTAAAGTTTCACTAACTGGACATCTTTGAGAGAAGAAGAAAGAAATAGCAAGAGTATATATTTTCACCTAGCAAATAAGACCAGGACCTTTGACTTAACCTTTGAAGGTCTGGTCTTCAGAGATTTTAGAGCCTATTCATGAACACAGATACATAATTATTGAGATAGATTACATCCGCACAACCAAACATGTTGCACTTAGTCCATTCGTCTTCCAGCGAGCTCTCTTCATGTTGAATTATTTAGTTTTCATCATTTTTGATTTTGTAAAAGGTTAGATGTTAGATGCTAATAGTGATATTGGAGAGGATGAAGAAATCAATCTTAAAGTCATTCTGAAGCAGAATGAGAAAAGCAGTTTGTCAAAGTTGGCCTCAGTAAGTGCCACATCTCCCCCCAACCCTTAAAGCATCAGACTCAGAAATTACAAATTTATCATAACATTTACACTGGCAGTACTAACTTTGGGAATTATGTGGAATCTTTCTAAGAAGAGCAGCAACAGCCAGACATTTATTTGTTTACTCTCATTGTTTTACTTGTTCATTCAGCAAATGTATACGGAGCAGCTGCATGTGCCTAGAAGGTCCACTGAGAGAGGGAAATGCTTGAGCTTTGTCTTTAAGATCAAATAGGTGCTTGCCAAGTGACCACCAGGAAAGGAGGGGAGGATTCCAGGCAGAGAGACAAGCATCTGCAAAGAAACAAAGCACGGGAGAGTATGCTGGGAGACCAAGCACTTCAGGACTGATGGACCGTAGAGTGCCGGGGTTAGAGATCCAAGGGAGATGTGGCTGGAAATGACAGCAGGAGTTACGAAAAGACATTGGCAAGATCACTGTGGCCACAATGGGGCAAGATTTGAGACAGAAAAAGTGTAAGAAGGCTGTTGCTGACAGTGACAGAAGATATATTTAGAATTTGTCTCTCTGCAGTGTTTCAGTAAATAAAATAAGTGCTGATTCTTCACTTCATGCCACATGATCGTACATTCATCTATGTAAGGTATGACTTACCTGGTCCAGTCTACAAATTTTTTTTAACTTGAACATCAGTTTGGGAATTAGTGCAACTAATGCAGATGCTTCTCCTTAATAACTAAATTGTTAACTTGGAAACTTAAAGAGGCAACTAAGAAAGTTAATAAAGGTCTAGACAGAACCATATAGAGTTTATTAAATTTACAAACAGATTGAAAATGCCTTGCAAATCTATCATATAACTCTGGGGCAATCTTCCTGTCTTTCTCTGGGGGAACATTGTGAATTCCCTAGTCAAGTAAATTCACAGGAGAGGAAAAGTGTTCACCTTATTTTCCAGAAGGCTTTGCAGTTCCCAGATGACAGCTGTCTGCAGTCTTTTGAGGATTCCATACTGTACCACTGTCACATGCTTTTCTGTATCCAGAGCTCATAGGTATCCCATGTTATTCAGGGGACAGGTCTCTTCTTTGTATTGGTACAGATGGCAGCAAACAATTCTTGGTCCCTCATTTCTCTGGGCAATTGATTCAAGATCTGACTAAATCAACTGCATTTCTAAAAGATTAGCTATGGCTGGGTATGGTGGTCCACACCTGTAATCCCAACATTTTAAGAAACCAAGGCAGGAGGATTGCTTGAGGCCAGAAGTCCAAGATTAGGCTGGGCAACATATCAAGACCCTGTTTCAATAAGTAAAATAATGAGCTAGGCATGCCTGTAATCCTAGTTACTCGGGAGGCTAAGGAGGGAGGATTGTTTGAGCCTAGGAATGTGAGGCTATAGTGAGCTATAACTGTACCACTGCATTACAGCCTAGAACAACAAAGCAAGATCCTGTCTCTTAAAAATAAGTAAATAGAATATTAACTATCTGCATTATGTTAATGAAGGGATTCATGCACATGCTAGAAAGTCAGTGCTCATGATCCTTGCCCTAAAAGTTCAATAGGAAATGTGCCTGCTACAAATGCCAACTCCTCTCTTGTGTCTATGCTGTGGGAGGGGGTCTTAAGCCTTCCTGGCTTTTGGAAAGGAAAGAGAAAATGCTACTCTTGCTGATAGGTTTCCTTCTATTGTCCTGAAGCCCTCCATTATATTTTCTTCCATTGTCACACTACAAAATCCACAATCAACTATAACTCAGAGTCATTTTGTGTCTTCTTATATTTGTGTTCCAGTAACACAGTCTCCACATCCCCCACCTGTAAAATGGAGAAGGCAGTATTTACATCTAGTCCCTAGTATAAAGATCTCTACTGCATAGTAAATAACACTGGAAGCCAAGAATTGCCTTATTCACAGTCAATCTAACCAGATGTTTTGTAACTAGTAACAGTCAAAAGAAACAGTTCTATGAAGCTCCAAGTTCTGGGCCTGTCTTTTAATTATTTCACTAGCCTAATAACAGGGTAAGAGTCTGAGTGAAGTTAGGACATTGACTCAACAAATGGATATGTTATAAACTGCTAATAACAGACACCTAAATTCCCACTATCTAAGCAAAACAGGGACAACTTTTAGCAATTTTTTTAAACCACCTGGAGGAGGGATGCAGGGCAAACAGAAAACTTTAATCACAGATGCCAACCCTGGAGATGCATTTGATAGCAAAGTCTTTTCCCTTCATGCATGCATTAGTGTGGCAGTCAGAAGAAAATCATTTTTTCCTGTGGGTGGAAACCATATGCTTTTGAGTAACAGCAGAGATCAAATTCAACTCCTCTGTCACAGCCTGCTCCGTTCAACTCTCCAGCATCCTCATTTCAAAGGAGTTCCCAGGTATGAGCTGACTACAGACCACTCTTTTTCCTGTTCTTTATCCAACAACTTGGTTTTGAAATGAAGAGAGGTTGCTGAGGCATGTCTCAGCTCAGTGTGATGGATGCATAGAGTGGTTATTTAAACGGGCTGTTGTTCCAGGCTTGCCTGGAATGTCTATAAAGCATATGACAGAATTCTCCATTTCTCCTGAATCCCCTTTTTTTGGTCATTTATGAAGAGGCAAGCATTTTTAAAAATAATAAATCACAGCAAAAGCTTTTGTGAGACCTGTCTATAAACTAGGAGCAAGTATGAAAGCCAAGTAGGGAAGGCTGTCTCTCTGACAAGCAGTCACTATTTGGGGAAGCATTCATGTCACCAGCCAGGAGTTAGAAGCTGATGACTGAGGGGCAATGTTCTTGATACAGTTTACTTTTCCTAGAATGTGTGTGCTAATTAACACAAGAGAAAATTTATTTCCTATCCTTGGCTCAAAACTCAGTACTCCCTGGATTCATTTTTACTTCAGATTAATTTGCCTCAGGACAAATTCCTTAACAAACTACCCTCACAGGTTTGAAACAAGTAGAGAGGAACTGGATATTGCAAGCAGCCCTTCTTTATTAAAAGTCAGACCTGACTACTTCCTCTTCCTGAGGCAATCGTGATTCCTTCCAGCTTCACAAAGATGCAACAGAGGGTTCTTCTTCAAATGACTAAGGATGAGACCAAGATATGCTTTCAGAAATTTTTTTTCAAGCAGTCTATTTTAACAGTAGCCATGGAAGAAGCCATTTTGAAAAAAAAAATCACATAATTATGAAATCTCCCTACACCTCCACCTCTGGACTTTAATTCATATGCATCCTCTATACCAGAATCCTGAAGAGCAAAGTTTTAAAGGGTTGATTCTGCCGTTTTTATTGACTTACTAACTTTAAAATTCAAAAATTAAGGCAAATTTTTCTTTTTCTTTTATGTATTTGAAAAATAAATACTAATTTTCAGCAATTTTGGTGATTCAGAAAAAGAATATGTTTTCCTCAAGTGAACAAATACATGGAATAAAAACTGATGTCTTCCCTCTTCAACCCTCTACCTCCTAAATAACTTGAGGATAGTACTAGAACAGCAATGTCCGCAAATCCACAAGGTACACCACGCTGAGTCCTTGAGAGACAAGGTGTGTAAGAACTAGGTACATTTTCTCATAGCACGCACCAAACAAAATTGCTAAAAGTAAAATGTTCTAAACAAAGCAAGCTAAAGATTCTGAAGAACAGTGAACATACAGAATTATGGAGTTTCTAAAAGGAGCCCTGGAATCTCCCCCAACCCCTTTCGGCCTGAAACTATCTTCCTTGAACTTCCTGAAATGCCACTGTTAAATGTGCATGACTTTAAATTAGCAAGTCCCTCTAAAGGAAAATATTTTGGCAATATTTGAGGCATAAGAATAGCTCAAATTCAAGGCTAATTCTATAGAATAAGGCACATAGGACCCCAAACACATAATTTCACCTACTGTTTTAGGAGTTGGTAAACCCGAAGCGAAGAAATCCAACCCCAGGCTGGGCGCAGTGGCTCGTGCCTGTAATCCCAGCACTTTGGGAGGCCGAGGTGGGCGGATCACAACCTCAAGACATCGAGACCATCTTGGCTAACATGGTGAAACCCTGTCTCTATTAAAAATACAAAAATTAGCCGGGCATGGTGGCCTGTGGTCCCAGCTACTCGGAAGGTTGAGGTGGAAGAATCACTTGAACCCAGGAGGCGGAGGTTGCAGTGAGCCAAGATTGTGCCACTGCACTCCAGCCTGGCAACAGAGCAAAACTCCATCTCAAAAAAAAAAAAAAAAAAGAAAAAAAGAAAAAGAAAAAGAAATCCAACCTCAGTGTCAGTTGATTGAATAATATATTTTCTCCAAATTATAACTGAAATATACATATTGACAAAGAAGATGGGTGAGGGGAGGGGTGAGTGTGGAGGAATGAGGTTCGTGAGCACACAAGGGGCAAAACACAGGTGCTCAGGAGTGATGGGAATAAAAAAACCTCTCTGCTTTATGCAAATGTCTAGAACCAACTCAGCACACATGTAATGCGCTTTTTTAAAAAGTTCTATTCTTTCCCATGATTATTATGGTGTTATTTGTATACTTATTTTTCAGATGATCATATTAAGCTGAAGACGGTATTTCTGATCAGCCACTCTGTGAATCTTTGGCAGAATGACATTTACATTCCCTGGTTATTGAGATAAATCACAGCCAGTCAGAATGTGATCCCTATAATCAGGGCTAGACAAGGAATATGTGTGAAGTAATTGCTGCATGTGCTAACAATCTGTGCATCTTAACAGGCCCAGATTAATTGAAAGGGAAGACAGTGAACACCTTCATTACATTTTATTTTTCCAAATGGTTGGTCGGATTGCAAGGGCAGTGGTAATGCAAAAGTGCAAGATGCTGACTTTTATCTCTGAAGAGAGGCTTCTGGGAGTACAACAAAATATCATGTTTGTATGCTTTAGGATAAATTACTGAAAGAGTCATAAATCCTGTTCTTTCTATTTTCTTATATTTTCAGAAACCAAAAGATTGCCTTGAAAGACATTTAAAATCAGAGAGCTTCAGTGATGCTAAAGTTTCCCAAAAAGTTATGCCTAAGAACTGACATCACAGCATTAACCCTTATCTTTAAACTCAGGTCATTCCTGTTCTCACATTGTCTAAATGTACCAGAAGCTTCTTTTCTTTCCTTTAAAGATTTTGACTTTTGAAAAGATTTTTACAAGTTCAAAGCACAGTGCACTGCAACTCTGCCAACTTGTGATATGTTCCACCTTTCCCCGGCCAGTGGAGACTGGGAAACTTTCAAAACAGAATGAGTTCGATATGTGAAGAGAGAATGAAAGAAAAATCCAAAGAAGCTCAGAGCAGCAGCTGCCCTTACTGAGAACTGTTGCTGGGAATTCAGTGAAGAAGGAAATGCATGTGCCACAAATAGAAATTCTACTGAGGAGAAAAACCAAGACACCGTCTGCCTTGTAAAATTCCAACCCATGTTGGTTGGAAGTGTGGTCTGTAGTGATAAATACAGAAGGATAAATACAGAAAAACAGAAAATTAAGAGAAATCTAAGCAAAATGGGGAGTAATTTTTATGAAATGACAAGCCCTTTCTGACTTAGATAGCCATGGAGAAAAGGAGATAGTCAGAAGGAATGGATATGCTGAGGAAAAGAGCGATCAAGACACACGTGTCAGAGAGGTGTCACATTGATTTAGACAGGCTGTAATCTTTTTCCCTTTTTTAAAAAACACTGATAGAGTAGATAGTTTGATATCCACTCTGAAACTATCAATTTAACAGCCACTGAAGCATGGAGTAACGAGATGTCAGAGTTTTCTAGTCAACTTTCAGGTTTGTTGAAAGTTCCATCCACGAAAAAGCTGGAAATTGGAGGGAGGAAGAGATGGATAGATGCTTTTTTCTTACAGGAACAAAAAGAAGACATATAAAATTGATCTTTTGCAAGGAAGGAAAGTCTAAGACAAGGAATAGAAAGTCTAGCATGTTCTAAACTGTAATTAAAGGAAATGTTCATCAAGACAACATTTGGAGAAGCAAAAATTTGTATTTATTCATCTCTGGCTGAAATTGTTTTTGTCTATGTATGACAGCATTTCTCAGGTTTTATTTGGGATTTAGAATGCTAAAATACCATTGAGTCTGCTCTTCAGACCAGAAAGCCATAGACAGTTGGTGCAAAGTAGGTTAATAGCCCCTGAAAATTTGAGAGAAGACTGAAGTAAACTTGCTATTTCTGCAGACAGGCTACCCTGACCATTATGTGGCAAATCTCAAATAGGGTTGGTGCTGCAATCTGGCTCAGCAGACACTGCGCAGTGACAGCCCTCTGACCTCCTAGTTGCATAATTATAATCACAGAGAGCTACTCACAAAGAAAAAGTAAATGAGAAAGAGAGAGAGAGAGAGAAAAAAAATCAATTCCCCAGAAAAAATATCCTGCTGACACCGATCATAAAATGACCAGAAGGAGGAAACTTTCTTCACTGCCTGCGGAGCCCAACAAACAATCTCAACAAGTTAAGATGCTGCTGGGATAATAGCACAGGACTAGGGTACTTTGTCAACAGTTGTTTTTTGTTTTTTGGGTTTTACACCAAGTCAAGATTCTATACGTTTAGTTTGCAAATAGACATATCTTCAATAAGTTTAACAAATGCTTTTTACTAATTATTTTGTTTAAGAACTATAGATTATGAGAAAGAGACAAAGGAACTAGAGTGTTAGACTGAGGTCTTGTTAGCAGCAGCAGCTCATGTAAGGTAGGGTCTAGGGTATGGCAATCATGCTTCAGCTCAGCACTGCTCACAGTTCGTGAACCTCGCCCCATTATCTGCAACCTTGGACTTCATGAGCCAAGACATCATTTTAACAACTCTCTCCCTGCAAGATCATTTTCGTATCTGAATTGGATGGAAGTAGAACTGGTTTAACCCAAGGCTCCATAAAGTATTTCTTCAGACCACCATAGGCTTATCAAAAATATATATATTCTATTCACCACTTTATTCATCTCTCAGGTTACCCTTGTTGACCTTCCCTGAGACCGAGATCCACATCTAGGTATTCATCAGTGTGATTTCTTCCTCTCCTAGTTTAAGATGGAATAACTGGGCATGTAGGGTGAGAGAATGGAGTGAGAGTCCAGTTAAATACCAGATTTGATGTGAAAGGACAGAGATTTTCCACGTCTTTATCCGCCTCTTCTAGTGATGGACACACAGTTCAATCCCTTTTCATGCTATGCAACATGACATATAACTTTACATATATGCAGTCTGAATCTCCCCTTCCCCCATCCTCATTATCATTGCCTTGGAACAGTGATACTATATAGAAGGGAGGAAATCCAATATATCTAAACATGTCATTTAATATGACTTTGCATGTGAGAGGTAGAAGTGAGGGCTGGAATCTGAAGTGAGTTCCAGATTTCTTTTCTGGCAATTGGCTGGATGGTGGCACTATTCACAGAGACAGATTCTAGAAGAGAAGTCAGGTTAGAGAAATATAATGTAGTAAATATTACATAGGTTGAGTCTGAGGAATCAGTAAGCAGGTGAAGATGCCTGCTACACTACTGAATGCAGGCTCTGGAATGAAGAGAGAGGTTTCTTTGGGAGAAGTAGACACAAGTCATCAGCATAAAGATGGGAGGTAAAGCCATGGGAATGAATAAGATCACTCAGAGGGAATATACAGAGTGAAAATATGTTGGGGTCTGAGACTCAGAGAACACCAAAAGTATGGGGCAGAAAGATGAAGAAACCACAAACAAGGTATACTCATTAGCGCAATGCTAAGTATTCCAACAGTTAACCCCCCAAATCTCAGAACCTTAACTAATACAAGTTTATTTTCCATTCATATCAGTCCAGCACAGATGTTCCTGGTTAGTAGTCAGCCTTCCACGTGGACAATTAAGAACCTCAATTCCTTCCTTCTGGCTTTGCCAGATGGGGAAAATGAAGATAGAGGGCCAGGTGAGAGGTTTTGTGGAGCCAGAACTGGAGGAGGCATACATCATCCTGCCCACATTCTGTTGTCCAGAGCTCCATTTCATGGCCGCTTAATTCCAAGGGAGGCTGCAAAATATTGTCTAGCTGTGTGTCTAGGAAGAAAGTCAAACAGGTTTTGTAAATAGCCAGCCATTCTCTTCTTCACAAAAGTAAGAAGAAACAAAGAAGTAAGCAGAGATTTTTGAGGCAGCAGTCTCAAGAGTCAAGGGAATAAAAAGAGTTTCAAAAATAAATGTATTTTTTAATTGTGATGACTATAACACTGCCATGAAGATCCTCCTTGACACATAACTCTTTTTGTCTGCTCAATTAGTTTCTTAGCAAACATTCACAGGAATAGAATTACAGGGTCTTAAAGGATAAAAATTTTACACTTATAAAATCCATTTTGGCAACTTTTTCAGCCATCACCCAATGCTCACAGCACAAAGAGTTTGATTTTGATGCTTGCCATTATTTATGCTCACAGAGTCATCTGGCTAATGGTCTTTTATTGGCTCTCTGCAAAACCTAATCTATCAGCCCTATTAACTTTTTCCATCAGTGCTATAACCATAATCTGCTCTGGTCATCTATTCTGAAGAGCACCATCACCCTTCAGCCACTTAAATCTCCTGAACACCAGCCCCTGCACCACTGCCTGGTCTCTCCACCATCCTGAACCTGCCCACCATGGCCCTGGCACTCCTGCTTCAGAACCAGTCCATTCCTCTGTATCTTCAGCTTTCCCCTGGCATCACCCTGACCTCTCTTTAATTAAAACATGATTTTAATTAAAATCAGAACTTGCTCTGAGAACACTGCTCCCTTACAGTCTCAGAAGAGTGGGTATTTATTCTGTCATACCTTATCTACTCCAAGATCAGGGTGTTCTTTTGCCCATCTCACTCCATTTTCTGACTATTGCACCTCAACCCAAAAGAAGCAAGGGAAGGGAAGGAGAAGGAAAGGAAGGGAAAGGAAAAGGAAGTGAGGGGAAGAGGAGGGAGGCGGTAAGGGGGAAGGAGGAGAGGGGGTAGTGGGGAAGGAGGAGAGGGGGAGGGAAGCAAAAAGGGAGGGAGAAAGGAAAGGAGGGAGAAAAGGAGGGAAGGAAGGAAGGATGGATGGAAGGAAGGAAGGAAGGAAGGAAGGAAGGAAGACAGGCAGGCAGGCACCGTGTCTCACGCCTGTAATTCCAGCACTTCAGGAGGCCAAGGTGGGCAGATCACCTGAGGTCAGGAGTTTGAGACCATCCTGGCCAACTTGGTGAAATGCTGTCTCTACTAAAAATACAAAAATTAGCTAGCCATGGTGGTGGGTGCCTGTCATACCTGCTACTCAGAAGGCTGAGGCAGGAGAATCACTGGAACCAATGAGGCAGAGGTGGTAGTGAGCCCAGATCACACCGCTATACTCCAGTTTGGGCAACAGAGTGAGACTCTATTTAAAAAAAAAAAAAAAAAAAAAAAAAAAAAAAAAGGGTGGGGCGAGGAGAGGGAGGAGAGAGGAAGAAGAAGGAGAAAGAAACTCTCCTGCACTTTTGAGGCCTAGCCTATTTGGCTATACTACCTTCTCCCTCTCTATCAGGGAGGTTTCATGAGGTGTGAGGCACCAAGTTGAATGTTTTCTGTTTTCCCGGATTTCCCAACAAATAGAGCCTATTACTGAGAATAAAATGTACAGAATAACTCAACTCCTTCCCTGGGACCTCCTTCCCTCATCACCTCCACCACCCCTATTCTGAGATTAGAAAAACCCCTCCCCAAACTTTCTTGGGACTAGTAGACAAAAGCCCTCTGTTATCAGATAGGACACTCCAGCAGCAACTCCCAGCACTGATACAATGAGGGCTACAAAAGGTGCAGGTCTTCTATGGGGCACAGGAGTAGAGCTATGAGGGAACAACCATCTGTCTCCTTCCCCATATCAGGTCATGGAGGATTATTCCAAGGATGCTCTTCTCCTTTCAAGATGGGGGGATCCCTAATCTGCCCTTCATATCCACTAAGTCAGGGACTGGTGATGACAAACTCCCTAAAGATGTTGGAGCTTCTAAACTCCGACCAGGCAGAAGGTCTGATAACGCAGGCCATGGGCAGGAATCTGGAGACAGGAGTGAGAGATAGAAAGACAAGAAAGGAAGTAGAGAGTGGGACTAGAAGGTTGAGTAAACTATATTGCCTCCATCGCTCATGACAAGGGTGAGTGAGTTTCCGTGGGAGGGTGGTGTGGACACCTGCAGAAGGTGACTGGTTCTCAGTCATCCTGCTGTTCACTGCCAGGACAGCAGGCTACTTCAATTACCTTCTATAAGATGATTTATAAAGGCATGGCTCCAGGACTAAGGGCTTCTCTGAGCTGCAGATATGCATGTTTAGTTACTTGTTTCATCTCCCCACTCAAATGTCTGAAAGCCATCTGCATTAGTTTGACAGGGCTGATGTAACAAAGTGCCACAAACTGGGCAGCATGAATATTAGAAATGCATGGCACTGAAGTTCTGGAGACTAGAAGTCCAAAACTGAAGTGTTGATAGAATTGGTTCCTTCTGCTGTGAGGGAGGAATTTGTTCCCAGCCTCTCTCCTCAGCTGGTAAATGGCCATCTTCTCCCCTGACCTCTTAGCATCATCTTACCTCTATGTGTGTCTGTCTCTGTGCCCACATTTCCTTTTTTCATAAGAATACCAGTCATATTGGATTAAGGGATCACCCTACTCCAATATGACTTCATCTTAACTAATTACATCTGAAACAACCCTATTTCCAAATGAGGTCCTGGAGATTAGGACTTCAACAAATGAACTGGAGAGGAGGGGGAACACAATTCAATCTGCAATAGCATCTCACATCCAGCCTGTCACCAACTGAACTCATGATCTCTCCTCCAAAACCTAATCCTTTCCCAGGGTTCCTCATTGCAATGAATGACACTAACGTCCATCTAGCATGGAAGCCAGGCTTGCCATTTCCTGTTTTTCATTTTTTGTTTTGATGTCCCCCACATCAAAACAAAGTTGTCCAAATATTTATATAGTCCATCCACCACTTGCTCCTATAGCAACATCTTCCTGATCTAAGCTACCATCTCTTTCTTGGCCTTCTGTAACCAGTAATTTCAATGGTTGTCCTTCCACAGCTACTGATTTTTTTTCCCAAACGCACATCAAACTACGTCATCACCACCGCTTAGAATAACTAAATGGCTTCTCATTGCCTCTGGACCAAAATCATTAACACGAGGTCCACGTGGTTGGAGCCTTCACTTACTTCTCTAGTCTTGTCCTTTCACGCCACCCTCCATTCCCATAGTATTTAACTCTGCCTAAATGTGAGCAGTCTCCTTCCCTTGCCTTTATCCACTGTCCCCATTTAGTTCATTCTTATTTTCAGTTCAGTCAGTCCAAAACAGAGTGATTTCTAGGTGACAAGGTGCTGGTCTAGTCACTTGGGGTGCACTGATGAGCAATGTATTAATTCCTTCCCTGTGGAGCTCACAGTGGAAGGTCCTAGTGGAGGAGATGACAATGAGCCACAAACAAAATAACTGGATTACAGAGTGTGTTGGAAAGTAATAAGGGGTATGGGAGTAAAGACAAAGCAGGGAATGATTGGAATGAAGCGGGGAGGGAATGCAGAAGGGACATATGTGGGTTACAATTTTAAATAATGTGGTCAATATGGGGCTGAGAAGACAACATTTGAGCAAGAAGTCCAGAGAGGTGACAGAGTTAGCCATGTGGGTATCTAGGAGAAAGAACACTCCAGGCAGAGGAAACAACCAGTGCCAAGGCCCTCGGGAGGTAACACACCTGGTATATTTAAGGAATCCCAAGGAGGACATCTAACCGGCACAGACCTAACAAGTGGAAGAATCACAGGAAGTGGAATGACAGAGGAACAGCACTGGGGAGGGCACAGATCATGTGTGGCCTTGTAATTCCTTATCAGAACTTTGGTTTTTACTCTGGGTGAAGAGGAGGTCTTCACAGGTTTTATGCAGAAGAGAAATAAGATCTTACTTACAGTTTAAAACATATTATCTGGCTTGCCCTATTGAAAATAGACTTTAGAGGGCAAGGGTAGAAGTGGGAAATCCAATTAAGAAGCTATTAAGTAATCCAGACAAGAAACAACAGTGGCTCAGACCAGAGATGGTGGTCACCCAAGTCTTATGACAGTACTTGGCAAAGAGGCAAGATCAATTTGCAGTGCTACTGGCTGATATTACTGTGTAAGATTTACCATGTACATTACCCACATTCTTCCCCTAGAGGCCCTTCCAGCCCCAAACGCAGCTCTCTTCTGTATATCTTTTGCTATCCCAGAAATATCTAGAGTCTGTCATTCCATGCCCCCACTGTCTGGCTTCCCGGACCTCACAGATGACACCAAGGGTCCTTACGCTGTATTCCTCTTTGCCACTGCTTACCTCTGCCCCAGCGTGCTAAGCTGCACAATTGATTTCAAACTACTCTTCCACCTTCTGACTCCCTAACTTTCTCTTCTCACCACAATATTGCTCATAGTATTTCCTATTCACTCACCTTTCACTTTCTCTTCGCTTTTCCAGGTCACAGTTTAGGAGGGACTGCATCTTAATCACACTGCACTTCCCTCCATGGACTTTCCCGGAGCCGGCCCTTAGACTCTGTCTGTTCTCAGCGATCAGTCTCAGTCAAGGGACACTTGCCTAGACCTACTAATCCCGCTGCAGTGGAGGGTCACTGTGCCCGCATTCATGAATTCTTTCTCTACTTCCTCCCTCATGTTTCTTTGTCTGCTTTCTTTCTCCTCTCTTGTCTGAAAATGGTCCTGAATTTCCTTTTTCTCTTTTCTTTTCCCTTTCAACCTCTGACAGTTTCTACTTATTCATGTCTCAAACCTCAAAAATATATTTGTTAACCTTCATCCTGACCTTTCTTTACAAGGACATGACTTGCCTATTCAACCACAAGCAATTGCCAAGGAGGCCAGATAAGTCAGTTTCTGCATCAACCTCTCCTGAATGCTCTTATCAACACCAGGCGCCCTTAAAAACGAGGCGGCACATGATGCTGTCTCTCTCCACTTAATGGCAGGTGCCCAGTGAATCAGTAATATTGTCCCCTATTCCCAGAAGAGGATTAAGGACAATACAATAATATTTCATCTAGAACTCTACAATAAGCAATGTCACCTTTTCAGCATACAGCTTCAAAGTAGGGAGACAGTGAAGAGGTCTCAAAGCAGCTGAAATATGCCACCAACTCCAGGCACTAAAGCTGAAGCACTTGACTCGTAGGAAAGCCACCTGGGGTTTTATCATCAATCATTTATTTTTCCCATAATTCTGAAGGGTGGGGAGCTGATTTCCAATAACATAGCTAATTAGGAGTAGCACATATGAAGGAGGGACATAGACTACCTCAGGCAAGAAAATATTTAGCAGTGAGATGAAACAGTGCACAATCTGGAAGGACAAAACAGCTGTAAAACTTAGAATTCAAACAGCACAGAAGTGGAGTTTACAGGTGCAGAGCGAAGCATGCTCAGATGTGAGGTATGATGTTTTGACAACACGGACCTAAGAGGAAGAGCAGAAAGATACTGGGATGCTGGAGTGGTGGGACAGCAGAGGATCTGAGTTTGTACATGAGGGGACTTTAATGGGCAAGAAATGATGCAAGGACCCACAAGCCTCCAGTGCTCCATTTGTCCTGAGGCTATACCCCCATCCACCTTCTCTGCACCCTATTCTGAGCCCACTGATTTTCACACCTGACCACAGGTTACAGAGGCACAGAAGAATTACAGTGGCTTTCCTTGTGGTGGCACAGTGTGTCACTCACCCTGTGAGGCCAGCCCAGGATTTGAGCACCTGCACTGACCACCAGCATAGTCCACTGTGACTTCCTATGCCAACTTCTACACTTTTCCCTTCAACTCAGCCAGCATTGATTGTGAATCTACTGCAAGCCTGGTACTGTCTCAAGAGCTTTCACAAAGGTAAGAGCACTTGGTCCCCCCGTAATCTACTGGGGAGGTATTGCTATCCCCATTTTATAGAAGTGGGAACTAAGGTTTGCTAGCAGAAGAGATAAGACTTAAACTCAGTTCTACCAACTCAAAGCCTGTGGTTGTTACACGACATCATGCTACCCCAAAGTACACGCAGACATAATACCCACTCACTCCCAGGGCTCCATCCATGCTCCAAACTGCTTGATTGATCCTCTTTAGAATGCATTTTCTTTACCCTGTTTTAGAGAGCCAAAAACTGTATGTTTTTGAAAGTTTCCTAGTATTCTGTTGGTTACAGAAAATTATCCAAGTCCCAATACTATAATATAGGTGTTCAAGATTAGATTACAAGGATTTAGGAAAAGTTTCTCAATATTGCTGAACTACAACTTACTCACCTCTACATTATTTATATTTAGCAAATCATATGTTAAGCAAGCTCACATTTTTGGTGAGGAGTTATTTTCACATGATTCCCAAATGACACAGGTTACGTGAAAACAGTGGGTACAGGGCATGGCTTATCTCTCGAGTGGTTTAATGTTGTTTCATTCGCTCACTGGATTCTGGCTTTGTTTCTATGCTAATGATGGTCAGAATCAGTAAAATACAGAGTGAAATATTCCAGCTACTATCATTGCAATAACTGAAAATTTCCCACCTGTATTCAAAGAGTTTCCTCAAAGGCACTCTAATGATATCAGTTGTTTGAGCTGGTGTAAGCCCTGGGAGGGAGAGAGGCAGGAACCGAGGTGTATACACATTTTAATAGATTTCTATGTGTGCATCACATATCTGGACTTGAGCATTTCTTATATTCCAGTCTAGAAATCACATCCTTGCTGATTACCCAGTTGGTCAGTTTCTACATTCCCCTTGGCACTCTTTTTATCTTCTTCTAATGTAATGGATAATGCCTTCAGCCTTCTGCAAAGTTTACTCTGGTTAAAGCTGCAATTATTCACATGCTTGTAGAGCAGCTGTTTTCTACACAATCTGGCCTTAAATCATATCCTCAAAAAAATATCCTTATTCAGTTTCAAGAGGGAGTAAAAGAGTGGCTAATAGAGTCACCCTCTTGATGTGCATATCATAAATCACATCCACTTCTGTTACCAGTACACATGAGGAGAGTAGCATCTTTCTCAGTATGAAAAACTTCCCTAATGTCTGCAGAAGAGTGATCAACACAGAGGAGCCCTGCATAATGCATATGTTGTTTTCTACTGTGTGTGAAGTACAGTGGCAAGTCATGCATTTTAAACCATCCCATAAACCCCAAGGAAATGCTTCCTGACCCACCAAAATTGCCCATGAATGATAACTGAGGCTTCTTATTTGAACATAGTAATCATGAAAATGGTGAAGAAAAGACAGAATAATGAAATATAGCAGGGTCTTTTATCTTAATAAATATTCATTCATCCGTTCAACAAATATTTATTAAGGAATTACTGTGTGCAAACCACACTGGTAGGAACTGGGTTGGGGGACTGGACAAAGGAGAAAACAAATGGATTGGTCATTGTGTAGCATTCAGGGTCCAGTCAGGAACAGAGAAACCACACTGGATATTTCAACAGGGTATTTATTGTAGAGAATTGGTAACATGGGCGTCAGAGAACCGAAGCGACCTTTTAGAAGGAAGGTTGGGGCAGCATAGACTTCATAATTGTTAAGAAGCAGTGCGCTCTTGGGCTGAGAAACACAGCGAAGAACCCAGAAGCTAGAGGAGGGCCCACTCAGAGCTGAGTCTAGTATCTGAGCAGGAGCTTCTACTTAGCAAAGCTCAAAGGATAGGCCTCAAGGAGCTGGGGTCCAGATGCCTGAGATGCAAAGATGCTGCTGGTGCCTCTGAGAGACACTAGGAGTTGGGTCCTGGAGTTTGAAGAGAAGCTGAAGGCTGGAACCAAGTGCTAATGACCAAGTGACAAGCCATCCCTGGAATATCATTTTCAGAAACACGAAGCAAACAGGATGAAAAAATTTCCTTCTCCCTCCACCCCTTCTCCCTATTAGTTTCTCCACCTGGTGCCCCTATCAGGAAGCAGCCAGCAAATCATACATATGGTTTGCATCGTATCATCCCCAGCTTCACAAGCAGAGTGAAAAAGGGCAAACTGAGCTGAGCGTCAGTAGCTTAATAACCAGTATATATGGTTTCTGTTTTCAAATCTAGTAAAGAAGATAAAACACATGTGCAAATATAAGAATTAGTAGGCAATCTAACAGGTACAGAAAATGTTGCAAGTGTCCTGTGAAGAACATATGTATTTCCAAGTGGGGAAATCAGGAATAGGTTTATAGAGGGATGGACTTTCATATCAGCCTTGAAACAGGATAAAGCTTCAATAAAATAGAGCAGGTTAGAAGAAAAAAACTTAGATAGAAGATACAGTGTGAGCAAAGATGGAGTGGTCAGAAATCACAGAGAGCAACAGACTGGGAGGTAGGCTGGGAAAATCTTGCAGAGGGCTTTGAATTCCAAGTTAAAGAATGTTCTGCATTTTTATGAATTTTTAAACACTTTGAGTACTTGACCTTGACAAATTATTTTAATTCCAGAAGAAAACATTCCAACTTAGTGCAGGAAGTTGAGGCATCTTTTTTAGGGGAACAAAAACCGACAAGAGAAAGCAGATTGTAAATTCCCTCAAAAATCAAGTGACTTTGCAATTCTCTGCATTGGGCAACAATGCCAAGCTCTCTAGGAGTAGCTAGTAAATTGAAGAAGTGTTAGACATTTCACGAAACTTACTGTGGTGTTTGGACCATTTGTAGTTCATTTTTGGCATGGTCTATAGGTGGAGACACTTTCCATTTAAATCTCTGCCCAGCTGCTGTGTGCACAATGGTTTAAACAGCACACCAGCTGCGTGATGTAGTCATCTGTCTTTCCTTAACATGGACAAGAATACCATCAGTTCTGTGAATAAATATATTTTTCCCAGTTATGGAGGTTAACACATGGGAGAGTAACTTCATACAGTGTGCCATTAACCACGTATTCAGGGGTGTGAAATGACACAATTAGCTTGGAGTTGGGTTCTTCATTGGAATCCATGTTATTACACAGTGGTGTGCAGGTACACTGGCGTGGAGGGTGGGAGGGAAGAGCCCTGACTTTTTGTGGTATTGGCTGATTTTGTGGTGTAAATACTCCCACCATGGCCAATTTAAGCTATCAGCCTGACATCACTGACTGAGAACTTGGGAAAAGATATGCAAAATTGGCTTTCCCAAGCCAGTCTGAGCTAACTCCAGCAAAGTGCTGGTAGGTGTTAGGTGGGGGAGGAAATGATGAGATGCAGCCAACTTCATGAAGCCTAGAAATAAGAACTATAATTTAAGCTATGTGAGAGGAGAGACAGAGATGCAGGAACCAGCAGAACTTGTCAGAAGTATTGAAAGCCCTCGAAAAGCAGTGATCATTGGGAAGAGAAGATGAAAGAACTGACCAAAGATGGCCAGCCATAGTCAGCTCTCTCCCTGGTGGTCTAGCTTGGCAAATGGCCTGACCTGCTTTATGGAAGTTGAGCATTTTGCCCTTCCATAGCTGATCTTGATATTTTCCATACAGAACTTGGGAAAATAAATTGTTGTCCGTTAAAACTTCTGAGGCTAAGATACATGAATTTGATATGAGAAATAAGACATATGCATAACTTCCATTTTTTTATTTGAGAGATCAAATGTTTTCCCCATGACTTTGAGAGATGTCCCGTTTCTTCGTACTAAATAGGTTAATAGTACAAATAAATTTCCACAGTAATATTTCTGATGCTTGGTGTGACAGTCCTATGTAGTCAATTGCTAATGGCCTTGTTCACAAGCTTGAATCTGGTAAAATATTTAATTCAGCCATAAAAATGACTACATTAAAAATTGAATTAATAATGATTAAAATTAAGTATTAACTATTCAATTAAATTTAAAAATAAATCCAGGGACTTCTAATTCTCCTTATGGAAAAAAAAACAAACAGTGTTAATATGCTTGACGAATACTTAATAAATATTTAACTTCATATTTACACCCTATATGGAGAAGAAAAAAGTTAAAATTTGATATTACATGTTATAAAACTGTCTGTGGTTGTGCTTTTACAATGCCCTTGAGTTGAACTAGAATGCTGATGGAAAATGAGCTTGCATTTTCAATCAAAGAAAAAGCATATAAACTGGAGCTAGGAGTAGGTATGCATTTTCATAAACCAGGGCAGTCTAATCATCTAACAGTTTCTCATGAAAAGCAAAGGATGGGGTGCCAGCAAATTATTAAGTTATGTGGCATAGTCCCCTCAAACACAGACATGTGAGCACATTCAGAGAGAAATAGCAGCTGCAGCTGCAGCAGCAAAGGTAGGGGTTAGTGACCAACTCCTGCCTTGCAAACAATGCAGCATTCCAGCCTGGCATTTGGAGAATCGCCTTATGCTAATTCTGCCACCTTGTGTGAGGCATATATATTACAAGACAAAACATCTTCAGACACTTGTTCTATTAGCCCTTACTTAACATGCTGTTTTATTTTATTTAAAAAAAAAAAAAAAACTAATTATCCTGTTCAAGGATTGCCCCTACCAAATCATTGGTGCAGCTGAGCAGAAGTGATTTGACTCCTGAGACAGATTTATCTCGGGAGTATTAGCTCATGATGCAAAGACACAGATGCTGGTCCACAAAAAGACACAAGGCAAGGATGGGCTTATAAAGATGTGAGCATGCTCACACTAGGCTCAGATGGCACTTGGTCTAGGTCACCAGCACAGAGGCGAGTTGGAGCACAGGTGACCATGAAATTTATTTCCAGCCTTTAAGAAAGTGACCAGTGGTGCAACCGTCCTTGGCATTAGCCCATCTGTCTCATCCACTATTGCTCAAGCCTCTAGGCCAGTCCCCACATGACTGCACTGTTTTTGCTTTTGCCTAGTAACAGCAGCAGTGATTTGGAACAAGACATTCCAAATGACTTATCTGACCCCTTTGACTCAACGTCAAAGGATGAACCTAACAGCCACAAGCCGAGCTGCATGTGGAAGAAACAGACACTACGAACTGCCGAGCCTACCAAGCAGGAATGTGGCCGCATCTCCCAGACCACCCACTCCAGACAAATCTGTACTGAAAGCGGGCCAACTACCTTTAGGCAGAACATAAAGACGTGTCATTCTGATCTGTTTGGACAAGGGAACTGTACTGCATAAACTCTGGTTTCAAAGTAAATGTCATATTTAATTTTTGGCATTACTGATTCCTGCTAACACTATCTTAAATACTGCCACACTGGAGTAATGGCTATTTAAATCACAATACTTGGAAAATATTATCATTTTTAATAATATTGCTTCCCCCTGTAAGTGCTGTATTTGCTGATAAAATTGCTCTTTCGATTTTTGTAAGTATAGCTGAAATTTTACTAGTTGTCAAAGAAAGCTGATAACGACCCCGATTAGGCATGTTGTAAACACGTCCAGAAAGCACTTCTTAGCGGGAGGCTGCATTTGTGGAGAGAGGATCTCAGCTCTGGCACCTGTCAGACCTGGGTTTGAACCTCCACTCTGCCTCTGGAACTAATCTCTCCAAATGATTTCAACTTTCAGTGTGTAAAAGAGAGGTAATAATACCTACCTTGGCAGAGTTTCTGTGAGTATCAGCTATAATAATACATGCAAAATGTCAACACACATCATAAGAGGCACATGATAGATGGCTACTGCCAATGTTATCAATGGCATTCAGTCCAATGTGCTCAGAAAAACAATTTCAGAGAGAAAGGGAGAGACAGAGACCTGAAATATCTTACACCTGAGACTTAATAAGATACTCAAATCTTATACGTATTTTGATATCCCTGAGGAAATAAGGGTTCTCCTCCTTTGAAACTTGTTATTTATTGACAAGAACTTCACAGGGATGTTATCTTATGCTATGTTATCTTATATGATTTTATATAGTACGGTAAAGCTCAATTTATGAAATTCCTAATTTAACAGTATCAGCACTGAAAGCATTGTGATAATTTACTGGATATTTCCATGGTCCTTATTGCCGGAGTTTCCTGTCGCAGAACTGATGTTAGTGGATTCAGAGAAGATAAGGCTTCTTCCCAAACTGATAAATTCTCTCCTTCAAAATCATCCCAGTGAGATCATTAAGAAAAGATTATAGAGAGAGGTTTTATTAAATGAAAGCAGCAAGGAACCCTGACCTTTGCATGAGGGGGAAGCATGAGAGCCTCTGCCTGCAGTGAGCATCACCTTCTCTACTACAGAAATCAGGGACCCAAGAGCCCCCAGGAATGGATTCTGTTCCCTCCCTTAGCACTGGGCACGCTCTTGGCTCTCAAATCCAGACCTGCTCCAGACTGGTAGAGGGACCTTTCTTAGCCTCCTGAGGCACTGACAGAACTTCATGCATGTCCTGCTTCACAGAAGCAGCCACTCTTTCCCACACCCACCAGGATTCCTCACGCTCGCTGTCATCATGGACCCCAGAGGAAAAATTACCTTCCTCTAAGCACATTCCTCTTTTTTTCTCAATTACAACATCCCAAGCAAAATGCCCCTAACCGGCACATTAACAGTCTGCAAGACCTGTCATTCTTTTCACAACTTATGAAATGCAGGGATGAGGTGAGTGCCGCCTACACCCTTCTGCTTTTTGCCAGCTTGTCCCGCAAGGACAAGAACAACGTCTTAATCACTGTGCCCCAACTTCAATACAGGAACCACATGCACAAGCATAGTTACTACTTGAACGCCCAGATGAATGAACACAACCCTATGTTAGGCACCAAGTTTTCCAATAATTATCAAGGGTTAAACTGTTCTGTTCTTGCATGTATTCTTATTTTACCTTATCTTTCAGAATGACATCTAGCGATCTTTTAAACAGTTTCTGCCGCCTGCTTCTATATTTGTTATCATCCATTTCTTCTCTGTCAGAAATCTTTGTGTTATATTTAACTAGGATCCTAAAAGAAATTTAACATCTCCTGATCAGCATCTTTTAATTAGCATATTGAGCTTCCCTGAATGTCAGGGTAAATTGCAGTATTCATCGAAGCTACTAATACTGACAGAATTGGAAAACACTAGAATATTAAAACAACTGGTGCAAATCAAAAATCAATTTCCAGAGAACCCTTACAAGATGAGAAAACAAGGAATAATGACCAGAAAAAATTATTTCTGCTCGCTTGGGAGAAATGTCTGAATCTTTATGCAAAATGATTAATTTTTCAGAAACCCATGAGGCTTCAATAATGCACATCTACTAATCTGGTAAAGCATGTAATGACATCTGAAGTCCTGAGAACACTGCCTGACACATAGCAAGTAAGCAGTCAAACATGCTATTAAAGAAGTATTTTTTTAAGCTTACTAATATCTAAGGAGATCTCAAAGACAGAAAAGCATTAACAAGATTAGAAACTGATGCGCAAAAGAAATAAGACTCTCAAATTGTTCTGCCTTTTAAAAATGTGATTTAATTGGTGCTTGTATTATCACAAGGAGATGAGACACTTAATCGGATCTCCATTTCTGTGGAAAATGGAACCAGAAAAATACGGACTTAAATGTGAAGAATTTGTACAACCTAAGGTAAAGATCTTCACAAAGTAAAGATGAATCAACACTATAACCGTCCACCTAAGGAGATTGCAAGATCTGCTCCTAAATGTATTTAAAGAAAATATTAGTTAGTTGGACTTTCAGGTTAACCTTATTTATTAATGTAACCATATTTATTGATTACACAGAATTGATTGGGATGAAGAATCCTTTCCAATTCTCCATGAAGTTCAAGAAATTGGTGATTGGTATGTAGAGAAGCAAGAAGACCCCAAAAAGAGTCTGAATTCTTCTCCCTTGTCCAGAACAGCAAAACAGAAAACAAAACAAAATTATATAATCTGAGCATCAAAAAATGTGCATATCCAGATGAAACAGAGGTTCAAAGAAATTCTGCAAAAGCCAGGACAGCCCTAATGTGCCTACCTGTTCTGTTTAGCTTCTAGAAGCATTTGCCTTTGTGATACAATTTCTGCATTCCTCTTGTCTAACTCACTCTGGTAAGCAAGAAAACAGATCAAGTATAGAAAAGTTCTTTTCAGGTGCTTGAAAATGTTGCCTGTCACAGAGATAAAGCATGCCAAAACACTGGATATAGATGATCATGCTTCCAAGCCTCTGGGAATGATAACCTTCCAGATTAAGATGAAATCAGTCAGAAAGCTGAGAAGATAGATTCTGAGCAGTACTTGTTATAGGAAAAGAATATATAAATATATATTTTAGACTACAGTCAAGATCAGTAGATTGAGACCATTTGGGACTTGCCAAGTTTGGCAACACACCTTTGTATAGTAACAAGCGTTCTGTAAATTTCTTACAGGATTCTAGAGCAGTGGTTCTCAAACTGTGGCCTGGGACCAGCAGAGTTAGAATCTCCTGGTAACTTGTTAAATAAAAATTATTGGGTCCCATCAATATCTGCAGGATAAGAAACTCTGAGGGTGGAGCCTAATGATCAGTGTTCCAAAAATCCTCCAGTGGATTCTACCACCTGGTGATGTTTCAGAACCTCTGTTCTAGGGCTGTAGGTATACTTGTACACAAGTGTTTCTGGGACCACATTTGGGCTTATCCTTGACCAGAAGAATCAGGGCAATCATTTGCCCATTCTAGTCTATCATACCAGAATACTCTAGTATGAAGAACCAAAGGATGCAAGGGAAATAGATAAATGGTTTTCAATGATTGAGGATAATTAAGAAGATACCAAAAAGATCACAAAAATTGTGATATGATCTATACTAGTATATGATGCTTATATGATGAAATATGACCTACGTTGTTACAACTGATGTGTAACTAGGTGATGTTTCTGTTAGATACATCCTGAAATTAAATCATCTACTAAAAACTGAAACTACTTTGGGAAAAGACTATGTGCCCCGATTCTTGGTTGTATGCTCATATCAGCTTAGTAATTGATGCAAAAAATTTACTAGCTAAATACTAAACAGTGAGCATGTCAGGTATGTTATACATTGCCATTGGGTGTGATTGGTGTTAGTTTGTATCACTGCCCCATTCATAGTAAAAAAATAAAATAAAATAACTATATGGGCTTCCTAAATCAAACACTCACACTAAAAATGAAAGCTGTACACAAAGAAACACAAAGAGAAAAAAATAGAATACGGTCTTTAACAAAACACATTAAAACTACAAATAATATGTTCAACCTAAAACCCTACTCATTAAAAAATAATTTAGAATGATCCTCTTAAAAACAATTAGGTCAATAAGGAAATCAATCTATACAAACAAAAATAATTTTCTGTGTATTTATTACAGAATTTGAAGGCTGTATTTGGCATGGACAGAATATATGCTATAAGGTGCTAAGAAAGACCATATTGAAATAAACTATTTCCTCAAGAGCAGCTGATACTGAATAATGTAAAGATAGATAGGAGACATGTTCCCTGTGTACTTTGTTGCCCTGGGATCAGAGAAAGCAAGTAGCTCTTTAAACATAAACCTGAATACTCCGTTTTTCACAACTGTAAAAGCAGACCCTCTAAATTGCAGCTGCTGACTCCCTGGGAGGTAACTGTTCATGGGGATACTCTACTCAGTGATCTAAGACCAGAAGCACTGGATCCAGTGCTCCTGAGCCACTTGGGTGTTTCCTGGACTCAGACCTCCAAAACCTGGGGCCACCTGCTCTCCTGGGTCACAATTTGCTTTGATTCTTTTGATCAGTGTAAGACAGAAACTACAGAATATTGAAAAACAGACAGCAGTGTTTCTTCTTTTTTTATTTTCTACCTAATATAATGCTAAGTACTGTCTTGATATCACTCATCTTTCTTGTGTCCCAGTGATGGGAGATTTTGATAATCTAGACATTCTGGATTCTGCAGCTGTTAAGACTGGAGATGGGGGTGGACCCAAATAGATTTTGCCTGTCGCCTATGACCAAGACTCACAGGGAGATGATTAGGACGCGATTTCAGCCAATAGTGAAATAAGACCCCATTTATTACTTTCCTGGCACAGGTATCAAAGTCTATAGTTACACATAGTCATAACCTTGTCTAAAATCTTAATCGGAGTATAAAGGGAGAGATTTTCCTTCAACTTATTTATGGACACATTTGCATCATAGGAAGAAGCAAGCAGGATTTTAAAACAGAAAGCAGCTTAACACAATGCTTCAGACCAGACTCTGAAGCCAGACCCACTGGGTTCAAGTCTTGATTTGCACTAACCTCTCTGTCCTGGTCTCCCAATCTGTAAAGGGGGAAATAATACCTATCTCACAAGATTAAATGATTAATTGGATTAATATTCATAAAATGCTTAAAGTGATGCTTAGCATGTACTAATTGCATTAATATTTGCTAACTAAATGTAAAGTGGCTTTAAACAGACACTTTGAAGGTCACATCTATTCTCTTCTCTCTGAGCAAATAAGATGCTAAACTTTTACAAGGGGTTCAGTGATTTCAGCTTATCTTGCTTCTCAACAGTCATCTGAGACTAATAGACCTAGCAGATAAAATTAGAAAGAAATAGTCATGCATAACAAAGCCACAAGTCTCAGATTCATTTAGAAGATTTTTCTCGAGATCTTCAATAGTCTAGCTAGTAGAGTGACAAAAGGTTCTTTAGATATAACAAAAATGAGAAAATATATTAAACTTTCTGAATTTCATAGATTTACTTATAGGCAAATTTATGGCCAAATATATTTATTGCTTAAAAAGCCAAAGAGAGAGAAAAAAATCAAATTAATATCTTAGAAAATCAATATTTAGAAAAAAACAAATGGCTTCAGAAAATAGAAAGGTCACAATAATAAAACCAAAAGTTTAGAGAAAAATTTTGGAGTTAATAAATTCAAACAGTAGCTCTTATAAAAGAGAGGCAGAAACAGCATAATTAGAAAAAGGGACAATATAAAATACAGTTGCAGAAAATATTTACAAAATATAAAGTTTACTATGGATAATTATAAGAAAATTTGGTAATCTCACCAAAATAGACAATTTTCTGGGAAAAAAACAGATTATCAAAATTGATTTAATAAAACAAGAAAACTTTACAAAAGCAATACTAAGGAAATTATTAATAGAGTTATTAAAGAATATCCCCTATCACACCCTCGGCCTATTAACCAGGCAATTATTCCAGACCAGACCTTCAAAGCACAAAGAATTCTCCTGTTGGATATAGTTATCGTATTGAACAAAATGAAAGAAAATGCTCCATCATCCAATGGAACAAATATAAACAACTGACAGAAAAACCTAACAAAGTTGATGCAAAAATGAAAATCATAGGCCAATTTCACTTATGATTATAGATGTGAAAATCTCAAGTACTATAAAGTTTTAGCAAAGACAATCCAAAGTATATTTTTTAAATTATACCATTTAAAATTATATATTTTTAAAATCCCAAGTAGGTTTTATGACAGAATTTCAAAGAGGGTTCAATATTGAGGAACTTTTTAATATCGTATATTAATAGACTAAATAACAAAAACTAAATTGTTCAATAGATGTTTAAAAGACACTTAGTACTCGTTCCTTTTAATAACATTTTTAAAAGAGAAATAAATGGCTACCTCCTTGGCACTGTTAAAAAAATATTATCCAAAGTAGTCCGAGCATTATATTTTATGGGAATATATAGTATTTTTATTCCAAATGGGAGTTCCTCAGAGCACTGTCCTCCAAAATGTTAATATGTGCAGCTTTTTTTTCAAAAATAATGTAGTGATCCCTTGTTCAAACACGTGTGGAAAATGCAGAGTTGAACAAAGTTAAACATATTTCTGATAGCAGGACTTCTTGAAAACATTAAGACAGTGGTGTGAATTTCAAATCTCAATGCAATGCAACTGTTTTGGCTCAAAGCACTGGTCCTTCAGAACACAGTTATGAAAATGTTGTCCTAGAGGTATTCCTTTTACATTCAAATTAAAAAAGGATGCCTGTTATCGCTATTATTACTTATGTTGATTTAGAAATTCTGGCTGGTAAAGAATAATGTGGAAGTAGACACAATAGATAAGAATATTAAAGAAAGTCAAAAATATATATCATACAATTATCTATAGTTATATTATCTATAATTATTATGATTCATGAATATTCCCAGTAGCAATAATAAACATAAAACTTATGAATGTTCTGAATGAGAAAAATGGGTTATGTGAAAAAATATAAAAGTTTATAGAAATAGAAAATATTATAAGTGAGCAGGTATATGATATTCCTGACTGAGAAGGTTGAATATTATAATCAAATCCTACTTGCATTTGCAGGAACATAGAAAGATGACGGTCAAGTTTAACTGAAAAGCATAAAATGAGACTAGTTTCTTTCAAACCTTGATGGTATGATTTAAATTAGTAAATTCTTTTGGAAAGCAACATGGTAGAGCGAGTCAAGAACCTTTCATCAGAACCACCCAGAAGTTTCACTCTGGAGTCCTAGTCAAAGAAAATAACAGAAAATCTGGAAGTATTACACGTCCAAAGATCATCTGCATTACATTATTTATTTATAAGGGTAAAAACTGGAAAGAGCCTAAATGATGAGAACTACCATTTCCAGATCACATTATTCACTAAACACATGACAGATTTCACATACACGAAAACTGAGACTCAGTGAGGAGAAACAATCTACCTTTGACCATGGAGCAAAAAAGTGGTTGAGCCCGCATTTAAGGCCAATTTCCAGGCAAAGCCCAGGCTCTCTTCATTGTTGCATGCTGCTGCTGAAGCTATAAAAACAAAGGACTCTTCAAACAAATGTTCCTCATCTATTCTTCAGCGTATTATGACTGGTCACAATTAAGATGTTGATGATGTTGTAGTAAAATGAACAATGTTTACGTAAAGAAGCTATATGTGTATATGTACATTGTAACAACTAAAGGAGAAAGTCCATAAAGCCCAGAAAAAAAGACTGGAAGGAAACAATCTTAGTAGTCTTGTGTTAGCACGAAGAATTAAGGACAATATATTTTTTCTTGCTTCCAGTTGGGTTGGTAATACATTACCTTTATCAAACAAAGATAAGCTCACATATTGAAAAAAGAATAAAAACATTGCAACACAGAGTAAATTCCATGAAAGAGGAAAGGTGAGAGCTGTGTCTAATACAAGATGTGTTTCTCTCACATTGACGTGTATGTACTTTATGTATATTAGGAGTTAAATAAATATGTGGTGATTAGATTGGAGCATATCCACATACTATATTTAGCTTTTTTCAAGAAACTGAATGTTCACCAAACAGCTTTGGACAAGAAACAAAAACCTTATCTGATTGAAATTATAAGGGAGATAGGAAAAATACAGTATCCATTTTGAAATTTGGCTTCAGCATTGTATTCTATTGATTTTATAATGTGCAGAGCAGCTAAATGCAACAAACACATAATGTGCTATGCAATATAGCGTCTGAAGTTACTTCAGTCATCACCTAAATTTCAGAGAAAAGGTAGGGGACATAAAGACACTATCAAAGAAAATTGATTTTTTACAGCTAATAACCTTGTGCTTGGTGGCAGAACACAGTATCAAAATCACCATTTTGTGTTCAGATAATTTCACCAGCCTTCCCTGCTGTTCCCCCGACACTCCCACAGCTCTCCATCTGCCGCAGGCTACCTCCTGCTCCTACACATTCTGATGACCACACAAGTAGGGTTCAAAACATGACCCAGTAATTTGTATTGCATCTTTGATCCTCAGCTCTGTTTCCACTGTGATAGAGAGATTAAAGTTGCAGGAAGGGAAAAGTGGTGACGTATCTTTCAAGGAAATTGAATTTTTCCTACTAGAGGTGAGAACACTTGAGAGGACACTTTATCCCCCATACGACATTTCCCCTACTTTAGGAAAACAATTTGGCCTGGAATGGATACAACATACTCTAGATTCAACTCTCAGCTCTCCTCTATCAAGGTTATTTATTACCAAATGAGCCCTTCTTCCAGGGTTAGATGAAATAAGCCCAACACCATTACACTCTAGAGAATAGTCTTAATATCTGGATTAATCCTACATAAAATGTTAAGAAACACTTGAACCACAGTAAGATGTTGGCAGTCCCCTTGAGGAGAAGCATCCCTAAATATCCACAATAAAGGGAGGGCACTGAGAAGAGCCAGATGAGTGACTCATGAGCTCTTTTCATGGTTTCCAATCTTTATTTAATCTTTCCCTCATTTCTACTCATTGAGTAGGACTGGCCAGGCTGTGATAGAGACACAAGGTAAGAAGGGAGCTAGTCTGTCTGTGTGAGAGAGCCATGTATAGAATTCCATATATACAGAACAACAAACCTCAGAGTTCTCACTGAAGAGAGAGGTCAAGACATCCCAGCAGTGCATTGAAAGATGGGCAGTATTCCAACAAGACTTATTTTACCTTTCAAAACAAAATGATTTAACAATTTCAACAACTAACTAGCTACATGCCCAATACTGGATCAAGCAGTTGGGAGATAATGAGCTTAAATGATGTAGTCACTTCACGAGTTTCAGATTTCAGTGAACAAACAAACAAAAAAATGAAGTTTAGAACAAGAGTCGGGGAGAAACACACAAATTGTGGATTGAGCTAAAGCCAAGAGGATTTTGAATATATTTTTTGAAGATTCGAGATTATCATAAGGAAAAACTCTTATGATTGTCAACAGTAGTAGAAGAAAAGGAGTAATAAATTCATTAGTGAAAAGTCCCTATTACAGACTTGTATATCCATTACTATTTACTCAATTTACTTTTGAATAAATATTATTTTAAATTTCCATTCAAATAGTATTTGCATCCTCCTCCTTCTCCATCCTTCCTCTTCTGATTGATTTATCTTCCCTGGACACACTCTGGCCACCCCTAGACCAAGAATCCCACTCCCTGGGGATGACATCACTCCAGTGTTACTCTGATATAAGCACTTTGTACCAAGCATAAATGGCAAACAGATTTAGTCCTCTCAGAAGGTTTCTACCAACTCATTATTAACCTCGAGTGTAGCAGTTTTTAGAAATAACCATCCTAATGAAACTGAAATTCAGGAAATCTGCCATTTAGACATGTTCTATAAGTATCAACCTCTACTAGCTCCATACCCAACTTCTGAGCTTTGTGATTTTGCACCATAATCAGTTTCTGGTAAAAATCTAGAACCCCATGGTTAGTACAAATTGACATCAGCATCAGAATTATTTCAATGTTCTGTGTCTCTTCCACTATGTTTCTTTAATTTCTTCATTAATCTTTGTTTCAAAATTAATTTTATTTATTTATGTATTTATTTATTTAGAGAAAGCGTGTCACTCTGTCACCCAGGCTGGAGTGCAGTGGTGCAACCATAGCTCACCGCAGCCTTAACCTCCTGGGCTCAAGTGATCCTCCCAACACAACCTCCAGAGTAGCTGAGACTACAAGCACATTCAAACATTCTGTCTAAATTTTAAATTTTCACAGAGACAGGATCTTGCTGTGTTGCCCAGGCTGCTCTCGAACTCCTTAGACTCCCAAATTTCTACAGTTACAGGTGTAAGCCACCATGCCTGGCTCTAAATTAATTTTAAAAGCCATACTTGCTACAAATTGTAACTTCAGATTCAAACAGAATATAAAGACCTCAGAGATTCCCAACTTTTCTGTGTCGGTTTTGTTTTCACAACAAATAGCACTGGAAATTAAACTGACGTTTTTTATTTAAAATTCCAGCACAGCTTAAACTGATGAAAAGAAACTAGTAGTATTAAGGTAACCCAGAAGTCAATTTGTAATGAACAGAAAAAGCAAATTACTATAGTTTGTCCTGTCACATCTAGTTTAATAGTATTTTCTAATACATAAATAGAGATCAAGGAAAGTAAAGGCTGCAAGTGATAGAGACGGATATGCTTCAAGACTTGTGATCTCCAAAAAATTAAGATTTAAAAGAAGCACTAGAAATGAGTCTAAAACTATTTATCATATAGATACAGATGTTAATACAGCTATATAGATATAGCTGCATAGACAGCAGTCTAGTGACCTATATTCTGGATTTAAAGTTGTAATTCAGGGACACTTCAAAATGATCCCTAAAAATAAATGGTAACTTTCATGAGTGTTTGTATAATAATGGTGAAGAGAGTAAAATGTACTATCATTGCTAAGATAAGGAAGGATTGTCCCAGCAAAGAAGAATGGCCCCTCTGTGTCCCATGAGAGGCTCCTATGTGATCATTACATATGATTATATACATGGAGGTGAAATGTAATGGATAATGCTCTCTCCCAAACCTTGTCATCAGAACAGCTCTATTAGAAGATTCTAGGTAATTGATCCAAGGGCAGAGATTTAATCTGGGGCAGCAATAAAGTCAGCATAAGAGATAAATTAAGGTATCCTTAGTCTAGTTAAAATATTTGTTCAAAATTGCAATTACACTGATGAGAGGGTATAGCTTCATTCATTTTCTCAAAGAGCAAATGTGGATATTACTTTTTCCCTATTTGAGACAAAAGAGAAAGGGAGTATGTACACTCTCTGTATGGAGATTTCCCACATTTACCTTCTCTTTCTCCGCTGATCATCTTGACGGCAATAGCGCAGTAGGAAGCACACATCTCCAAGTTTACATGAAGGGCTAAGTCAGGCAAAGAAGATACTTTTAATTAAGAACCAAATGGTACCCCTAATTATCTCCAATGTTATAAATAGGACGAATAGAGTGCCTGTGGCTTAAATAGGAAATCATGAAACACAAAGGTGGTGGCCACACAGCTGATACGAATTCCTGGAGCCATCTAGAGGGGAAGGACGAAGAGGCGGAAGGAAAAAAACCAGGACTCACCTTCTGCGCACTACCATATGATAAGCACTCTGTCTCATGCTTTACACGTAGCATGTGCTATTATGGTATGGATCTACAACGCAATTCCAAGAAAAACAGAAAAACCATTCAGATTTTTAAAAACCAATATAAATAGAAGACTATGGCTGTATTAAACTCAAATAACAATAATTAAGTATAGGTGAAAAAGATATTTTTAAGAATTATTCAAAGTGATTATTTAATCTACTGATACATAGTTGACACGCTTAGTATTTGAAAGGTCTTGTTATTTTAATTGTTAGTAATAAAAATGTACTATTCCAGTCTGAATTCCTGGGAAAGGACAAGCTTTCTAGTTCCAGCCTCTGCAGAGATCATGCGATTAAGGCTTATCACTACCAGGTGTTTGCACTTCACTTTAATTGGTACAAAGGTAAGTAGGGGAGAAAAACTGCCTCTGCAAATATTGCCCACCTAAAGTTTAAAATTGATAAATATCAACAAAAGCAGTGCTTCTCAAACACTGTTATTTATAAGAGTCCCCTGAGTGTGTGTGTACATATGTGTGCATTAAATTCTGATAGCAGATCTGCAGTGGGACCTAGGACAATGACATTTGGCAAACACCCCAGATGATTCTGATGTAGGTGGCTGGGATTATGCTTTAAAAGCATTCACCTGTTATTTAATGGTTGCCATGATAAGATGACATTGGCCATAATTACTCTCATAGTCTGAAGACTGTGTGTTCCAGCTACAGAAAAGTGAACTAGCAGCAGGGCACGGTGGCTTACGCCTATAATCACAGCACTTTGGGAGGCCAAGGCAGGTGGATCGCCTGAGATCAGGAGTTCAAGACCAGCCTGGCCAATGTAATGAAATCCTATCTCTACTAAAAATAAAAAAAAAATTAGCTAGGCATGGTGGCAGGCACCTGTACTCCAGCTACCCAGGAGGCTGAGGCAGGAGAATCTCTTGAACCCGGGAGGCAAAGTTTGCAGTGAGCCAAGATCACACCACTGCACTCCAGCCTGGGTGACACAGCAAGACTCCATCTCAAAAAAAAAAAGAGAAAAGAAAAAAGAAAAGTGAACTAGCTCAATCAATGTTAGTTAACTTTGTTAATTAATTGACTCAGTGAAATCAAGTTTGAAGCAAAAGTCCCTGGAAAATACAATCAGGTTTATCAGCTAAGCTGTAATGAAGCCCAAGTCACTGCAATCCCAAATCTGGCTGCAGATCCTTCCTATTCATCCACATTTTAATCTTTCTAACTTTTTCTGAAAACAGCATCTATATAAACTGCTTTTATTAACTCCAACTAGGACAAATTGTTACTTAGCCACAAACTTGGAATCCCTACGTTCTCTGCAGGGCTGGGGAGGAGTCATCGCTACATCTGAAGGTCAGAAGCTGTCTGCTGCAGCAAAGCACGCCTGTGCCCACAATGCATTGTGTCTTTCTCGCTCCTTTGCTTGGCTGGGACTAGCTGTTCTATAACATCTTCCTCGTCCTTGTTCTTTGCTTCCTGCTTTCCTGGCAATATGAGAATCTGTCTCGACCTGCTGAGACCTGTGGGCCAGGTGAAAACTTGCATGCTCTACATTTGGCATGCCACAGTCTGGAAGTTCTCCTAAATTTGTTTCTACAGATAGGAATAGAAATTTCAAGAAATGCATTCTTCCTGGAAAGAACATGTCTGCTCTCATGCCAGAAGAGCCTCCTCCCACTCCCAGCCGACTCCTTTGGACAGCCATAGTTCGTTCTCGTTCTCTCTCTCGCTCTCTCGCTCTCTCCCCGCCCCCACCGCCCATGTCTGTATGCTCATGACTCAGTAAGTATGCCCTTCACATTAGCCCTGATGGAAGGTAGGCTTATGCCCTGAGGAGATAATGGGCCGATCCAACTGAAGAAGTAAGCCCTCTAAATGCCTGAGGCAAATTGGTACCTGCCCAAGAAACATCTCAGCAGTAATGTTTGGGCAGTCCCACCCAGTCAAATCAGACACAGTCCCCACATTCCTACTCACATTGCCTGTGCCATTCTTAAACTTCAGAGAAGTGGAATGCACTCCAGCTAAGCTTGTCTGGAAACTCTTCACTTTCATCTCCAAGGAAAGAAAAGATTTTTGAAAAGAAAATTTAAATGCAACTTCAAACTTCATTAACCATCTCTCCACAGGGAGGCTACTGGCAATGAATCACAAGACTATCCTGCCAAATGGGAAATGTAAGCTGACGACTGGAGCCAACTTGGGCTGAGCAGCTCTGGCTTTTGTGGGCACTGAAGCCTGCAGCCCATCAGTAGGTTCTTCTGTAACACTCAAAAGAAGGGCTGGGTGCGGTGGCTCATGCCTGTAATCCCAGTATTTTGGGAGGCCAAGGTGGGCAAATCACCTGCAGTCAGGAGTTTGAGACAAGCCTGGCTGACGTGGCAAAACCCCGCCTCTACTAAAAAAAAAATGCAAAAATTAGCAGGGCGTGGTGGCACGTGCCTGTAATCCCAGCTACTCAGAAGGCTGAGGCAGGAGAATTGCTTGAACCTGGGAGGTAGAGGTTGCAGTGAGCCAAGAACACATCATTGCACTCCAGCCTGGGTGACAGAGCAAGCCTCTATCTAAAAAAAAAAAGAAAGAAAAGAAAAGAAAAAATAAGACACCTTAACAGGCATGAAGAAAACTTGTTTTTATCATTCTGTCTACTCTTGCTCCAAGATTTATTTGTATTTATCAAGCATTTTCATTTAAGTAAAGTACATTAATGAGAAAATAAAGCCTTTTCTCACTTCACTTCCTGCACCACCTGAATTTCTGTGCCCTCTGACCTTGCAGTAAATTGCAGTAACATTCAGGAAGCCAAAAAGTTAAGAAAACTGAGTCTTGATTGGGACACAAAAATTAAAAAAAAAAAAAAAAAAAGATTATGCACAGAGATGCAAGGAAGGACAATAATTATATGACATACTTGTATAATATTTATTTTTTCAGAAATTTTACATCTATCGTCCTTCTCATTTACAATTACATCACCTTTCTACTCTGAGATGTTTTTCAGATATTAAAATGCAATTGTAATTATTTCTATAGGAAATAGGCTCAAAAGACCAAACTCCTATATCATTTCTGGTCATGTTTTTCTCTCATTTAAAGTGGATTTAATGAGCATTCCTCTAAGTTCAATGGGGAAACCACAAGACTCCTTTCTACAGTTACCAACATTGAGTTTCTGCAACCACCGTTTTCTGTCTCTTGTTTTCACCAGCTCACCATCCGTACGGTTTCCCTTCTCAATCCAACTTCCTCGCTGCGCCCCAAGTTCACTTTGTCTTCAGGGTTCACATTCACTCTCAGTCATGTAGTCTTACTTCAGATACTTTCTCTTTAACAGTAAATGGCATTATTAGACTTTTACAGTTATAGTCGACATACAAATTTGGGACTAGAATAATAAGTGTTACTACTTATTGAACACTTTGAATGTGCTATGGACCAGACCCTTATATCTACCTGGTAAAGTAATTCCATGGCAAAAGAGGTATTATACCCACTTGATAAATGATAAAACTGTAGAAAGGTTCAATAACTTGCCCAGTTTCACACTGCTAGTAACTGAAAAACTGGAGATTTAAAATAAGGTTTGTTTGATGATAATGCCCATATTCCTCACCATTATTCACATCGTCTCATGAGCAGACAGGAGTACTCCTCTTTTCCAAGAAATCTTTCTTTAGATTTGGTATCACTAGCTAGGGAGAAAATATACATAGGGCAATATTCGGCACTCATCCGTTTGTTTTAACCATGGCCATAATTTGCACTGCTGTTCTTGCTGTTTACACATCTCTTAACTATGCAAATGCTATTAGTGTTTCTTTCAATTTCATGTTTCATAAACAATGATATTCAATAGAACACCATAGCACAATCAAATGTACCTATGCAAATACTCACTGCATACCAATTTTAGAAATTCTTAAGAGTAACAATATTGATACTATTTTGTATTGGTGCTCCATTGATATAGAACTGGCCTATTTTCATAAAAAGCATGAATTGTAGATGCCTGCAATTGATTTTGACATTGTTATTGTATGTGTTCTGCTATGGTGGTAGCTGTGTATTTTAAAGTTGATTCCCATCTCCACCTCACCCCAACCCTAGTACCTAGACAGTGTTTTGTACATGGTGAACATTCAGCAAATGTTTATTTGACATGGCTTGAACTATTTTAGAGATACATTATGCTCTAGAATGCATGGAGGAGTGAAATAATCCATCCAGTGAGCTGTTAATCTGCTAAGCTATCAATTAAGGGCACAGTCATCCATAACAGCAACCATTAAAGACTACTAAGTCATTTATCTTGAAGTGTGTAAAACAGATTTCTGTTGGCAGACTTGGACAGCTCAAAGCATCTGTGATATGAGTGAATAGGTCAATAATCCATACATTAAACGGTTGCTAAGTACTAAAACTGTTTGAAATGATAGGCCATTAAGACTAAGACAGTTTCATTTAGGCATATAAAATTCACTTTTAAAATAGTCTCTAGATATGAATTTCTATGATAAATCACCCAAGATGTACCGAAAAAGGTAGGTATTCATTCATTTGCTCAAAAGTATGTACAATAGGTTTTTGGAAACTGTTACTTTAGCAAAATTACAGTTAAAAAAAACACTTTGCCATAGTCTAATTGATATAAACGAGAGTCAAGCACGTGTAAGAAAGACTCATAAAAGCAAGTAAGATAATTATTTAAACAGTTATTCCAATTCGGGACCACAGGTGGCTGGAGCCTGTCCCAGCAGCTCAAGGTGCAAGGCAGGAACCCAACCTGTCCAGGATGACATCCCATCACAGGACACACTCACACGTACACCCACACTTCCCAGGCTGGAACAATTTAGATACACCAATTCACCTAATGTGCACATCTTTGGGATGTGGGAGGAAACCAGAGTGTCTGGAGAAAAACCCATGCAGACATAGGGAGAGCATGTGCAGATGCCACACAGATAGTGACCACAGCTGGAAATTTTTTTTTCTCATCAATGTTATAATAAAATGATCCTGAATGAAACAACATTATATGAAGGACTGGCTGTATGGCACACCTGCCAAAGCAGTGTAACACAAGTTATAAAAGATACAAGTTATGAAAGAAAAAAACGTTATCCTCAAAGAGATTACAGTCTAGTTGAAGTCTTTTCTAAACAGATGCATATTTCAACAATTATAAATCTGTATTGTAAATGCACAGCATTGTGAGAAATGGAGCCTATAATATGAAATAAGGGTAATGTGCCATTTGAGGTGAGCTTGGCTTGGCAGAAAGGGACTACAAACACTTTAAGGAAAAAAAAAAGATACAGAAACTTACCTGAAATGAGGGGATCACACAGAGAAGTAGCAGCCACACTGTCTCCTCAGTTTCCCAAGGCCTGTCCCTAGTCTCAAAAAGTGGTGTATAGCGACCAGTGATACTCTCCAAGCAAGGTAGGGACTTGTCAGTTTCATAAAGCTTAATTTTGCATTGTAACATAGTTCTTTTACACTTGGAGGCTTATGTCCCTAATCAGAAACACCCATCTATTCATTTCCATTTAAGGGAATATTTACAGGCATCATAACTTACCTACTTCTAATATCAAGCTCAATATTAATAATAGTAAAAATAGACCCTCAGCTGATGTGATAATGGCCATATATACATTCTTCTGATTCTGTCTCCAGCTATTTGGCATCTAAGAAAGCCCACATCTGACTTTGAGCTTGTTAGTAAAGGGTGCCATTAAAAAATTTTAAATTAAGAAATTAAGAAAAAATACATAGCTCAAAAGACTTGGTGGAAAAATGAGTAAATGATTACAAGACAGCAGCGTTGTAGAATGCTTTGTATTCTTGCACGTCACAAAAATATGAGAAGCCAAGATACATATTTATTAAAATCTGACTATGTAAAAAGGAAACCCAGTAAAGAATGCACTCTAGACTTCCAATTCTAGCAATATAGGAGATAGATATACCAAAAAGTAATTCTTTCTGCATGAAACACCCAGGAATATTGGATGAGATACAACCATTACCTTTTGAAATGTGTAGCTGAGATGATAAAAATAAAAAGGAAATGCTCACAAACTGAAAAAAAAAAAATTGAAAACCAGCATAATAACCTGATGTGAGGTTTGGCTCCTTCAGGCATTTGCTCCTATTCCTAATCTAATGACTTGCTTTTAACAACAACCTCTAGGGTAACAAAACCTAAGCACTGGGCTTTCAAATTGGGAACTAAGAACCTTGAGATAAAGTCTGGATCTTTGAAGACCTATACAATTAAAAGGTAGGCATTACTTGGAAGACAAGCCTATGGAAATTGTCCCAAATGCAACACAAACAGATGGAAATAATGAAAAATAAGAAACACAAAAGATAAAATGAATTACTCTGATATGTCAAATAGGATTTCTAGAAGAGAATAATAAGAATGGAAATGAGGCAATATTTATGGAAATTATGACTGAGAATGCTCCAAAACTAATCCTGTAGATTAATGAATCCTAAGAGTTAATGACAACAGTGGAAGACAAAAGGTAGAGATGTAATAGCATCAAGCATCCGAAGAAAATAACTGTCTGCCAAGAGTTGTATATACAGATTCAAAGAACAAGAGCAAATTAAGAGAGTTGACCAGCAACAGAATATCATTAAAAGAATTTATAAAGGAAATACTTCAAGAAGAAAAAACATGATGTTAGGGGCAAAGATTGAGAGGCTAGAAGAAGCCAGCAATGAAGAATCTAGCAAATATGTGAATAAGTCTAAGCAGACTATGTAAAATAATTAATTTGGAGAATATAAAAATGGGGTAGAACTTAAGATACTGGATAACAGCAATATAGATAACAGGAGTGGTAAAATTACGTTTAAAAAATTCTGAAGTTATTTTATTGTTCAAGAAGAAGGTAGTGATACTCAATTTAGACTTTGTTAAATTAACTAGGCATATTAAAAAGATTATCACAAAAAGATTAACAATGGTGTATATAGCTCCCAACACAGGTGGGGGTATGGAATAAAACAAATGAAAAAAGTCTCAGATAATTCAAAAGTAGGCAGAAAGAGGAAAAAATATAAAATTTAAAGCAAAAAGTCAAGTAAGGGAGACAAATCGAAAGTATAAGTAATAACAATAAATGTAAAGGGTCTAAACTTCAGTTAAATGGCAGAAATTGTTAAATTGGGTTCAAAAATAAACAACTCTAGGCTTTGTATACAAAACAAATAAAACGTAAGGACTCAGAAACATTTAAAATAAAATTCCAGGAAAAGTTATTAACTCCAAACTTCTAAGAACTTAACATCAACATGCATAAGGCTAAAAACTAACAACACTGCAAGAAGAAATGGGCAAATTTACCACGATAGTGGGAGATTTTCAGATATTAATACTCCTTTCAGAAATTGATAAACAAAACAGGTAGAAAATGAGTAAGAAAATAGAATATTGCAAAACACTCTAAAACAAGTTAGTTTTATCTAACCTATATAGAACTCTGCATAGAGCAATTGAAAACTAAAGAGACTTTATGATAATTAACCACATAATGGGCCAAAAGCAAATCTCATTAAATATCAAAGAATCATTATTATAAAGTCCATGTTCCCTGTCCACAGTGCAACTAAATTAAAATCAATAACAAGGCAAAACCTGAGGGAAAGAAATCAGATCAGTTGTTGCCAGAGGCTGGGAGATGGAGTAGGAGATTGATCACAAAGTGACACAAGGGAATTTTGTAGTGTGATGGAAATATTCTGTATTTGATTTTGGTAGTGGATTCATGACTGCATATATTTGTCAAAACTCATCAAACTAAACATTAAAAATTGGTAAATTTTACTGTATGTAAATTATGCTTCAATAAACCTGGCTTTTAAAAAAATCAATAACAAGCAATAACTTTCAAAAGTCTCATGCATTTAGTCCCCAAAATTAAATAACAGTGGAAATTAGAAATGCTTAGAGCTGGATGATTATGAACATACTCTGTATCAAAATTTGTGATGACTGTAGGTGGAAAGAAATGCATAACTTTTAGCAGCTAAAAAGGGAACAGCATAAGTCCAAAGGATATAGTTTCAAGAAAATAATAAAACTGAGTGCAGAAATCAATTTAAAAAAAGGCAAAGAGAACAGAAAGGATCAACAGGGAGAAAAGGTGGTTCTTTGAAAAGAATAATTATTAAAATAAAGCTCTGTCAATTTTGAGCAAGAAAAAAATTAGACATAAGTAAATATCGGGAATGAAAATTAAAACATACCTAAATTCAAAAGATATTTTTAAACTATGTCAATGAAATTGAAAGTTTACACAAAACAAATCCCTAGAAAAATATAACTCATCAAAAATTATCTGAAATTATATAGAAAAACTGAATATAACTATGATTATTTTTTAAATTTATAATTTAGAGGCTACCCACAAATAACTAACAAATTCAAACATTTTTATAGGACGTTCAACTAAAGATCTAAGGAGCAGGTGATCCCAATCTAATGCAAACTTCCAGGGTACAAAAAAATAAAGACACTCTCCAACATATTTTTATGAAGGTAGTGTATCATTAATACTAAAGCTTTATAAGAATTCCAGAGTCTAGAACCTTGTTTAGAGCTGCCACCCATTTATTTTGACATGCTCAACCCCTTGCAGGATCTTTCAGCTATACATTAGCACATTTTTCCAAATAATAAATACGTCTGTTGGATAGAACACTTTTCTTCCCAGAAATATCACAGTCAGCTGCATCTGCATAGAATGCATGCACTTGAGTTGTGGTATTAAGGAGCTGTTGTTAGCTGCTGACAAATCAGAGTAGCTGGCCACCTTATTTTACCCTTGTGTCAGTAATTGTAGGAATTACTACAGTGTGGAGCTCCACAGACTTTTTTTTCCCATTGCGCTCTGTTCCAAGTAAATAGTGAACTGCAAAACAAAGATGTTCTAAATTGACACTGAATTTTAGTCACTGGATAAGATACTGTTAGCATAACAATATGTAATTTGTGACTGATTAGCCCTTTGAATTAAAAAAAAAAAAAGTGGCAGCCAATGTTATGGTAAATTGCCACCCAGTTTTCTGTCAAAATATTTTAATCTTATTTCAACTCCCTATGTATATATCTACACAATGTAAGAGGCATATATAGGTTTTATTATGCTCTTATGGAGTTAAATCATAAATGTATTTCCTCTTTTTGAAAGTAATATGGGTCCATCCCCAGTAAAAGGATTCACTTGTATTCTGAATACTTAATAAATTGTCTTTAATATACTTGCCCTTATACAACAAAATATTATTTCCATCCCAAAGAAATGCTTCCCACACCTCACTGAAGACACAGCACAAAAACAATGTAAAATATTAAAGCTTGGTGTTTTAAGACAAATTTTCTAAATTTAGGGCATGTGGCGGGGTGACTGCAGAGGGAGGAGTTTTAATGGTGTTAACACGAAAAGGCCAGGACACTCAAAGGAGGAAGATCTATGTCCAGCTAAAATACAAAAGGATGAAACTCTTTCCTATAAAGGACTTTAAAATCTTTTGTTTCCACAACATGGAGAAAACAGCCACCTAAATAAGAGGATACTGACCTTTGCAAAAAGAGAAAGCAAATTACAGAGTACTTGGTTTAGAGCATCCACTGACAAGTTTAGCAAGAATTCAGTGACAAAGTATATGTCAAGGACAAGACTCATTAACGTGTATCCATGCTTTGGCCCACCTCATTTGAAAAAAAAAAAAAAAATCTGTCTTCTTCCAATAAGTTTCTCTCTCTCCCTGATCTCCTAAGGACTTAGAGTGGTCTCCTTGCCAGGTCAGTTATAGTGGAGTTACTCCACCCTGTCTCCTTGCCAGGTCAGTTATGGTGGAGTTACTCTGGGGAGTGAGTATAGCAGAGAATTGTAAAAGAACCCTGTGCACAGAAGAGCCCTGTGCTTGATTGTAAAAGAACCCTGTGCTCAAAAGAGCCCCATGCTCTACTGTAGCCATCTGGAAATTCTTAATTTTTGAACAAAGGGTCTCACATTTTCATTTTGCACTGGGTCTCCCAAATTACCTTGCCAGTCCTGATTGCAGGTGGTGGAAACATTTCTAGTAGCGGCAGCAGCTACCACACAGCACACAGACAGGCCAGGCAGGACAAGCCACACTCACCAGATGTCAGTGACTAGGTAAGTCAAAAGGGTTATCCAGGGACCACACAGAGGACACCAAGCAGGCCAAAGTCTTCAGCCCATGGGCGTTAGGCTGTGCCCATCTTCTCTTTCACCTGGTGCCCTTCTTGGAAAGGACAGTAGACCCTTTGAAAGGGGAGAAACAGCAGTGACAGAGTCTGAATTTTAAATCAACTATTTACCCAAATTATAAAACCAAGATCTCTTTACAAATGTAAGCTTTTTCCACCATTTTCAGGAGCTCAAAAGAAAAGGAGCATCAGAAAAGAAAATCAAGTTTTTCTTATGTTTTCCTCCTATCTAAATCATTGTGTATACATTTTGGCCCCTCCACATAAGAAAAACAGTATGCTTTCAGAAAAATGAACTATTTGAGATTCATTGATGGAGGCTTTCCCACACATGAGTTATTCACAAATATTTTAGGTGTATATGCCCTGGTTTGAGATTCTATTTGGCTAAGCATTCTGAATAAAGGATGGGTAGAATACTGTCATGGGGGTTTAGGGGTCTTGTTGGGTTTTTGTTTTTTTTTTTGGTCCTCTTCTCAGCAATCACCTGAACATGAAGCTCTGAAATAGGAATATTTGCAAGCATGCTTGGCAGTAAAATACGACAATCCAGAAAATATGTAAAATATATATTCCAGAGCAGATTTAAAAATATACCAGATGGTCAGTCATTGTTTTTTTTTTCAAACTTCCTCATAAAAACATATGAAATACTGTGGTTCTCTTTGGATTAAGCCTACTGAAGCACAACAGATGACATGATTCCTCACTTTGGAAAATGTTTCATTACTTCAAAATAATATAGACGGCTATAAAATGGCCTTTTCTTGTGAAATTACGCGGTGAGCTCACTGGTAGTACTCTTCCTATCTGTTTCTTCCTTATATACACCCTGTCTTCACCAAGAAGCTCACTCCCCCATACCCATTTGCTTTCATTTAGTTCAGGTGGTGGCCTCCTGTGCTGTATTTTACTAAATTGAAACAGATGGCATGGTAAAGAAGACAGTAAGCTCTGATGGAAAACCATCTACAGTTTACTTGAGAGTTCAAGGCCAAGAGTAATGGGATTGAATCTCCCAAACTGAGATAACGCATGTAAAACCCATAGTGCTATACTTAGTGTATAACAGGTGCTCATCTTTTGATCACTTTCATTATTTTTCCCTAATCATAAGAGAGTCCTTCTGCCAGCTGTATCTGTGCTGAGGCCTCTGTGCTGTCTCCAATACCTTTTTCTGAGCACCAAACACTGAGTTTGTGGAAGAGTTGGTTGAGAATATGCAGGCAAGTTTACAGTGGAAGTATTGCTGTAAAAAGCTAATTGTATTACAAAGGAATAAGTGTTTGGCTTGTGGTTTTATGGTGGGAATGTCATTTTATAATCTATTATAGAGTTTCCGAATTTTCCTATCCATATAAAAGCAACACGAAGTCAATGACCATGTCCATCTGGCTGAACACATCCTAGCACCTAGGATTGCACATAGTAGGCATTTAATACATTTGCGTTAAATGAATAAGCAAATCAAACAAATCATAAAGGAGGACATTTAAAATCACCTAGACCAATCCATTTTACAGTAGCCCAGGGAGTTACCCAAGGTCAATGGAATATAGAGCTAACCCTAAAAGTAATGGATTTCTATGTCCCACCGCACAGATTCCTGAATTATTAGCACTTTCTCCAACTGAAATAACATGAACATAATTTTCTTCCCAATTATTCTGGCTGAGAGACATACAAAAGGTGTCAGTGGGTGGAAGATTTACAGCACAGCTTCTGGAAAGCCTGGAAACACCATGGGGCACTGCAAAAGGTCTTATGGTAATTAAATCGAGAAGCCAAAGAACCCCTGGAGGCACACTCTGTAGGCTCCAGGACGGCCCTCTCAGAGGAAGGCACTTTCACAGACAACCATAATGTAATAGATCTTTAGTCAAGCAAGAGTGAAAGAAAACACAAAAAAGGAAAAATACCTATGGTTCCCTATCATTTCCAAGGTTGTCGTATACACTAACCTCTAACATAGCCTTCAGCTCCACTACCTATGAAATATTTTTCTCTCCTGTTATAACATAATGAACAATTCACACAGCTCATCTTCCAAAATTCAGTTATACCAAAACCAGTAACTTTCTTTGTGTCCCTATAGCTGAACTAAACTCATGAGCACCCCCATCTCCCTGGGAATTGGGGGAATAGGGAAGGTGGTGATGGAGGGGATTAAAGAAGGAATTTTAAACTAATGACTTAAAAGTTTCTCTGTCCACACTGGTTTAAAATAATTTTTTAAAGTCTCATTTGGAAAAATACTTGTCTGTCAAGTTTCTTTATGACACCTGTACTTTTTTGAAGGGATGATGTCATGGGGATATGAAAATTAGCTTACCAGTCCTCTGGGTGATGGGGCTGGGAGGTGGGGCTTCATCAGCAGAGGATCCTGTCAGCTTTGGGCCCTGAAGTCCTGGGCTGTGACCACTTGGGGCAGCACTGTGCTGGAGCAGCTGCTGAAGTCCGTGGTCAAGGTTGCCTGTTCTGGTTTAGTGTACCTCCTGATTCTGACCCAGACCTGCTGACCCATTCTACAATTGGATGTTTCTCCAGCAGGTCCCAGGGGAACTTTAGGATACTCTGCATCCCACCCACTGGCTTTGGAAACAGAGAAATGTCAGGTCCATCTACCTCAGTGTATCCCTAACCATGGTCAAATCACATCCTGCCACTATCAGCCTCAAGCTCGACCTACTGCTATTCCAACAGGTCAGCTGCCTCTCCAAACTACTTCTAAGGAACTAAGACATTCTTTTCCCCCTTCCGTTACTACAGGACTTTCTCTTCTGCTTCCTTTTTGGTGAGGAGATCCTGAAGTTCGTATCTTGCTTCTCTACCCTGTGGATTGATTTGTTCTAAGAGGTTCCTGCCTTGCCTTTTGTAGAACACCATGATTGAAGGAGAATGAGAAATGCATCAGTTTATTTTATATATATATATACATATATATATTTCACTATAATTTCAAAGAGTTAAAAAGGATACAGGTCTGACTCCTACGATTTTGGCCAGATAGGGTTCAAAAATTAAGCTACAATACATTACAGAACTAGAAAATAAGTAAGATAAAATAATATGTAAAAAAATCTTACTGAATGTAGTAGAGTGAACTGTATTTAACATTTCCAAGTCATAACTAAGCCTTAGTTTTTGTATCTATAAAATACAGATAATAACATCTGCTCTGCCTATTTTACGAGGGTGAAAAAAAAACACTTTGAAAGCTATAAAGTTTGGAGAAATGAAACTTAGAGTAGGAAATCTATAAAATGAGTTTTATCCCTGAGCCCTAACCCTATGGCATAATGGGATCTCACTATATATGTGGCATGAAAAGCCTGACCAGATATCAACTGACAACTTCCTGAGAATTAAGCAGCAGTATCCCATGGTATGGCATAAAGCTTGGTGGGGTATATAAAGTTGCTATTGAACCAGATTTTAAATGTATTCTTTCTCTTCTATTCATAGAAAAAGCCACATTTACATGAGTGTGGTTGAAAAGATTTGCTGCAGAGCAGCAATTTTATGGGAGCATGTGTGGGGGAAAGGTTTGATTGAAGTGCATATGGCAAACCTTTAAGACTGATTTAATAGAGAGAAATGCCTGCCAGCATCTGAAGCCCTGGACTGGAGTAGCTCAGAGCCTACAGATGCTACAAACATTTTGGGAGCCTTCGACTGGGTAGAAATTGGACATATTTTGAATCAAATCATTCTACAGAGTAGCTTATTCTGTAGTTGCTCTCCCAGCATCTAGGATGCTTTGCCAAGAATGATCATATTTTTGTAATCTCAAATTCATAATAAGTTACACAGGGCAGGACCTCCTCTAAAAGACTGGCTGGACTACAGAAAGGTTGGGAAACACAGCGGCATGATATCCAGCCCCGGACGGGTCCTCCTCCATTTCCCTTCTTGCAAGGTTCAGTACTTGCTCTCACTCCCAGGACTGCTGCAGGGTACCTACACTCCATCTTCTCCCCATATGTCCATAGAGTAAACTGCCCATTTCGCCTTTCATCTAAAACATCAGCTATGTGTTTTGGGGTTTTTGTTAACATATGGCTAGATATCTTTAGCCCTGAAAAATAATATAAAGAAACTTTGAGAATTTAAAAATAATACTTTAATTAGTTGTGACTTCAGGTGACTTTTAACTCAGCCAGGACCAGTTGCTCCCATCTCATCAGCTGGACATTACAATACCCATCTTATGGCCTGTGCTTTATGGTTCATGAGATACTTTCCCATGCATTGCCTTATGTAATCTTCTCAAAAACCTTGCCACAGCCAAGTACTGTAGCTCACACCTGTAACTGCAACACTTTGGGAGGCTAAGGCAGGCAGATCACTTGAGGTTAGGAATTTGAGACTAGCCTGGCCAACATGATGAAACCCTGTCTCTACTAAAAACGCAAAAAATCAGCCAGGCATCTGTAATCCCAGCTATTTGGGTGTCTGAGGCACAAGAATCACTTGAACCTGGGAAGTGGAGGTTGCAGTGAGCCAAGATTGTGCCAAGGCACTCTAGCCTGGGTAACATAGTGAGATCCTGTCTTAAAGTAAAAAAAAAAAAAAAAAAGTAAAAAAGTAAAATCTTGTGGTAACATCAATGCAAACAACATAGAGAATGACCCAGAGATAATATGTAGAGAACATACTCACCTACTAAGGAGAGCCAGAGTGAAAATCCAGATCTCCAAAGTCCCAGATGAATACATTTCCCATGACTTCTCAATCATGGATGTTTTGAAGCTTATTAAAGAAAATGACAGGCAGTCATGATTCTTTCAGCTGCACTCAATGCAACTGATGTTTTCTTATACTATTTTCAAAAAGCTAGATGTTTCAAACTCCAGAATCAATGTTCTTTCCCATTCCTCTGTTCACATGATTCTCTGCCAGCCACAGGGAAAATGAGTAGTGATCATTTCTCCCCCTGTTTAAAATGTTCAGTGCTATCAGTTATTTTCATCTTTCAATACAAGATCCAGGTAAAAATAGAAATTAGGATTCTGAAATAGTATTGATTAGCCTTTGTCAAATAAACTGTGTAATTTATGAAAATAAATTACAGCTGACATCTGACTAGAAGTGAAAAAAGCCCATCTTATAAAACAAGTTGCATATGTCATATCACTAAGAAGGGCTATTCTATTTCTGAAATGTCAAGGTCAGGAAGGACCACAGTGGTGCCTGGTCGCCCCTTCCAAGCAACGCAATTGGCCAAGGCAACTAGACAAGGCTCTGCAGAGTCTTTGGGATGGCAGTAATACAGAGGCCTACTTTTTATCTTCCAGATTCCTAATAAAAGTGTATAGAGAACAAAATGTGGAAAGTCTGTATTTTTACGGGGCATAAGCAAGAAGTTTAATCACTATGCTGTCAGATACTAACAGGACTGGACTGAAGGAGATATAGAAAGGTAATCCATGAATCTCCTTCTAGAAAAAGCAGAAGTCAATAAGGACAACTTGAAAGAAACAGAGAGAAGCAGGAGATGGAAGTAAAATGTTTCTGGTAGGGCACTTGCAGTGACACCTGGAGTTCAACAAGGACATCAAGAGATGTTCCTAATGTTGCCAGCCACATCAAGAAGGGAACTGGATTAAAGTTCTAAATTTAAAAGCAAAACTTTGAAACCTTTAGAAAGCAAAATACAGATTGATACCTTTATTTAGTCCATTCTCACACTGCTTTAAGAACTTCCCTGAGACTAGGTAATTTATAAAGAAAGGAGGTTTAATTCACTCACAGTTCAGCATGGCTGGGAGGCCTCAGGAAACTTGCAATCATGGCAGAAGGGAAAACAACATGTCCTTTTTCATATGATGGCAGGGAAGAGAAGAATGAGAACCAAGTGAAGGGTGAAGCCCCTTATAAAACCATCAGATCTCATGAGAACTCATTATCATGCAAACAGTATGAGGGTAACCAATGAGGGTGACCATCCCCATGATTCAATTACGCCTGATGGGGTCCCTCCTATGAAACATAGGCATTATGGTAGCTACACTTCAAGATGATGTTTGGGTGCACATGCAGACAAACCACATCATTCCCCTCCAGCCCCTTCCAAACCTCTTGTCCTCACATTTCAAAACACAATCATACCCTTCTAACAGTCCTCCAAAGTCTTAATTCATTCCAGCATTTAACTCAAAGGTTCAACTCTCTTGTCTGAGACAAGGCAAGTTACTTCCACCTACAAGCCTGTAAAATCAAAAGCAAGTTAGTTACTTCCTAGTTATAATGGAGGTGCAGGTATTGGATAAATACATCCATTCCAAATTGGAGAAATTGGCAAAAATGAAGGGACTACAGGCCCCATGAAAGTCCAAAATCCAACAGGGCAGTCATTAAGGCTTAAAGTTCCAAAATGATCTTCTTTAACTCCATGTCTCACCTCCAGGTCTCACTGATACACAGAGGTGGGCTTCTATGAACTTGGACAACTCCACCCTGTGGGTTTTGAGGGCATAGCCCTCCTCCCAGCTGCTTTCACACTTTGGCAATGATTGCCTGTTGATTTTCCAGGTGCACAATATAAGCTGTCAGTGGATCTACCATTCTGAGGTCTGGAGGATGGTGACCCTCTTCTCACAGCTCCAGTATGCAGTGACCCAGTGGAGACTGTGTGTGCTTCAACTTCACGTTTCCCTTCCACACTGCCCTAGCAGAGGTTACCCATGAGAGGGCTGATCCTGCAGCAAACTTCTGCCTGGACATCCAGGCATTTCCATACATCCTCTGAAGTCTAGGAGGAGGTTTGCAAACCTCAATTATTGACTTCTGTGCATCCACAGGCCCAACACACCACATGGAAGCTGCTAAGGCTTGTGACTTGCACCTTCAGAAGCCATGACTCAGGCTGTACCTTGGCCCATTTTAGCCATGGCTGGAGTGGCTAAGACACAGGGCACCAAGTCCGCAGGCTGCTCACAAAACCATTTTTTTCATCCTAGGCCTCTGGGCCTGTGATGGGAGGGGTTGCTAGGAAGGTCTCTTGACAATGCCCTTGGAGACAATTACCCCATTGTCTTGGTGATTAACATTCAGCTCCTTATCTCTTACGCAAATTTCTGCTCAGGCTTGAATTTCTCCCCAGAAAGTGGGTTCTTCTTTTTTATCCCATCATCAGCCTGCAAAGTTTCTGAACTTTTATGCTCTGCTTCCTCTTGAATGTTTTACTGTTTAGAAATTGTTTCCACCAGATTCCCTATATCACCTCTCTCAAGTTCAAAGTTCCACAGATCTCTAGGGCAGGGACAAAATATGGCCAGTCTGGCCAGTCTCTGCATAACAAGAGTGACCTTTACTCCAGTTCCAAACAAGTTCCTCTTCTCCATCTGAGACTATCTCAGCCTGGATGTCATTGTCTTTATGATTATCAGCATTTTGGTCAAAGCCATTCAACAAATCTCTAGGAAGTTCCAAACTTTCCCACATTTTCCTATCTTCTTCCAACCCCACCAAGGGGTTCCAACCTCTGCCTAAGTCACTTCCACATTTTCGGATACCTTTACAGGAGCAGTTTCTGCAATGTCAATTTACTGTATTAGTCCATTCTTGAATTACTATAAGGACATACCCAAAACTGGGTAATTTATAAAGGAAAGAAGTTTAATTGACTCACAGTTCAGCATGGCTTGAGAAGCCTCAGAAAACTTACAATCATGGTGAAGGGGAAGCCAATAAGCTTTTCTTCACATGGCGGCAGAGAGAAGAGCTGAGCAAAGGGGGAAGCCCCTTATAAAACCGTCAGATCTCATAAGAACTTACTATCATGACACCAGGATGGGGGGGAACCACCCCCATGATTCAATTGCCTTCACCTCATGCCTCCTGTGACATGTGGAAATTATGGGAACTACAAGATGAGATTTGTGTGGGGACATAGCCAAACCACATCAATGCCTTTTGACCTTCAAACAAGATGAACTTCTTTAAAAAAAAAAAAAAAAGACTAAAAATATAAATTACAAATTAAAATATTGATAAATGTAACAAAATTAAAGAATATACTTTGGGTCATCAAAAGACATTATTTAAAAGGATAAATGAGAAGCCATATACTTGAGAAAGACATCTATAATGAATAAAATCAATAAAGAATTCATGCCCAGCATATGGAGATAGAATTACTAAAAATCAATTCGAAAAAAAAAATTGTTTAACCAAAGCAACAAATGAAAAATAGACAAATTAGACTTCATCAAAATTAAGAATTTCATGTATCAAAGAAAATTTTCAAGAAAGTGAAAAGACAACCTACAGGAGAAAAATTTTGCAAGTTATATATCTAACAAGGGGTTAGTATGCAAATATGTAAAGAACTTCTACAACTAAACAAAACCACAAACAATCTATGTTAAAAATGGGCAAATGAGATGAACAGGCATTTCTTCAAAGAAGATATACAAATTACACATGAAAAGATGCTCAATATCATTAGTCATAAAGGAAATGCACACCTAAACCACAGTGAGATACCACTTCACACCTACTCGGATGGCTACCATTTTTTTAAATAAAGAAAATAATAAGTTTGGTAAGGTTATGGAGAAATAGTAACACTGTATGTTTACAATGCAAATGTAAAATGGTACATGTTCTGCGGAAAGTAGTTGGGCAGTTCCTCCAAAAGTTAAACATAAAATTACCATATGACCCAGCAATTCCACTCCTAAATATACATTCAGAAGATTTGAAAACAGGAACTCAGACACTTGTGTGTCGATTTTCATTACAGCATTGTTCAGAACATTCAAAAGGTGGGTACAACCTAAATGTACCAATAAAAGGATCAACAGAATGTGATATATATGTGCAATGGAATATCATTTAGCCAAAAAATTGAAGCTCTGATGCAAACTACAACATGAATGAACTTGAAAACATGATGCTGAGTGAAATAAGCCAAATGCTAAAGGAAAAATATTGTATGATCTTATTTATATGAATATACATAATAAGCAAATTCATGGAGACGGTGGATTAGAAGTGACTAGAGGCTGTGGGGAGAGGTAAGGAGGAGAGAAGAATTATTGCTTAATAGATAAAGAGTTTCTGTTTTGGGTGATGAAGTTCTAAAGTAGATAGTGGAATGGGCGCACAACACTGTGAATGTACTTAATGCCACTGAGTTGTACAACTACAAATGGTTAAAATGGCAAATTTTACATTTTATACATTTTACTACAATAATTTTTTTAAATGATAGAAAAAATAATAATTAAATCTGCTGGTAATGGGCAAAACATATGAACATGTATTCAGATACTATGAAACCAAACAGCGAATAAACATATGAGTTGATGCTCAGTTCCATTAGTAAAAAGGGGAATGAAGATTAAAGTTATAGAAGATATTATTTCTTATTCATTAGATTAGAAAGCATTAAAGTCTGACAGTCACAAATGTTGGAGAGCATGTGGAACAACAGGAACATTGATTTGCTGTTAGTGGGAATGTAAATTAGTATTCAGTACTTTGAAGAGCAATTCAACAGTGTCTAGTAAAGTTGAATTGTATATCCAAGGAGTACATGATTCCTCTCCTAGCCATGCATTGTAGAGACACTCTTGCACATGTACGCAAAAAGTCATGTTCAATAATGCTCATAGCAACTGTACTGGCAAAGTCAAAAGCAAGAAACAATCTAAATGTCCATCAAGAGAACAGTGGGTAAGTTACTTACAGTATATTTACACAATAGAAGATTACACAGCAGTGAAAATCAACCAAGTAGAGTCATACACATTGTTATGGATTAATTTCACAAACATAATGCCAAGCAAAAAAAAAAAAAAAAAAGTTTTACTGGAACACATTATTCCATATACACAAGATATTAAAACATGAAAAACTGTATTTATCATTATATTCTATTTATTCTCTACATTATTGTCTTCAGTAAAAAAGTAAAATATAAAGGAAATAATAATTACCAAATTCCCTCTGGTAGATGTGGGAAGGAAATGAGATGAGAAGGACACAGGGAGTTTCAAGTTACTGGTAGTATTTATTTCACAAACTCAGTGATGTATTCACAGCTATTCATTATACTAGTATTTAGAGATTTTCTTTTTTTTTTATTGCATTTTAGGTTTTGGGGTACATGTGATGAACATGCAAGATTGTTGCATAGGTACACACATGGCAGTGTGGTTTGCTGCCTTCCGTCCCCTCACCTGTATCTGTCATTTCTCCCCATGCTATCTCTTCCCACCTCCGCACCCCCCCGCCCCTCCCCCATTTCCCCCCAACGGACCCCAGTGTGTAGTGCTCCCCTCCCTGTGTCCACGTGTTCTCATTGTTCAACACCCGCCTATGAGTGAGAATATACGGTGTTTGATTTTCTGCTCTTGTGTCAGTTTGAAATTTCATGGTAACTTCTTCTAAAAAATAAGATTATAAAGAATTATACATGGTTATTGAATATACCTTGCCAAAGGTACTGTGCCTGACATTACCAAGCTATTGAACACATGATCTAGTTGTAGGTAAGACATTTGCAAAAATACATAATATCTAAAGCTCACAGTTATCAGGCTGCATCATATAAGAATTGAGAAAGGGGCCGGGCGTGGTGGCTCAAGCCTGTAATCTCAGCACTTTGGGAGGCCGAGGCGGGTGGATCACGAGGTCGAGAGATCGAGACCATCCTGGTCAACATGGTGAAACCCCATCTCTACTAAAAATACAAAAAACTAGCTGGGCGTGGTGGCGCTTGCCTGTAATCCCAGCTACTCAGGAGGCTGAGGCAGGAGAATGGCCTGAACCCAGGAGGCGGAAGTTGCAGTGAGCCGGGATCGCGCCATTGCACTCCAGCCTGGGTAACAAGAGCGAAACCCGTCTCAAAAAAAAAAAAAAAAAAAAAAGAATTCAGAAAGGGAGCCTATAAACCCTATAGCCAAGTCCTGGAAAATTAATTCCATAAAACCTTAACCGTAGACTCAAATAATAGAGAGAAAAAAAGTATACTTAATCACCTCTCAATTCTCCATCCAGTGTTTCAAGGGTTTGTGCCTGATTTATTTTTCCTCATCTAATTTATTTAAGTGTTTCATCCCCATAAGTCATACAAAATTTATTCTTAGAGAGGTCAGATGTGAGTAAATGAATGCTTCACCTTGGTTCACTGTAGGAATTCTGCCCCATATCTCTAGAGTTTGCCATGCTCATCTTGGGTGGGTTTAAGTATGTTTCACAATACTTCATCCATCTTTCCATTTGCTACATAAAGAACCAGGAGTTATTTTTATATTCTCCTCAATAGTTTTATACCTGCCCAAATGCAACTTTCTTATGAAAAGTCACACCAGCATGTGGGAAGTAGAAAAGGACACTAAATGTCCATTAAGAACTCACACAATTATTCTTCTATATTAATGCAAATATATTCTATATTCTATATTTAGTATGAAATCTTTAAGGGTCTCTATCCACGAGGGAGAAGAGAAGTAAAGTTTTTTCCCTATTTTACCTTAAGAGTAAAACTTAGTTAAGTGGCTTGACTCATATCACACACCAGAACTTGATAACTTGAGAAAATGATCTCACTTAATGTGAGCAACAATTGTATTATTAAATTAAATATTATTAATAGTTGCTATTATCATCATTAATATTATTCTCAGGAGCAGAGTCAGAATGGAAATTCAAATTGCATAGTTTTAATCCCTATGTGGTTTCTAGCACATCGTCCCATCTCCAGCAATGATATTGTGCCCTTACCCCGGTCCAGAACGGGAAAATAAATCCATTTCTACTTTGCCTCCTTGATGACAGGAGTCCCCAATAGCAGTGTACAATATCAACTCATCTTATTGAGAAAATGGTCACGGATGCTTTTCTTCCTGTATTTTGAATTTTCCATCATTGAGGAAATGTTCACTATACATAATTGCATGCTTTCTAATACTGCTTTCCTTCAAATTGGATTTTTTCCCCCATGGATTTTAAAGCTACTTCCATTAGAGAAAAGTAAAAACAGTTGTAATTTCAGCAATTTGCCATTTCCCTCCTTTTGGGATAGTTTTGCTCATTGTATTTGAAGGATAAATAACTAAATGATCTTGAAATATTTAATGTGAAAGAGAAGCCAAGATTTTCAACACAAGAAAGCACACCTAATATGCCATAAAAAGGAGCTTGAAAAACAGACTGCTTTTTAGTAGATATGTAAACTCCTATTTAACTACCAGCACTTCCAATTTCCTTATTCCTGCCCTATAATGAGCTATTCTCTGTTTACTGGTGTTAAACTTGGTTACTAGTGCCACATAACATAATCCCGGATGGTTAAGGTTTTGAGAAGCCTCACACACAAATAAGTAAATCAAACAGGAAGAGAAAGCAGCAGAAGGATAATGTAACTTGAGATCCAATTTGAGGGTAAACTACAGCAGTGGGTCCTCTCAGATTGCAGAGATTTAAACACATCATGAAATTGCATCAAATGTCCTGTAGTGGGCCACCATACTGCTTTTACATAACTTCAAATCCTAGAAATGTAACAATCCAGAGAGCTGCATTTTTCCAATTGGTTTGGACGTTTTCTGTTCAATTCATCAGATTTTCCATTGGCCTATCTTGAGTTATATAAATCAGAAGTATTTCCTACCAAGAGTCAAACTTTGAAGACAAAGACTATTTGGTAGAATATATTATTTTTGTATTATAGATTTATAATGAGAGTACCGATCCCCTTCACTTCATAGCAGACTGTTTTTTTCTTTGTTGGAAGAGTGGTTTTATAGCCTGTCTCTCACCAAAGGGTCCTCATATTGCATTTACTTAGAAAGCTAGTCTTGGCCAAGTCAATGAACACCAAGAGCTATAATCATTTAAAATATCAGCTTTCTCAACTACTAAAAATAAATCTCAAAAAGGACTGAGAGGAAACCATATGTTACTTTGAACACTTATTAAAAGAATACTAAGAGACTGGAAACCTCATTTAAGTTTTTGGTAATAATATAGAATCCTTTTATTCACCTTGCTCTCCAAGGATCACTTCTAGGCCATGAGTAGTAAAACAATGACTAACACTTACGCAGCACTTTACTGTGTACCGTGAATTGTTGTAAGAGCTACATGAATTAAATAACTTTGTTCTCATAACAACTCTATGAGGTATATTCTACTAATCTCTTCATTATACAAAGGAAAGTACCGAAGCACAGAGAGATTAAGTAATTTGACCAAGGGTGCACAGACAGTAAGTGTAGAGCTTAGCATCAAACTCAAACAATTTGGCTCCAGAGTCTATCATTTTTACTCTGACATACTGTGATACACAGTATTTAGCATTGGCTAAATGTTAATCAAATTAGCACTGGCTAAATGTTAATCAAAATACAACCTAGTACTCTTAATCAAAGACAAAGCATGAATTAAATAATTATCTTGTTATTATCTTTTGATCATTCCACATACTATTCTTTTTTTTTTTTTTTCATTCAACACATGCTTATTGGGAATCTACCTGGTGCCAGGCACTATCCTAGAGAGTGAAGTTAGAGAGGAAAAAAAAAAAAGAGTAGCTTTAAAATTCTCAGAGACAACCAGGAAAGAGAGAAAGTAAATGAGCAGATATAAGCGAGGGAGAGAGAGAAACCCAGGGTGCCAAGAAATAAAATGCTTACCTATACAGTGCGAGTACTAAATTGACAAAATATTTCCTGGCCTTAAAAAAGGGAAGAAAGGAAAAAGAAATTTCTCTTCACTGATCTCTTCTGAAAGCTAAAATACAGTCTTTTTGCCTCCTACCCTCCACTGCTATCATCCCCAAGAGCCTGAGGTTTATAGCACCTTTACTCAAACATTTTTCTTAGCATTAAATTAGAATTCCAATATTACCTTTATAGTTTTCATATTACTTTTGATATTTTAAAATCAGTATGAAAGTTGACTTTTAAAATTTTCCATTGAGAGCAAAGGTTTATTATGTTAGCAGCTTCAGACAATGCAGGTGCTTGAAACTCCAGCACAGATGCCTAACCCCTCCATCAGGCTGGCCCAACCTGAGTGAAATGATTAGAATTCATATGCCAATACAATGCAACGACATAGCTCTTTATAAACCTAGACTGTGTCTCTATCCAGGCTCTTCAGAAACCATTGGCAGGCTGCAGATGGAGATAACTGAAACGGCCTGGACTAAGGAATAAGAAACCAAGGAGAAACAGAAAGACCAATTGTCCTGGGACGACGGCAAGAGGCTGGTTTTTCATAGTCACAGACTAATTCTGCTTGAACTAAAGTCATGCCTTGCTTCAAACACACTCCACCTCAGGCTGCCTCCTTGAGGATTCACTGCTAAGTGAGACCATAACTACTTTCTTTTTGAAAGGATTAGGCCACAGGCTGAAGCTTCCAATACTGATTTTGAAATCCGCAATCATTTAGAAGATGGCTTCTCACATCTGTTCTGCTTCCCTGCTCCACTCGAAGCTCTGAATCTCCCTCCTCATCCTAAAGAGATTGCAACTGTCATGAACCAAACCATTCTAGGTCTCTTCGCTAGAATTAAATTGAGCTTCATGCGCTGTTTGTATTTTATAATTTTTAAACAGAAAGACAAACCACACAATAAAAACAGGTTGGTTCCTGTCCTTTATACTGCCTTTTCTTACCGCAGGGCCTTGGGCCATTTTTTTTTAGCCTCAGTTTCCCTTTCTAGAAAATAATCCCTATTGATATCAGTTTATAAGGAACATTGGTATACATTTTTAAAACTATGTTCATTGATTCTCTCGGTTCCTGAAAGGTGTCTTTATGAGTTTTTCCCACAAAAATTGGAATCCGTTTTTATTTCCTTATGCTACATTGCATCCAAGCATCACCAGAAGTCTATCTGGCATCCCATAATTTAGAAGTGCTAAACTTGTGCACCTCAGTTGACTAAGTCTCAGGCTTCAGGCCTAATTGCTGTTTAGTCTTTGCCTAAGTTACTTCTTACTTCATCTTCCCTTCTTCATAACTTTTCCAACTGATTCACCAATTGTTTATCAATCAACTATAAATTATGGCAGACCCTGGGTATGTAGTAGGGAGTAACTGTGCACATGCTCAGTCCTTGCCTTTAAAGAACCTGCATTTAAAATGGAAGACAAGCAGGGAAACTTTCCGCCAGAGACAGCCCTAGCCTGACCCTGGTTCACAGAGCAATCCTGATTTGAAAGAGCAAACTCTTAGGTAGCTTTGACCTTTTCCCCAACAGGGCTCATTCCCAGCACCAGTCCAGGCCATTCTGGCACAAATCACGATCCCAGACTATCAGACCCAGAATGCAAAGTTAGTGGTTTCCCAAGACTCCTCCTCTCGCAGCTGGAGCTGGAATGACATAACTCTCAATGACAACTGCTACTGGAAAAGCACCACCCTCTCTGTGATGTCTTCATTCCTTGCCGGCAGCATGCATTCCTAGGGTTTTGGAGACCAAGTTGGACACTGTGTGGCCCAGTTCCCACGATTGGGAGCTTTCACACAGCCTTTTTTTTTTTAAGTTATTATTCTGTTAATTTGCCTGGTAATAAAAACCAGCTAAGCAGGGGGCCCAGTATTGTTCACTCCAAACCTCCAACTCAAAGGGTAAGTCTGTCACCCCATTCCCTGGAACACTTGTACACTGTCAGTGGGAATGTCAACTGGCACAACCACTATGGAAAACTATATGGAAGTTTCTCAAAAAAACTAAAAGTAGAACAACCATATGGTCCAGCAATCCCACTACTGGGTACGTATCCAAAAGAAAGGAAATTAGCACAGTGAGGCAGTATCTGCACCCCCATATTTATTGTAGCACTGTTCTCAAGGGCCACAATATGGAAGCCACCCCATTTTAGGCAGATTTTTAAATGTGGTATATACACACAGTGGAATATTATTCAGCCATAAAAAAGAATGAAATCCTGTTACTTGCAACAACCTGGTTGAAACTAGAGATCATTATGTTACACAAAATAAGCCAGGCACAGAAACACAAACATCAGATGTCCTCACTTATATATGGGAGCTAAAACATTGATCTCATGGAGGGAGTGAACAGAATGGTGGTTACCATAAGCTTGGAAGGGTATTGGGGGTGGGGAATAATAAGGGGTTAGTTAATGGGTACAAAAATACAGTTAGAAGAAATAAAATCTAGTTCTCAGTAGCACAATAGGATGACTATGGCTAACAATAACTTATTATATAATTCAAAATAACTAAAAGAGTATATTTGGAATATTCCCAATACAAAGAAATGATAAATACTTGAGGTGACAGATATGCCAATCACCAAGATTTGATCATTACACATTGTCTGCTTGTATTAAAATACTATATGCACTCCATAAATGTGTATAATTATTATGTATCCATAAAAATTAAAAAATAATATTCAAAAACTTAAAATATTGATAAAACAGCATTTGTTCAAAGTTTGTGTTGGTACTTAATACAGAGAATTTCTTTCATAACTTTGTATTGCAAAATAGCTATATGTATATAACTATACATATCTAGTTTTTATAATTTTTATGTCATTACATTTATTGATTTTATTAATTATTAAAATGTAATTTTGTTAGATTAATAAACTACTTAAGCTTGTTAAAAAAAAAATCTGCCTCCCCGAACCAAGCTCGGGGGGAAACCAGTATTCTGTTCTGCAGACCCTTGAAGTCACTCTTACACAACTCCAGGTCCAGGTCACTTTCCCAAGACACTATCTTAGGAATGACAACACTTCAGTTAGGCTCCCTAAGTGCCAGGCACTGTTCTACTGTTCTATGCTGTGGCAGGGGTGAGTGTGTGTGTGTACCTGCTTTACAATCTTCACAAGAAGTCTATGAACTAGGGACTATTATTATGCCCACTTTATAGATTATGAAACAGAGGCACCCAGATGTAACTTGCCTAAGGTTACATAGCTAGGAAGCAGCAGAATCAAAATTTGAAACCAGTCTGGTTCCAGAGCCTCCACTCTTAACTTCTGTGCTGGGACCCAAAGGGAAAGTCTGCCATTCCAAGAGAACTCTCCTTGTACAGGATCAAATGCCATCACTTATACCAATTATTTAACAAATTTTACATAAATGCATGTATTGATAAGGGGACACAGCTTTACATTGCTATTTAAATTTTGTTATTTTTCTATTCAAGAATATTTTTAAGACATTCTGAGGTCTCACAAAAAAGCTGTTGTTCAGGAATACTTCCATATTATTTGTGAATGATTAAGATAAATGGTTTTAAAGTCCAGCATCATGGCAGTATGGCCTAATAGAACTAGTCAAGATGATTTCTCAGCACACTGCCCTTCCTTCTTCTAGCGGGCACCAATAGTATGATTTTATAAATTGCCAAATTTTCTGACCCTCTAGTTTTATACTGTAAAATGGAGATGATAAGGAAAATTCTGTTTACCTTAGATATTTGTTTGAGGCTCAATGAGACACCACATAAAAAGTACTGTGTCAACTACAAAGCTTCATGTAAAAATAAGTTCTCATTAAAGATAAAAAGATAAGATTAAGAAAATAAAAAATTAATTCTCGCTAAGAAAAGAGGCAATTACATGACTTCACACAAGCAACTGTAGGACATACATCTTTGTTCTGGTATCAGCTAAGATAGAAAGAAAAGAAGACATCAATAGGAGAAGAATAAATTACTCCTGAGGACTCTCTTGAGAAATTGGCTCTGGGGAGAAATCTTCATGGGAAAAATCATTAAAATGAGCAGTCTGGGGAGTGCTGGAGAAGGTCTGCTTTCTCTTTCATGATCTCTGGTAGTTTCCTTCTTGGGGGTTCCTTTTTGGACTACAAGCATCAGAGTGGAAACAGAAGAAACCACCAGCACAAAAGAAGCTATTGCAACAGTAACTTCTAATACAAAAGAACTCAAACACACTAGGAGGATAGGAAGAGGGGTAGTAAGTAAATCTAGCTTGAGATAAGTTTCCATGAAAACCATGATGTTAAAAGTATATGAACAGACTAGGAATCAAAACAGTTACCTAGAGTTTATTTTTGAAATTACGGCTTTAAATCACAGATGTACTTCATCAAGAAGTCAGCACCTGCAAGGTTGGTTCAACATATGCAAATCAAAAAATGTGGTTCATCACATAAACAGAACTAAGGGAAAAAAACGACATGATTATCTCAATAGATGCAGAAAAGACCTTCAATAAAATTCAGCATCCCTTCATGTTCAAAACTCAATAAACTAGGTATTGATGGAACATACCTCAAAATAATAAGTGCCATATATGAGAAACCTACAGTCAGTATCATACCAAATGAGCAGAGGCTGGAAGCATTCCCCTTAAAAATTGGCACAAGACAAGGATGCCCTATCTCACTCCTATTCAACATAGTATTGGAAGTTCTGGCCAGGGCAATCTGGCAAGAGAAAGAAAGAAAGAGCATTCAAATAGTAAGAGAGGAAGTCAAATTATCTTTATTTGCAGATGACATGATCTTATATTTTAAAAACCCCCATTGTGGCAGCCCAAAAGCTTCTTAAACTGATAAGCAACTTCAGCAAAATCTCAGGACACAAAATCAATGTGCAGAAATCAGTTCCTATATACCAACAACAGGCAAGCAGAGAGCCAAATCATGCATGCACTCCCATTCTCAAAAAGAATAAAATACTTAGAAATACAGGTAATAAGGGAAGAAAAGGACCTCTTCAAGGAAAACTACAAACCACTGCTCAAAGAAATCAGAGGGGATACAAACAAATGAAAAAATGTTCCCTGCTCACGGATAAGAAAAATCAGTATCGTGAAAATGGCAATACTACCCAAAGTAATTTATAGATTGAATCCTGTTCCCATTAAACTACCATTGACATTCTTCATGCAATTAGAAAAAACTATCCTAAAATTCATATGGAACCAAAAAAGGACCCAAATAGCCAAGAGATAAAACCTAGTAAATTTCATCTCCCAGGGTCTGTATCTGTCTCATTCACTTCTGCATCCACAACAATTACAAGTGTCTGCCATAGAGAAGACCCACATTATAATTAAATGAAAGAGAGTAAAGACAATCCTAAGCAAAAAGAACAAAGCTGGAAGTATCATAGTACCTGACTTCAAACTATACTACAAGGATACAGTAATCAAAACAGCATAGTACTTGTACAAGAACAGATACATAGACCAGTGGAACAGAATACAGAACTCAGAAATAAGATCACACATCTATAACCATCTGTTATTTGACAAACCTGACAAAAACAAGCAATGGTGAAAACATTCCCTATTTAATAAATGGTGTTGGGAGAACTGGCTAGCCATATGCAGAAAATTGAAACTGGACCCATTTCTTATACCATATACAAAAATTAACTCAAGACGGATTAAAGGCTTAAATGTAAAACCCAAAACTATAAAAACCCTAGAAGAAAATCTAGGCAATGCCATTCAGGACATGGGCACAGGCAAAGATTTCATGATGAGACACCAAAAGCAATTGCAATGAAAGCAAAAATTGACAAATGGTATCTAATTAAAGAGCTTGTGCACAGCCAAAGAAACATTCATTAGAGTGAACAGACAACCTACAGAAGGGGAGAAAATTTTTGCAATCTAACCATCTGACAAAGGTCTAATATCCAGAATCTACAAGGAACTTAAACAAATTTACAAGAAAAAAATCAAACAACCACATTAAAAAGTGGGCAAAGGACATGAACAGGCTCTTCTCAAAAGAAGACATGCATGCATCCAACAAATATATGAAAAAAAAGCTCAACATCACTGATCATTAGAGAAATGCAATGACCATACAAAACCATAATGAGATACCATCTCATACCAGTCAGAATGGCTATTACTAAAAAGTCAAAAAACAACAGATGGTAGAGAGTTTCTGGAGAAAAGGGAACATTTTTACACTGTTGGTGGGAGTGTAAATTAGTTCAACCATTGTGGAAGACAATGTGTAATTCCTCAAAGACCTAGAGGTAGAAATACCATTTGATCCAGCAATCCCATTACTAGGTATATACCCAAAGGAATATAAGTCATTCTATTATGAAGATATATGCATGCATATGTTCATTGCAGCACTATTCACAATAGCAAAAATATGCAATAAACTTAAATGCTCATCAATGACAGACTAGATAAAGAAAATGTGGTACGCATGCCCCATGGAATACTATGCAGCCATAAAAGGACCAAGATCATGTCCTTTGCAGGGACATGGATGACATTGGAAGACATTATCCTCAGCAAACTAACACAGGAACAGAAAACTAAACACTGCATGTTCTCACTTATAAGTGGGAGCTGAATTATGAGAAACATGGACACATGGTGGGTGATAACACACACTGGGGCCTGTGGAAGGTTGGGGTTGGGGGAGAGAGAACATCAGGAAGAATGGCTAATGGATACTGGGCTTAATAGCTAGGTGACAGGATGATCTGTGCACCAAACCACCATGGCACACATTTACCTATGTAACGAACCTTCACATCCTGCACATGTACCCCAGAATTTAAAATAAAAGTTGAAGAAAAAAACAGTCAATATCCTCCTGATCCAGCCCATAAGTCTAGAGGAAAGGAGATAAAGTCTAGTAAATTTCACCTCCGAGGGTCTGTATCTGTCTCATTCACTTCTGCATCCACAACAATTACAAGTGCCTGCCATAGAGAAGGCCCACATTATAATTAAATGAAAGAGTTAGAGTCCAGTTTAAGCCCTGACCTAGCCATTAACTAATTTTGTGACTTCAACCTCTCCAAGCCTCATTTCCACCATCTCTAAAGTCAGAGTGTTAAAGAGCCTCTAAGCTCCCTTTAATTTCCAAAATTCTGTGATTCTATTGTTCTCATTGTAAACCAGATACTTAGGAGAAAGTGAAAAGTCTCTGTAGCACTGGCCTTTTAAATATAAGCCTACAAAGCGTTAAGTATGAAGTTGGACCGCTTAATTGCTGAATATGGCCTAATGTACAAGATAGTCTGTTGACCTCACCTTCATGTCTAGCACACAAAGGAAATCATCATTTCCTGGAGAACTGGTTAGAAAAGGACATTTGAATGAGTAGCGCATCTATCATCACTACAATCACTCAAAGCACAGACCCTCCAGTGAGTCAGTTCTTTATAGAAAATTGTGGCAATAGCATAAATACATATTCACCAGAAAGTATTCATGAGTTACCAAAATATCATGAGCACAATAGTAAATACGAACAATATAAAATGAGCAGCATTAGCTTACCCTGGCCTATAGGAGTTTATAGTGTAGGCCTTTCTAATGATGAAATGAACAGAATCTGGTATCTTGGGGTCTTAATGACAAATTTTAAAGGAGTACACATCATTTAATCAAGTGTATGGTAACTAAGTGCAGCAAATTGAAAAAACTTAGTGAACTAACATAGCCCATTCCCTGAAGTGCTAAATAACAGAGATTAAAAGAGGAATTCAGGAAAAAGAAACTGTTACTGCCATATGTAAATTGGGCGAGATGTATGTAATCCTTGCACATGGGGTTTCACCTGAATTAGAAGAGTAAGAAAGAGGAGAGGTGTATAACCAACGCATTCAGTGAGAAGCAACATATTCCTTCTCCTCACTCCCAGCACAGAATCTCCATTCTTCCAGCCCCAAACGCACTGTCTGAGGCGCTGTTCCTTCCACGGCCTTCCCTCTGAACTGAGTGAGCGCACAATTGAATTAGATCTCACCATTAGAGAAATTGGTCTCCAGAGAGCAGCTCTGAAATCATCCAAGCAGAAAAGTGAGAAAGCATGTTTTATGGTTTGCTGAATGATTCCGAGGCGATGTATAAACTCAGAACCGAGTCTGCCGTGCGCTGGGCTCCATCTATGAATTCCACGTTAGATCAAGGGGTGATAAACTCTCAGATAAACATTTTTATTTTATGCCTCAACAATTTATCCTCTCTTCCTCTTATCTGACTCTGTTGACCCAACTTACTCAGTGAAAACACACATTCAGCCAGTAATTGTTTACCTTTGCTCACTCAAGCAGGTGTGTGCTCAGATTCCACTCATTTGTTATCTGGGTTACCTACTCGCCTTTGCCCATTCATCTTGATTTTCTCTGGCTTGCTATTGATTTTATGAAGGAGGTCTTTTTATAATTTGTTCTTCATAAGTGATATTGACATAACTGTGTTTTGCCATTTTACCGTACATATTGTACTATAAACATGTGTGTGAGATATTTCATTTTCTTCCACAGGAAGAAGCCTGGTATGGGTGCTACAATAGCAACCCAGGGGTCAGGAAAGAATCCCCTCTCCTTGGCAGTCTTTCCAAATATCAGGGACATTTGTTTAAATCTTGCCTAAACTCCTTTCTTCCCTCTCTCCATTTGTAAAGCAAGGATGTAAGGAACGACTAGTATTGCGCAAACAGACGAGTCTACATTTATAACGGATTTTGAAATCACAAGAGAAGCAGCAGTCTATAAAAATCAGAAACAATAGCATTGCTGTTAGATTTGTGAACACCTTCACCAAAGATTTATTTCTCCATGGCACTCATAAAAACAAGAAATGAGGTATTTGGGAGATACATGCATATCATTTTAAAGGCAAATTTTTATTTGATGTCGAGTATTGTCATGGATTGCGATAATTATTATTACTTAGAAGACATTTTTAAATATTTCTATTTGTAAAATCAGTTTAACAAGAAACAAAATAAAGTCAATGTGTAGTTGGGAAGATGGGGTCCTAATATTTTTTTATGAAATTTAAAATTATATATATGTATTCAAAGGATTCCAACAAATATCTTATTTTTATGGTTTTTAATGTTAGTAATTTTTATTGAGATGAAACTTGGTCTAGAATATTGCATTTTCTTGAAAATAATGAAATCATGTCTCCATTATTAACCATATATTTTGGTTTGGTTTGGTTTTACTTCTCATTTTCTTACAAAAGATAAAATGAGAGCAATATCTCAACTTTAGTAATCCGCATTCTCTACTAATTCAAATTTTCTAATCCTCAGAAAGCATATGAACATCAGCCTTTAGGAAATAGTGTTCTTTTCTCTTTTAGACTTTGCAGAGGTGTAGTCTAATTAACAATATATATTTTCTCCCTTTGGAGTCTGTTTGTGTCCCCAGGCATGAAACAAGCCTCTAAAGATAACTTTGCAGAACAAGGCTCCAGAGATAGATTAAAGTGCCCTCCATGTCAGAGGCAACCACATCCAACCTCCTGTGAGATTTGGTCCCAAACTTTGCCTTCAAAGAAATAAAGAAAAGATAACATTTTAAAAAATAAAAACAACAGAATGTCAATATTGATATCATTTTCAATCTCTCATTTGAAATTTATTTTTCAAAGCTTCTTAAATTTTTAGATTTCAGCCTGTAACTGTATGTATCATTTATTTATCATTTATATTTGGCTAACTAAGAGAACCCTTTTTCCAACACATCAGAAACATAGTTAGGGGTTGAAAGAATTGTAAGGAAATATTTCTTCAGGCAGTTATATTTGCACAATAAGAAATAGTCAAGTTCCTTAACACTGGCTTATACTATTAATATTTCAACACAACTTTTTATTTTGTACATATAGAAAAATAATGAATTTTATTTTAGATCACAAGGAATCCCACCTTGCTGGAGGATTTTTGTTGTTGTTGTTATTCAGAATTGTTTTACTATTATTAACTAAGACTGTCATTGTTGAATACTCACCAGCACTTAATATTTAATTAAAAGTCCTGAATTCTGTTTTGAGGATGCTGAGAATATGAGTATTTCAAAACCCTACAATATTTTTCTTCTAAGTTATTCTAATATCTTACCATTCAATTATTAATTTTAGAAAAATCACATAAACTGGATTTGGCTTAAATAATATTTATAGACAGTCAAAGATTCTTAAAGAGTATCATCTACTTCTGCTAAGATATTCAAGGATATTTGTTTAAATCACCCTACTATGGACTGTTTTCCCCTCAAAGTTCATAAGTTGAAATTTAAATGCCCAGTACCTTAGAAAGTGACTGTAGTTGGAGACAGGGCATTTTAAAAGGGAATTATGGTAAAATGGTGTTTTCAGGGTAGGCCCTATTCCCATATAACTTGTGCCCTTATAAGAAGAGGAAGTGAAGACACAGACATACGCAGAGAGAAGTTCATGCAAAGACAAAGGGAAGGATAGCTATTTACAAGCCAAGAAAAGAAGCGTCACAGTAAAACCAACTCTGTCAAAATCTTGATCTTGGACTTGCAGCCTCCAGAACTATAAGGAAATAAAGTTTCTATGGTGTAAGCCATCCTATTTGTAGTCCCTTGTTATGGCAATCCTAGCAAATATTTACCCCTGCCTCAACAACCAAGTTAAGAAGAGTTACTTACCCAACTTTGCAACCAAGGGTTAGTTTGACACCCTAAGCAAAATCTACTTAGAAGATAGCAGCACACCATTCTGGTCAATAGAAGGCCAGCAGATATCTGGGATCTGAGTCTGCTGACACCAAGGATATTACAGCTTATTACAGGCTAATCCATAATAACTTTGGGGCCTGTCTATTCCATTTTGGTCTGCCCTGCCTCTTAACACCACCTCAAGACGCAAGTCCCTATGGCTCCATCATCTTCTCAAGTAGAAACAAACTCTTAGTTCTTCAGCTATGTGTGTCCCCAGGTAGGGGAGAAGCCCCCAGGAGGGTGAAAGGTGAGGGATTCTTAACTGTCTTCTCTCTTTCTAATATGAGATATCAAAGTTCTGACTTTGGGGCATTACGATTTCTCCTTAATTTTGACTTATTTTTATTTCTATTTTTTCCTATGTTCCTTGTTTGGCAGCAGGCACTGATGTTTCTCAAAGAATCTTTCTACTATACTAATTTGTATTCCCTTAAATTACCACTGGGTTCATGGGTTTTCTAAAAAATCAGATAGAACCTATTCTGAATCTGTGTGCCTTTTTATTTTTATTTTTATTTTATTTATTTATTTATTTTTGAGACAGCATCTCACCCTTTCACCCAGGCTGGAGTGCAGGGGCACGATTTCGGCTCACTACAACCTCCACCTCCTGACTTCAAGCAATTCCCGAGCCTCATCCTCCCAAGTAGCTGGGTTTACAAGCATGCACCACCACACCCGGCTAGTTTTTGTATTTTTAGTAGTGACGGGGCTTTGTCATATTGGCCAGGCAGTCTGTTTGTCATGTTGGCCAGGCAGTCTGGAACTCCTGCCCCCAAGTGATCTACCTGCCTCGGGCTCCCAAAGTGCTGGGATTACAGGCTTGAGCCACCGCACCCATCTTGTTTGGTATTCTTTAACCAATATGCAAGTGTATTTTCTACCCCAAACCAAGCACAGCTCATTATGGCAGAGTCAGACATGGTTGATTTTATTCCTTCTCTGGAGTTTCTAAGTATGCATGGTTTCCTGACAATTTTGCATTCTTTTTATTCTGGCCCAAATTTCACTTTCCTGAGCATTAATGGGTTTTTTATAATTATTTTTAAATAAAACTTTCCACAAAAGACCAAATTAAAATCAGTTAAGCAGCCAGGTTCCTCACTAGGGAAGGTCCCCCACTGAGATGGCATATAGCCATGTCTGTTTAAGGAAGACTGAGATAACTAGGCCTGGAACCCATCACTCCTGGATGTAAAAGTAGCTGTTCAACACAAGAAGTGGTACCTAAGGCCACATTTGCAGAAGAGGCCAATTACTGTAAAGCATGTTTAGTTTCCCCAAACACCTAGAAATTTGAATGTGAACCAATTTAAAGCTATTAGCATATCATAAACTCTTCAGTGTTTCAAACAGTGATAATATCCCAGTTGGAGTGGGAATTTGACCGAGGAATTATCTTTTCCTCAATTAGCATATTATGTGAATATTCTGATCAAGCAAAGCATTTTAAATCTGTCCATACATTTCTTCCACCCTTGGCTCACTCCAGCAGTGGTAAGTTGGTATCCTGTGTTGGTCTCGTAAGCTGGTATCATGGTAACCTTTTGTTAACTTATGAAGTGCAAATTTAAGAAAAGTTTTGCTTTATTAATCAGTTTCCTTGATGAAAGACCACTGACCACAACATGCGTGTTTAAACACAAATTTATGTGTCCATCTTGGATAAAATATTTTTTGTAGGGAGGTGAACAAAAAAACTCTAGAATCAAGCCATTCTCAACTCTCAGCTTCCATTTTCACCACTTCCAGCCACTTCCCTTTTCCAGTATGGCCAAATGCATAGACCACCATCCTCTTTTTCATGTTGGAGCAAGCTACCCAGAATCAGATAATTCCCTAACCAAATGCAGAACCTTACAGAAACCATTTTAAACAAAGAATAAAATCCCCCTCCTAAGTGTAGGAACTCAAATGATGACACATTAGAAGGGCAGTCTCAATCATAGGATTGAAATGCTGGTACATGAGGTATTTTAAGTGAGACACAGGTGAACTCTTCCACTGACATATATTTATTTAAATAAAATACTAGTTAGTTATATTTTCATTAGAAAAATTATAATTGACATATCAAATATGACTTTGTAGACTTTTTCTTCTATACTTATACTAATTTAAGTTTTTTTTAAGTCAGTATAAAAAAATATATTAAATAAATAATGGCACAAGTGGTCAGCAGAAAAGGCAAACATTGTGAAGGTGACCTACGAACGATGGAAATCTGAAAAAGGCAGCACAAAAACTCCTGTCTAAGGCTGTAGGCAACTTTTTTTCCTGGTCTATAGTTTCAGGAATCCTAAACAGGATAAACAAAAATGAATTCTACCTAGGAACATGGTGGTGAAACTGAAGTGGAAATAGACAAAGATAGTTTATTTAAAACAGATAATCCAAAAAGTAATAGTATCTCATTGAGGACTTTCTAATTAACAGTGACAAAAATCAAAAAAGAAAGAAAATAATACAAAGTGCTGAAAGAAAACAACTGTCAATTACATATTATATGCCCAGCGAAACTATCCTTGAAGAGTGAGGATAAAATAGATGTTTTCAGATTACAAAACTGAGTGTAATTACCATTAACAGATCCCTATGGAAACATGTTTTAAGAGATGCATGTCAGCCCCCCTGAGTGAATTGGACTTACAATGAAAGAGTATAAAGGAAGGAAGGATATGCAAGAAGAAATGGTGGGCAAAGAATTAGAAGCATGGGGTAAATTTGGAAACTCATTGGCATGTGAGGCTTAAAACCTAGGTGACAGGTTGATAGACACAGAAAACCACCATGGCACATGTATATCTATGTAACAAACTACCGTGGCACATGTATAACTACATGCGTTCTGTACATGTATCCCAGAACTTACAGTAAAATAAAAAATAAAATAAAAAGAAATTTAAAATAAATAAATATTGGCTTGATAAGATAATAATAATGACTAATTTTGAGTTTTTAAAAGCTATATGAAACTAAAATATCAGACACCAACCACAGGCAAGCTGTTACAGAAGCAATGAAAGCCACTGAGTCTGAAGGTCTTTGTATCATTTGGGAGGAGGACAGAACATGGACTAATACTTGGCATGACTAAGTCAAAAAGGACTTAAAAGAGTACCATTAAGGATTTTAAAAGGCAATAAACAACTTTGCAATGAGAAAGGAGCAGTGAATGCAAGCAGGAGGGAATGAAGAAAACCCCATCATCCTGTAGAAAATAGGGAAGGAGGTAAAAGAAGGATAAAGGAAGCCACCAGCAGAACCAAAGAGGAATCCAAACCAAACCTTGACATTACGGAACAGCTACATCCAAAAGCAGATTGCTTATTTCAAAATGCAAATGCTTCTCGGTTCACACACAGCACACCCTGTTGCTGTCATTATTATCACAGGCACTTTTTGTTACAGAGACTGCCAGATTTAAGTTGCCAGGGTCTAATTAGGAAGCCCCCTCCATCCACAACTGCAGTTATAAGTCTCACCCACCACAAGGTCCTTATTATCCCAGTTGGTGCTCAGTTTCAGAAGGCATTGATTTGAAAGAGCATAACAAAAACCATTTCCCAAAAAAGGAGCTCACATTTATAAGTACACATGGATACACTCCAAAACCCTAGAGCTTGTTTCACTCTTTTTCATCTTGATCCTGAGTATGTACTGTACAGACCCCTGAAGTCAGATCGTCTTCCCACTATAATTTAGCTAAAGATTCTGTTACAACCGTCTGCAAAAGGAATTTAATTTTTCAGAATGGAAAGTAATAGAACTTACCCAAAACTGAAATTGTAAGGTTGGAACCTCCCTGCTTCTTAGCATCAGCAGGCATGTAAAAAGAATAAGATTTACGTATCTAAACCTAAAATATTCTGAAGCAATTATTTACTTAATATTTTGCTAAATTACCTAGGATTGCAGTTTTGATTAGGAAAGCAAAAGGGAAGTCTGCAGGTGGCCTGTAAAGCTAATTTTGAAGATAGCTCTGCTAAGCTCATGCAGTGGTCTTGGAGAATATTAACATAGTGTTACAAACCACAGTACCCTCGGGGTGTTCACATGCCACAGAATTTAATTTATTTTGTATCTCATCTAATAGACTGAGCCCCATCCATTAGGTAAATATAATGTGGAAATATTGTCTTGTTTCTCTAAAGAGGAAACCAGCAAAGACAGGAGATTTATTCTCACAGAATCTTTTTTCTACTCTAATTGGGTTCAAATTCGGGCTGTGTTGTGACCCATCTCTCATTAAGGTTCAGTGTACAGGATGCTGCCCACATAAAGTAGGATCGTATGTGTTTCCTGAGTATATGGAAGACAAATTTAAAAACTAAATAAAATAGACAATTTCTGTGATGATAAATTTACCAGTCGAACTTCAGACGTCATCCCATAGTTGCCTGACATTCATAAACTGAAAATATTTTTAATCTATGGACTCTACTTAGGTGTTTGAGGTATTCACAAAGTGTGGTATGGCAAATAGACCCAGAACTGGATAATTCTGAGAAATGTTTTATATTAGTGGTGACAAAGAAAGAGGCTTGGAGCTGTAGGCAACCTTTAAAAATAAAACTAAGAAGTAAGTGAATCAAATATGACATTACAATAGAGAGGAAATTGAATTCATGTGCACAAGATAAGGGTGGCTTCATTATTCTTGAGCGTCCTGGCTGTGCTGTGACACCGGAGACTGATGAGGCCACCCCATCTCTGGAAGATAAATTCAATCTATAAGGTATTGTTCTAATATATTCTTGAGATGTACAGAATATTCTTAACAGATGGCAATGGAATAGTATTTTTATCTTCAGACGTTCATAACAAGAAGGAACATAATTTGCAGCAAAGCAAACCTGGAATAAGTTTCATACAGACTCACCTCCCCAACTCATTTGGCAAAATTAGAACAGTTTCTCAGGAATAGAGAGTGAAAGCCAAAGGCATTAGGGTGCTTTTACAAGTCACCTTGGTAGAATTGAATTCTTCACCATCAATAAAACAGCAGAGAAAGAGCGATTCCTAAGACTTTAAATAGGAAGGCCTCTAAACATTTGGAGAAATCATCCAAACACAGAAATTTTCAATAAAAATGTACTGATTCATTTAGTTAGTTTAATATTTGTCGACTGAGGTTGTTAGGTTTTTTTTAAAAAAAGCTTCTTAAATTTTCTCTTGGCAACTGATCACTCTTTCTTTCCCTTCACCTCCTCCCTGATTCTTCTGAAATTATAAATCCAGTTGAAGAGAAGGCAAATGCCCAAGTCTGTACCCACACATTTCCAATTTCTAACATGCTCTCCTGGGGCTTTATCTCATCTTTTCTTCCAATTACTTGACCAACTGATTTCAGCAAATTTTTCCATTTACAAATAACATTTTGCCAGCCATAAAATGGATTTCAGTTGGGAGATGCGGTGATATCTCCAAGATAGAGTTACCTCAAAACCTGCTTTCCAAGTATGCAGTCTAAAAGCAGTTGAAACAAAGGTGAAAAGTGTCCAGGAGAAAAAAAAAATGAAATCAACTTAGTGGCATGAGATATTGCAACAACCATTGGAGCATTTTTTGGAGAAAGTTTTGGACTATAGCAGAAACTACTTGTCCAAATGGTTATGAATCATCCAAAATATACAAAATTATTTCTTTGTTTCCAAATGCTAATGTTTACTCTTTTCTAATTATAGAAGAAATCATTGCAAATGGGATGTCATTGCCTCTGGGTTAACCATCCCATATGAAGGACTAGAGAGGCAGCTTTAATGGAGGTGGGTGAACTCCCAACAGGAAAATTTTAGGATATACTTAAACTTGAGATGCTTGTCTCTTGAGACCTTATCATTAAAATATCTAAGAAATAGTATCTCACCGTGTTTGATCAGAATTCAACACTTTTAACCCCAAAATTCCATTAGAGGTGACCTGACTTGTGGGCTTTTGAGTGCTTTTTGTTACATGCTGGACTGAAAGAGAGGCTCAAGTTAGTGGCACAAATTTAAGTTTGAGGTTCATGACCAAAATGTAAAGAGGCCTTTCTTAACTGTTGTTAACCATAAAATAATTACATCCTCAAAAAGTCGGTGCTGTCTCTTTTCCTGCAGCCTTTTTTCTTACCCTCATCCACCTCATAAACTAGGGCTATTAGACTGATTATTTACTGAGCTTTTGGTCCACTACTAATGAGGAAGCATACAACATCCAACAGTGTAGAAAAATTACGACACCAAAATTTCTATGCAATTTTAAAGTTCAGAAAGTGTTTTTACATGGAAAATTTCATTTAATTCTTACAATAAGTCAGCAATGTGTTATATTAGCTTAAAAGACAAGGACTTTAAAATTTAAAGAAGCATTGTAAGTTTCCCAGGTTTACACTGCTGTTAAGCAGCAAATGATTCTTGATTCTAAGAAGTATTTCATTTCTTTTTTGTTTCTTTAAGTATGTTCTGATCCAACCAAGATTGGAACTAAAAAATAATGCATGTATTCACTGGATTTTCCCTTCCTAGAGAGTAAAGACTCAATACAAACCAGAATGACAGATGGGGAAAGTTCTTGGGGAAAGTGAGAATGTTCCAGTTCTTCTAGGAAATGCTCTAGGGGTTCTTTGAAGAAACTACAGAAACATAAAGTCACCAGGATCCTAGAATGGCAACTACTGGAAGAAGGCAGGAACAAGGTTGATACAGGTCTCATGCAGAGAAATAAGGGCATGGTACAGATATTTAGAAGGTGAAACTACCAGGCAAATATTTAAGGAGAACATTCCAAAGATTTTCAAAAAAAAAAAAGATCCTTTCCCTGGTCAAGCAAATATATATTGCATGTTCAAGTTTCCAAAAGTTAGTACTTTTTAAAGAGAAAAACTTGCTGCAACTATCTGAAGAGAAAATTGAAGGAGACGGTCAGGGGCTGGCACATCCAGGGTTTTTGCTTTGTCAAATCTTAAACACTTGAAGGCAAACCAAAGTGACTTCACCCCGGTTATCTCAGGAAAGCAAAGACAACCTTATAAACCAGAAAAAAGACTAGCAGTGAAGAAGAAATGCACTTAAGGCAACTATTTCAGAAAGCCTCCACAAGGTTTGCCTGATGCAGTAAGAGGAGGTCTCTCTATTTAATGATGTTAATGATGTTAATGATCTGTTAGTAAACGATCATCTAGTTAATGATAGTTCAGCCCAAATGACCATTTGAGATAGCTCAAAAAGCAGCCCTATGGACATAACAACTGAAGAATTCACAAATCCGGGACTCAAATTTAGATCTAAGGACACTGAATTATATTATTTTTCTTCCCCCATATATCACAAAAGAAAAAAGGCATGAACATGAAGTGACAAAAAAAATCACACAAAAAATTTAAATATTATCCATTTCCCTTTCCCGTTCTCATGTAATTTCTTGCTTGGACAACTGTGACTGTCTCCTGATAGGTGACCATCCCTCCCTGCCCTGATCCCTCACCTACACTGTCTTCACAATGATCTTTCTAAACTATGGATCTGGTTGTGGCATCCCTATCCCCTCCATTCGCCCATACACACTTAAGATGCTTTAATGACTTCCTGCTGAATACAGATCAAAGTCTAAATTCTTTAGCATGAATATCCCCTGTACCTTTTCCATGCTAGTTTTCCAAACACAAAACACTTCACCCTCCATGCCTTTGCTGCTACTGCTCTTTGTTTTGCCTGGAATATTTGCACACTGCTTTCTTCCATCTGTTGATTCCTGCTGATACTTCCAGGCTTACGTCCCCGAGACCACCTTTCTTTACCCCATCTCCTAGTGTATTTCTTTCTCCTAGTGTAATATGATTGTGTTTTTGTACAGATGTGGAACAAAATGTTATTTCAAGTGCCAGAAATTCTCTTAGGAAGAGAACTGTATTTCTTGGGAAAAATTATATCCTAAAAACGACTAGAGTAAAAGGTGAAATCACAAATATTCTGACTATGGAGAGAACTTTTAGGAATAAGACAACAAAGGAAATAAGTTGTTCTGCAAAAGAATCGAAAGGCAAGTGTCAGAGCAAAAGCGAAGGAGGAGACAGAGGATCTGAATGGGCATATTAAGTAACATCCAAGGAGACCCCTCCATGAATAATCTAGAATTATTGGTGCATGCTGGAAAAATTCTAAGAAGTTTTTGTGTGCATAGATTTATACTCAGAAATCAATGTTAGAATGAAATTCTGTGTTCTGGAGAAAGTGGGTAGAGAAAGAAGGCATTAATGCAGGAGCTGAACTGTAAAAGTATTGATTTACTAGACATTCCATTCAAAACTCAAGATCCAGAAGTCAGGGCCTGACCCAACGACCACTGCTCTTCCAGTTCTGCTATCACCTCCTGGCTCCCTGAAGCCTCTACTCTACCTGTGTTCTTACACTGAAAACTGCTCTGTGAATTTGCAAACATTTTAGAAGGCTCACATATACTCATGCAATATATGAGATACTGCTGCTTAAATCTGTAGAGCCAGGTAGACCCAGGCTGACAGCTAGGATACCCTTCAATTACAGCTCTACTCTAGTCTGTGTTTATTATCATTAATTATGCATATGTCTGGCTCTCACATTAAATTATGATCTCTTATGGGACAAGGACCCAGGCTTATTCACCTCTGTATTCCCTTACACAGGGAATATAGCAAAATAGTTATGAGCAAAAACTCAACAAATGTTTGTTGAACTGAATAGAACTGAATTATTGATAAGAACATTTTTCAAAACATTTAGAAACTCCACAATGATCCCTTTCAGGGGCAGTTTTCCAAAAGGTAGCCAAGTATGAATGGGGAAGAAGAAAAGATGATGTAAGTGCAGTGGTAGGGAAGGTTGGGAAGAGATCGCCATCAGTATGGACCAACATGTAATGTGAAGCCAGCATGTAGGAGATACATCCTCAAGAATGCCTTCTTCCTTTAGCTTTCATGGCCTCAAGACTCTTGACACACTGGATCAGATGATTCTTTGTTGCAGGGAGTTATCCTATGTACTATACAATGTTTAGCAGCATTCCTGGTTTTCACCTACTAGATGCCAGTAACATCTGCCAGTTGTGACAAGCAAATATATCTTCAAACATTGCCAAATGTTCCCTGGAGAGCAAAATCATCCCCAATGGAGAACCACTAGACTACAATGTAGAAGCCTTAAAGCACCTCCTGAGCCAGAACTAGGTCCTATCTTCTAAAAAGGATGGGGTGACTGTTATGAAGACAGAGTATTGCCCTGAGACACTCAGCTGACTTGTTTGCCTGCTCACTCATGGGTGGTCAGCCTCAGTCCTGATTTCAGCCCCTAGTCTTCAATGCCCATTGGTGCCTGACTGCCACATCTTCAGCTTGGCAAGACTTAAACCCTGTTGGGGTGAACACAATCTCTACTGTCTGGCTGATTTGTTGCATGGCTTCTTACAACTTTGTTTTTGTAGTTTTAAGTATTTATCAATTTGTCATTAATTTACTAAATATTCCATTCAAAACTCAAGATCCAGAAATCAGGGCCTAACCCAAGACCTGCCACTCTTCCAGTTCTGCTATCATGTCCTGGCTTCTTTCAGCCTCTCCTCTACTTGCTTTCTTAGGCTGAACACTGCCCTCCGCTTTGGCATCAAAAGATCAGCATGTAATTTATAGTACATATATCACTACTAGAGACTGAATCTATAAATAGGAATCACTGAATCCCACTAAGTATCACTTCAAGATGTAGGGTGGCATTTTGCATTGTGGGATCTCTGTATTCACAAACTGCCATGAAAGGGAAAAGGACCTAAAGGTATTAAGAAAAGTGATGACAGTATTTTTGCACTATTTCAGAACGCAATTCATTCCAAAGAAATGAGCACAAGAGTAGCACTCTGATACAATTTGCATATTTGCCCCTGTAGATCTCATGTTGAATTGTAATCCCCAATGTTAGAGGTGGGTTCTGGTGGGGCGGTGATTGAATCATGGGGGGAGATTTCTCATGAATGGTTTAGTACCATCCTGCTGGTGCTATCTGCAGATAGTGTGCGAGTTCTCAGGAGATCTAGCTGTTTTTAAAGTATGTAGCAACTCCTCCCCCTCTCCTTCTTGTTCCCTCTCTCACCACATGATGTGCCTGCTCCTGCTTTACCTTCTTCCATGAGTGAAAACTCCAGAAGCCCACCAGATGCTGTCACCATGCTTGTACAGCCTGCAGAACCATGAGCCAACTAAACCTCTTTTCTTTAAAAATTACCCAGTCTCAGGTATTTCTTTATAGCAATGCAAGAACAGCCTAACACACACTCTACATCTTGCATTGCTATAAAGCAATGTAAGCTTAATAATGTAGATTATTTAAGATTATTATTTCTTTTATTTAAGAAAAATAAAAGAAACCAGGACACTATTACTGTGACCATATCAATCACTTTAGAATGGATGACATGTTGGATGGAAGGAAAAGGGGGATAGTGAGAAAAATGGAGGGTGAAATCTCCATCTATGCAGAAATGAGGAGAGGCTGCTAAAAGAAACTGCCCAAAGACAAGCCAATGAATAACTCAAGAATACCTAATGTTATGTATGAATTACAAGTACCCAGGACTCCTCAGAAACTTCTAATTCTAATTAGAATTGAGAGAGTTGACTCTGAAAATGAGTTATGGTAATCAGTTTCTTATGAGACTTGAGTCCCAGGATATTAAGAGTCTTAAACTATTCATTGACTCATTTTATAAGAAAGATATATGTTTAAATCAACTTGGATTTCTCTGTTGACCCTATTTTACACAAAGAGAAGAAAGAATGACAGGGTAAGATATTGAGGCATACAACCCATGTCTGATTAGAGACTAAGAATTTAGGATACGTTTTGCCATTAAAGCCCTAAAAAGAAATATAGCTATTTTTCTATCAGATGCTGCTTGAGCACAAGAGCTCTACTTCATTGAGTTTTCCAATTACCATAATTTAAAAACATGTAGGTGGGCTTGCTTTTGTCCAAGCTTGCCCAACCCATGAACCTGTGAGCCACATTCAGCCCAGGACAGCTTTGAATATGGCCCAACACAAAGTCATAAACTTTATTAAAACATTATGAGATTTTTTTGTGATTTTTTTTTTGTAGTTCATCCGTATTAGTGTATTTTACATGTGGGCCAAGACAATCTTTCTTCCAGTGTGGCCCAGAAAAGTCAAAAGATTGAACACTCCTGCTTTAGTCTCAAACATGAGAATATTTCTCTCGCATATATAAACATATACACTTTTAATCATAAGACAAAGCAACTCCATTTATTCAGCCAGTCATGTATTCAACAGATATTTGTTTACTGAGGGCCTCCTATGTGTCAGGTACTGAGACCAGCAAGGTAACTTCTAGTGGAATTGTGCTGCTTACAGTCCCATCCACAAAATCTTCCAGGCCCACAGTCCTTGCTCAAGGAACAGACATATTTTGTTATCAGATGACTCCCAAAGCCCCACCAAAGCTGATTGGCCATGGATGGTCCCTGTCACAAGGCCAGCCACTCCAGAGGTTGGCAAATAGTCTGGCCTGAAAAGATCAGCAGAAACCAAGAAATTTCCCCTCAAGCAATTTAAGGAGAGGATCCCAGGAGACTGAGGTCATTAACCATGAGAACTGAAATCCATGAAGTCCAGGGGCATCAAAATAGTCACAAGGGCACTGTGCAGGCTGTTCTGTGAATCTACAAAGGAATCCTTCTGGAAAGACAGAAAACAGGAGCATATGCGCTGACTCAAAGACCTCAAATGCAACCACAAGACCATGAGAACAGCAATTCCCCAGAGCTGCCTCATTTCTGATCGCTTCCCGTCTCAGCCCACCAAAATTTTAATAATGAACAAGTCCCCTTTTTCTCAAGGTATTTGAGTGAGTTTCTGCTCTCAGTTCCTGAATGACAAAGCACAGGCATCAGATAATCATATGCTCAAGATAGCAACAAGCCGTTTAAAAAATTAAACAAATATCTGGAAAAAGCTCACCCCAGTATTAAGTCAAAATTCAGTTTTGATACAAGCACTGATATGTCAGACCAGCAACTTCACAATCTGTTTTATATGCAAAACTAGGACACCCCCCTACCTCCCTCCACAGTGAGCCTTCTGCTAGTTGTTTAGATTTGCTGAGGCACTTCCATTTGAACATGTAGCTCCCTGTCAGGTTCTGGTCTAAACTGTGTAAATGCCCCACATTGCTTACTCCGAAGTTATGAACAGGAAATAAAGGCAAAGCGGATGGCACCTCAGCTAGCAGGGAGAGCAGTGTAAGTAAAACACAGTATTGTACTGTGGAACTTGTAATTGGCTTTAATCATATTTAACATCTGTTTCTCTACTTTAGCATATAATTTAGATGCAGTAGCTTAGAAATCTCAGCAAGAATCCATATTTTACATTTATTGAAAGAGGAGCACTATCCAAGTGATCAAATTGCTCTCCTAATTCACTCATAATAATGTAGTAATTTGGAAAGTCTTTTTTATTTTCCTCATGAAATGTTCTTAATTAGTGGTCCTAGCTACTAAAGACTTCCCATCTGCCATAACGGCAATGTAAGATTATCAACCCCACAAAACTTCTCAGCATTCTCCCCTCCTTGGCTATGGCTTTCTCTCTCTCTCTCTCTCTCTCTCTCTCTCTCTCTCTCTCTCTCTCTCTTTCTTCACTTGACCTCTACCTTCACCTTGCCAGTGAAACTGCTCTCTGGAAAATCACCAAGCATCTCCTACTTGTCAGACTTACTGCAGCATTCTCACTTCCTCCTTTCTCCTACTTCTCTGACCATTCCATCTCTATCTACTTCAGAAGGAGAGACCCATGGCCCCTGGTCTACGTCAGCGCCACAAATACGTTCTATTTGCTCTGCACAGTGTTTTTAGAAGTCTGGCTTAATGTGTTACAATCCCTTGATTCCCATTGCAATCTAGATTTATGACTTCTCTTGAAAACTCAGAAGATCTGGCAACACTGGGCCCCCTCATTAAAACTGTGTCCCAGTGGACTCCTTAAAACAGGCCCACCCTCCCTCATGCCCCCACAATCCCTACCTTTTCATCAGTAGGGAGGATACCCTGACCCCAAGCTCCCCTCCCAATTAAGTTACCTTCCTGACTCCTGTAGGTTTTTCCAACCCCTGATCCCACAAAGCTTTCAGCCATATCCCTTCACCCACAGTTGATATTTGCCAATGTTCTAACCTCAGTTTTCTTAATTCCCTTTCTCTTTTCAGGAATCCTACTCATTTTCACTGCTTCAAACATTACCTGCTTTTAGATGATGCCTAAATGTATATTTGAATCCTTATCTCTCTTCTTGGCCCATACCCAAATTCCTAACAACCTGCTTGTCACCCCCACTCGGAAGCCTCACTTACGACTTAAATTCAGCACACTCCAAACTACTCATCTTGCTTACCCCACATACCAGTTTCTCCCAACTTTTCCATTTCTATTATTTCTCTTTTCCTATGTCACCTGGGCCTCAAGCCTCCAAATCATCTTTATATCTCCCCTGTTTCCTATAAAGCCAGTGCTAAGCTGTGTAAGTTGTGCTTCTGCAAAATCTCCTGAACACCTCCCACTCCCACCACCACAGTTCAGTTTCATATCATCATAACTTCCTTGGCAGTACAGGGCCAAGTCCTAAACCAGCTGTTGAATCCCTAGGCCATTTCCTAGTGGGACTACTTCAGTCTCCATCTCTCCTTGAATGTTTGAACCCTCTGATTCTCTACATGCTGCGACCGAATTAATTTTACAAAGCATAGCTTTATCTCAGTTAGAATATTTTCTTGTTTTTTTCCTGGCTGCCAGCTATGAGAAGAACATCCACAATATGGCTCAGGTTACCCTCTCAGATCCCTCTCCTCACTAGTCTGGTACAAATACCATGGTGCATTCAAACTAGGCTAATCACCGTTTCCTGTGCATGTGTTATATTCACCCAGCTCTCTGTTTTTCTTTATACTATTTCCTCTTCCAGAAACCGTTTCCAATTTCTACTCTCTCTGACTTTAGAAACCTACTGTCTCTTCAAGAACCATGGCAAAATCCACTTCTTCCTTGAAGACCTCCCTGTGTTAACTTTTCCCTAATTTCCATCTACTTTAATTAACTATGCAATCAATCTATTACTTGAGACTCATCCAGGGGTGACATAAATGTCCATGAGATGGTGTAAGTTATCATTTCATCTGCACATACAACAAGGCTATTGAGTAGGAGTGAATTGCTCCTTCTGTGAATTAGTCCAGTCTGCACAAGCCTACACAGCCTTGTCCCCTTGTCACACATAATCTCATTTGAGTCACACTTACAAACAATGAACTGTCAGACAGGTATTATTGTCTCTCCTTTTACAAGTGAAAAGCCAAAAAAATATATGTTGACTGTAGTAATATTTGGGAATGTTGGGATTCCAAGCTTTCTAGACAATGAGGAACTTACTATACTTTGGGTAAAGCATGAACTCCTTAACTCAGATGCTTACAATCATTGTGTCCTTGTCCAGTTTGTTATTCCAGATTGAATTTTCTTAGAGCAAGCTATCATAACGCAGACACATAGTAGGCATTCAAGACATTACGAAATGAAATTGCAGGAAGTCGATTTTTCATGTTCAGATTTTTCCTAAAATTTCTGAATTTGGAAAAATTGAATAAGCATCAAAGCATGAAATGTGCCATTGGAAGCATGTTTCAATAAAGAGTCAAGTGGTGCTCATTCATGCTTCTCAGGGAATAGAACATGAGACACAAGAAGAATCAGTATCATAGGCCAACCCCCTCAGGGCAAAAGGGTTAAAATCTCCACAATGCTCAGAAAGCCTCTTGACCCAGCTGCTCTAGGGAGTCACTGGATGAAGACCTTTCCTGGGGACTAAAGCCCTGATAAAGGAAATTTACTTTCAGCAGGATCCACTCAGCCTGACGTCCCTCATTCTCGCTTCCTTCTGCCATGGCACATTTTCTTATTTAAGCTGTTGGCATTTGAAAGGTCCCTCTGAATAATTGATGACTTTCTGGAAATATGCAGAGAGCATTTTTGCCAAGAAAAGGAGCCCCATTTGGGGAGCTGGTCAGATTAGAAATTCAGTTTCAAGTCCAAATCCCTTTCAACCTGAAACCTTCTGTCAGCTTGGAAAAGGAAGTCCAGGCCTGGTCAGCACTTGGCAAGGAAATAGCCATACATAATTAGGAAATATTTTTTAAGCAACAAATATCACTCATTTCAATGAACAAAAGCAGCTTTGGGAATAATTGTCACTCATTATTCTTTTGTAGCACATAATCACTATATATGATATTGCTACATAGCAAATCTCATGTGCCTATATAGGCACAAAGAATTAAGGTCATGGCTCTGCTTTATGTGACTTTTTATAAATCATTTACCCATCACTGAGAAGGTGCAAAGAGATATCGTTAAAAGTGCTTTTTAACCAACGTATGGGGGAAAAGGGAAGGAGCAAAGGATTATGACCCCTTTTCTCATGCAGACAGTTTTGGCACATGGTAGTAACAAAATGTTGCCTTTCCAGTCTCCATTCATATCACAATAGACTTGGTCTATAAAGGGATTCTTTCTTTGTCAACTGTGAGTTAGACTCCTGGTCTTCAAAGTTTATGACCAGTTAATTCCCAAATACAGACAATCTATGGTCTTAGCTGCCATTAGATCAGGATTTCTTAACCTTTTCTGAGCCATAGATCCCTTTGGGAGTCTTGAGAGTCTTCTGTGTTCATACCCAGAAATGTTCCTAAAAGCATAACCCAAAATAAATGAGATCACAAAGGAAACCATGTATATCATACGATATATATTATAAAGATACTTTTATAATTTGAAGTATAGCAATCTATGTGCTTGTTAATGTCTTAAATGACAGAACATAGTGGATTTGTCTATTAACAAATATAATTTCAAAGTAGAGGTGAGAATGCATGGTACATCAAGGTAGCTGCATCAACAGTAACATGGTATGCAAAAATATTGAGCCAAGGTCACAAACACTGCTCATTACTGCAGTGGGTTTTGTTTTTTGTTTTGGGAGGGGGTGGGGGTTGGCCTACATTTACAATAGATGAAAATGTGAAATTTTAGTTGTAGTTTAGCAAAATCGCAGATGTAAATTTTTCCATCCAAGTTCACAATTCTTTGGACTTTATTCTCCTGAAGAAAAGATGCATATCCTTTTAATTAGTTCTGATGGTTATTTTTAAATCCTCAAGATTTTTAGAAGCTTTATACTCACCTTCAATTAATACATGGTATGTGTTTGTTGGTCCTAACTCAGGCCTCATGAAAGGGGCTGGGAATAGGGTTTGTTGCCTGTATATGCAGACTACAGATCTGTAACTCTTTTTTCTGTGCATTAAATTAAGTGATGCACATAAATATTTTTTATTGCAAATCTTCCCTGTTAAGATTTTCATTAAGTCTCTAGATTCTTATGTAATGTTAGGATTATCTGATTTATTTGTTTAGACTGGAGAGCTCCTATTTAGCATGCTGTAGTGTTCAGTAAAGGGCTTATTACAACAAGCAAAGTTTTAAAGAATCATTTTGTAATCAGCAGGCCCCCTCAAATCACATCTTAGCTCTAAGCTCAGGTACAAATCAGTGGACTTATTGTGAACAAAGCATCCCATTTATTAAAATAGTCTTTTAAAATTAGGCTCTACATAGAATCTGTGAATAACACAGGTGTACATTTTTAATGAATTACTCCAAAATATCTATTGAGCAAGTACGTGTTTTTCCCTAGATATTGAAGAAAGTCAAAGAATACGAAATAAACTCCTTCCCTTTCAAGAAGTTGATAATCTAGATGTAAAAAGAGAAAGGTCTTAGAAATTGGAGACAACAATTTAAAAGTCACACTCCTACCTACACTGTGTTCCAGTACCCAGTTGTGAATGTTAAATAGACACGATATCTTCACACACTGATTACAGGCAAATCAGATTGCATGCAAGGGAGCTTTTCCTAAAAAGGTATTTCAAACCTTGTAAAATTCAAGACTAATTTTCTCATAGGAATACATTTAAGTAGAGTCTTTCATTCTCTGAGTGAATACCACTACACTCATGATATAGTCTGGGGGCACATTACAGGGAGTTCATCATACAGCCACATCACCACAATCTTATCCATGTTTTCCCATTATCCTCAGCTGGTTATATGATGACATTAAAGAATTTGAAAGGACGACTGCTTTACTATTTTTTCTTTGTTTACTCGGGATTATCTCTAATATTTCCCAGAGTTCTACCTGCCAAATAATTGCACAGCAAAAATGGTGTTCTATCACACCACAACTATGTTGCAAGGTTACTGCTTTGGAAGGCAGGATAAAAAAAGAAGTTATAGCCCTAATGCTAACACCACTACTTGATAAAAGTGTAAATGATATTTCTTTTGGCTCTTTATATTGTTTTATTATAATAAAATGAATTTTAAATAGCACATTTTGACACATGGTACAAGGGCCTTGTTCACATTTTTCTGACAAAGAATGAGTGCCTCTTTTCTTTACCAGCTAAAGTGGCACTACTAGGCAGCGATAATTAATGCACACTTCATAGTTTATTCAAATCAACAGCTTTGAAATGGTACAAGTTTGGCGACTAGCTTTTAATTTGGAAGGCTTTTGTCTCAAAATTTGTATATAAAACAAGACTTTAATATTTTATTATAGCACTTCAAATTTACATGATTCACATTCATATACGATGTAATGAAGTTGCATTTATGGTCTAAGTCACTATTGCAATTACTTTTTAAGTGTCATTGCCTCAGCCACTTTTAAACTTTTCAGATCCTCTACTGTAGGGCTGTATTAGTGGCTTATAGTCATATAGCATTTAAGATTTTCAAAAACATTTTCACCTATTTTATTTCATTTGAGCATCATAACCACAATGTTCAGTAGGTAGGAAAGTAAAAACAGATTCTCATTTGAACAAATTGAGGCTCATCAGACTTCATTTCAGCAAGTCATGGAGCCAGAATACAAACTCAGAGTTCCCAATTTTAACTCTGGAGAATTTCTTCACCAACAATGAAAGACATCAGGAGAGATAGTGAGTAATTAACTGGCAGATAAACAAACAGTAACTGCTATGATCAGTTGAAAAGGCACTGGAAAGTATAGCGGTCAGGAAGGTTTTACAAAAACAGAAAACAACTGGTGTCTGAGCCATTCTGAGGGAATTAGGCAGGATCACTGAAGGGCACAACTTGGCTCAGAAGATGAGTACATGCCAGAGCAAAGTGAGAGACTGACAAAGAGTGAGAGAAAGAGAGGGTAGTAGTCTTTCAAAGAAGACTGTCATTGACAGAGCTTCCGTGGGCTCACAGATGGAGCCATAACACAGTCAAAACAGTCGATGGCAGCTGGGCCACAGGAGCTATGGTTGCAGACCTGGACAGTGAGAGGCCTATGTGTGGCATGACACCCTGCGTTATGAAATGAAAAGCCCAATGCTGGCTCAAAGATTGTTCGGATTACTTAAACGCTGTTTTGGGAAAAGCAAGGCACTCATTCTCTGGGAGCTTCAGCTGACATGTCAGGAACATGACTATTGCCTTGCCTCGTTCACAGGAAACTGGATGAGTAAATAAGAAAGCATTCTATGGGAGGAAATATGTGGACTCTAAACTACTTTATAAATACCAGGGGGCACCTATGCAAAGTGTAACAGAATGCTCGTTGATGAAGGAGTCCTGTGTGATATCAGCCTGCTATAGGTACTTAGAAAAGGGCAAATGACAAAACCTCTTGTTTCCCCATATTCCTGACCCTTGCTGGCATCATTTTTGCAATTATGAAAGTACTACATGGTCACTGTGAAAGTCATTTAAACAGCCCAGGAAGAGGTAAAGTAATGTAATGAAAAAGAAAGGAAATTTTCCCTTCTCCTTCTATCCCATTCCCCAGGAAAAAACACTGTCACCAGTCTAACGTACATTCTTCTGTAGGTCAAACATCTTCAGCAGCATGACAGGAAGGGGACAAAGCACAGATGACCATCCTCAGTTCCATCTGAGGAAAGAGACACACTCTTTACCCTGACCTTGGCCCTGGGCTGTGCAGCATAATGCAAGTGTTAATGCTGACTAGAATCATGCCGAATGCTTTGCGTGTATCTCAGCTGCTTTATTCAGGCAGGACTGGAAGTCTTCACTAGCTGGACACCACCTTCCCTCTCTGACAAGGAAGATGAATGGCTTGCTGTCTTCTGTCTGATTAGTGGTCGTTTTAGCCAGCCTATGGGATGTGGCCCTTTTTCCTCACCAGCACAGGCATGTCACAGCCAGCGGAGCCTTGGCCAGCTCGGGGCTGCTGCCTTGTAAATCAGGCCTGTGCAGTGCGATGCAGAGAGCAGGACTTCCCAGGGAGAAAGTGGACTCACTCTGCCAGGGGTGCTCTCAGCTCCTGATTTATAAATCACTTCCTGGAAAACCAGGTGCAAAATCCAGGTTTGTAAATCAAGTCTTTATTTGGGATTTATCGACATGATTTTAAAATCTGTTTCAGTACTTGTAAATCTATATTAGAATTTGTAAACCCATTTAAAGATATGGAAATTAATTTTTGGACTTATAAAACACTAAAAACCAGTTGGCTACAACTACCATTAAAAAGAAGAGAGACTTATAAATCAAAAGCAGGCTGCTAAAATTTATAGCCAGGTTCCATAAATTAAACCTTGAGTTTTTAACCTCAAGTGAGTTTAGATTTATAAATCCAACTTGTGAGTCATCCAAAAAGTACAACATTTCTAGTCTAATTTGAAATATTACAGGCCAGGATCACTGTTGATGCCCTATTGATTAGTTGAATATTTCAAAATAATGGTAGTAATCTATTCAGATTAGAAGGACTTGATTTATGGAACCAATAGGTGTTCTCTGAAAAACCAGTGGGATAGGTGGCTATGTGTCTATCTGGACTGTACTGAGAGAGCTCAGAAACTCTGAGATTGTAGACTGGGTGTGGCAATTGAGTTTATATGTCATTTTGACTGTGCTAAGGGATGTCCAAATAGCTGGCAAAATGTTATTTCCCAGTGTGTCTGTGAGGTGTTGTATTTGAATCAGTAGGCTGAGTGAAGAAGATCACCCTCACCTATGAGGGCAGGCATCATTCAATTCATTGAGGGGCCAAATAGAAGAAAAGGTGGAAGAAGGGCAAACTCTCTCTCCTCCTGAGCTGGGCCATCCTCTAATCCTGCCCTAGACATTGGAGCTTCAGGTTCTCAGTCCTTCAGATTCTGAGACTTATACCAGTACCACCTTCCTCACCTTCTCTCTACCCTATCCCTCACCCCTGGTTCTCAGGCTTTCAGACTGGGAATTAATTATGCCACCAGATTTCGTCAGTCTCCAGCGTGCAGACAGCGTATCGTGGTACTTCTCAGCCTCCATAGTCAGGCAAGCCAATTTCTATAATACATTCTCTCTTGCTCCCTCTTTCTTTCTCTCTCTTTCTCCTCTCTCCCTTCAAAGGGGTGCCAGGGGTTTCTCAACTCCTGATTTATAAATCGTTTCTCATGAGAGAGAGAGGAGAGGGAGATACTAGGTTGGTGCAAAAGCAATTGCGATTTTTGCCGTTACCGTTAATGCTATTGGTTCTCCTTGTCTGGAGAACCCTGGCTGATACGATGGGCATCGCATGGCAAGAAAATCACTATATTAATTCTGAAATTCCAGGTCACTTTGGCTGTGAACTGGAGTCTTTAATTTAATAAATGTTCAGACTCCACCGTGCAGGCCAACCTCGACATTTTCTCTATTAGATCTCATTAGATTTTATACTTCCTGAGTAAAAATACTGCCCACATAGGCTGGTCACAGTCATCAAAATTGTTCTTATAAAGAAGTGGCTCTCAAACAGGGAAATTTTGCCTCCCAGGGAAGATTTGGCAATGTCTGGTGTCATAATGGAGGAATGCTCCTGGCATCTAGAGGGTGGAGACCAGGGATGCTGCTAAACATCCTACAATGCACTGAGCAGCCGCCCACAAGAAAGAAGATCTGGCCAAAATGTCAATAGTATTGAAGTTGAGAAAACTTATCATTAAAGAATGTTTGGCACAAGCCAGTATAGGATGTACCCATCCAGACTCCTCCATCTCTGATTCTGATGATTTTACCATTCAGGACAACCCAGGAGCCTTTCCCTGTTAATCTGAAAAGAAAACATGTTCAAAATTCATAATGTAGTAAATATGATAGATCATTTTACATATATGCTTTGCTCCCACAATTCTGCTCTATATTTGATCAACAGGTCTTCTGCAGAAACCGAAGTTATAGCATTTAGTGAAATTACACTATTTGACGAGAGAGACTCCTTCATTTTATTTGAAAACAAGTATGTGAGTTAGGAAGGGAATATAAAGCAAGAATTCTTTCTAGCTTTCTTCGACAGTTTTATAAAGCAACCCCATGTAGTGAACTCCTAGAGCGCCTGAGACCCTTTTGATTATATGGTGTTTGGAATAAAATAAAACAAATCCCATGTTCTTTTATTCTGACCTGAAAACGATTTCTAAATGATCACCTTGGGTGTTCTTTCCCTCTACTTATTGCTATGTTCTTCCATTTGAATTACTGCTGAGTATCACCTCAGAAGCCAGCTGAATATTGGCCGATTGTAAGAAGGCAGTCTCATATTGAGATTATAGCGGCTCTCCCCAGACTTGCTCTATTTGTGGGCCTAGCCACTATAAGAACCCTAAAGATAAAGACAGGACTCAACATTCAAATGGTGCATTTGAAGCACACAGTGAAGGATATTGTGTAAATGCAAATGAACAGAAATATGGCATTGTAAGAGCTCAGCCACTTGTGCAATTAGGAAGGAAATCAGGCTTGTAGAGTGCAGCATCCAGCTGAGCACTCAATTATGCACATGAAAAAAACTTTAAAGAAACTTGGTGTGGTGATTTGGGTCTTTGGAGAATTTAAATCCAAAATATCTGAGATGCAACCGGTATATAAATAACTGTAATCATGCCCTCCCTACCTCCTACCCTCTGCACACATTTCCCCATTGGCCTACAGGAATGCATATTATTCCCCTGACTTAGACAATGTTTTATTCCATTTTAAAAACTGTAGCTCTAACTCAATAGCTTCCAAACTCATTTTCCTTGCCATAGGGTCCAAAAGTATAAAGGCACATGAGATCAGCAAGGGGGTTCTCCAATCAGGTCATTTGAGTTGCTCATAGGAGCTTAATGTATAAATACAGATTTTAAAGGATTGGAAAAGTACTGAATTTCCTGCAGTTTTATCATTATATATGAAATGGCATTAAGCAAATATAAAACGTGATGGTTAGAATCAGTGATCTCATTTTATACTGTTTTATATTTATTCATTGTCTAATAGGTAAATGCATAAGAAAAGGATATAGGACATGTTAAGGCTGAGCTATGAAACAATTCAAAATAATAGATATTTGTTACCAGATAACATAGTCCTTCTCTTACTAGTCCCCATTTCTGCCCAATAAGTTTCCTTCTGCTGCCTAGGAAGTCCCGTATGAACCAGTTCTCCCTTAAGAGTATATAGCCCATTTGCATGATCCTTTTAAAATTTTCTTTCTAACCACACCTGCTAGGATATTTAGCTATAGCCTTTAGATCTCAATTCACCCAGCAAATAATCACTCAGGCAAAATTCATTGTGAAAATAGGCCTGTTAGATGATGGGATTCAAAGATGACTAAGTCACCATCTAATAGCAAGGCACTCGCATTTTAATGAAAGAGACAGACATTGCTAGGTTTGAATGTCCCTCCCAAAATCATGTTGAAATTTATTTGCCATTCTAACAGTATTGAGGTGGGACTTTTGAGAGAATGAATGGATTGGGTTAGTTCTTAAGAGAGTGGGCTCCTGAGAAAAGGGTAAGTTTGGCCTCCGTTTTATCTCTGCCTCATGTGCTTGCTTGCCCTTCCATTTTCCACCATGAGACAATGCAGCAAGAAGACCCTCACCAGAATCTGGCAACATGTTCCTGGGCTTCCCAGTTTCCAGGGCTATGAGCCAAATAAATTTCTTTTCTTTATAAATTTCCCAGTCTGTGGTATTCCGGATATCAGTAGAAAACAGACCTAGACAGATGTGTAATAAATACAACACAACCTATCCCACGCGCTGAAATAAAGACACTTAAAGATATATAGGATTGCAGAGGAAGGAGTTAAAAATCTTTAAAAGGTTACAATGCTTAAACTCATTCTTTTTTTTTTTTTTTTCCTGAGCTAGAGCCTTGCTCTGTCACCCAGTCTGCAGTTGGCTCACTGCAACCTCTGCTTTCCAGGTTCAAGCAATTCTCATGCCTCAGCCTCCTGAGTAGCTGGGATTACAGGCATCCACCACCACGCACAGTTAATTTTTGTATTTTTTTAGTAAAGACAGGATTTTGGCATGTTGGCCAGGCTGATCTTGAACTCCTGGCCTCAAATGACTCAGCTGCCTCATACTCCCAAAGTGCTGGGATTTTGGGCGTGTGTCAGCACCCAGCCTTAAGCTAACTCTTAAAAGACAAATAGAGTCTAAGAGGAAGTCAAGCAGAGAAGTGATAGGAAGAATGTTAAAATGATGAGGCAGCAGAGTCAGACATAGTTTCATAAGAAGGTCAATATTCAGAATATTCAAAATAATTCGGTATAGCCAGAGCAATGGTTTTCAACCGGGAGGAGGAACAGAGGTAGAGTGATGGTTATATTTCAGGGAGGAGAAGATGGTGTCTAAATCACCTGGGGAGATTTAGAAAACTACATACCCTGTGATGGTGAATTTTACATGCCAGCTTGTATAAATCATGGTGCCAGATATTTAGTCAAACACTATTCTTGATGTTTCTGGGAGAGTTTTGGGATTAAATTAACATTTATGGTAGATTTCAAGTAAAGCCAATTGCCCTTCCTAATGTGGGTGGCCCTCATCCAGTCAGTTGAAGGCTTAAGTAGAAGAGACTGACCTACCCCAAGCAAGAGGAAATCTTCCACAGACTGCCTGGGTCTTCAGACTTCATCTGCACACTGGGTCTGCGCTGGGTCTTTGCTTGTTGTCCCACCCTGCATATCTTGTACTTGCTGGTCTCCATAGTCTCCTGAGGCAATTCTTTAAATCTCTCTCTGTGTGTACACACATACTATTGGTTCCTTTTATCTGGAGAACCCAGTCTAATGCATGTGTCTAATCAAAAATCACAAAAATCTAGGGCCTGGGATGCATGAGAGGAACTTTGAGAAATAAGATTGGAGAGAATGGCTGGTGGAAATAGAACAACTAGATAATCAAAGATTTAAATACTGCCAAGCCATTAGTAACATGATTTTTGCCTTGTGTATTCTTCTCTCTTCCCCTAAAATGCATGCCCAGAGAAATACCTTATCCTTGGCATTGGCTTAGCAAGTGATATCAACTTTATATTTTCTCACGACACTTCAGGTAGTAGCTCAGGTAGTACAAAAGATACAGAAGAGAAACTAGGGATCTGGGGAGTCTGATATGGTTTGGCTGTGTTCCCACCCAAAATGTCATCTTGTATTGTAATCCCTGTAATCCCCATAACCCCTACACGTCAAGGGCAGGACCAGGTGGAAGTAATGAAATCATGGGGGCAGTTTCCCCTGTGCTCTTCTCATGATAGTGAGTCTCAGGAGATCTGATGGTTTTATAAGCATCTAGCATTTCCCCTGCTGATACTCACTCCATCCTGCCACCCTGTGAAGAAGGTGCCTACTTCCCCTTTGCCTTCTACCATGATTGTAAGGTTCCTGTGGCATCCCCAGAAATGTGGACCTGGGAATCAATTAAACCTCTTTCCTTTATAAATTACCCAGTCTCTGTTTTTTTTTTTATTTTTTCATAGCAGCATAAGAACAGACTAATACAGAGTCCATAAACCATATCACTAATTTCCAGATAATTAAATATTGGTTTTATTGAGGAGCTTTTCTTGTCATCAAGACTTATTTGCTTTATGAATAGTCAGACACAAAACTTAAGAAAACATCATTAAATCATGTCCAACTAGACTAGCCAAATTTAGCACCAAAGCATGGCTTTTAGGGAATGATCTCAGGGAATAATCTTGTGTACATATTTATATCTGTATACGTACACAATATTTTCTCATGTTTCTTTAAAAAAAAAATCTTACTTCTTTATATAAACTTATTTTCAGTTTCTTTCAGGGCGGGGTGTGGAAAAACATCTTGATAACTACCAAATCTTTCCTGTAAAATCTTTCTGGTCTTACTCATGTCAAAACCAATAGGAAAGTAAATTTATCTGGAAACAATTCATGTCAGAAATGCAAAGCGGAGAAGACTGAGAGATGCCTGTTCTCAGATTTTTCAGAGCAATCGCTCCTGAGACCAGAGGCATGTAAATTGGTGTTAGTCTTCCCAAGCACCCCATGAGAAGGCTGGAGGGCTTTCCTCGGTGAATATCGCCTAAATCATGTCTGTTCAACAGAAACCTCAGTTCGCGAGGGAGGAAAATTATAAATTAAAACCCATTCTTTTTGTAAAACTCTGGTCATAATGATCGGTGAAGTGATAAATGAATAGGTTTTTACAGGCAAACTACAGTAATTAGGTCATTCCTCATTTCTTTATTGGAGGCAGACTTAGACCCTTAATCATCATTATGCAATAATTTGATTTTAGCAATGCATTGCTATTGGAAATATTATACATTTACTTTGCCCCCTCACTTTTAAAAGTAGTGCTACAAGAAAAAACAAAAAGCTTTAAATCATGTCTGAAGTTTACGGAGAAATAAGACCCTAATTTTAAATGTCAAATAGTTTAGTACTCTGATTTTCATAGTAATATTATATGATATGCTAGTAAGATTGTAGAAAATGTGTCAAACATAAAATATAAGAAAAAATTAATATAATTATTCACGATTCCACTTTCAAAGAAAACCACCATTGTTAATATTCTGGTGAATTTCCTGTCAGCCTTTTTTCTTTGAGATTTTTATTTTCAAAATAATAATAATAATATTTCTATTCAAAATGAAAAGATTAAGGCTAGTAACAGACACACAGAGGCATTCCAACGAAGGCAACAACAAAATATGATTATTTTAAAAGGCAATCTTGGAAAAGTTAGAAAGCATTTTCATACTAATCACTGACCAGGCATGGCCACAATAGAGAATTAAGTTTTTCTTCTTATCTTTGTGCCTGAAATCAACTAGGGGAAATAAATAAACACAAATTAAGAACTTTGAAGGAGTAAATATCTTCAAAGAGCTTGAATCTGTAATTTCCCCAAAGAACAGATTTATGATCTAAGCCCATTCTTTTCAACTTAATGCATCGACTCTTCCATAGGCTGGTAAAAAGCAGTTCAGTAACCGCATCTTCCATCCTCGGTGATAAGACCTCCTGCAATAGGATCAATAAGACCTGCTTTCATAGAACTTTTTTTCTTATCCCATAACCTCAAAAATCATTTTGTGCCACAATGATCACTACAGGGAAGAAAATAAAGAGATGTTGAATCTATCAAAGTTTTTCATAGCAAGGCTGGTTTATTTCAAACCATCACAGCATGGTGGTTAACAGCTCTGGAACAGCCAAAGGATGGAAGCAGAAGGAAAAAAGAAACTCAAAGATCCTCTTCTTTCTTTACAGGAACCTTCAAAGTTAAAGGAGAATAAGATTCATATTCCAGGCATTTACTACCCAATTTGGCAATGGGAATTTCAAACCAGGTTTATTTTTTAAATTTCACTCATAACTAAAAGAGAAATTTCTAAACTAAGCTGGAAGTCAGCATTAATATGGGAAGTGTTAATAAGTGTGATAAAAAGAAAGTTCCAAGCCCAATTAAGTTTGGGAAAGCAATAAGCAAATACATTTATTTTTGCAGTATTTATCAGGGTTGTTACTATGCCATTTAAGACTCTCCCAGAGAGAACATAGGAGATAGTATTCCCCACATTTATATTTCCAGTTTTCCTCCCCTCTGAGTTCCACAGAACTTATTTTGAGCAATAACTGTTTTTTATGTTTCTGACCACCCAGATAGGGTAATTCTGAGTTCCACAGTCTATTTCTTATATTTCTTACAAGGGTCATACTTACAAATACAAAGTCATATTTATAAAGGACTTAGTTGGCATGAAACCTTGCAGCATATAGCACTTGGGAAAATCTCTCTGAACATGGAATCAGTGATGTAGGCTCAATGACCGCTATATCGCTTTTTAGGTCTATGACCTTGGACAGATTATTTAACCTTTATGAATCTTGGTTTCTTCTTCTATGAAATGGAAGCAAAAGTCTTGCCTGTCTCACACGATTGTTGTGAAGATCAACTCAAAGCACTCAGAAAATGGAGATGAAAGAAAACGGTGGGGAGTTCTTGTAATTGCGACTAGAGTCTGCTTTAGTGCTAATACATACTGTCTTTGCTAGATGTTTTTCAAATAAGTTATTTTAAAAAGGTTCTGCATCTTTTCCAGCAATTCCCTTTCTATTTTAATACCCCTCAGTGCTATTCTTTCCTAAAATTATTTTCTGTGTCTTGATTAAGAGAAAGATGATGTCACATTAAGGTAGAGAAGATCATAAGTATAGCTGAAGTTCTGTTTTAGAAAGTGTATTTACTGATGCAGACGTACATATTAGAAGACAGAAGATTCTTACCTATGATACATTTCTGCTAGAATGATATTTATATACACGCTTTAGTTAAGCAGCAGTTAGGGTCAAAATAGTCAAACCATCTAACGTGTTACAGTGGTGCAAGTGTCTTTATAACCGAGACAGGTAGATAACAATGATTATCAAAAAGAAATACTCCCCCAAAAGCTAAAAGGCAAATCAAGAGACATCACAGGTAGAAAGCGTGAAGCAAGGTGATAAATCTACTCTCTCCAAATAAATAATGTCTAATTCCAAAACAGCTTGATTGCATTTTAAATATAAGCCAGGAATTCAAGATGCGTATTCTCCCCAATTCTGTTTGCAACTAGAGAAAAAGTTTTATCAGAATGAATTTTGAGGCAAAACTACATTCGAATATTTTTGCTTAAGTTGTCATTTAACCACATGGTTTCTGCAGACTAGATTTTGCTCCCTATTGTTTTAAGTCAGTTTTCAAATATTCCTTTCAAAATATCCTTAACTGAAAGGCAAATGTACTTCCCTTGGGAACCTGGAGGCCCACCTCTGCAGAAGCAGTGCAGCATAAATGTAAAATTTCTTTAAAGTTCTATGTTTTGTTTATCTTAAATTGCGGATAAGTTGTTCAGTGTATTCATAATGAATTTGTGCCAATATAAATATAAAAGCATATTTCTTATCATCAAGGAGATGAGATGCTCCAGGAAGGTGTGCAGCGTGTATGTGGTATGGCTTGCAGGACTACCTGGCATGCACTGAGAGTGAGGATCCCGGTAGGTCACTGGAAAATCATCCAAGCTCAGCCCTTCAATTTTAGCAACCCTATTAAGCCCTTTCTTCCATGTTATACAAAGACATACTATGACAATAAAAAATATATTTGCTTCCTTAAGAAAGAGAATATCTGAAATTCACATCTAGGTTCTTGTTACGCAATAATAAAAGAAACTTTTTAAATAGATGAAGAGCTATAGTGGTGAGACTACAGCATTACCTCATGCTCCAAGCAGAGTACATGAACTTAATGAAGCTAATGCTTCTAAGTTGAACTGAGAAAATTTCTTCTTAATGGTTTTTTTCTTATTGTAACTTAAATTTATGTCAAGAAATCTTACATTTCCCCAAGGAAACTTGTTCAAGGTTTTTACCTTCAAATTTCATTAATAAACAAACTTTCCTAAGTCCTATCGTGGGAATGCAATCATTGTGCCCTGCCTTTCAAGAAAAAAAAAAAAAAGAAATCTTCATACTATTTGCTCAAGTCTAAAACTGTTTGACATAAGATGCTTAGCCCAACATATCTGAATATGGTGTATTAAATGCTATTTATAAAAAGCAAAGCTATGCTAATGTGCCTATCTGCCCCCTACTGCTTAACAGTATTAAAGATTAAAGCTAATTGTTTTGTAAACTGAAGAGGCTGCAATGGTTTCTTGGGAAGTGCTCCTTGTCAGCATTCCAGATAAGGTTGCTGTTAAGTTTTTCGCTACTAGGATAGCTGGTTTGGGTCATTATACACTTAAATTGAGTTGCTGTCATTGTTACATAGTGAAACAAAAGAGTCTTTGGCCTATAACCCTTTTAAAGAACGAATAGCACTACCTGATTTACAAAAACTGGGTCTGACAGGGCACACTGGCTCACGCCTGTAATCCCAGCCCTTTGGGAGGCCGAGGCGGGCAGATCACCTGAGGTCAGGAGTTTGAGACCAGCCTGGCCAATATGGCGAAACCCCATCTCTACTAAATATACAAAAATTAGCCAGACATGGTGGTGCATGCCTATAACCCCAGCTACTCAGAAGGCTGAGGCAGAAGAATTGCTTGAACCTGGGAGGCACAGGTTGCAATGAGCCGAGATCGTGCCACTCCACTTCAGCCTGGGCAGCAGAGTGAGAATCTGTCTCAAGAAAAAAAAAAAGAGAGAGAGAGAGAGGGAGAGAGAGAGAAAGAGAGAGAGAGAGAGAGAAATGGTCTATTTGCATTCTCTTACCAAGCTCCTGGGTATTTCAAAGTGATTTAGATGAAATGTCCAAGGAATTTTCGGGTATATCAAAGATGAACAGCTGAGTTTTGCATTAACCTGCTTTCAATAATCATTGAAATCTATTGAGTGATTATAGGATGTAGCAGATTCATGGTTCTTTTTTCCTCTCGTAATTTAATTATGTCTCTCTCTGAAGTGGGGACAGTCAAGAACCCGGATTTTTCATAATCCTATAAATTACTTGTTCAGATTAAAGAATTGTCATCCTGATCTCTTCATTCTAAGCATGTTATTTGAGAGTCCTCTGACTGACTTGAGGAAGCTATACATTATTTTAATTTTTAAGTGGGCCACAAGGTCACAAAAAAAGATGAAGGATGGCATCACATTCATTAGGTTTAAAATCTTTTTCCTTTCTAATAAAACTGAAAATTCCAACTAACCCTTCCCTAAGGAAAAATAATTTCCTCCTCCCTTTCCCAAGTTTGTTACGTCTTAGCACACTATCTAATTAAGGAGAAGGAGGCTAGTGACACTTTCTAAATACTTATTTATAATTATTACCCATGTTTTCAAAGTGTTTTCTCTTTCTCCTCAAGTTTTTAAAGTATACACATACGGTAACTCCCTTTTCTTATACTACATGTCAATCCAGTAGGAATATAATAATTTTTCTTAATATTCTAAAATTAGAAACTAAGAAAAAAAAACTGAATTTAAGGACTCAACAGATGAACAGAGTCAGTGGCTATGCAGATCTTTGCCATCTCCAATTCATCGCAATGTGAATTGCTGTGTTAAAACTCTAAGTCAGCAATATTTAAATTTGAACTTGCATGGACAATTTTTTTTTATTTATAGCATTCTCTAAAAATTGAAATACTCATGCATTTTGAATTGATCCAATACCTCAAGAATACCTGAAATTCTAATCATTATCCCTTTTCCGGGTTTGTTAACATGTCACATACCCTGTTCTTCTCTGGGAGAAATATGTTTTCCTCTTTAGTGTATCTTTATCTTCATCTGTGTGCTTCAAACAGCAGAGAAAGGATACTCAACTGCTTAGGGAGAGTTTGCTTTATTATGTGACTCTATTGAGTCTGAAAATGTTGCAATCACAAATAGCCTTCTGAAGATGCTTGTATACTTAAACAGACATATGACTTTTCCTAGAAATGGAAAGCAATTTATGGCCTTTTCTATTGCTTCAGAAGTCCTTTAGAAAATAGTACTTGCAAGAATAATGTTATAGCACACACTCAAAGAAGACATAACTTTAAGGATTAACTGGCTGTCCAGCCTCTTGTAACCATGTCAGCTAATGTTGGTAATAGCAAAAATGCCAGTCCTGTTAGCAGCACACCCATCAAGTGAATGGGAGCCTGGTTGCAGTATGATGCTAGCAAGTGAGCATTGGTGGTGTGAAAATCACCTTTGGTACCTCATTCAGTTCTGATCTGGGACCCCATGTTGTTTCACCTTTTTACCAGACTAATTCTGTAGGAAGATGCAGCTTCCTGCAATCCAATCCAGTCTGGAGAATATGGAGCCTGACGCAGGGTTAAGAAAACCAGCAAAAACCAGGCTGCTGTATTTTAGAGACTCTTTTCCACTCTATGTCTCAAGTTATACCTTTACAATCTAGGTTCCAAGGTAAACTATTTAGGCTTAGTGCTAAGCTCTGTGTCATAAGTCAGTGTTATGACTTTGAAATTAGCAGCTGAGTAGTTTTATGTGTGAGGTAGCCACTCTTTTACAGCCAGTATTAAGACTATGAAAACATAGGACAGACTCCTATGTGTGATTTCATTTCATTTTATTCATCAACAAACTCAGTCTGTACTAAATATTTGGAAATTCGTACCAATAGGTTTCTGCCCTCAGGCAAGATATTAATGATGCATTATTTATGAAATCAATGTAAAATTACATTAGTCATAAAATACTTCTATAACAAGATAAGAACCCATACTAGAATAATAATAAAATATCACTTACTTATACAGTCTTTACCGTTCTAAGAATTTTATGTATATTAATTCATTTAATCCTCACAACAAGCCTCTAGGGTAAGTTCTGTTATTATTTGCATTTCCCACACAGGGAAACTGAGACCCAGAAATGAATAAGTTCTCTCAGTTAGTGGTGGTAAATGAGATTCAGACTCCAGCAGTCCATCCCCAGAGTCTGTGTTCTCAAACTCTCTGCTCTAAGTAGATTGAAATTGATAAAGAAGAGGTAGAAGGTAAGATGAGAAAGGAAAGCAAGGAAAGAGGGTAAGGCTGTGAGGTCACGAGTCTCACTGGAGTGAAGTGATCTTAACGGAGAACAATAAATGAATGGTTATAGGGCTGCCAGTCATTGGAGGGTTTTGAATGAACTGCAGCTATACTCAACAACATAGATGAATCTTAGTAGCATGATGTTAATAAGGCAAAACCAGAAGGCTTCATTGTCACATGAGCATTTTTAAAAATCCTGGAACAAGTAAAACAAATGTATATTATTTAGACTACATGTATGATACAGACTATTTTGAAAAACAAGAGAAAGATAAATATAAAATAGATCTCAGTAATTATGTCTGGTGGGAAGACAAGGGCTTGGAATAGAGAAAGAACATGTAGGTAGATGCAAGTTATTTTTATTGGTCTATTCCTTAAATTAAGTGATGGTTCATAAGTATTTTGATTTTTTAAATAAATAAATGTCTAAAAAAAAAAAAGAAAGAAAGAAAAACTACCAGATTTATCCAGATAAGGAAAAGAAATGAGAGTAAGACAGAAGAAAAGAGGGAAGAAAACCAGCAAAGGTGGCTTCAGGATAATGTGACTATGGAAAAAAATGTCCTGGAAACATCTCTTCAGCTTCTAGAATCTTCTGGTTCCAAGATCAGTTGTCTATCTACCTTTCCAAAATTGGTTTTCTCTAACAATCTGAGTTCCTTGGTCAAATCTTACTCATTTTTCTATTATTCAAACATCTAACTTGGAATTTTTTTGTCTTCAAAAATTGTAAGGAGAATGAATACAAGTGAAAGAAAAAGACACCTACGTGGCCAAACCACACAGGCGGGCCCAGAAACCACTGTCTCTTGACACAGAAATCTCTTTGGCGACATTCCTGGCTTTCTGCTTCTGCTAGAACACACTCGGTAATGAGGAGATCACTGCTTTGAAATACCTTGTTCCACTATCAAACAAAATGACTAGAAATGTTTTCTTTATATGAATCCCAAACTGATGATAATAAGTAGTACTTCTCCATAAGACAATGAAAATCAGTCTACTCCCTGTTCCAGGAAACCACCTTTCAAATATTGAAGAAATACAGTAAATTGTGTAATTTGACTTTTTTTTTTATGATAAGCCCTTCTATCTTTATAACATGATTTCCAGGCCCTCTCCTTTTTGGCACCTTCTCTCCCAGTGCTCTCCAGAACAATCAAATTAAAGCACAGTCCTCAGAGATGAGCTCAGTTTTTCTAGATGAGACCTGACCAGTACAGAGTCAACAGGACTTAACACAACTTTTCTTTCATCTGAAGCCAATGTTTTTAAATTTGCTGTGTGGAAAGAGGTTGGCTTTGAATCTAAGAAGCAAAGAACTGGAGTTGAAGGGTTAAATACAAGCAAACTTTCCTTTTCTCAGATGGATTATTTCATGGATATCATAAAAATCACAACATGTGACGTGCAAGACTTTTCAGACTCTATTAAATGCTTTCATGAACATTATCACATTTAGTGTTTGTAGCACTTTCATGGTCATGTGCTAGTCCCCATTTTCCAGATGGAAAAACAAAGTCATGGAACAAGTAAGAGAGGGAACCAGAGCTAGGAGTCATGTATTCTCACCCTATAGTCTAGCACTCTTTCCATAGGAGAAAGCTGTCTCAAATAATCAAATTCATGAAATGGCTGGCCTCCCTCTAAACAACAAACTAGGAAACAAATTTTGCAACAGAGACCCAAATAAATTATTGACTTTAAAATCAATAAGAAAAAGACGGGCAATCCAATAGAACAATGGACAATGAATTCAACTGCCAGATTCAAAGAAAAACAAACACCAGTAGCCAATAAACATGTTTTAAGATGCTCGATTTGATTCATAGTTTTAGAATGCAAATTAAAACAACAGTAAGCTATCAGTTTTCACTAACCAAATTGACAAATTTAAGAAAAATAATTATAATACACAGTGCTAGTGAAAGTGTAGGAATTAACAGAAACTGGTACTGAATGAAAGAATAAATTTCACAGAAAGTGAAAGTGAACTTTACCACAAATGTTTCAGTGGTTGCTACAGTTTGAATGTATCCCCCAAAAGTCTGTGTTTTGGAAACTTAATTGCCAACCTAACAGTTAAGATGTAGGGCCTTTAAGAAGTGATTAGGTCCTGAGGGCAGGCCCCTTGTAAATGGATTAATGGCCTTATCACCAGGAGTGAGTTCTCACAAGAGCAATTATCATAAAAGGGAGCTCTGTTCACTTTCGCAGTCTCTCTGACTCTCGTTCTCTCTTCTGCCTTTCAGCTTTTCATCATGAGAAGACCTTCAACAGATGCTCTTAGATTTCTCAGTCTCCAAAACCATGAGCCAAATAGTTATTCTTTATAAATTATCAGCCTGTGGTATTCTGTTATAACAGCAGAAAACAAATTAAGAGAGTGGAAATTTGTCAGTAACTATTTAAATTTGAATACCCTTATCCTTTGGCACAGCAATTCCACCCTTAAAATGTGTCCCTAGGGTTTATATAAGTGTGCAAAAATATCTGTTCAACGATATTTATTGTTGCATTGCTTACGTTACCACGTAAATGGATACATTCTACATGCCTGTCATTAAAAGGTTATTAAATAAAGCACAGTACATTCATACAATGGAGCACTGTGTCACTACTAAAAACATAAAGAATGTCCACTTTTAGTCTACAGAAATATGTCCATGTAATATTAAGTGAATAAAGCAAATTTCAGAACAGAATATAATACAATTTCACTTGTAAAAGAAACAATACATATATATGTGGTCATTATGTATATCTATCTCTTCATACTATATCAATTATACACATATACACACACATACACCTATGAAAACACAATATCCAGAAGGACACAATCCATAATGTAATGTCTAGAAGATTACAAAAAGTGGTACACAATAGTTTCCTTTTAAAATGAAAGTCCATCAGTTTTATTACTTTTTATTTACTAAGCAAAAAGTTTGCATCAGGCATTACACTAAGCAGTTCACACACTTTACTTTAAATAATCCATACATTAAAATGTATGTGAACTAAGTGTTAATATCCATCCTTACGCTGAAAGTATGATCCAAACTTGTCAATGTTACAGTCTATTGCCTCCACCAGGCTGTAGGGGATACATATACTTAGCCACTTGATAGTAAGAGAAATCAAAATAACAATTCCAATTTTAGAGGACTCCAAGAGGCATGAAGTTTTCAAGCTCACAACCAATGGAATAGGAGAGTTTGGTATTAAAATTATGTCATCTTTGCCATTGAGGCGAAAAATTGACTATATTTCTAATGTCTAGGAAGTATTAGATATTTTAGATTATGGTTCACCATTTTAAAAGTCTCTAGGCATCCTGAAGAGGTTTTCTCTGAAAATAAAAGTTTCCTGCAGGATTGACTTACCTTTCCATCAACTACCATCTAGAAAATATGCAGGAGACTTTAGATTCTGAAATAGAGTCAGGGCAAGAATTATATATGTATCAATTGAATGGCTGATTAAAACTATTATGGGCAAATGAGATCACTTTGAAGACAGCACCAGGAGAGAGAGTGGAAACATGGGAGAATGCTTGAAATCATGCGTTTCATCTATTCATTTGTCTTTTTAAAAAATGCAAGGGAAAGATCACCATGTGAAAGCTCCCTTCAATATTTAGAGACTGTCAGTTAAAGGAGAGTTAAATTTGCTTTTTCCTTTCTAGAAAAAAAAAAAAGAACTAGAACCACTAGAAACCAGATAAATATTTCAATTCAATATATGAATAATATTTTAATAAAATTGTCCAAATGGAATGGACTATCTCAAGAAAAAGTGAATTCCTCATCTTTTCAAGTTTGAACACAGTCAGGATGACCAGTTGGTAGAATGCTACAGTAGACTTTTATGAATTGAACAGTTCCTCAAATTTGATGACCTTTATATCTTCTTGCACATATTTTAGCTCACTTATAGTCTTTTCTATTTCTTTTTTTGTTATTGAAATATGGCACAGCATAGGTGAATCTGTACATATAGTAGTCTAAACATTCAAAGTAGAGAAATAAAAGTTGACATTTATTGACTACTTGTTTCATGCCAGGCACTATTTAAAGAGCTTATGCATTAACTCACTCAACTACACAAAAAGGAATCAGTTTCTAATACGCTCTCCATTCCACAGATGAGGAAACTGACATATGAATAGGTTAAGGAACTTGGCCAAGGTAACATACCTATTAAGTAGAAAAATCAGGATTCAGATTAAGTCTCTTAGGGCACTAAACATAAGCATAAGGCTCTGTTAAAGAAAAAAGCCTATATTCTCAACTCTATGTTGATGACTAAGAACGGTATTTTCTAACTTAAAAACAATGGAATATTTCACCAGTCGGAGGTCTACATAGAATACATATTCTTTTAAAAAGTACATCATAAGGATGAATCATATGAAACTTAAAATTATACACACAGACACAGAATTCAAATTCAATCTTTTTTTCCAAATTTCTAAGAACATTTGCATGACCCTACATAAACAGAACAATTTTCACTCCAGGCTTAGAAGTGCAGTTTCTGCCATGTTTGGTGTGGGGGTGAAAAAGGCAAGAGCATGAGACTGAGCTGCAGGCGGTCTGAGTGTGGTCTCAGTGCACTCTGAGATGTTGGGTGAGCCACTTGGCTACTTTTTAAATAAAAGCATAGGGCTCTGTTAAAGAAAAAAAGAATGATTCAGTGATACTTGGTAAAGCACAGTAAAGAAAACTCTATTCAGGACCACCACAACAGGAATAGAGACCACTGCAACAGGGTCATGCAGTTGGGGAGAGACTGGACTCAACTCAGAATTCAGCATTGACAAGTGGAAATTTGTAGGCAAGAAGCACTGTGGGGATCACTGGATGGAAAATTACCAAGAGGAAACCTCCTGGGTATAAGGGAAACTGGTAAAACCGACCTTATAGGACTCTTGCTAAAGACAGGTCAAAGGGATACAACATCATCTGGGGAATGGTGGAGGATGAGGAACCTCATCAGATGTCAAGGATGAGGGATCTTCTTACACTGACTTAGCAGGGTTCGTTGCTGAAACTGGATTTTACCAAGAAGTGCACGAATGGACAGAGAAGAAGATACAGAAGCTTGACCAAAATTAAACTAAGCAAGGAATCTGTGTCAGCTCCAGAACTTATATTTAAACCCCGAAGGTCCCATGAAGCATTTAACTGAGAATTGTGCAATATGTATTTATGGATTTTGTTTTTCTTACATAGGACCTTTGTATTTATTGCAACTCAGTGTTACCTTCCTAGGAGCTGGTCAGAAATACGTAGATCCCCTTCCCCATGATTCATCCATCTCTCGTGGTCCCTCAAAATTTTCCCTGGAGATGTTAGCTAGAAATTGTCTATCCTATAAGAAGAGAGATTAATTCACAGAGGTGGTTATATTAACAAGAAATAACATGCTGCATAGCCAGTGAAAACACTTAAAGCTAAAAGGAACAAGTAACTAATTGACTACATAATCTCATAAATACACTTAAATTACCCTACATTGCCAAAACTTTACTCAGCCCATCGAAAAAACATTATATCTCACTAGCATTTTTGTCTTTCTAACAAATCCCATTTCCTACTTTTTTTTTTTTTTTTTGACACACAAGCATTTTTTATAACTGTGATACTGTGAAATATATATCTGGTCCTCAACCTCACTTCCTGACACACAGTTCCTAAAATCCTTGGAATCTCTGGAATGGTAAGAATGTCTTTTGTATGCTAATGAGATGGCTGGTGGCTGACCACCCCTCTGTAGCTTCAAGAGGGGAACTGGTCCCCTGAAAGACCAGGATTATGGGGTCTGGAAATTTCAGCCTCACTCCCTAACCTCCAGGGAAAGGAGAGGGGCTGCATGTTAAATTGATCATCACTGTCCAATGGTGTAATCAATCTCACCTACATAAAGAAGCTTCCACAATAACCCATCCAAAAAAGGACTAAGTTCAGAGGGTAGAAAGGTGAATAAGAACACATCTATGTGCTGGAAGGGTAGTGCAGCCCCACTCCACAGGGCCAGAAGCTGCTGCCCTTGGGACCCTTCCATACTTTGCCCTATGTGGCTTTTCATCTGACTCCAGCCTGGGCAGCAGAGCAAGACTCGGTCTCACCAAAAAATAAATAAATAAATAAATAAATAAATAAATAAATAAATAAATAAAAAGTACTCCTCATTCCTTTTCTGTTCATGGTCATTGTAAAATACACTTGCACTATTTCTCACATATTGACATGTCTAAAATGAAATCTTTTGTTGGTTGGGAACATAGAATATGATCTTTATTTTTAAGACCTTTATTTTAAATCATTGGTGAAATTTATACTTAATGGCCTCTTAGATGCTAGGAAACATGATAGTGTAACTTATGTCATTATTTTAGAAACAGTGAGTTAATAGGACCAGTCATACATTGAGGCCTCTCGTTGCATGACAGATAAACCATACCATGTAATAAAAAAAGAAATTTCTTTGATTGAGTAATATATTTTTGTATCACTCAAAATTCTAATAGTTTATAAATAACCTGTTTTTTAAAAAAAGGCAGGGACAGAATGCAGCTTTCTTTATGCCCTTGTGAATTTTTCTTTAATCTACAGAAGACTATTTATACCTACCTAGATGCTTTTTAAAAAATAGCTTTATTGAGGTATAATTGACAAATAAAATTGTATAAATTTAAGGTGTGCCTTAGATTCTTGAAGCAATGTTAAGATACAGGGTTTGTGTAGACATCAGTAACTATATCAAGTTAATGGCATTTAACTTTGTTCAGACGAGCTCTTCAAGGGCATGTTCAGTCCTGCAATTACTCGGAACTTTATCATAAGGCAATAAAGAATATAATGGTGGCCGGTCAGGAGGTATCCTAAAACCTGTTGGATCCACAAATAAAATACACACATGGGAAACCCAAAAATTATTTAAAGAGGAAACTATCATTAAGTTTGGATGGAATGTCCAATAAAATATGTAGTTTAAGGGGTACAGAATATTGCCTTTTAAAAGAGAAGAGAAATTTAAATCTGAACCATACAGATGGGAACTTACACATAGAATTTGATGAGGAAGGAGTCCTTGAAAAGACTTTGAACAATTCTGATAAAGAAAAAGTTCACCTAGGACTTTTTAATAGGAGGCTTTCAATGCATATTTTTATGGTGGACATAGTAGGTACACTGGTTATATTTTTAAATTACCAAAAATTTAAAAAATAGAATTACCTTGAAAATGTATGTTGTTCTAGTTAAGGGTCATAATAATGTGTATTTGCCTAACTGAAACTAAATCTTTTTGAGTGGAGAATGAGACATCACAACTGAAGCAAAATTTGGGAGTTCTTTTATCTCTTACAGCACATGTCTGAGAGAAGAAATTGCCATTACAAACTAGATATAATAAAAATAAACATTTATTAAACATTCACCATATATTAGGTGCCATGCTAACCATTTTACATATATTAGCTTATAAAAGTCCCCATAAACTTTCCAAGTAGGCACTTTATTATTCCCATTTTACAGGTAATGAAATGAAAGTCAAAAAAGATGTAGTTTGTTCTTTGCAAATAAGTGGCAGAATAAAGTTACAAACCCAAAGGATTTGGTGCGAAAGTCCCTGTCTTGACCACTGTGCCAGCAAGGACAATGAGCATTCCTGGTGGGCAAACTTTGTATGTAAACCTCCCAGTTCAGTTTCTCTGCAATTCCCAGGTGAACGGAAAACTATATTTTTTTTCTCCTCTCCCCTCTGGAAAACTATTTTAACTCCAAGAATGGTCCTCAGATCTGCACACATACAGCACTTTTATATTCTGAGAAGAGAGGCTCACATGTAACTAATCCCAAAACTAAAACTTTTTTCTCTCTACTGGATTTAATTCCAAGGATATAATAACTAACTTGATTAAACAGCTCAGTGACCTCACATATTACCATTTAGAATGTCATACTGCTACAGTTCCTAATTCTACCGTAAGTGCCCTTCCCTTTCAGGTTAACTGCATGACCGATTAAATGCTCTGCACAAAGGCAAGGTGACTCTAGAAGGAAACATGCAATTATGTAGTTTCTAAGTGGTAATTATCTAAAATTAATTGCTGTTTTATGGGAGTTTTGATCATACCAAACAATATTTACAATTGCAACTCAATTCCAAGATATCTGCTTACTCTGCTTAGCTATTTAGCTATCTATTCAGTCATGCCTTCTCAGGCTTGGGAAACATATATGGCTTACGGTACAGTTAAATGAGGTTTCATTAACTCCAAAGGGAGCTATCTGAATGGGAAATATATGCCATAGTGTGGAAGAAATAACACTGGGGAACCCAAGGGTACTATGAAAAAAACACTGGCCTTCCTTGTGTCCACTTAGGTCAACATTTCTGACTTCTATTATAAAGTCTACTACTGCTATTTGTATAACCTCATCAAGAAAATTAAAGGTTCATTTTCTACACTTTTCTTCAATCCCCCATCCCCTGGCTGCCACCAAAAGATAAGAGATCTAAAATCCTGTCCCATTGAAACAATGAGTCATGTGAGCCATTTTTTTTTTAAGTCTCTCAGGATAGTGATTTGCCTGTGTTCTCTTTTTCCCACTAAAAAAAGAAATTTTAGAAAGTGAAGACTGGGACTTATTCTCAAAGATCCTTTGTAGTTAATAAGCACAGGAAATTTATATCTTTGATGCCTATCACATATTTAATATGAAGATATAATTACTGCAAAATGGTTCTCTGTTTGAAACCATTGACTATTTCTATTATACATCTTTGAAATAACCATTTTGGATGAAAACACCAACCAGGAGTGTTTACTGAACACTCACTGGTAACAAAGCACCAGGATAAGTGTGTAATCAAATGATACTTGTCTGAGATCTCTGACATGCTCTGCATTAAGAGGGACAGTATTAACATCCATAGACACGAAAAGATATGACTAAGCTTACATTAACTTCCACTCAAAGTCCCCATGCTTCTGGGCAACTCCCTAAGAAAATGCATTCATTTAACTTTGATGAGATTGGGTTCAATCTGACCTTTCAATGTTGATATTTTGCTGTTGAAGCTGTTTAAAATCATAATTCTTCCCCCTCTCCACCCACCCAGCTCTTCAAAATGTTGCACTCATTCTCAAGCAGAGAGAAAAGTCTTTGCCATTTCAATATGCTTCAATGAAGTCTTCCTTTTCCAATCTCATCTAGTCCCCAGTTTCTCTCCTGCAAGTCAGCTTTTTTTCACAGTCAGCAAATATCTGTTTGTTCCTCTGTATCTTCTATTTCCACATCCTTTGACCCCCTTCTCCTATGAGGTTTAAAGTGTTCACACTCAGAACCTCAGAGAAAGGGACTTAATAGAGCAGTTACAGCTCAGCAGCAAGACCGTCAGGCATCTTAGAATATGGAAAATGAAGGGAAATCCAGTTCATTTTTATGAATCACTGCTTTTAATCATAAAATAAATATTTCTCAATGGCATGAAAGAAGTGGATATCTGGCATATGCGAGTGAAGTTTTATGCATTATTGCTTCTAAGGTGTCATTTTAGCTGCAGTTAAAGAGGATGTGCCTTAGTAGGTAGGCTGTCAATAGATATTTATGAACACGCATTTCTCCTTCCCAATTATTGGGGAAAGTGAACAGACAGATAGAAGAAAAAGTATCAGCAATGAAATGTAATAAAAATTTACGAACAGTAGTCTACAAAATAAAACATTAAAAAAAAAAACTTACTACAATGCCAAAGAGTGTTCACAGAACTTCTCATGCCTCCAACTTGGCAGTGGATTGTCTGTCCATTAAAGTAAAGGAAGCTGCTAAAGTCTTTGACTCCTGAAATGAAACTTAAGCAGTTGACAGCACATATTCCACACATCTAAAAACATAACAATTAAGTGGACATATAGCCATGATTTTCTGATAAACATCCTTTTCATCTGCTGGGCTAGTACCTTGAAGAACTGCAACTAATTCCAGAATCATTAGTGTGTGTCCCTGAGTCATAAATACACTCCAATCCTCAAGTTTCTAGGGAGAAAGGCTTAGCTGACCCAGTATTACAATCCTAGTTGAACATGATCTCTAATAATTCTCTTGTCCTTGCGCAGAAAATCACTGTGTTTCTCTGCAGATTAGGTTTGCTAAAATATCCTGAATTTAGACAGATCAGAAAATTTTCTAGAAATATTTTTTTTTAATTCTGCTTGAGGGCTACTGCAAATTTCAATGGGAAGAGATAAAAATTAAATACATAGATTGGCAAATACATCAATTAATTGACTGACTGATTGACTAATACAGTTCTTGCCCCTTCTTAGTAAAGAGTTCTCAGCATATGGTTTTTTTGTTTGTTTAGTTGGAGTTTTCACTCTTGTTGCCCAGGTTGGAGTGCAGGGGCGAGAACACAGCTCACTGCAACATTGGGCTCCCGGATTCAAGCAATTCTCCTGCCTCAGTCTCTAGAGTTAGCTGGGATTACAGGCACACACCACCATGACCAGCTAATTTTTTTGCATTTTTAGTAGAGACGGGGTTTCATTATGTTGGTCAGGCTGGTCTTGAACTCCTGACCTCAGGTGATCCACTCATCTCAGCCTCCCAAAGTGCTGGGACTGCAGGCATGAGCCATCACACCTAGCCATGAGATGTCAGCTTGAATCATTTAATCTAGTCTGGGAAATCATTTTCAAAATAAGTTCAAGAAAATTACCTTACATTTAAAAAGTTATATTTCCTTCAAACACAATATTGTCAGTCCAGTCATCACCAACCAATTTCCTAATAGAACCTTCACCAGTGCTTTGAATTCTCCTGTCCCATATCAAAGACAAAATTTGTATGAAAACAAATCCAAAATGATAAGTAAACTATTATATAGTTCTCTGAGGCCCATTGTTTGATCCATTTGAATAGCTGTACACAGAATTCAGGTTTTGCCTTTTGTATTTTCCCTCATAAACAGTCTAATTAATATTCCATCTCTGGACAGTACAATTTCATAAATCAACCCCCAAAGAGAGAAATATGCTCTTTTCCTTGAGATCTGGAGAATGCAATCAACATCCACTTTATAAGAAGGAGGATGCTAATAAACAAAACTACAAAATTGCATCACCTACTGGGAGCAATCCATTGCCAAGGAAAGTAATTTTACAAATGAAAAACCAAAGGGCAGTCGGTCCCCAGTGCCGGAGGATAGTTTTGATGAAAAAGGCATGTGAAAGAGAGAGTCTCACACTCAAATGGTTATCAGAATTATCTAGAGGACTACAAAAATGTATTGAACCTGAATGTCTCCCTAGATCCACTGACCCAGATTCTCAAGAGGTTAGCCCAAGAATGCCATTTTTTTTTAGAACTGCCAGTGATTCTGACGACTCACCAGCTAGGCAACTCGTTGATATAGGACAGGGGTTCTCAAAGTGTGGATCCCAACCAGCAGCGTCAGCATTAGAAGTGTACATTATTGGGCCTCCTGAAGGTCTCCTGAATCAGAAACTCAGGGGGACAGGGCCCAGCAAGCAACCTGCGATTTAGCAAGGCCTCCAGGTGATTGTGATGCAGGTGAAGTTTGAGAATCATCGATCCAGAGAACTTAAGTCAAGCCTGGGCCAAAAAGAACCCAAAGATTTCATCCTTATCCAGTCATTTTGCAATGTTACCTTCTAGAGATTCTGGCATATATTCTAAACTGAGATATAATAATGATTATATAGTAATTACTTATAGAGGGAGCAAACAGAACATAGCACTGTACTAAATATGACTATGAGGAAGAGGAGGCCCCTGAGGTCACATCACCCAAGATGCTTAGAAGATTTCATGCCTAACAATAAGCATGTAAGAGTGTCATTGGGGAACTTCTGTTTCCTGACATTTGCAGGGACATTTTAAAGAGCTTGTAACAATATCTTGTAAGGAATAAACTTAACTTAATTGTCTTATTTACGTGAATTTTTGCTGTCTGAACAGAAAAAAAAAAAAAAAAAAACTCTTACGACGCTTGTGTATTTGTCCTTTTCCCTGTTTCCTTCCGTTCCTGCAAGCATCGCACATCTATTTTCATTCCTAAATGGCACTCCAGCTTCCTCTCTGACCTTTGTAACTTTGACGATTTCTCCAAGAATCTGAGACTTTAGAGCAGTATTTCTTAACCTTTTTTCACTACCACGTCTCTAAGGAGGCTTTTAAAACATTTTTTTCCTAATCTCTTCTCCCCTGTTTTATACCACAAATATATGGCGTAGCTGTTTGTGTGCTACAGTTGATCCTTGAACAAAGCTGGCTTGAACTGAGCAGGTCCACTTACATGTACACTTTCCTCTGTCTCTGCCACCCCTGACACAAGAACACCAGGCCCCTCCTCTTCCTCCTCTTCCTTCTCCTCCTCCTCAGCCTTCAACATAGAGACTGTTATAATGAACCATTTCCATTTAATGAATAGTAAATATATTTTCTCTTATGATTTTCTTAATAACATTTCATTTATTCCAGCTTACTTTATTGTAAGAATACAATCTATAATTATATACAGCATTTAAAAGTATATATTAATAGACTGTTTATGGTATTAGTAAGGCTTCCAGACAATAGTAGGCTATTAGTAGTTAAGTTTTGGGGGAATCAAAAATTATACTCAGATTTTTCGCTATGCAGGGATTCAGTGCCCCTGAAATGTTTTAGGATCGACTGTATATCTATACCTGTGCCTCATGCATAAAAGAAGTAAGATTTCTTTTACCCACTAAGAATTAATTTGCATCCCCTTGGCGTATATCATCCTGTTGAGAATGCACCCTATAGCGTTATAGGCACAGTTGTGTTCTGATACATTAGACGTAAAAAAAAAGTCTCATTTATTTTTCTAAATCAAATTAAATCTAGATTAACAATTAAAATGAAAGCATGAGGCAGAAAATCCAGTCTCAGTCATGTTGGTGCACACTCACAGCTGGAGCGGTACAGTGCTGGAAAATTGCTGAAGGGACCCTGAATTTCAGTTCATCCTGATGGCCACTGAGATGCTCACAGTCCTGCCCCCTCCAGGCGGCCGCAGGAAATCAGAACAGATGTTTCTCACTCCTCTTCTCCCACTTCCTCTACCTGCCAAACACACGCAAAGCACGCACGTTCCAACTTTAGTAGAATTGGGCAACTTCTCTGCTCCTTCAGTCCTAGGAGTTACCACCCTATTGATCCAGCTCCTCCTTCACTGAGCTCAGAATTTAAAAAACAAAAGCCTTTTACTTTGAGATCTTCAGATACAAGGCTAACCTAGGTCACACATGGCTGCCCTCCGAAGGTGGGGAGGGACATTGATACCTCCCATCCTCTGGGGTAAACCAACAAGCCACTTTTTTTCTCAATTACTTTTTCCTGTTATGTCTAAATTCTAGACTTTTCAGAGCTGGGCTAGACTTGACTGAAAGACACAGTTTTAAACCCTGGAGAAATCTCTTCTCCAATAGGCTACTTGTTGAAAGAGTTCTTGTTTCAAACTGACACCATTATATAGAAGAAGCTCAGATCTGGCTTCAGTAGGAGAAGAGTTCTAATCCCATCACCACAATTTAATAACTATATGACCTCTATAATCTTTCGTGTCTGTATCTGTAAATTGAGATATTATGATAATAATCATAATACCTATTGCAAAGGGTTATTGTAGAGATTAAGAGAGCATGCATGACAAAATCTACCACAGTGCCCAGTATAAGGTGTAAGATAAATAAATGGCAGTCTTATCATTGTTAGCACCAACTAACTCAACCAACTCAAATAAGACTTTTCTAATGCATTTATTCATTTTAAACGCCTGTTCCAGGAAGTGTCGAGGAGTACTGATTGGATAAATAACTTCACAATGAATATCTCCTCTCCCTTCTTCTATAAATGGAGAAGATGATTTTCTTGTAGCTCAAACCCAAGCTATGATTGTCCCAAGGTAGTAGCCAGAGAGGAACCTGTATTAGAAAAGAAAGTGAAGTAATTCCTGAGTAAAGAATGCCTGAAGGGGAAAAGTGAACTAAACTGGGTGTACCACAAAGTAGAATTTATTATTTTGGAACCCGCCTTGATTATAATCAAACTGTAACTGACCTCATTCCCTGGAGTGCAATGTCCTATCACCTGAGGACCCTTCTCCATTGACATCTGTTCTGATCCAGGAATGTAATGTTCCAAGCTTAGAATTGGCTAACAAGAAAGTTAACTGTGAACTGTAAACAGGTATGAATTGATATTCCTTTGCAGATTTTTCTAAGAACCTCCCAACTTTTGCCTTGATGTATTGCTCTTATAACTGATTCAGTCAGCAGGGAATAATTAGCAGCCATGCCACACGGGAACAAAGTGTGCAGACTTGAGTTGATGTTGTGCTTAATGAGCCTATTTAAAAAGTTACAAATCACCCAGCTTCCCATCAACTTCCCTCCACTTAGCACTTTCTCATGTAGAGTATGGCAAAAATCAGAACCCATGCTGATGGGGCTAACTCATCCTTGAAATTTGCCATTTGCCTACATGCCAAAGGCCAAGGCATGTACCAAACTAAGAAAGAAAGCAGCTTTTTCTTGTTTGTTACATCTATGACTACTACTGTGAGGTTAGTGGGAAATAAAGATCAGAATAAACTATCGGCTGGTGACTTTCTTTGAGATATTTGAATGGATAAATATATGTATAACCATCATCCTAACCATCAAATTATACGTGAGTTACTCCTTTTAGATGGCAAGAACTTTTAAAAAGGGACTGTCTTATAAACGTCTTAACAATATGCAAAGTTATTTTTATTTTGTGAATTATTTTCCAAAATCTTCTTCTCTATGTTGATCCTTCCCAGGATCAGAGAAGAAATTTCACAACCACTCACAATTTGCTGCATAGTGAATCTATTGAGATCCTCCTTTAAAAAGTCTAATGAATTTGCACAGCTGGCATGTGGGAGAGTGAGAGAAGGCGGTGGGAGTCATCGTAGGACTGGCTGTTAAACAGCCTCTTGCTCAGACGGACACCTTCTCTCTAGGATACTTCCCATCTGAAGAACAGGGAAGGTTACGTTTGTTGTCTTTTACTTTTTCTTATTCTCCTTTTGCTTTCTGTCTTTTTCTTTCTCCAATTAAGCTTGTACATACCTTATGCAATTGGCACTCTCCTTTTCAAATCTTAAGGGGAAGAAAGAGGGGTTTTCCTTCCAAATAAGCAGATGAATAGGGATGTTTGACAAAATAACTTTGTTGACTCCCCATTGCAAGGGTCTTTGATTTGCCACACCCTCTCTATGACATACCACCCCACTACCCCACCCCATCCCTTCCTCACCACCTACCTAGACACCTCTTCCTGACACTCCTCCCTCTCCCATTCATACTCCTTACTGCAAACATTGTCCGATTAATGTTTTCAAAACTCAAGTCCTCTTGCCTTGCTATTGCCCATAGCAGCCACCAACCAAGATTGAGCCAAAATTCACCAGTTACTAATAGAAGACTATAGTTATTTATTTCTCAAATATTAATACATCTATTTAAAATGTGTAAACAGGCCCTGATGCTTCTACATGATCAGGTCATTTTATAGATGTAAGCACAATTACTATACTTCAAATCATAACATCAATATGATTCTGAATGGAAACTTCTCCTTTTGTCATCCAGAAGCCACAGATAACATCCTGAAAAACTACATGGATTTCTAAAGCTAAAGATCAGCTAATCCCACAATATGCTCACCCAAGAGCTTAATGTCTGAATGTCAGAGTCTTCCATCCCAGCCCCATAGTGACTATCCATCCCCTGACAAGCTTTCTATTGGGATCTTGCCCCTCTACTCAGATCTGGCTCACCAATTTCCTCTACTCTTGCAATCCATTCTCTCAGGACATTAGCACTGCCAAACAATGCCCCATTTGTTCCACAAATTTCTGTCAGTTCTATAGATACCAACATTGAAGCCCCTAAAAAATTACAAATCCATGCTGTGCCATGCAGGCGTACCTTAAGTTTCTTTAGCTTTTTCGTGCTATGGAAGCAGTGTGATGAGTTAAGCTAAATTTGAATAGATTGTCTGGAATATCTATGTTGTGGCTCCTTAAAGCTTTCAAAAATTCTTCAATCTACTACAATGCTTCCCTTTTCAACATTTCTGTATCACTTAGGTAAGGATGAGTATGGCTTGCTAACCTATTACTATTTGTCTCTGTTTCATGTTTATAATTCATAATTCTGCAACTATATTGTAAATTCTTGGTGGGCAGGAGCCCTGTCTTTATATATATTTTATCTCTAACAGCATTAACCTTGTGTTGAGCACATTAACAAATGTTTGTTGACCTAGCTTTTTATCTTGACTAATATTTCCTCTATACTACATGCTTTGGATTGGAAATAAATTTTATGACTTTAGAAATATGTTTCAGTATTATGGATGTGTAATACTATTGAGGGAATTAGTCATAGTAATAGTAGTTTAGAGGTAACTAACCTCATAAGCTACTGGATATAAATCAGAATTAATTGAAAATATGATCTACAACATGCATGAATGATTACGTACAAGCATGACAAAGGAAAAAGGGGTGGAAGAACAAACACAATTCTAAAAAAGAATCCAAATAGCATACAATAAAATAAAGAAAAGATTGTTGATGAACTTATTCAATAATAACAGAATCTTCTTAACAGGAACAGTTTTATACATAAAAGGAAATCTCTTTGGATATCCACCAGGAGGGGGCAACAGTTTCTAAGTGTCACTACACGGCAGATACTGTTACATATTTTACATATGATAATATTCACATAAGGGCTATATTTAGGATTAGCATCCCCATTTATCAGATGAGAAAAGTAAGGCACAAAGAAAATAAATAACTTGACCAAGATCATAAAGTTCGTTGTTGGTAAAGCTGGGGTTTGAACCCAGACAACCAGCTCTGGAGTCTGTACTGGTAACCCTGTGTCTCACAGTGTTTCTACATGAAGCAGAAGTTGGCATGGAAAAAGATTTTAGACAGTTTTTCTTAAGTTTTTTAGTCTCTACGATATGTTTTTGGAAGAAATGTTAAAAATCTGAAATTAAAACTTAAGAAACTTCAAATGCAGTTTTCTTTTACATGCTAAAACCTATTCTATTTTAAAAATTAATTGATTTGAAAATAACTGGTGGTAAATCAATATGATAATGAACTTTAAAAGTGGCTGGGCCTGATTGTTACCTGGGAAAACTGAGTTTGAATCAAAACACATCCAACAAGCATTCACACCACCAGAGATTTTCCATTATCTCTATTACAACACAGTTCTAAAAATGTTTCTTTAATAATTCACTTTATGGCTGGATCAAAAGCCATATTACTTTTCACTCTGTGAAAATAGTGTGTGAAAGTTGAGCTAAATTTTAATCAAGTGTTTGCCTTAAGCTTTCCAAAAAGCATATTGGAGGTTCATAATAAAATAGAAAATATTTCAATTTACAGAGTATCTTTATTACCACTTTAATGAAGTATAAAATTATTTTCATTGGATTTACAACTCAAAATGGCTAGAATAGATTTATGTTAGGCTGTGGTAACAAAAACAAATCAGTAACTTAAAAAGAACAAAGACATTCCTGCCTTGCAATACCTGTCTAACTATATCTACAGGGATCCCATCAAGTGGAGGGCAGGAGAACTCTGCGCATTTTGTCACCCAGGATGCACACTGACAAAGACCTTACCATTTTATGGTTTCATCTCAACTTGGATTTCAAGTCCATCATTGCTGGTGAAAAGAGTATACAGATTCGCACACCAGATCTTTGATCTGTCCACGCAGGAGTGGCACTTCATGATCAAAACATGTCACATGGCCATATCTAACCTCAACGTAGTCAATGGAGCTTACACCCAAAGGAAAGAATTCTACAATCCTGGTGAGCATAAATAATGCCATCCATCATTTTTATTTTCATTAACTTTTTAAAAGTATATCTTTTTACATTAATATATGAATCTAAAAACTTAATAAATTCAGATATTTTAATTTTTAAAACTTACTGTACAACAAAAGTGAAAGATTAAGTAGTTTCATAATTTTATATTGACATGAGCTGCTTTGAGAGAAAATTTATTTAACAAATGTTTATCAAGATTTCGTTTCTGTGAGATTTTCTTCTAAGTGTTAAGAGCAATTCAAAAATAAATTTTAAAATATCAGACATCAGGCTGTGCATGGTGGCTCACACCTGTAATCTCAGCACTTGGGAGGCTGAGGTGAGCAGATCACTTGAGGTCAGGAGGTCGACACCAGCCTAGCCAACATGGTGAAATCCCATCTCTACCAAAACAACATGAAAATTAGCCAGGCATGGTGGCACGCACCTATAATCCCACCTACTGGGAAGGCTGAAGCAGGAGGACTTGAACCTGAAAGTCAGAGGTTGCAATGAGCTGAGATTGCATCACTACACTCCAGCCTGGGTGACTCCATCTTAAACAAACAAACAAACAAACAAAAATCAGGCATCTACTGCCACCGAGTTTAGAAAATAGATCAGATAAAATGTCTAAATAAATAAACCAACAGGACATTCAATAGATAAATACACCAAAAATGGTAAAGAAAATTGTGTGTTTAAAGGAGGGAGAGCTTTGAATAACAATTTCAAAGCTGGGCACAACCTTAGGCATTGTGGGTTCCAATGCCTTTATTTCAAAGATGAGGAAAATAAGACCCAAAAAGGTTCATAGTGACTTGTCCGAAATCACTGAGTTAGGTAGTTGTTCAATGTTGCTCAAAGAGTAGAACTTATTTGCTGTGTTGTAAATAAATGCTACAGGGAAAACAAATAAAAAAAAAAAAGGAATGAATATAGAAGTTTAAGGAGCACTAAGAGAAAAATGTTAGAGAGTTGACTAATTAAAATCAAAATTTTATTTCTAGTTCAAAAAAGACTGATTTCCATAATGGTTAGACTAACACATTTACACTTTCAAAGCAGTGCAAGTAAATGCTATTTTTAATGAACTCATGTACCTTTAAAAATTCATAATGAAGCTGTTTTTATACAACTTATTTTCTTGTCACTAGAAAGGACTAGTCAAAATCTTTGAAAACTGGAATAGTAAATTAAATGCTTAGCCTAGTACCTTTTCAAAAAGCCAGAGAAGAAGAGAGAAAATTCAAGATTCAAATTATAGCAACTTTATTAATTGCTGCTCAAAATGCCAAATTTACGTATGTTTAAATAAATCTAGATGGCAGAACTGACCGCTAAGCATTTTTAGACAAGTTTGAAAAAATTAATTATGTTCTTCATCTTTAAAAAAAAAACCTTAATATTCCAAGCATTTGCCTTTTTGTCAAAGATAATAAATTTGATTAAGCTTATATAACTTACACTGTACTAAACAGTATAATAACTAAAAACACATGGAGAATAGAGTTAGCCTTACTCATTGCATCACTTCCAAATTTAAACCTAAGACCAGGCATATATGCTTGGCTTAGAGACTTTTTCTAGTCTTCTTTTTAAAGCTGCTATTCATAAAAAGGTCAATAGGTTGTCTTTTAAAAATAAATCTTTAATCACTACAAACTGTCACTGTATCTGACCAAAACTGTGATGAAAGACCAGAGGCTAAGACTTGAGTGCAGTAGCTCAAAGAGTTAGAATGAAACAGTAGATGGAAGAATTCAAAGGCAGGGGCCAAGACCTGTCCCAGTCCCTCAACTGAAACAATCTATTTGACTTTTGATAGTCGTAACCTAGGCCATCTGAGCATTTCTTAATCCACAGTGACTCTTAGCGATGAGCTCACTGTTTCCAAAATAGTAGAAAACCACTATGAAGCCATGGGTCTTAGGTTACCTTCTGAATCTTGCTGGGGAAGTTTCTAGGACACCACTATTTATTCTCCACAGCAGTGGCTTTCAACCATCTTGCTTCCCCAGCCCACAGATGCAATGCAACTCATCAGCCAAAAGAATGAAATCACGTCACCAGTGGTTTTCTTTTAGGGAAGATGGGAGGATGCAAACTTAAGGACCATATTAAAACCCCAGGTTGCCTTCCAGTTCAGCATTTGTTTCTTTTCCTCCACCATGACTATCAGTCGAAGAGCACTTCTGTAAAGCTTTGCAGTGAAACGTCCTGTTCAAGTTTGTATTGTAAGCCTGTAAGGCTCAATGAAATGGAACCATGTCTGCTGAAAGAGAGCCTCAGATAACTCTGTTGATATTAGTCAGTGAGCAGAGTGTGAGCGGTGCACACATCCTTATCAAGTGTGAGCCGTGCACACACGCCTATCACGCAAACTTTAGTGTTCACAAAGCTTTAGAAGTTGAATACTTAATTCCCAAAATAACCTCCTAAAGAAGGTGTTATTGGTCCCATTTAAGATATCCTAAAACAGAAGTTATCTTAAAGATAAACTTTTAAGCAGGAAAGAGTCTGCCCACAATCTCAGAACAAAGAGTGGCAAAGTGAAGAGCCGGACACAGGCTTATTTGATCTTATAAGATATAAACCAGATAATTCTACAAATCTTCATCTATTAGATCATATCCTAAACACTGCTATCCTAAACACTTCAAGGGTAAAGAGGGAACAAATGGCAGTCCCAGGCTTCTAAGACAAGCACTCTCATGGTACCTCTAATCTTGGCCCTGCCTCACCTAACTCCCAGATCCTACTAGGTTGTGCACACATGAAATTGAGTGCACAATGAAATTGTGCACACATGGCTCTCAGAAGAGCCATGCAATACATTTCTGTTGAATAAATACATGCCTTCACCTTCAAGAAAGGTGAAGCCATAAATTTTGATTTTATTGCATATAGCTCCCCATAGGATAAAGTCTGAAACATCTTAACACAGCACCCAAAACTCTCCACAACCCCATCTCAACACAGAGTGACAAGCTTATCTGCAATTGTTGCATAACTGACTGCAACTTCTAGTTCTGCCAAACTAATCCACTCACTCTTCCCCAAGCAAACGTTCACTTGACCAACCCACTCCAGACTAGCCTCTCCTTTATCAGAAGTTTCCAAGAAATCCCCATATGAGCTGTTCATTGCACATCTATTTTAGAATGTCCTAAACTATACTTTATGTGACAAAAGTGTCTTGTGTCCAGAGATTGGTGACAGAAATACAGAATATCATAGCTAGGAGGCGGCTGAGAGATTATCTGGTCTAAAACACTCAGATTCAGATTACAGAAAAGGAATATAAGCCCAAGGTCACACAATGGATGGACAAATCACATATCTATGATGTTTACTCAAACTTAATTATCATGTTATTTTACTATTTAGATAAGGGAGCTATCAATATTAGTTATCAGCTGTACATTAATTACGTCACTAGTCAAAAACTGGCAATGAAATAACTTACGGCAGAGCTGGGTTTGGAACCCTATTGCTCTGGCTCCTTCGGAACCCAAATCCATGTTAATCAGAGGAGTGTATTCCATAGCAGCCAGGCTGGACCTGTACACAGTAGGCATTTATTAACTGATTCCTTAATTATAGTATATTTATCCCAAGAAGTTCCCATTCAGTTAAAAATGTTATTCATATGCATGACACATGTAGAGAAGATTTATCAGGCCAATAATATTTTATGGTAAGTATTCATTCTTGATCCCTCCCTTTCTCTTATGCACCATATCTACGTGCTTTTCATTTTATCTCCAAAACCCATCTGCTTTTCACTCTCTTCACTCCCACCATCCCAACCCAGGGCATTATCATTTCTTTCCTGGACTAGCACAAAAAATTCCCATTGGTCTCCCTTCCATTTCCCCTCTGCCCCCACTCAATCATTTCCCCACACAAGCACATCAGCTACGAGCCCGCCAACCTAAAAACATGCCATGGCTTCCCATTTCACTTAGGATAAGCTCTAAACCTATGACCATAATGTATAGCCTGTTTCTACCTTCTCTCATACTTCATTTTCTGCCCACTCACTGCTTGCTTTTCTTTCTTTCCTTCAAGCGGACCAGGCTTTTGCTTGCTCCAGAGCCTTCATACACATGCTGCTCTCCTGCCTGGTAGAACTCACCCATCCATGCCTCTTAGGACTGTCTTCTTAGACTTCCAGAATCAGTTCAAATGTCACTTCCTTGGAGAAGCCCTTCCTTCCAAATCAATTCCCTCATTGCCACCACCTCCATCATTCCTTACCTCAATATTTTCTTTCTGACATTCCACTTGCCACAATTTGTATTTATTTAGGGCACTTGTTTTATGCCTGTGTCTCCTCTATCCCAACCCAGACTGAAGACAAGTATCATGCTTATGTTATTCTCACAATAGTATCCCCCTGTGTGCCATCAAGCCTGGCTCAGAAGAGCCATGCAATACATTTCTGTTGAATAAATACATGCCTTCAAATATTCACAAATACTCATATGTAGATAGATAGGTAGATAGATAGATAGGTCTTCATCTAAGAGGCTACTGTAAATAAGATGATATTTTACCACAAAATATAATTTACTATGTGTATATAAGTTATACTGACTGTTTTGTTTTTTACAGAGAAATGTGGTTGAAATAGTAAATCTAGATTTCAACAGGGATTTGGTTACCTCTCTGATCATATCAATTTGGAGGAAAATGTCTTATGTATGACTTATCAGTGTTCCTAAGTTTCTGAAGCTTCCCTGGAGATTCTGTTTGATTCAGCGAGTAAGGGATGGCACTAGGAATTTGACCTTATAAGATATACCCCAGATAATTATTTTGATCAAAGAAGTTTCAAGAATATTGGGCTATCTCAGTTGTTTTCAACCTTGGCTGCCCATTAAAATCACCTGAGGAGCTTTAAAGACTATTAACACCTGGATCCTGCACCAGAGATTCTGACTTAATTGGCCTGGAGTAAGGACTAGACACCAGGATTTCTAAAAGTTGTTCAGTTAACTCTAATGTACAGTGAAAGTTGAAAACTACTGTGCCTGATGACAGCATGATAAGATAGATTGGTAATGAATTGAACAACCATACCAAAGAGGCCCCAATTAACAGAGTGATGACAACCTGCAAGCCGGTTCCTTCTAATGGTAACTACAGGCTTTGACATTGAAGCTTTTCTGATCAGGATTTACCAGTGATTTGGAGGGAAGTAAAGAAGCATGCCTAACAATCTTTTCTATTGCATAAAACTGTGAAGAATAATAAATAGTTTGGAGACAGAATTAGAATCTAAAATATTCACCAGGCTGGAGCCATAGGACAACAACTGTTCTAAATGAGTAACTGCATAAAGTTAGAAGGGAGAGACACTGCTTAGCAGCAGAATAAATTTGAAAAAGACAAGGATTTATCTAGCATTGAGCTCCATAGGTATTTACAGAATGATATGTCTGCATTGAGCTCCATAGGTATTTACAGAATGATATGTCTATCAAGTATATTGTTTTCCTTAAAGGAAATATAATATTTAGCATGAATATTATATTAAAATATAATATTTATTTTGTGTATAATATTTATTTATAAATACAATATTTAGCATAAATATATTTACGTATTCTGAAATCAGGGGCATCATAGAGAAAGAAGGACATGATATATGAGACCACACATTTGCAGAGTGTGGCAAAGTAGCCTGCAGAGAAAGGAATAGGGATAAGAGGATAAACAGACATGATGTTGTCTTACAAATATTTGAAGGATTTTGTGTGGAACACGAATTAGATTTATTTTGAAGGCACTAAAGGTTAGAACTGTGAACAATAGATAGAAGCTATAAGAAGACAGAGACTTCAGCTCAATGTGAACAAGAACTTTCCAACAGAAATGTCTAGAGGTAACATGAGCTGCCTTGGAAGGTAAGGTATTCCCATCACTGAGAGTCTTCCAGGCCTAGAAGGAAGGAGCCTCAGGTGATCATATCTTTCTACATAATCCTTCCTTACTGATCCACTTGCCATTACAGTTGTAAAGGCACAGAGTAGATGAGAAAAGTTGGCAAACATCTATTAGCTTCTTGGACTTGCTTGTTTGGATAAGGATGATCTTGTCAAAGCTTGATCTTTATCCTACGCAGCAAGCCTCTCTACTTATTCTTCCCTTTTTGTCTCATTCATTCATTTTTTCTGGCTCAAGTCCAAGAGTCCCCTATTTCTTTTTCCCATCTAGTTTTTGTAACTACCCCCCCAAAAAAGACCCATAAGGCAGTCTTTGACTTTTTTTTTTTAATTAGAGATGGGGTCCCTGATATGTTGCCCCAGGCTTGTCTTGACCTCCTGGCCTCAAGCAATCCACCCACCTCAGCCTCCCAAAATTCTAGAACTATAAGCATGAGCTACTGTGGCTGACATTTGATTTCTAATAATACCCAGTAATTTGGCAAAAATAGTTACGGAATTTACACTTTGTTCAAACTGCTTATTCTAAAAGTTTCCTCCTTTTCCCCAGTTCCAACCAAAAACATTATGAAAATAATGCATAAATCTGTCTTGATGTAGGAATCCCATACTTATTCCTAATTCTGTCTAAATTCTGCTTAAATTTTAGTCTTTCTATCCTCCACCTTTCTTCTTTTACTTTCCTGTCATGGGGAGATTATTCTGTCAACTCAGAAACAGTTTTCATTTCAAAAAGGGCTTCCCTCCTTTATTACCTGTATTTTCACCACTGTTTCTGGATAGGTAGGATTCAGTTTGCAAAATCAAACAAGACCATATAGTACTCACTAAAATCAGTATATTAAGGTCTGGAAAAACTCATTGTCATACAATGAGATATCTGTCATGTGCCCGTTTTGTCAAGCACACTCTGACCTTGAAACACCAGAAAAAATACAGAGTTCCAGACTTGTTAAGCATTTGAAAACTGTATATCATTTGTTCACTACAGAAAAGTACATATAATGATTGCACATCTGCAAGCAATAAGTTCATTGCTGGTGCCTGGATGGAGTAGAGAAGACTAACCCCGTCCCTGTTCTCATAGAACTCTGGGGGAGAAGGACATGAATCAAAGAATTACCCCCAATAAATGTAAAAAGAAAACATGATCAGTGCTATAAAGAATAATATACAGCCTTTTAGAGAAGAAGAAGAATTGAACAAGGTCAGGAAGGTGACACATGACTTGAAGGCAGAAATGGCCTATATAGCTAAAAGTAGACATTTTCAGTATCTCCATAGAACTAAAATCTGAGATACATGGTAAAAGTTCAGTCCTTAGAAAAGTCTTCTCCTCTCTCCATTGTCAATCTCTAGTGTATTACCAGTTTTATTTTTCCTATAGCATTTATCTCTTTTCTTAGATATTCACAGTTGACATTTTAATTTTCTGTCTCTTACTAGAATCTAAGCCCCAGAAAAGCCAATTTTTTCTGCCTTGTGCACCACTATCTCCTCAACCACATATAGTAATTATTCAACAAATAGTTGAGTATTGTTGAATGCTTTAATCTTGCTTATTTATAAATGGCTGGTTACTGCAAAAAATGAGAAACATACTCAACAATTATAGAAAAGCCATTCATGACTATTCAGAACCAAAAGAATTATTAATATTTTGAAAAGGAGATTTTCATTAACATAAATACTAATTTTCTGTCACAGTTATTTCCTCCGACAATCAACCTGAAGCTAGCATTGGGCAAAAGTGGATAAATGTCATCCCCTGTGAGTGTCTCAAAAAAAAATGTGCTCATCACCAAGTTCAAAGAGTCTCTTAGCTTCTCTGTTGCTATCAGATTATTCTAGCCACTTAGAGCTCAGCTTATCTGGGTCATGGCATCCACCAAAGTTGCCCACAAGATCCGTGTAACATAGGCCTGGCCTCCAGCCTCAAAGCTACATCTCTTCCCAGAGGTCCACCTGCCCAGGCAAGACCTTTCACATATACCACCCTCAGTCCAGGCAAAGGGGGCTCCTCTTGTGCCCTCCTCTGACCAGACCCACCCCACAGAGCATGGAGTCTCTGAGTCTCAGAATACATGGCTACTTGCAGCCCAATCTCTCTCTTCCTAGATCACTCTAAGCATTCAAGAGTCTGGAGCTTCCTACCCCAGCAACTCTGAAACAGATTTAAGACCTGCATGAGGCCGGGCACGGTGGCTCACGCCTGTAATCCCAGCACTTTGGGAGGCCGAGGCTGGTGGATCACGAGGTCAAGAGATCGAGACCGTCCTGGTCAACATAGTGAAACCCCGTCTCTACTAAAAATACAAAACATTAGCTGGGCATGGTGGCGCGTGCCTGTAATCCCAGCTACTCAGGAGGCTGAGGCAGGAGAATTGCCTGAATCCAGGAGGCGGAGGTTGTGGTGAGCCGAGATCGCGCCATTGCACTCCAGCCTGGGTAACAAGAGCGAAACTCCGTCTCAAAAACAAAACCAAAAACAAACAAACAAACAAACAAACAAACAAAAGACCTGCATGAGCCTCTTCCCAGGGCTCTGTCCTCCCAAGGGCAGATGGAGCTACTCTGTATATTCTCAGGCCTCAGAAGCTGCTATTTGTTGTGGAGGGACTAGAGCACAATTATATAGGGTGTCCACATGCTTGCAGGAGAGGCTCGTCATGGTAAGAAATGGAGCTGCAGGTAAGAAGAGAAAAGGGCCCTTTATCCCCCATCCTACTCTCTCCCTAATGAACCTACCCACAGGGCCTCTGCCCTTGACTCTGGGGCCACCCCTGAGACCATCACCCCTGTCTCTGCTGACACAGCAGTCTTTCCTCTTCTTTTCTTCTCAGCTCATGGCACATCTTACTTATGTCTTGGGTTTTCTTAAAGCTATTGCATTACTATCAAATCCAGCACCTCATTTATTCCCACCACTACACCCTACCTTTTTAGAAGTTATCCCTAGATAACTTCTAAATGCCTCTATACTCTTCTCCCCAATACCCACCTATCCTCCATTCTATTCTGCCTTTGTGAGAAGTTTTCTAAATTGGCTGGAAAGTCTCTGGAGGCTCTCCAGCACTTTCTGAATAGATTTGAAACTCCTTAGCATGGATGGAGGGTCTCAAGCCTGTTGCTCCAGTGCCAGCTCCCGTCAACCACAGGGGAGGGCCATGCCCTTCCATACCTCTGTTCTCTTGCATCTGCACTCTGCTTGGTCTGCAGTACTCCCTGCAGCCACTTAGCACTCACTCTTCTCCCTGATGTAACTTAAGGGGCACCACTTTTGGAAAGCCTTTTAGAACTTACATCTGACTTAGGGAGCCCTCCTCTGTACTCCCAAAACACTGAAGGACCACTCTGTCACATTTCTCTGTTTTAATCTAAAGTAATAAATCCCTTAAAAGCAAGGATCAACTCTTTTGTCTGTATTTCCACCACCAGAAACAGATGACTTTTCAAAAATCTTTGTTAAAATCACCATAAATGGCTGTCTATAAGATAATCAGACTTTGAAAATCTTCCATAATCATTTTGAAAACTGAAAATAACTTTTTACTTCTGGTTTGTGAGAGCTGTATTTATTATTCTCAGCTTAACATAAAATAAAGACCCTGAAGGTAAAACTACACAATTTACATAAGTGAAATACTATTAGTAAACAAACACTGTGAAAAATGCTCATCCATGCTAGTAATCAAGAAATGCAAATTAAAGCAATGTTGAGAAACATTTTGCACATTAGACTAGCCAAAAATATTTAATGACAAAAACCTAAGGTTGATTAGAGTGAAATTGTTACATCTTTGACTGTTTCTGGCATTGTACATTGTTACAACCTTTTTAGAAAGCAATTAGGCAATATTTATTTAGGATTCATGAAGATATTCATACCTTTTGACCTAGTAATTAGACTCTTGGGATTTAGCCTACTCAATACAAGTTTTTAAATTCTACAAAATGCTACAAAATATTCAATGGTGCATTATAATAGCAAAACCCTGAAAGTAGTCTAGTTGCCCAAACGTGTCTTAATATACATAAACATAAGCTGGGATAAGATGTTTGCAGCCCATATAATAAACAACAAGGAATTCACACCAAAACAGAATTTGAAAAACTCCTGCAAATTAATAAGAAAAAAAAAACCAGCAGGAAAATATTTGAACAGGCATGAAATGAAACTTGTTATTTCAAAGATTATAAAATATAAATTGTCAATAGACATTGAAAACTATGTACAACTTCATTGAGTATTGAGGAAAATGAATGAAAACCAAAATAAGCTAGGATTTATATTCACCTAACTGGCAAAAATGAATAAATGGCATCCAAATGTTGACTGCCCATGACTTATAACCCAGGAATTTTTGTCTTCAGAATCTGTCTAGCCTGGAGGCCCCGGAGTTAAACTGGAAAATAGGTACAAGAAGACTCATAACAGTATCTTTTGTGAGAGCAAAATACCAGAAATAGCCCAAATGTCTCAGCAGCAAAATAAATTATGGTATGTTTAACAATGAAAATACTGTACATCAGAGGAAACAAATAAACTATACTGTACACTGCAACATAGAGGAATCTAGGTGGAATTGTTGGGTGGATAATCCAAGCAAGATGAAAGTGTATAAAGTACAATTCCATTTGTAGAAACTTCAAAAGAATTCACAGCTAAGCTTATTGGTTAATTATTAGTTAACTAATTGATTAGAGATATACTAATGTGAAAAACTGTAATTAAAGCCGTGGGTGAAAAAAATACAAAATTTAGAATAATTTCCTCTGGGGAGGGTAAGGAAAGGAGATTGGAAGGCACACTGGAGCTCACAGGTAAAGGAGAGTTTCCATTTCTATAATTGGGTGATGAGCATGTAAGAATGTGTTATATTATTGTTTTTTACATCCCCACATATGTCATTTTATATCTTCTCAATATTTAATAAAAATTCTTTGTATTAATAAAAAGGAGCAGGCCCAAGATGGCAAATATAGTATATCCCACTCATACAAATTAGAGACATATCAGCATTAATGATCACATGAAATGTAGACAGGGTAAAATTGACAGAATGTTATCAGTGGTCTCAGACATGGCTACAGAGCGACTTATATTTGATTGGAAATATTAAATGTCAGTATTATTATGTATATTCTTCATATAGCAAAAGAAAACTATAAACTTTCCATTTTGGAGAAAAAAATACGTAGATCCATGTATCGAATTTGGGTATATTTCACCTGTAGGAGTTTTCCTGCATTTCCTTTTTGTCTTTTTCTCTTGATAGCCATCACTTTAATATCATTCACTGTCTCATTGATTGGAGGACACCACAGAGAAGAAAAAAAAAAAAGAGGAAAAACTCTTGGCTTTGAACTTCAAAATAGACTGTGTGCATTCCTAACAGAGGAAAAGGCTTGAAAGTCAAGGCTATTGATTTGCCAGATCATGCATTTTGGAAATTACTGAAGTACGCTGAGCTTAGAATTCATGCAATCCATAATAAATGGTCATGACAGTAGTTGCCGAGCCTGACTATACTTGAAAGAACCCAAATTCCTCTCGTATATCCAAAAGGGGTACAAAACGAGGCAGGTAAACCTTCCAGTTAGGACTAGGGAAACATAAAGTGAGCTACATGGACATAACTCATGGCCAGGGCAGACTCCAACATATCAGCAGATGCAACAATTCAGAGACCAACAGTTAAAGATACAATGGATGAGTTACACCTCAGCAGATGCCAGAGGATGTTGGCCATATGCCCCCTCCCACTACTGCCTAAAGACAGCATAACAACATATCATCTGAAACTGAAATGTTACACTGAGGAAAAGGCAGGGAGTGAACTGACTAAAAAAATCACCTCAAAAAAGTTGAATCTACCTAGAAGTAACTCCTCAGGTTTCATCATTAGGAACAATAAGGACCTGGAATAAAAATAAAGTTTGTGATAAAAGAAATAAAGGTATAGTTGTTGCATAGGGCTTGGGAACTGCCATAATCACTACATCTATATTTTTAATCCCAATAAAAAGATATGTGAGTTTGCATAAAAACATTCTGGAAAGAACAGTGGATTTTTATTCATGCTTTATATGTTTATAAATATATAACCTAAAATATTTACAAGCATGTGTTTTGAGACTGGACAAAATTATAAAGCTAATTCCATTTCAGGAAAATTAAAAAACTATGTAAGTTCAATGTTGTTACCTTTTTCTTCTTCCCAATACTGTCTACTTAGCATCTGAATTATTGTAATGTAGGGTTTTTTACACCTACATGTGTATAACTTTTTTTTTATGAAAGTAATGCATTAAAAGAATATCCAAAAGATTTAATCAGAAAACAAACTAAGAAAATTCATCATGACCTGTCCTGCTCTAAAAGAAAAACTAACATGAGTTCTTCAGTTTAAAATTAAAGAATATTATATAGTAACTCAAATCCACCAAAAGAAACAAAGATTACCAGCAACAGTAATTACATGGGTAAATATAAGAGACAGCATAAACATATTTGTGTTTGTAACACTTTTCTTCTCTCACATGTTTCAAAAGGCAACTGTATAATGCAATAATTATAAAATTGTGTAGGTGGGCTTATAATGTATAAAGATATAATTTGTGTTAACAATAATCACGCAAGTAGAAGGTGGGAATGAAGCTATATTGAAACCAAGTTTTGTATTGAAGTTAAGTGGATATTAATTAGCAAATAAAATTTTAAATTAAAATGTTAAAATCTCCAACATAATTGCTAACAAAATACAGTAAAAGAAACAAAACAAAAAAGGAATTAAACAGTACATGGGAAATACTGATTTAACAAAAAAGAAGGCAGTAAACAAAAAAGACATCAGAATCACAGAAAACAATTAACAATATGTCAAATGTAAATGCTACCTTACCAGTAATTACATTAAATATAATTGATTAAACACTTCAATCATAGACTAGCAGACTGGATGAAAACGAAAAGAAGAAAATATGGTCTAAATATGTCCTTTCTCTAAGTGACACATTTTAGCATCAAAGGCACATATAGGTCAAAAGAAAATACATGAAAAATATATATCCTATAAAGAATAAGCAAAAGAGAATTATCAAAGTGGTTATACTAAGATTCAACAAGATATGCTTTAATACAAAATATTTCCTAGACAAAAAAGATGTTTTATAATAATAAAAAGACCAGCCCCTGAGAAAAATACAATAATTATGAACCTGTACGTACCTAATAACTGAGTCCCAAAATGTATGAAGACAGAATTGAAGAGAAAAATAGGCAATTCAAAACCAATAGTTGGAAATTTTAATATCTCCACTTTCCAAAAAGAATAAAAGAAATAGGCAGAGATTAATGAGGAAATAGAATACTTTAACAATTATCCCTAACAGATTTCTTATAAAACACTCTACCTAACAGCAGCAGAACATACATTCTTCTCAAGTACACATTCTCCAGGATATCCCATAAAACAAGCCTCATACAAAGAATGGTCTCAGACACAGTAAAATGAACATTGAAATCATTAATATAAGGAAGGCTGAAAATTTATAGATGTGTGTAAATTAGATAACAAACTCTTAACCATTGGATCAAAGGAGAAATCACAAGGCAAATTAGGAAATAGTTTGAAATGAATGAAAACAAAAGCACAACACACTAAAACTTATGAGTGCAGTTAAATATGGGTTAGAGGAAAATTAAGAGCTATAAATGTCTATATTTGAAAAAGAAGAAAAATCACAAATCAATAACATAATCTTCTACTTTAAGAAACCGGAAAAAAAAAAAAAAAGAGAGCAAACTAAACCCAAAGCAAGCAGAAGGAAGAAAACAAAAGAGTGAAAATAATTGAGATAGGGAATGTACAAGCAATAGAGAAAATCAGTGAAACCAAAAGTTGAATCTTTTAAAAGATCACTAATATAGACACGTCTTTAGCTAGACTGACTGTATCAGTCTGCTAGGGCTTCCATAACAGAATGCCTCAGACTGGGTGGCTTAAATAACAGAAATTTATTTTCTCACAGTTCTGGGGACTAGAATTCCAACATCAAGATGACAGCAGGGTTAGTTTCCGGTGAGTTCTCTTTCCCAAGAATAAAATCCCAGGCAAAGATGGCTTCACTAGTGAATTCTACTACATGTTAAAAAAAATCTAATATCAATTCTTCCAAAATTATTCCATAAAATAGAACAGATGGAACATTTCCCAATGTTATAAAGCCAGTATACTGTGATACCAAAACCAAAGAGAGCACAAGAAAAGAAAATTAGAGACCAATATCCCTTCTGAACAGACATGCAAAAACCATAAACATACTAAAAATCCAAATCCAGAAAAGTGAAAAAAGGATCACACATCAAGACACAGTGGGGTTTATCACAGGAAGCAAGTTTAGTCACATCCAAAAATCAATCAATGTAATATACCTGTTAAGAGAATAAAGAACAAAAAAGTACATGATCATCTCAGGAGACACAGGAAAAGCATCTGACAAAGCCCAACAAATTTTCATGACAAAAACAGTAAACAAACAATGAATAAATAGAACTTTCTTAACCTGTTAAAACACATCTACAAAGAACTCTACATACTTAAGGTGAAAAACTGAAAGTTCTCCCCCTAAAGTTAGTAACAAAGCAAAAATGTCTGCTCTACCCATCTCTATTTAACATTGCACTGGATATTCTAGCAAGGGTAATTAGACAAGAATAAGAAATGAAAGATATCCAGATTGGAAAGAAAGATGTAAAACTACCTCTATTTGTACATGACATAATCTTACATGTAAAAGACTCTAAATAATGCACACACACACACAAATATGATTATAACTAATGAACAAGTTCTGCAAGGTTGAAGTATACAAGACTAACAAGACTAATACACAAATTAATTGTATTTCTTTTTTTTTTTTTTTTTTTTTTTTAGACGGAGTTTCGCTCTTGTTACCCAGGCTGGAGTGCAATGGCGCGATCTCGGCTCACCGCAACCTCCACCTCCTGGGTTCAGGCAATTCTCCTGCCTCAGCCTCCTGAGTAGCTGGGATTACAGGCACACGCCACCATGCCCAGCTAATGTTTTGTATTTTTAGCAGAGATGGGGTTTCACCATGTTGACCAGGATGGTCTTGATCTCTTGACCCCATGATCCACCCGCCTCAGCCTTCCAAAGTGCTGGGATTACAGGCGTGAGCCACCGCACCCAGCCAATTAATTATATTTCTATACACTAGTGATGAGCAATTCAAAAATGAAATTAAGAAAGAAATACATTTACAATAGCTTCAAATTAAATGAAAGAGTTATAAATTTAATAAAAGAACCGTAAGACTTGCATGCTGAAACCTACAAAACATTGTCAAAAAATTTAAATAAGAGCTAAATGAAGAGAAAGATGCTTCCTGTTCATGGACTGGAAGACTCAACATTGTAAGAAAGCAATACTACCCAAAGTGATCTTTAGAGTCTATGCAATACCTATCAAAATCCAAGCTGCTTTTTTAAAAATAAAAATTGACACAGTAATCTGAAAATTTGTATAGAAACTCAAGCAACACAGAGTAACCAAAAGAATTTTGAAAAACAACAAAGCTGGAGGACTCACATGTCTGGATTTCAAAGCTTACTACAAAGCTACAGAAATCAAGACAATGTTGTACTAAGCACACTGAAAATGCAGACATGAAACCTTATACTTATGGAAAAAAATTTCAACGAAGGTACTAGACACAATTCATTGAGTAAATAATAGTATCTTTAACAAATAGTACTGGAACAACTATATATCCTCATGCAAATGAATGAAGTTGGATTCTTATTTCACACCATACATAGAAATCAACAACAAATTAGTCATAGACCTAAATTGTAAGGGCTAAAACTATAAAATTCTTAGAAGAAAACAGAAGTAAATTTTTGTGACCTTGTATTAGGCAATAGGTTTCTTAGATATGACACTAAAATCTTAAATGACAAAAGAAAAATAGGCTAGTTGTGCTTCATCAAGATTTTACAATTTTTTTTTCAAAGGATATCATCAAGAAAGTTAAAAAGCAGCACATAGAATGGGAGAAAATAGGTCAGTGGCTGGCAAGATGGCTGAACAGGAACAGCTCCAGTCTGCAGCTCCCAGCAAGATGAATGCAGAAGGCAGGTGATTTCTACATTTCCCACTGAGGTACCTGACTTCTGATTGGGACCAGTTAGACAATGAGTACAGCCCATGGAGGGTGACCCAAAGCATCACTATGTACCTGATGAATATGTGCAATTATTTGTCAATTAAAAAAATAAAAGCAGTGATATATCCCCCCAAAAAGGCAAATAACCCAATGAAAAATGGGCAAAGAATTTGAATGGATATTTTTCTGAAGATATACAGTAGCAAATGAAAATATTCTCAGCATCATTTGTCACTAAGGAAATGCAAATCAAAACCATAATGTGATACCACTTCACACCCACACCCACTAGGATAAGCTAAAATGACACAAATAGATAATAACAAATGTCAATAAGGATATGGAGAAACTGGAAACTCCATTCATTGCTGGTGAGATTGCAAAATTTTGCAGTTGCCCTCAAAAACAGTTTGGCAGTTTCTCAAAATATTAATCACAGAATTATCGAATATAGCAATTCTACATCTAAGTATATACCCAAAAGAAATAAAAGCATATGCTCACACAAAAACTTGTACATGAATATTCACATCAGTGTTTTGTTGTTGGTGGTGGTGGTGGTGATGGTGGTGATTTTTTGAGAAGGAGTCTCACTCTATCTCCCAGGCTGGAGTGCAGTGGCACAATCCCAGCTCACTGCAACCTCTGTGTCCTCGATTCAATTGATTCTCCTGCCTCAGCCTCTCGAGTAGCTGGGATTACAGGCACCCACTGTCACAACTGGCTAATTTTTGTATTTTCAGTAGAAACAGGGTTTACCATGTTGGCTAGGTTGGTCTCTAATTATTGGCCTCAAGTGGGCCACCCGCCTAGGCCTCCTAAAGTCTGGGATTAAAGGCATAAGCCACTGCACCCAGCATGATACCCAAAAAGTAGACACAATCCAAATGTTCATCAACTGATTAATGGCAAAACAAAATGTGGTATTACCACACAATGAAATATTATTTGACCATAAAAGAGAAGGAAGTACTGACACATACCATACATAACTCAAGTGAGACTTAAAAACATGTTAAATGAAAGCTATCACTGAGAAAATATCACATATTACATTATTCCATTGATATAAAATGTCTAGAATAGGGAAATCCGTGGAAACACAAAGTAGATAAGAGTTGGCAGGGGTGACATGACAGCACGGGAGGAATGAAAAGTAACTGCTAATGGGGATAGGATTCCTTTTAGTATAAGAAAAATGTTTCAAAATTTAGGCAGTGGTGATGGCGGCACAACTCTGTGAATACAGTAAAAATCACTGAATTGTACTTTTAAATGGTACATTTCATGGTATGTAAGTCATACCTCAATAAAGTTAAAAAAAAAAAAAGATGTTAACAGCAACATTATATTGTATTGATCATGTCCCAAAGTGGAAACAACCCAAATGCCCACCAAAGGTAGAAAAGAGAAATGGGATATTATACTACAAAAAGCAAACTGCTGCACATGCGACAACATGAATGACTCCAATAAAAGATAAAGTGAGCAGAAGCCTGTCAGGAAGAGCAAATAATGTGGTGTTGGAAATTATAATAGAGACTGTGGTGGCACATGAGAGGGACTTCGAGGGAACTGGTCATGTTTTATTTCTTCATCTGGATGCTGGGTGTTGATAACTGAACATGTAAACTTTAAAAAAAAAACCCTCTTCAAATTATATATTTGTGATTCATGCACTTTCATATAGGACTATAACAATAACAAGCTTATGTGCAAAAAAATTGTATTTCTGTTCTGTACTATTTTCCAAAGTAACCAACCAGAAAATATAACAAAAAGGAATTAGATACCACTATAATTATTTAATTATGTGTGATCATTTGCTTATTCTCTAACTCAGTGGTTCTCAACTGGGGACAATTTTACTATCCAGAGGAAATTTGGCAACATCTGGAGACATTTCTGATTGTCAAAGCTGAGGGTGTGCTACTGGCATCTAGTGGGTAGAGGCTAGAAATCCTGCTAAATATCCTATAATGCTCAGGAAAGCTCCAAAACAAAGAATTATCTAGGCCAAAATATCAACAGTGTCAAAAGCATGCTCCACTTCTTCCAATAGCTGTAAATCCCACTCTCACGAGGAGACCAACCATCTGTTTGGTTTATATCTTTATACCTAGAACCCACCAAAGTGCCTGGAGCAAAATAGGCTGTCAATGAAGTCTCTGAATTAATAAATGAATCAGTTTCCGTCTCTTCCTCTATTTTTCCCTTCCTCCCTCCCCCTCCCTCACATACACACGCTCATGGAAACATGCACACCTTTTGTCTTGCATAGTTTTCTAAGTCTGTCAGGCCTAAATGCACTGCAGTGTTTTAGAAGAATTTGCCTTTAAAAAAACCAAGGCACACAAGCAGATCCCAAGAGGTGGCCCAGGAAAAATGAGGCATGAAGCAGACCACTCAGACTTACATGTAGTAAGATTAAGCAAAGTGATAGAGGGGGACTTTGAGGATCAAACACTTCAAAACAGTCACCAAGGAAAAAAATCAAATAGGAATTTGGAGTTAAATCCTGAGATGATATTTTAAAATGTGATTTTTCCCAGAGAGTTCTCTGTCCTTTATATCATATCCTTCAAAAATTTAGAACTGATTATAGCTGCAGTAGGGGGGCAGCTTCGTAAAGGAGCTAGGATCATAGCCATTTCCCTGTGACTGATGGTCTGCACCTCTCATTTTGAGAAAAGCTGTCTGAAAATAAAATATGTCTGGGTTTAATTTTTAAACTTTTTCTGAAGTCCTGAATGGAGGACCTCCACTGTCTACTTTCGAATCTAGCCAGGTAGCATTTAGAAGACATGGGCAGCCAGCAAAGAAGCTTAATCAACACCCTTCAAATTATTTGTGTGAATTCAGGCAAGCCAATACTTGCAGGCTTTAGTTTTCTCATCTGTGAAGCATGTGAATTAGACTGAACAATCTCAACGCCCTTTCACCTTAAATTTGATGATTCAATGATTGAAAAAGGCAGAAATTGTAAGCTCTAATGAGGTGATATTTTGAGCTTTGCCAAATCACAGGGTTTTCCTAGATAGTTTCCCTATTAAAGCACAAAGCAACAGCTTTGCTTGATACCACCAACAGGTGTGTAATTAAGCCTGATCTTTCTCCTGCATAGTTCATTTTCCACTGATGGGTCTACAATTAAAACAACTCCCTCCCCAGAGAAGGATACATCAGTGTTATACTTTTCATCTTTAATTACACTGGTTGAAGATGAGTAAATGCGCCCGAGATCCCAATTGGGAGGGAGCAGATTCATTAGGTGGTTGGTAATATGCCATCCAGTCTGCATTTCAGGTTACTGTCTCTGCACAGCGAAGATGGCCTTCAACAAATCTGCTCAAATATCCCGATGATTAAGTCCATCCGCTACTGCCTACCTTTGCACTAGAAATGCAATTAAGGAATATTAAAGATTGCGACCCCTCAGAAAGATAAGTACAGTGTCAAAGCCAAAGGTAATTTACTACTTCAATGCTTTTTGTAGAAGGGCCAAAATAGCCTGATAATACTTCATGGAAGAAAAGGGAGAGTTTCCAAATTTTTATATTACCATCTCCTTCCCAGTGGGTCTCTATTACAGTGTGTGCTCGATCTCTCTCGAGCACTCTCCTCATAGCACTAATACAATCAAACTTCATCTATTTAGTTATTTATTCATTTGTATATTGTCTGTCTTCTCTCTTCATTGGAATTCCAGCTTTTCATGTAGGGAGTGGAAGGGCATCCATTTCATTTAAAACCATGTGACCACTGGTAGCACAGCACCTGATCTTTGGCACCCATTAAACATTTGGGGGTTTGAGGTAAGCAATGTCGAGCCAGTTTGCCAGGCTTGGCATTTCACTAGCATATTTAGTAGGGTTTTTATTGTTTGATTCTCACTCAATTCAATGACTTAATATTTAATTCCCATAGATCTAGTTAGGTTAAAGCTTTTACGTCTAGAACCCAGTCTGGGAGTGTTATCCTTTGGCAACAGGTCTCATTGCTCAGCCCATCCTCTCTGGGTAGAGTCCATCTTGGCTTTCACATGGGAGCATTAGTCACCAGGGTGCTGCTAATTCCCCTGCTCCCTAGGCCTCCTCCCAGCTACTGTGGGAAAAATTGGCCTGCTTTTCAGGCAGAGAAGCATGACAGAACTTGCCTGAGGGAGCTTGTGAAAACATAGTTTCCCCAGGCCCCAGCTCTGACCTCCTATTTTTTTTCCCACCTCCTGCCCAACCACACCATCCTGACTTTGTGTGAATATCCTGAACTCAAAGCAAAGAACTAGGATTTTCAAAACCTGTAAAGCCAGACCCCTAAATGGTCTTGGATTCTGGCCTGCATGCAGAAAATGTCTCTCTTAGCAAAAACACATTTTCTTCTGTCTCTGCCTTCAGACAGGACTGCATCTACCTGAGTTTGCCTTTTTTGGGTAGGACCTTACTGAGGCTTCAAAATATAGTCCATAAGATCCAGCATTTTGTCACTTTACTACCAAGCCCCTTAATAAATGTCCCAGCCTCAGTAAGCTCATGCCCCAAGCACCAAAATACCAAAAGTGGCACTTTAATCATCTGCTTCACTATCGCATAACACAGCTTTCCATCTCACAATCCAAGATAATATTTACAAGTGTGAATTTCTCAAAGTGTGATGGAAGGATCTTCACTTTCTTCCACTCAATGCTAAATCATCCTGCTTATTTTACATTGTGGGATCATTTATTTGTAACCCCAAATTCTAGAACTTTGTATCAATTAGAGGTTTTTCTGATGTAAGTGAGATAAAATATAGCTTACGCAACAAGCAAGCAAACAAAAATGTCTCAATGGCTCACATAACTAAAAGGTTCAGCCTTGATTAGCTTGAAGATACAACGGATTTAGATGTACCAAAATGGTGGCCAATATTCCAGAATTACATTCTCCCAAAGTCAAATCTAGTGGAAAAGAACCCACATGTTTTTGGCTGTTCAATTACAAGAACTAGATTTAGGATTAATCCAAGTCAATTGGTTTGATTTAGGTCACATGCTCATCCTTAAGTCAACAGCTTAGGGAAATGGCCCGACTATGTCCTATGTTCAGTAGTGACAGGCACATAGTCACTGAAGAAGTGGGTAGAGAGTGTGAGAGGAAGTTGTTTCCCGAAGGAATACTGAAATGCTGTTACCAGAATGACAATACAACAATTAAATCCTGAAGGTCAAAATCACAGATATCCCTGACTGCTGGGTTCTCAGCTGGGGGTTATTTTGCTCCTCAGGAGACCCTTACCAACATCTGAAGACTTTTCTATTGTCAGCATTGGGGGAGATGCTACTGGCAGCTAACGGGTAGAAGCCAGAACACTTCTAAACATCCTACAATTATAGGCCAGTTACCTAAAGCAAAGAATCACCCAACCCAAAATGTCAATAGTGCTAAGATTGATAAACCCTGCCCTATAATAACTGAGATGAATTATTTCTGCTTGGGTGCACCAAAGGAAATGGAAGTATGTGCTGGAGAAGGCAGAGAATATCAACATACATAGAAGGCTCAGTACCCAAGTATATTAGCCTATTCTCACATTGCTATAAAACACTACCTAAGACTGGGAAATTTATAAACAAAGGAGATTTAATTGACTCACAGTTCCATAGGGCTGGGAGGCCTCAGGAAACTTAACAATCATGCCGGAAGGGGAAGCCAGCTGCTGCTTCGATAGGTGGCAGGAGAGAGTGAGCATGTGAAGAGAACTCAGGATCGTGAGAACAGCATGGAGGAAACCGTCCCCATGATCCAATCACATCCCACCAGGGCCCTTCCTTGACACATAGGGATTATAGGGATCACAATTCAAGATGAGATTTGGGTGAGGACACAGACAAACCAGGCCACCAGGCAATTTAGGGGGTGAAATAAGGAAATGTAAGTTTTCCCGAACACCTGACAAATAATATCTAAGTGCATTCATTCAGCAATACCTACGGGCATCCATTGTTCTGCCATATCTGAACTATACGTCCAAGAAGATGGCTACTACTATATATTAGTCTTTCATCCCACCAAAATTGTAGCTTTTATACAGTAATCATTAGATTACAACTAACTATTAAGTATAATTAATGACCATCTGGTAACTCAGTGGCCATGCTTTTAGTTCTTATTCTCATTGACTTCTCTGCAGCAGTTGAAACTTTTTACTACTTTCCTATTTCTCATGCAAAATTCTCTTCTCTCTTGGTTACCATGGCTCCATATTTCAATATTATATTCTATCTTGCTTTCTCAGATATCTCACTGACTTTCTCTTTTCTTTAAATAAAACTTATCATGTATAATTAAGGTATACAACCTGATGCTATGGGATACATATAGATAGTAAAAAGTTTACCATAGTAAAGCAAATTAACAGAGCCATCATTTCACACAGATACCCACTTTTGTTTTTGTTTTTGTTGCAACACAGCTCTGTAGTTGTCAGATTAAACAGCCTGTCAGCACCTACACCCAAAGTCAGCTCCCTAACTCCTGTCCTACTCTAGTAGAGAGGTCTCATTCTAGGCCTAGGACCCTCCCTCCTGGACTAACCCACCCAGATTTAAGTAACTGACCAAGACCCACTTCATTCCCAAAATGCCGTGCTCTATGATGTCACAAACATTGCCCCTCTTCAAGCCTAAGCTGAAACTACACTCTCCTCCCCAGTTACCCTCAAGGAAGCATAGCCTGACAATGTCTCTTCAGTTTGAACTAATTCCTGCTCATTTAATACTGCAATAATATGTGGCCTATAGAATTTACTTGACAATTCATCATACCTTGCATTTTGACATCTCTTCTACTACTTCCAATGGCTATTTGAATCTGAGTTTATTTTAACCTTCCACACATCTCGATTCACCCATTTCAACAATACAGGAGGCAGTCTTTCACAGAGGTTAACAGTATGGTTTCGGGAGCCAGATGGCCAGATTCAGTACTGTCTCTTCATCTCGCTATGTAATCTCTAATTGCAGTTTTTCATATTTAAACTGGTTAAATAATAGTCCTTCCCCCATAAACATTAATTAAGCTATGCATATAAAGCACTTAGAACAATATAGTCATGTTTATTTTATAATCAGAAAGTGCCTGTTACTTTTTAAACGTTATGAAAGGAGATTATTTTTACCTCACCTAATTATTATCGGTAGTGCCTGGTATATCCTCAAGGCCTCAGTTCCAACAGAGAGGGTGCATAGGTTAACAGCTGCAATGGAGACAGGCAAGCAAGTAGGATCTAGTAGCTAAGCAGCCACAGCATTCATAAGAATGGCATCACTGCACCCTCTGCTTTGGGCCCAAGTTGTTTGCTCTTTGCTCTATTTGTCATTGTCAGTAGATCTCAGGCCTTGGAAAACCAAGATCACAGTATTTCCATCATGGAGCCATGGATTTTCAAATCTTGCCCTCAAATGAGTTACATTTGGAAGTGCAAAACTGCTTTACTGTGTTCAGGTTTTTAAAGTTGTCTCTGAACTGCCAAAAGCAGTTTGCATAGGAAAGTAGTAGAATATCAAAAAGTAAAGTAGCTTCCTTTTAAAATTAACTTTATTACTTAAAAAAGTTTACTGCATACTCTTCTGATGTCCTTCAACATATTCATTTGTTGTAAAGAGCTACAAGGCTAGATCAAACGTATATATACAACACATTTGGAATCATTAAAATTTCTACAGAATGTTGTTAGCAATTTTGGTTGTTTCCCACCAAATCAACAATAGTGATTCAAATATCCTCCTATTTTGAAGACTCCGGATTGGCACAAAGGGTTAATCAAGCATGAGAGCAAACATGCACTCTCATTTGGATTTTGTGTGTGATGGATGTTGTGATGGCAAGACCCCGAGAACCATCTAGATGGTGATTCAGGAGTTCACAGTTAATGTGGTCATGGAACCCATCCGGACTTCTCCCTTTTTCTTCCGCAGTATGTTTTGCAAGAGTCGTGTTCTTTCAGATGCCAGCCCAGAAAATACAAAGTCAAAAACCCTTTCCAAGACACATTTATGTCTCCAAAACTAACCCTGGAAATATCAGCCCGTTCGATAGAAAAAGACTGCTGACAATTTGATCTCAAACCCTTACTCTTCAAGTTTTCAGGAAAGAAACGTACTAATTTGAAGAATATTTTTGTTTTAGTGGATTAAGGATTTTTGTTTGTTCATTTTACAGGCATCCGAAGCTCTGTCTACATGCTTCCCAAGCAAACATTCAATGATTTTTATGAAATTCCATTAGGATGTGGAATTTTCAAAAACTTTCCACCGCAAAACAAGGGAGGCCTTTTATGTGCCATGCTTGGATCAATTATTAGAATGTGATTTCTACAAGGCAGAAGAATATCATTACCATCACCATCATCTGCCAGGATGAGGATTGACATTTTAGAATGCCTGCTGCATTGGAGTAAGTTTAAAAAAAAAAAAAAAAAAAAAAAAAAAAACTCAAGACATTCTGATATAGTTTCCAACTGTCAGGTAAGACTAGGTGAGAATGGTTCTTCTTTCTGCCCCAGTTAACAAACCTTAATGGCTACTGATTCATATCCCCATCTTCAACAAGTCAGTGACCACAGTGTTTCAGCTCTGAAAGAATTTGAGTACACATGTAGAAAGCTGACAAATATGAAGTATATCTTTCCTAGGACAAAATGAATCTATTTTCTGGTAAATAGATAATGACCAATAGATAAATTTTTTAAAAATTATAGAGTTGCGACTGTATAAAATTTGTGGTGATTAGAATTTCAAAAGCATGGAAAACCTAAAATGACTACATTGTAAGACAGCAGGAGAAATAACCACTCACCTTTTTTCCCAAGGTGAGAAACAATTTATTTAAGGGAGTAAAAATGTACGCTGATTTTGTTCATTTTTATCACCAGTGTAATATACATGGTAGAGAGAAGTCATTTTTTTAATAAGTGGGTTAATAAACTTTTTGCAGTTATTTATCAGGCTATTATAAGGCAATCTCTGCTATGTATTTCAAATCCCATAACTTCTTTATTTCTTAATTTCAGAAGGTCAGCAACATAATGGAGCTGAGAATTTTCCTCTGCTGCTAAATCCCCAGAGTTGAAGCCTTAAACTGATCACTTTTCTTTTACCTCTCTGCAAAGTTCAAATTACTAATCAACAGAAAAGAAAGTCCCAGTTGTGTAATGTTTTTACATTAACTTCTTTGGCTATGTACTGGGTTCAATAGTCTGAAAAAAAATATTTCTTTTAATGCTACATTTTTCCTAGAAGTTTACATCAAATGAAAGTCCCCAGGCAATATTTAAGATAATAAATGAGTATCAGGGTGAGGGATTATCTAAATCTTTCCATGGCACCTCAATCAAAATGCAATTAATAATGAACTCTGTGGCTGATAAAATATATACAGTCTGTCTCAGGAAATAAACACAGTGAGAGCAAGAGTTTCTTAGATGAGGTGGTTTGTATTATAGTAGTATTCACTGCAGTTAAGAACATAATAGTTTAAATTTTTTACATTTCTATTGTCTGGCACAAACTTCCCTCTGTACTTTTCATTCATTAATTAATTTATTAATTCAAAAACCCAGAACAAGATATAAAGTGATTATTAGTGTTTCAGTTTATTATTATTATTATTATTATTATTATGTTCATAAGTTTGTGAACTAGTCCCAGTTTTTATACCTAGTAAAGCCAGTATTTGAACCCACTAAACTTCATTACTTCATGGAGCACATTTGTGAACTATGATGATTCTATTTACAATTTCATCTCCAGAACTAAGAGTTTACTGACTTAAGTAAGAGCTAATGCCTTAATTCTACATCCCCCAATAAATTTAAGTTGATATGTTTCTTTTAGTTTGCTTTTCTTCCTCTCAAATTTTTGCTTTCATGAGATATCCACGTTGTAGTAAGAAGCCTGAGCTAGAAAGCATTTCCTTGTGGTTACATTTCTGATAAGGACACAAATCCTAATTAAATGAAAAATAATAATTTGCTTCAAGAGTAACTGTGGATAGCAAATCAAATTAATAATTTGCTTACTTTTCTGCTTCACATGGATGTTGGTTGGGTCTGAGTCTCTAACAATGTTCTAACAATTATATAGAGGCTGGTACACCCAATTTGGTTTGTAATGACTATAATCTGTCTACCAAATAGATGACTACAAAATTCACCAAGGACATGATTAAAGTAGTAATTATTTATGGGCAGTATGTTTCTGTTTGTTAACAGAGGACAATAATAGGGAAAATAGAAAATAGGATGTCTCAGTTCAAATTATGTTCACATTCATAGAACAAGACACTAAAGCCATGTGTCACCTTTTGATCTAATTTGAATAAGTCATACATGCAGTATAGTTACCATCTAAAAAAGAAACCACTTAACTCATTTGGGTTTCTTATTTTACTTAGCACTGAGACTTGAAACAGTCTTAAAAATAATTTTGTAGAATTTACCAACCAAATGCTTTTTATTGTGTCACTTTCCCATAAAGAAGTGTGTAACTCTTCAGGATATTATCCAGGAGAACTTCCCCAACCTAACAAGGCAGGCCAATATTCAAGTCCAGGAAATACAGAGAATACCACAAAGATATTCCTCAAGAAGAGCAGCCAGAAGGCACATAACCATCAGATTCACCAGGGTTGAAATGAAGGAAAAAATGCTAAGGGCAGCCAGAGAAAAAGATCGGTTTACCCACAAAGAGAAGCCTATCAGACTCACAGCAGATCTCTCGGCAGAAACCCTACAAGCCAGAAGACAGTGGGGGCCAATATTCAACATCCTTAAAGAAAAGTACATCAACATAGAATTTCATATCCAACCAAATTAAGTTTCATAAGCAAAAGAGAAAGAAAATCCTTTATTAACAAGCAATTGCTCAGAGATTTCATCACCACCAGTCCTGCCTTACAAAAGCTCCTGAAAGAAGCACTAAACAGAAAGGAACAAGCAATACCAGCCACCGCAAAAATGTACCAAATGGTAAAAAGCATCAACACAACGAAGAAACTGGGTCAACTAATGAGCAAACCAACCAGCTAGCATCAAAATGGCATGATCAAATTCACACATAACAATATTTACCTTAAATATAAATGAGCTAAATGCCCAAATCAAAAGACACAGACTGGCAAATTGGATAAAGAGTCAAGATCCATTGGTGTGCTGTATCCAAGAAACCCATCTCACATGCAAGAACACACATAAGATCAAAATAAAGAGATGGAGGAAGATTTACCAAGCAAATGGAGAGAAAAAAAAAAAAAGCAGGAGTTTCAATCTTAGTCTCTGATAAAATAGACTTTAAACGAACAAAGATCAAAAAAGACAAAGAGGGGCATTACATAATGGTAAAAGGATCAATGCAACAAGAAGAGCTAATGATCCTAAATATATAGGCACCCGATACAGGAGCATCCAGATATATAAAGCAAGTTCTTAATGACATACAAAGAGATATAGACTCCCACATAATAATAGTGAGAGAATTTAACCCTCCACTGTCAATATTAGACAGATCAATGAGAAAAAAAATTAACAAGGACATCCAGGACTTGAACTCAGATCTGGACCAAGCTAACCTAATAGACATTTACAGAACTCTCCACCCCAAATCCATAGAATATATGTTCTTCTCAGCACCACATCACACCTACTCTAAAATTGACCACATAATTGGAAGTAAATCACTCCTCAGCAAATGCAAAAGAACAGAAATCATAACGAAAAGTCTCTCAGACCACAGTGCAATCAAATTAGACCTCAGGATTAAGAAACTCAATCAGAACCACACAACTTCATGGAAACTGAGCAACTCGCTCTTGAATGTTGACTGGATAAACAATGAAATGAAGGCAAAAATAAAGATTTTCTTTGAAACCAACAAGAATCAAAACACAATGTACCAGAATCTCTGGGACACCTTTAAAGCAGTGTCTAGAGGAAAATGTATAGCAATAAATGCCCACATAAGAAGTGAGGAAAGATCTAAAATCAACACCCTATCATCAAAATTGAAAGAGCTAGAGGAGCAAGATAAAAAAAAAAAACTCAAAAGCAAGCAGAAAATAAGAAATAACTAAGATCAGAGCAGAATTGAAGGAGATAGAGACACAAAAAACCCTTCAAAAAAATTAATAAATCCAGAAGCTATTTTTTTAAAAGATCAACAAAATAGACAGACCACATGCCAGATTAATAAAAAAGAAAAGAGAGAAGAAGAAAATAGATACAATAAAAAAAGATAAAGTGGATGATATCACCACTGATTCCAGAGAAATACAAACTACCATCAGAGATTACTACAAACAACTCTATGTACATAAACAAGTAAACCTGGAAGAAATGAATAAATTCCTCAACTTGCACCCTTCCAAGCCTAAACCAAGAAGAAATCAAAATGCTGAATAGACCAATAACAACGGCTGAAGTTGAGGCAGCAATTAATAGCCTACCAACCAAAAAAAGCCCAGGTCGAGATGGGGTCACAGCTGAATTCTACCAAACATACAAGGAGGAGCTGGTACCACTCCTTCTGAAACTGTTCTAAACAATCCAAAAGGAGGGAATCCTTCCCAAATCATTTTATGAGACCAACATCATCCTGATACCAAAACACGGCAGAGAATCAACAAGAAAAGAAAACTTCAGGCTAATATCCATGATGAACATAGATGCAAATATCTTCAATAAAATACTGGCAAACTGATTACAACAGCACATCAAAAAGCTTATCCATCACAATCAAGTAGGCTTCATTCTGGGGATGCAAGTCTGGTTCAACATATGCAAGACTATAAATATAATTTACCACATAAACAGAACCAAAGACAAAAAACACATGATTATCTCAATAGATGCAGAGAAGGCCTTCGACAAAATGCAACAGCCCTTTATGCTAAAAACTCACAATAAACTAGGTATCGACAGAGTGTATCTCAAAATAATAAAAGCTATTTATGACAAATCCGCAGCCAATATCATACTGAATGGGCAAAAACTGGAAGCATTCCCTTTGAAATTTGGCACTAGACAAAGATGCCCTCTCTCACCACTCTTATTCAATATAGTATTGGAAATTCTAGCCAGAGCAATCAGGCAAGAAAAAGAAGTAAAGGGTATTCAATTAGAAAAGGAGGAAGTCAAATTGTCTCTATTTGCAGACAATAAGATTGTCTATTTAGAAGAACCCATCATCTCAGCTCAAAATCTCCTGAAACTTATAAGCAACTTCAGCAGAGTCTCAGGATACAAAATCATTGTGCAGAAATTACAAGAATTTCTATACACCAACACACTTAAAGAGAGTCAAATCAAGAACAAACTGCGATTCACAATTGTTACAAAGAGAATAAAATACCTAGGAATACAACTAACAAAGGATATAAAGGGCCTCTTCAAGGAGGTCCTTTGACCTACAAAACACTGCTCAAGGAAGTAAGAGAGGACACAAACAGATGGAGAAACATTCCATTCTCATGTTTAGGAAGAATCGATATTGTGAAAATGGCCATACTGCCCAAAGTAATTTATAGATTCAACGTTGTCCCCATCAAGGTACCTATAACCCTCTTCACAGAACTGGATAAAACCATCTTAAACTTCATATGGAACCAAAAGAGAGCACAAATAGCCAAGTCAACTCTAAGCAAAAATAACAAAGCTGGAGGCATCATGCTACCTGACTTTAAACCATATTACAAGGCTACAGTAATCAAAACAGCATGGTACTGGTACCAAAACAGAGATATACACCAATGAAACAGAACAGAGGCCTCAGAGGCAATGCCACACATCTATAACCTCTGATCTTTGAAAAAACCTGACAAAAACAAGCAATGGGGAAGGATTCCCTGTTTAATAAATGGTGTTGGGAAAACTGGCTAGCAGTGTGCAGAAAGCAGAAACTGGACCCCTTCCTGACAACTTACACTAAAATTAACTCCAGATGAATTAAAGACTTAAACATAAGACCTAACACCATAAAACCCAGAGAAAAAAACCTAGGCAAAACCATTCAGGACATAGGCATAGGCAATTACTTCATGACTAAAACACCAAAAGCATTGGCAACAGAAGCCAAAATAGACAAATGGAACCTAATTAAACTCCAGAGCTTCTGCACAGCAAAAGAGACAATCATTAGAGTGAACTGGCAACCAACAGAATGGGAAAAAATTTTTGCTATCTGCCCATCTGACAAAGAGCTAATATCCAGAATATACAAAGAACTAAAACAGATTTACAAGGAGAAAAAAAAAAAACATTCAAAAGTGGGCAAAGGATACGAACAGACACTTTTCAAAAGAAGACAGATATGAGGCCAAGAAACATGAAAAAAAATGCTCATCATCACTGATTAATATAGAAATGCAAATCAAAACCACATTGAGATACTACCTCACACCAGTTAGAATGTTGATCATTAAAAAATCTGTAGACAACAAATGCCAGAGAGGATGTGGAGAAATAGGAACACTTTTACACTGTCAGTGGGAATGTAAATTAGTTCAACCATTGTAGAAGACAGTGTGGTGATTCTTCAAGGACCTAGAAATAGAAATTCCATTTGACCCAGCAATCCCATTACTGGGTATATATCCAAAGGATTATAAATCATTCTATTATAAAGACACGTGCACAGATATGTTCATTGCAGCACTGTTTACAATAGCAAAGACCTGGAACCAACCCAAATGCCCATTGGTGATAGAGTGGACAAGGAAAATGTGGCACATATACACCATGGAATACTATGCAGCCATAAGAAAATGAGTTCTTGTCCTTTGTAGGGATATGCATGAATCTGGAAACCATCATTCTCAGCAAACTAACACAAGAACAGAAAATCAAACACCACGTGTTCTCACTCATAGGCGGGTGTTGAACAATGAGAACACACGGACACAGGAAGGGGAGCATCACACACTGGAGTCTGTTGTGGGGGACTAGGGGAGGGACAGTGGGATATAGGGAGTTGGGAAAGGATAACATGGGGATAAATGCCAGATATAGGTGATGGGGGGATGGAGGCAGCAAACCACATTGCCATGTATGTACCATGCATATAACAATCCTGCATGTTCTGCACATGTACCCTAGAACCTAAAGCACAATAAAATATATTTTTTAAGTAAATCTGTAAATATTGACATAAGATCAACTTAAATTCTTTGTCAGACAGTGTTTAATGTACCCCTTGTAAGTATCCACAGGATGAAGAGCATATATAGTAATGGTAATAATAGCTATCAGTAAACATGCAATGATTTTTATGTAATTCCCAAGCAAACATTCAATGATTTTTATGAAATTCCATTAGAATGAGGAGTTTTCAAAAACTTTCCACCCCAAAACAAGGGAGAGCTACGATGTGCCATGCTCTTATGCTATACTGTCTCCAAAGCAATGTGGGCATCATCTGTCCTAAGGAAGTTTCCATTCTCTACATATCCCTGGCATCCACACACAAAAGCCTTAAGATCATTTGCGAAGGCAAAACTTACTTGTCAACAAAAAGATAAAGTTGATTCAAATTAAAGCATTTGATCTCTAATTCAATGCCTGCTTATTGAGTGCCTACAGCTAGCCTGGGCCATACACTGGGTGCCTGGGGTTATGCAATCAGAAAGGTCACAGCCCATCCTGAAGGGCCTCGGTAGTGAGTTCACAGTGGGATGTTACTCTCTCGGGAGCATCAGAGAAGCAGGGTCTCTGTTCCTGACCCTCTCCTCTCCTCTCTGCTGATAATGCAGCACCCAGCCTACCTCCCCTGAAAATGCTGTCCATGACTACCCAACTTACATTAATGCTCCCCTTTTCTCTATTTTTTTTTTTTTTGGTGATTTTTATGTCATTTGGGATTGTCTCTGTGGTTTTATTTTCTCGGCCTGAATACCATTTCTGTCTGTGATAGTCAGAATCAACAGCTACCACCTGAGATCATCAACAGGACTCACAGATTTGCTGGGCCACATGTGACCTCTCTCCTGACCCCCATTCCAGGGCCTCAGCCTCTTGCTAAAGAGTGCATCTAGTCTAGTTACCAATCTCAGCCTCCCTGGTAACACAACCAAGAAATCAGGGGAGGTAACACAACCAAGAAATGCCCTCTGGAGTAAACCTGAACTAATGAGAACAGAAGGCAGAAACGGTCAACAGGTAAATTCCTCACCCTTCCTCCAAGACGGTTCCAAGGTTACTGGCTCCCTAAGGCCCCTTCAGAGTCACAGAACTGACTAAACTGTGTCTCTCATGAAGCTCAGTAATGTCCCGCCTGCTTCTGTGCCTCCGTCCCCTTCCCTCCTCACTCTTGCTGCTTTAGTATTGAACTACTCCCCAATAAAGCAACAGCAATGTTGCCTCAGATGCTCTGTTTTCTGAGAAACCTAGCTAATACCATCACATAATTCCCAGACCTTTTATTGTCAGTTATCTCTGGATCAGCGTCTCTTCTTAAAAAAAAAAAAAAAAGTTCCCAGATCATTAGTACACCTAAAACACAGTTACTGTTCAATATTCCTTTCTTGAGACTCGATGGGTACTCCCAACCTAAAGAAATATTTTGGAGTAAAAATTTTAATCATGATTCATTTAAGCAAACACTTCTACTGGCCATTGCATTTACAGATTCATTCCTATATACAAGCATTATCGGTCCCAGATTTCTCTTAAATTAAGCACCCTTAACAAGGTAAACATTATGTTATTCGGCATGGTTCATGTAAATTAAATTATCTGTTTGATAGATTGTGATTGATCTAATGATTGCAATGCAGCAAGAGAAAACTAAGGCAAAGACAGCATCCCACATATGCGTGGGTAAAGTTCTCCTCCTACATCCACCACAAGGATCCAGGAAAGTTGAGGCATCAAGAAACAGGAAGGGATGCAGGAAGACAAGATGGGTGAATATGAGAGAGTATCCCACATGCTTCACATTCTACCCAGGGACAAGACCTACATTTATAAAACAATAAGTCAGTTTCATTTCTTCTCTCCCTGTAACTAGTTTTTTGTGTGTGTGTGAAAGCCTTCTGTTAACTATTTTTAAAAACAAGTTCATTACAAATTAAATATAGATTTGTATCAGTGAATTACCCTGTTGTGTCTTCATTGCCCTTTGGAATACTTTCCTGCCCAAGATCTGCACCAGCTGAAATGAAAGGCAGAGCAGAGGACCAGAGAGCATTTTTAGAGGAGGGGGAAAGAGAACCTCCTGGAGGCACTGGTGCCGTGAACAATCATTAAATACTTTTGTTGCTGTACGGTCCATAAATCATCATGTGAATAGAACCAGATTTTAAGCTCCGTAAGTAATAGCAGGGTTCTGACTAGGGCCACAGTAGAAATCTGAGAACATGTAGATGAAATGACTAGTGAATGGAATGAATAGTGAATCACTTGGCATGACTTACAAAGCACCCATGTGGGTACAACGTTTTTAAAAGATAAATCAGAAATTGCATCCAATTTAAGATTTCACAGCCACTCACTGTGAGCATTTAGTTAATCTTCACTCATTTGTAACTCTCATATTATTTCCAAACTAGTTGTGGTATCAGTTATACAAACTAAGAGAAAGCCTTCGTTTTAGCAACCAATTTTTCTAAAAATAAAAAAAAAAAAAGAAGAGCCTAAACTGCATATTGCTTCCTCCTAAAACTGAGTTCTTGACCTTTTTTCTCTTTTTTGTGTCACTTGTTGACTTCCTCATTCACCTCATTTTGACCAGTCTATCTGCTGTCATACTCAGTCTATTCATTTTTCTTGGCAAACGAAGGCATTTAACCTCTTGGTCATGGAACAGCTTTCAAGCAATGTAATACATACTCCCCTCCAAAATTTCCCCATGACCTGTGCCTGGAAGCTGCCCTCCACTGTGTTTAAGGTGGACTTACGCACATAACCTGGTTTGACACTTTTGACTGACTTGACAGCTCATATGCCTGATTCATAGCCTTTCTGCCTTCTGGAATTTCCAGAAAGAATTTTGCTGAGTGTCATGACTGGAAAGAGAGGGGGTGATTTCATTGAGCAGATGTAGAAAGCTGTTTCAGACAAAATCATAATACTTTCTGTTTGATTTGCTTCTAACTTTCCAAAATACGTTCACATCCATCCTCTCATTTAATGTCTAGTTTGATGTGGGAAAATTAAGGGAGGTTAGAGTAGAAAGAAAAGAGAAGATAAACTTAAGGGCCCCAGGAGAGGTTTATTTTACTCTAGTATATGGGGAAGAAAAAAGTTAGAAAGCACAGGGGAGCATAAGTAGATCTATAGTGCTGGGAAACCCACTGGATGATGAGAAACACTTTAACTCATAGATGGAACATGATTAGTAACAACTTGATTATCCTGGAAAGTGCAATCATTCTTGTTTTACGTGACATGTCAAAGTCTTTGTTTTATGGTATACAGACTAGCACAGGCATTTGGAACATGGTCTCTGGTTCCAGACAAATTTGGGTTCGAATTCTGTCTGGCTCTGCCACATACAAGTTGTTTAACTTCAGAAAAGTTACATGTCTTTAAGACTCAGTTTTCCTCTTCTCTAAAATGGGAACAATACTGTAATGGGACCAGTGCCATAAGGTTACCATGAGGACTACATGCATGTACACTACTTAATACACTGCCTGGTGTATATTAAATGTTCAGTAAATGGTAGCAATTGTGACACAGTAAATAAAAGTGTTTTTGGCGTTGTCACCTTTTCCGAAAGAGCCTAGGGAAACAATGACTGGCCATAATCAAACAAAAATCTCATCATGGTCAATAATTCTCTTTATTAAGTTTCAACAGTTCTCTCTACATCATTGGCAGCCATTCTTCTTCATGGAAATGGAAAAAAAAAAGAGTAATAAAGTTATATTGATTAGATGACTATATGATGTCTATATAAGATCAACTTGGTATGCATGGACATGCTAATTCTACCACTGAAGAGAAAGAAGTTTACAGATATTGTTGCTTCGTCTCACATCAAAAGTCCAAGATGAATCCGAGAAGGTCATTTAAGTTTATTAGATTAGGAACTTCATTCTAATAGAAACTTTCTGCTCCTTCCCCACTCCTCACATTGCCTCCCCACGCCCCCTGCAAAATGTACTTTTTAAGGAGGGGTGACTCTTAATGAGCACTTGTATTTGCCGAGAATTGTTCTCACATGTGCTTGAACAACTTGCAAAGGTGCCATCAAGCTCCAGCAACGGCCACCCCGCTCTACAGGCTCCTGCTCAGCCCATCTCTTGGCAGCTCCTTTTAGCTAATGAGATGTAGTACCACTGAAACCCTTCATATTTTATTATAGGTATTCATCATGGTCACTCTGATAAAAACCTGGGACCTTCTTCACTAAAGAGACCGCTATTTGAGGGCCAGACAGCACAAAACACAACTCCGTGTTTCTGTGTGTCCTAGCCTGGGGATCCTTGGCAGAATTCAAAGGCTTTATTTCTCCTTAAACAACTTACTTACAAACAGAAGCATTGCCCTGGACTTACCTCATTAAAAGAATCCAACCTCCAAAGAAATTTTACGTGTTTCCTCATCTTACAAACACAAGCATGGTGCCTCAGTGTGGTTTATGATTCACATTGCCCAAGGACTAAATTGGTCTTTTATTTCCAGATAAAAAAGACTTACAAAATATTGTGTAAAATGAGACCAGGCTCAACATGTACATTCCTGTCTCCGAAATTGAGTGCTATCAGATGAAGTGGAGTGCCAGATGTAGGGTTAGGACGAAATCTTCAGTTACTAATTTTAAATGTGAGTAATTCTGTTCTGGAGGTGAGGAGGTGGGAGTTAAGCATGCTAAGGACCAAATTTTTTAACTGCTTCTGAAACAAAATCTTTCTTATAAATTAACATTTATAATTTCAGTGGGCACAGTGTCAGGAACCAGAAAATATTTTGGCTTATCGTTGTGTACTTTTTAAAAAAAACTTCCTATTACTTATGTGTTTCCCGATTATTACTTAAAACATTCATTCTCCTCAGACTCAGCAGTAGTGTGCCTAAGAAAATTGTTACTAACTTCATTTCTATGTTAAATGGAACAGAGACAAAGAAGTTGACATAACTTAAAAATGCCAGTGTTAGAAGCCAAACCAAGGATTTCTCTGCCTGGAGGAAAATTCTGTCTAAATATAGGCAGCACTACCCTGAGAAGGCCTAAACTGCCCGTTCTACGACATCAGTCCCCAGCCTTATCAACAAAACCCTCCTCCCCATGAAGGATCTTAACCATGACACAGGTCAGATCCCCTCTTTGTGTCAGTTAGCACAATAGTCCTCAAATGTTAAGGTGTGTGCAAATCCTCTGAGTCTAGTTCAAGGATAGACTCTGATTCAGTACATCTGAGATCGAGCCTGAGACTCTGCATTTCCAACAAGCACCCAGGTGATGCTGATGCTGCTGGTCTGGGAACCACATTTTGAGTAACAAGGTTGAGCATTCAAGACAATGTTGGCACAGAGACAAGACTCCCTCTAACTTTGTCCACTTCGTGAGCCACGTACCTCTGGATTTACATGAATCCTTCCTCTTGTATAACAAGTATATGATTGAGCCTTTACAGATTTTGCTCCAGTAATTTCAGTTTTCAAAAAGCACACTCAAAATAGCTCACTGTACCCACAAGCACTGTTCAGTCCCTTAACTTGCTCCAAGACTTGTGGAATCCATCACTGCTGTAGGGGGAAAATGCTTTTGAAATGGAATTGAATATGGGGTGCTGCCTAGCATATCAATGAATCCAGTATGGGCTTTTTTCCCCTTTCCCTTTTTTGTTATTCACCGACTTTTTTTGAGAGGCAAAAACAGACTAGAAATAAAATTTGCAGGTGCTCTTACTTCAGCCATTTGCTTCTTGTGTGCACCTTAAAGCCCTGACTGCCTCTGAGCCTCAGTTTCTCTAAGCATAAAACAGAAGGATTTTCTACTCAGCTCTGTTAGAGTAGGATTTATAGTCTCTAGTGAAACCTGCTGTGGAAAGATGCTATAAAAAATGTAGAGTGTTCTTTTGATTATGGATCACATCTGCACCAACCAGAAACATTTTTTAAAACAGAAGAAGGACTTAGTGTTCTCCATTCGCCACATTTTTTTTTCCTCTAATGAGGTATGGAACTATGTAGACCATAATGACTATAGCTTAAAGTGTAGATTCAGTTACTATGTAATCTCATAAATCTCTCTTAGCCACAAGTAACAGCTAACCTCTACTTCCTCTGATATTTTATTTACCTTGTAAATCAGTTCTATTCTTTCACTTCACACAAAGGAAGTTGGGAGCCCCAACTCTCCCAGGAATGTAGAGGTAGGACAAGCCACTTGTGTGTGCCCCTGTTCCAGGAACCTTCCTGCAGGTGGGCCACCCCCTAGATGGAGGGCGTGGAGCCCCATCAATCTCTGAGGACAGTTATGCCAGCAAGGTCCTGGGAGGTGAAGAAAATACTGGGCTAAAAATCGCATCTGCCTGAACTTCCGCAGCCCAACCATCCAGAACAAAGAATGGAATCACAGAAGGAGAAACATTAGCTAAAAACACTTATTCGGCATCAAAGCGCGTGTCTTACTCTATTTGTCTTTGCTTTTAATTAACTTCAATCACACAGTATGTGTGTAGACACAATGTGAGCAAACACACAGCGCGGCTTTGCTTCCTCACTGAAGATTTGTCACGGGTGGGGTGAGGTGCGGTGGCTTCTTTCTTTTTGGAAGCAAGATGCTCAGCAGGTAGGACCAGTGACCTGTTTGATAGGACTGGTGAGGAGGCTTGATGCCCCCTCTTTTGTCTTCCTCCACCCTTGCCCTGCTCCAAGCAGATGATATAGAAAGATAGGACATCAGTAGAATTCTAAGAAAAAAGACTTTATGTTAACCTATTTGTCAGGAACACACAGACAACTTTGATTTCAGTCTTTTAATGGAAGCCAAATTTTCCCCTAATCAGTTTAAAAGAATATCTTTTGGGCACCAGTATAATGAAATACAGTACCCTTTAATTTCTTACAGGTCATTTAGCATCCAATTTTACAGACTTCAAAGGAAGGTTTAATCACACAATGAAGAGAAAGGCTTATAATAAAATGATGTACACTCCTCCCTGCTGCAGCTATGGGGAGGTGAAGAAAGAAGATAAAAAAGCAGGAAAACAAATTAAAGAGAAAAGGCAAGGTGAGAATGAATAGTACTGGAGGCAAAAGGTGAATATGAGGTCAAAGACAAGATAGAATAAGTCTCAAAATCTACGTTATCTGGAATTTGGTTTTGAGTTAGAATCAGGATAAACTTGGTAGTTAGATACAAGAGCTCCAAATTAAATACAATTTAAAAAAAGGAGAAAAGTTGTCTTTTCTTAGATTGCATTTTTTTAAAGATGCTCTAAGTTTTAAGAAAACTTTGCCTGTAGTATCTAGGTCTACTGTATATCTTTTACATCTGTGTTTGTGTGTGTGTGTGTGTGTGTGTGTGTGTGTGTGTGTGTGCATGCACACATCATGACGGTTCAGAAGATATAAAACTCTGATTTTCCTCCTATGTTCAAATCATTGATTCATGCTATTGCTACATGGATAATTTCCAAACTGAGCATTTTCTAAAGAAGAAAACAAACCTATGTCTGCACCTGCAAAAGAAAAGCATCACAGATCACTTTCAGCCTAGTCGTCTCCTACCAAGATTAGAAAATTCTGCTCTGCTTGTTTATCCCATACTGAATCTTGATGATTCACCAGCTCACTCACAGCTGCCAGCTTTTCTATGTTTATATACTCTATATTAAATAATAAGCTAGAACATAGTAAGCATGCTTTCAAAACTGCTAGAATTTATCTTTACAACTGCCTTGAAATTGAAGAAAACTCATAGTTTTGCATTATTAAACCGAGATTTGAACCATGGTGCTAGAGCTCTCTTTTAAAAATCATCCATGTTCACCTTATGACAATAGCCACTTCTTTTGTCTACAGGCCAATTTCAAGAGGATTGTATACTATTCCCACTGTTCCTGTGTTTAAATTAAGTGTTTCTTTGCATAGTTTTTAAGCTTTGGAAACAACCCCGTTTTTTTTTTTTTTCAGGGAAGCGGGTAAAAACATAATAAGGTATTTCTCAACTGACAGCATTCATTCATTCATTCATTCATTCATTCAATACATATTTGCTGAATGAGTGTGTAGGTGTTTGACACTGATAGGAGATATAAAAATAAGTATTGCACTGTGGCTATGTCAGATGTCACCACTGAAAGAAACTGAGGGAAGGATACATGGAACTCTGCACTATTTTTTGCACTTCCAATGACAAGTCTATACTTATTTCAAAATTAAAAGTTTTTTTTAAAAAAATAGGGTGATCAACTCTCCAGGATTCTATCAGTTTTAACATTGAAATTTCCATGTACTGGAAGGCCCCTTTTTAGTACCTGCCAAACTAGGACAGCTGTTTACCCTATAAAATGAAGTAGGCATTGTCTTTGTTTTCAATGATTTCGTATCTAAAGAGAGCATAATAAAATTAACGGGGAAAAAGCACTAATCGGGCAAAACAATGCCTGGTGCATGTGTGACCATGCCCACATGTCTCATCTATAGTAGATATGACAAAAAGATCACAGCTTTTTTCCTGAGCTCAGTCATAGTCTCAGAATCCTTCTCAACCCCATGCTATTCCAGATAGCAACTATCAATGGAATTGGTGACAGAATTAAAATGCATTTGCTATCCCTGCGTTCTCCTATCATACCAATTAATTTTTCAGGCATTTTTACTTTGATGTACAAGCTTAAAAAGAATGCTCCAATTTCTAGGTTATACTCCAACTTGTCTGGTAAAATAATTATTGGGAGTTGCTATATGTGGTTTTGCATTTCTTCTGCAAGATCCTCTCAATATTGTGCAGAGTATTCCAAGATTTATTTGATCACATTTAAAATCACAATCATTCCTGTAGATGGCTTCAAATTACAAGCTATTTCTAAAAGATATACAGATACAGCAGTAAATTATTTTTTTCAATGAAAATGATGCCCAAATTTCATATTACATGGCTTGTAAAACAAATTTGCAAAATAATCACACTCTCCCTTCAGAGTCTGTATACAAAAAAAAACTACAGATAGGCTCATGCACAGATTCTTTTTGTACTTTTTTTTCTTCTATCTATCTTTCAGGCAAATGAATGGGCAAATAACATCTAATCCAAATTTATTAAGTACAGTTGTACTTAATAAGAAGAGAAGGCTCTCATTCTGATATACATATAGTGTTCCAGACTCAAATACAGCTCGTTAACGTCTTTGAACACTTATTGCAGGAAAGTGTTAAATGGTTTTAGAGTCATCGTGGGTTGTGGTCAAAGTCTGGCCCTGCCAATTTCTAGCTATATGATCTTAATCTCTCTGAGACCCAGTTTCTTCACCTATAAAATCATTTAAGTAGTCTCATTGGGTTACTGTGGAATTCAGTAAGAAAATGTGCATAAAATACAATGTATAGTAAATAATAGCATTCATTTCATTATATTATTATTACTTTAGTTACTCTTTTTGATTTTCAATAATAATTAAAATCAAAATTTACATTAGTAGGTCATTAGAAATTATTTTGAAATTTTAATTTCTTTTTTATTATAATTATTTCCATTATCATTCTAGGACTAGTGCTTCTATACTACACAAATATAAATCATTATATTTCAGTAAATATTTGTAAATGTCTGATCAACATTCAAACTGTGTATACACCGCTGAAACACTGCTATTTAGCAATTGCATCACTGTCGAGAGAGTGTATACCTGTCGCCATAATGGCACCAATTGTGAAATAAATTTAATTTTAAATAAAAGATAATTGATTTTCCTATTCTAAACTATAAAAGTTTGAACTGTCTGATATCTCAGAAGTACTTAAGTGGCTAACATTTAGGTGATAACATTTACCTTCAACTTTTAAATTTTTACATTAAACTAACAGAAATGAGATTTTAAAAGAAACACTAAAGGATTGGAATTTTTCCCTCTTAATTTTTTAAACGTGTCCAAGACCCAGAAGATTTTTCATAAATGCTGCTGCCAACGGGCTGAAAGGCAAATATCATTGTATGGAAACTGTACCCATTAAATTCATATATTTGGTAAATGATGTAATTTCTAAGTTATTTAATTCATTAAACCATGAAGTGTTCAATAGTGTGATGGGATTGCATATTTGAAACTGGTTGCCTTTGATTTCATAAGGTATTTGAGATTCATAACTATACACATATGCATATTTAACTGAGTTTAACTCCCCAATAGGCTACTTGGTTTAATTAAGAATATTGAGATGGGAAGAGGTTCTAAAAATATGATTCAATCACAGGCCTCTATTATTAGTTTGAATATGATCTTAAACAGCATATATACAAAGGCTACAAGGACAATTTACAGGCGAACAGACAGGCTAAGTCAGTCTGATCACGTAGGCATTAAAGTTTTCCTCTAACTTGCCCTCAGTTGAAAAAAATCAAAGCAAGACCTGGAATTACCATTGCATTGGTTTCCGTCAACCCAGTTTCACAGTGTCCAGTCATTCTGTGTGTTCTATATTCGGTGCAGCTGTTGTTGTGGCTCTTGAGATGTTAGACTCACTAATAAGTTATTTTCCAGTCTTTTGGCAAGAATGAGGCTATAAGACAAATGGCTTGTCTTGATGTGTTCCAGCTGGAAGTAAATACGTTTTTCCATTGAAAAACAGGTCATTGCCTGAAGGTTTCCAAATTTTGCCTAACTGAGCACTGGATTAGGAGTTAGTAAGGAACCCAATGGTTTTATGTGATTAAGGAAATAGAGGGGCATAGTGATCCAAGCCCCAGGAAGAGGAAAGAACTCTTCATTTCAATCCCAGGTTTCCTCACTAACACATTTTACAACCTTGAAAACACCACTTAGCCTTTGGCTGTACTTCCTTAGCTATGATCTTAATTATTTAATATTTATTGAATACTCATAAACAACTGGTTCTTGAAGAGAACATAACACAAAAACCACTAGCTCTGTTACTCTAGTGTTTATTTTATAAGGACCCCATTAGCAGTATTACATAACCTACCATTTTTTAAATGCATTCTGCACTAGCCTAGAAAAAGATCATTCAATATTTAGAGAATATTCATTAGTAATTTTTCAACTGGATGAAAGAGAGAAGATGGAATTGGCTTACATTTCTGACCCAGCACACAATTCCAAGAAGACCTTGGTCAGAACAAAGTGAAGATTTTAATTCTGATAACTGGAGTCTGCATGATGAAGACAGACAAAGAAAACAGCCAAATATAGGGGCAATTTGAGGTTTTATTTCTTTTTCTTTGACTTAACTGAGTTTTATGTTCTTTTGGTTATCTTGTCAAAGACAAGTTTACAATGAAGCCAAGGAAAAACAGGGCTTTCCCTCCGCAATTGCCTAGAAGAGGCTCTCTTGTGTTAAATGCACACCCCGGTTTCCTTGACCCATGTCATCAAAACATTTCATCCTAATCTAACAAACTGTGTTTGCATAGATAGCACCAGAGGTGCTAAGAACTATTTGAATCTACAACCATGACTAGTCACTGAAATTTGCAATATTCAATGTGATACCATGCTTCTGCAACTTATTCATGGATGTGTATGACTGATCGGTTTTCCCTGCGGTGAGGAACTGTTTTCAACAGCAAATCACATGTGCCAGGATCTTTAAAACAGTTATGCTAGTGCGGATTTTTTTCTTTCTGTTTTGCTTGCAATCCTTTTTTTAAAAAATGAGGTTCCATGATTATTTATCCTAGCCTCAGAAGCAATGGTAAAATGTTATATTTGAAGAGTATGACACAAGTTGAAAATCATTTAATCAGCTAAATCATAAAATCAGCTACCTGTTTTTGGATTCAATAGGTAAGTACCTCCACCACACTACAATACAGAGAAAGATATTTTTCTCATATTTTCTGTGCATGCTTAAATTTTTATAGGAAATCTGCTGTGTAAAGATAGAAATAAATACAGGCAGGAAAGAGTTAAAATATCTGAATGAATACAACTATTTTTGCTTTCAAAATTATATGATTGGAAACCTATCACTTTAATCCTAACTACTTCAAACTGTATGATTATTTGTGCAAGAGCAATACTGAAGAAGTTTACTTTAGTGCTATCTGTGAAAAAAATAACAATAATACTAGATTGCAAAGTTAGTACATTTATCCAGCCCCATTAGATAATAGGAAGTTCCACACCAATATCTTTACTTCTATAAGAGCCTAAACTCCTATTCAACGTCATTTAGTATTTTGCTGACACTTTGTATTAGCGTTGTAAAAATTATTATTGCGCTATGCTTTTATATAGTAGTAATCTCATGAGTATTGGATATGCATTCTGGTTGCCCCTATACTAAAAGGCCCCAGGCTGATAGCCTCAGCCTCATCCACCTTACACCGTGAGCTGTCATTTTTCAGTATTTGGCCCTACCTTAAAACCACCTTTGCTTCTAAGGTAGAGGAGGGAAAATAAGCAAACTCCTTAAAGTTTGGGTTTTGCATTGGTTCTATTTCCACTGAAAGAAGAATTGACAGACAGGAGTCTGAATTATGAAATCATGTAACAGAACAGAAGAGAATTCACAAGTCCACAAATTATGTTTTCTGCTGGAATATATGCCAGCCATTATTTCCTATCTGATCATGGCACAAAATTGTTTTCTGCATTTAGTACTATGATCTTGTCTACCATCTTGTCTTTACCAGACTTCACTCTGCTTTATTCTACCTCTACAGTGTACCAGTGTAATTTTAAACCCTAACCCTGTATATTCAAAGTTCTGCTTACCTTTCTGTGGACATCTGGTAGCCCTATAGATATAATTTCCTATTCTGGTCATACAGGTCTTTGATGAAATGATGACACTTTTACTAGGCTCAAGCCCAGTTCATTTTGAATACAGGTATAACTAGTAACTATAGCTTCTAATGTTAAAGAAGATCCTTTGTAAACCTCATTAGAGAACCTTTAATCCTATAATACCCTGACATACGAGAGCACTCCCTTCTTAGCCTCTCATTTAGTCCAATGAGCCAAGACAGGCCTCCCTGATAAACGTTACCACCACCTCAGCACACAGTGTAACAGAGCCAAGGAAATTCCAAACTGCTATTCTTCACCCATGTGAGAGAAATACTTTATGACCTCTAAAGTCAGCTTTTGTCCATTAATACAGTTCTCTGACAATGTTCAACACATTTACTCATGGTGGATTTGGCTCTTGGCTCAATGAGATCTAAAGGAAGTTAACTCAAAACACAGAAGGGCCATTTTTATCGCTTATTTCGGTGGGAACCTAGAGAACTTGCTTAGGAATGCAAGTCCTATAGCCCACAGTACTCAAACTGTCACTGACACACACTGCAAGTTCACAGACTGGCAAAGACCACTTGGTCCTCTCAGTTTCCCCTTAGGGGAGTCAAATCTGTTTGTCCTACAGCTGTGCAGAGATATATTTTAATAGTAGCACTATTCTTTAAAATTAGTGTCTGTTTCATGACTAAATTTACAGGATTGTGTGTGACCATTAAATCAATATTCTCCTTTGCAGCATGTGGTACTCACTTAACTTTCAAAAGTTAAGGTTCCTTTAAAACCCATATTATTTTTCTCTTCCAGAACAGCCAGTCAGTTAGAACTGTTAGAATCACCCTCAAACGATTATATTTTATAATGTGTTTTCACATTGAGCAAAGGCAGAAGTGGGGAAATGAGCCAAAATCTCTTCATCCAGATGAAACATAAAGAAACCTAATTGAAGAGGTCATTTATCCAGAGAACAGGGCTGCTTCAGAGAGCTTAGATCAGAGCCCATCCTTTGGCGACCTACAGAGTCTGCTCTGTCTTCACCTGGGGTCAGTGTGTGCCAGGGGTCAAACCTGAAACTGAAAAGTAGAATAATTATCCATTCAGCACCCGACTCCACATCGCGAAATGCCCCACTAAATTATGCCTGGGTGATCAGAAACAATATCCAGGTGCCCCAGGTGCCCCTCCTGCTGAATACCTTCCCTGTCCACCTGCTTCTCTCTTAAGCCCCGGGGCAGCCCATGAGATGGCCAAGGTTGACTTCATCTCTCTGCTTTCCCTTGGTTTCTCTGTCGCTAAAGAATGGAAAATCTTTCTTTCAATGCTAACACCGCTCCCCACTTTTCTGTCTGTTTTCTCCCAAGCAATGTAATTCGAGCTTAAATGCAAACAGTCACTCACTCTTTTTTTGCCCCTGTTGCTTAAAAACTGAAAGGAGGAAACAAAGGCTTGCTTGAACTTTGGAGATTAATACCTCTTCTGGTCTCAGCTGTCAGATTTATTTCTTCTTTGTAGCTAAATCAGGTCATTATGCTACAAATCTTTATTCTGGATGAAAGATTTAAATCTGCACAGAATTTGGGGACTTGGGAGAGGGGAGCATAATAAGCCATACATAGTAATTGGCTGTAGTTTTATCTGGATGTTTGTATAGAGGCTGCCATCAAATTCTGATAAACTTTTCCTGACCCCTTTCACTTTCCAGAATCCCTGGGAATCCCAGCAACCAACTGCCATTGTCCCCACACTCAGACTTTTGTGCTCAATTATAAACTCTCTCCACATCTAAGACGTCATGTTCCCACACAGCTACTTTAAACAATCAAAGAAATTAAAAGATCTTTTGGGTTGCTTTGTAATAATAATAGTCATAAGAAATGTTTCCGTAACTCAAGCATTTGTCCTTGGCATGTTCTAAATTATTTCTTCAGAATTTTCTTAAAGGCAGTCATAATGGAAGGCTTAGAGATTCTATTCAGCTGCTTTAAAATCAAAACCAAAGAACAGTGGTGGCAGCACTAGTCTGAAAAGCCATTAAGTCATCAAAATCGCCATTCAGTAAACTAGCTTTGAAACAGATGTTGCCCCCATCATCTTTATTCAGAGAACCAAGAAGGGGACATTGACTATATTAATAAAGATAATAAAGCCACCAACCTAAAGTCAGCAATGCCTTTATACAGACTCTTTAGGCAGACTCACTAAATGGTCCTGAAGCCCCCATCATAGTCTTCGCTTGACGTAACAACGTCTTATTTTCTCAGCATTTCCGGGGATGAAAGAATGATGGTTAGCATTGAGCCCTAAATCGGGATACTCATGCTGTGCCTACAGAAAAATGAGAGTAGAAACTCCCACATAGGCCTGTGAGGCTGAATGGAGGCCACATTTGTTCAGGAGCACCAAGTGCAAATCCAGATCTCAGCAGCGCCTTCTGTGCACAAGTCTCCCAGAAGCAGCAGTCACCCGAATTCTATGTGAATGGGTCCTCTGGAGCTGAGCAAAGCAGCGGCCCTGGATTTGGGACCTTTCGAATATGTCCATTGGCCACATGGTTAATCATATTTCTTCCTAACTGTAAAGAGGTTCTCTTTTCAGTTGTTTCAAGAACAGTCTACTCCTGTGAAGGAGGAAAGGTGGAGCTTGTCAAGGAGCAGGAGGAAATGCTCTTGGGTCAAAGTACTTATGTCAAAAGTCCTGTGAAAGCTGTTGGGATCCTGCCATAAACGTCTGAAATCCTGACTGAGACAAAGGCTAGAAACTAGGGCTGACCCTGCGCATAACCTCAAGGCCCCATCTGACAAAATTATCTTTGACCTGGTCCTGTCATCATGTCTGAAATTGTTCCCTCTAAAGACCTCATCCTTGTTAAGTGTGTCTCCTTCAGAAGGTCCCTATTTAAATGCTAATGTTTTGCTCACCCAATATCAGTCATTAGTTTATCACATTAGCCTCAGTCACCCTGGGAAAATGGAACTTGGTCGGGTAAGCACTAATGAAAGGCAAGGTGAAAGGGATGTTCCAGAACATGTGTGGGAAGTGGAGAGGAGAGTGGTGGTGGGTAAGCAGAGTGTTCTGGGGTCAGAGCAGGAGTGACAGGCAATCTGTGTCGTAAGTGGGGTGCACACACGCCTCCTGGAGGAAGATGCTAAAAGGAAGATGAGGGGAAACCTTAATCAAGCCTTATCTCTATCGTAGTTTTGTCTACGGCTGGTCCTTGTTGGGGCTAAGCAACTCAAATAAACAAGAGAGAGGATATAAACCCACATCCTAACAAAAAGAGATGGTCAAACAGTTCTGATGCTTCCAGAAGAAACAGCCCAACTGGGAATCTGAAACACACATTTGCTCCTTGCCATTCAAGATTATCCACAGAAAACTAGGCCATCTCTATTTGACAGAATGACAGCTATTCCCACAGTGGCTTTAAGATGTTATTTGAAAATCAGATTATTTATTTTTTTAAAGGTAACATCCATTGTCAGGCTTGTTTTTCTTTCAGTTAATCTAAATGGGAACATCCTTATCTGCAAGGACACAGATACCTTTTTGTGGAGCTTCCTGCAATATACAAATGTTTCATGGTAATGATCTTTCTGGTTAAGTCAGGATGTTCTGTACTACAAAAGCCTATATGTACTAACAACATGGGTTAGATGTAGAAAAAGATGATTCCTTAGGTGCCTACAAGAACGGAATTGCACAAAATGGCATAATATTTGTGCAAAACTATTTTTGAAATATATTTAAAATCCAACTTGTTTTCTTAATTTTTAAAAATGATGCTTATTCTTAACATGCCTAAATGTCTCCCAGAGGGGAAAGTGGTCTATGAAAAAGCTTTTGATCTTCATTCATTTTCAAGCATCTGCAAATTAAAGGACCTGTTGGGAAAATATTCTGCTCATTTGTTGGCTGAGAGGCACTTTCGTTTTCCATGGGAAGAAAGACATTTGGAGAAATCTCCTTAAATTTAGGAAATAGCAATCTCCCCATGCATACAGGAAAATGTGATTTCCGAGGTATTTTCCACTGGCTTTACACTGGAAGAAAAGTTTCAGAATACTCAATTAATAAGGCAGAAACACATGTCCCTCAAGGTATACCTGTGTCAAAGAAGGCATCTTTACACTTAATGGCATTACCATAATACCCTGGAGATGGGGGATGTTTGAGGATGAAGGTGAGGAAGTTGGCATCTGGGCAGAAGACAGATGACCCAATGGGATAGAATTGAGTAGTGTTGGTAAAAATAAAGCTTTCTGGTAAAATTGACACGGATCTGAACTCTAGTTCTAACACTTTCTAGTAACGGTGAGGCCAGAGAAATCACCTAATCTCTCTGGGCTTGTTACACTATCTGAAAAATGTGCACAAAAATAGTCTCTCTTTAATAAAATTTCCAGTAACGTTAAAATGAGATAATTTCTATAATGGTAATGCATAGATAATACACAGTGCCTGGCAGGCAGTAAGCATACCAGAAATGACAATAATCTGTCACATCAATTTTTCATCCTTGAAATTTTAGGCTATGCCTATATCAACCCCATGATAAGAACATTCTTGGTCATGACAATTTTGTACAATGAGATAGGCTGAAGTTAGGAAACCATTTATATAGAAACAATATAAGCATCTAGATAGTGTATACTCTTGTAGGTGAGTTCTCTTAGCCACATATAAAATATCTGAGTCAGTCATTGCACCAAGCTCTGGAAAAGTGCTGGGAATACATAAACATAAGCACTGGATCTAGAAAAAGTCAAGTCTTTTAACCAGTGGCTGCTCAGGAGGCCAAACCCATGAACCAAAATCAGTCAATCAATAAGAAGAACAGAGACCACTCAAAAAGGTTACTGTCATGTGTGGCTGAATCCCTTATTTTTAGCTAGCATCCTGCAGACACCTTAACAGAAAATTCTGATTCAGTCATTCCTCTTCCTATTAAAAATTTCCATCTGTTAACATAAAGAACTTTTGTTGGCCCTGTGATTCATTCACTAAACACCACCAAATATACAGAACTCCATTGGTGTACCTTGTTCAAATCTTGTAGAGTTTTAGACATGCCTAAATCATAAAGAAAAATTATAAAATCCATTTCCCATAATTTTACATATTAGGAACTAGGCTGCAGAAAGGCTAAGCACTTCACCTGAGGTTAGAAGGCTAAGAACTTCACCTGACGTTACTGGCAAAGCTGGTATTAAAGAGACATGACACCTGAGACTCCATCCAGTTCTCTTTTTACTATTCACATATGACTTATAAGGAAGACAAGAAGCCTGCATCTTTTCTAATTCCAAAGCACAAGACTCAAAGGGAAGATTTCCAAGGGGAGTTGCAAATAAGACCACTTTAGTGAAACCAGCAGTTTTATCCATTGTTTATTAAAACAAATCAAGTCATGCTACTTTATTAACTTCAGAAAGCTGAATATACTCTGTTCTAATAATAACATAAAAGAGTAGGAAACTATTTAAGCAATGAGAAAAGCCAGGCCGTGCAGTATCAGTGATTAATGCACAATTGGAAAGCAGGGAAAACAGCTGAATTTCACTGATGCACTCAATGAAGGCATTGACTAGTAAATGACAATATTAACAGCCCAGTTAAAGATGTAAAAGTTTTCCTTTAACAAATTGGTAGGCCCAAAGTGAATCTGATTTTTAACTATAAAGCTTTTTCAGAAAACATTTTTTGTTTTTTATATAAATATGTGTAAGAAACCCTATACATATATGTATAATATACATACATATACATATAATATACATATATACATATAATATACATATGTAATATACATATATACACATAATATACATATACAGATATTATACATGTATACATATACATACGTGTATAATATGCATCTATACATATAATATACATATATACACATATATGTATATGTATATTATACATATATACATATAATATACATATATGCATAATATACATCTATACATATATGTATAGGGTTTTTTTAGGTTTTCTCCAGTCACCCCTGTTCCTTACTCAATTATATTCATGAGGTCTGTTGAGGCCTATACACACACACACACACACACACACACACACACACATGCACGCACACCCTTTTCCCTATTCTCTCATTTCTGCCAGAAATTGTATACTGTGCTAATTTCAATAGTATTTCTACAAGAACAGTTGCCTTTTTTTTTTCTCTCTCTCTCTCTCTCGTTTTTTAATTCTGGTTTGTAGTCAAGGAGGGAGAAGTCAGGGGTCTCTCTATGTAGGGTGAAGAACTACTCTGCTAGTTCTCAGAGCTGGGAAGGTGTCTTTAGGAGGCTGAAGAGAATTGAAACATCAAGCAAGAATTTTTCTGTTCTCGTTCAGTCTGAAAACCAATATAGAATTGGAAACCTTGCTTCACGCTTCCTTACCCCAGTATCTGCAAAGCTCACATAGCACCCTATAATTCAAACAGAGAATGAGATGGCCTGGGGGCGTTGTGTGAACGAGTCAGGAGCCAGGCAAGGCAGACTGAATTCAAGCTTTGCTGGTACTGATGACAACCGTTAGCTTCCACTATTTCTGTCTTTTCCATGCTTGCTATCTCATTATGTCACATCTTGAAAATGCAGCAAGAGAAAATTCCATTTCAGCTCCAATAATAGAAATGGGTAATATTTACCACTTTAACAGATTGTGCTGTGTTGTGAATGAAGGCTGCCTCTTCAGTCACATCATATAGATGAAGTTTCTTCAGCAATAGTGGAGCATATGGGAATTAGAAAACTAAGTATACTATGAGAGCAATGTGATTTTAAGAAAGTAATTTAATCTAAATCGTCATGTTAAATGGAAATCTCACCCTTAAAAAATGTATGTTGGAAAAGCAACTAAATGTCTAAATAGAGGGGAAAGGCAATTTTAAAATGTTATTTTAAAGTATATTAGTGACACCAAATCCTACTCTATTGAAAAATCAGATCGTTTCCCAAACAAAAGCATAGTATATACATTTATTAATAGCAATATGCTATATTGGTCAAAAATAGAAGAATATGCCAAGACGTCCTTGAATCACATATGAAAGCAAAATGACTGAATTGTATTCTATATAAACCACAGCCAATATAGAAGAGCAACAAGAAACAATGTGAATGAAGATTTGAATAAGGGTGTCCAAGGAGAAACTCTGCATCTTCTCTGCCTAGAGTTTCTCACTGTTTTAAGTCCACGAGTGACTGCAAATTTCAGATTGCCACCATGATCAGGAATGTGCTTTCCCATCAGTATTCAACTAGGATGTTGCATGTGGACTGTCACCTTGAGAAAATCAGGAATGCTTTGAGCACATCAGAAATAATTCACTTTTTTCTGTGTCACAGCAGAGGACAGACAACCAATGTCAGCTAGCGAAAAGTGCAGCAGTCTGCTGGGACAAAAAATGAGCCTGTTTGATAAGGTGCAGTCAATCTGCAGAAAATAAACTTTTTGATATACCAGAGCAATTGATTATAGTCTGTGTCAATTAATATCCAACGAACCTGTATTGTGCCATATGTGTCCCAACAGCTGAGTAGGGGCTGCCTAGGTAGCACCTGCCTTAGATCCCCTCTACATCACCATCCTCATGGTGGATCTCTCATGAGAAATGTGGGGTAAGCGGGGCAATGGAAGATGGGGATACCCCCATCTTATTTTTGACCCTGGTCCCCTGCAGCCCTGTTTTCTGCATCTTCCCTCAATAGTTTCAGCCTTCCTACATCTCTGGTATAACATAGTGAGCAATGAAATCTTGTCTGTCTATTGAATCTTAGAAAAGAGTTTTGCTGTCATGATACACAGGCATTCTGGCAGAAAATTTGTAGATGTCTACACAAAAATCTGTGAATGTGTGTATCATTTTTTTACAAACTATGTTATCCCACATATTTTAAATGCACCATAGTTGAAATTTAAATGCCAAATTGCCTAGGTAGCACATACTGCCAAATATGCCTTAAATAGATATAGAACTATGTTATTTATAACCTACAAAACACCATGAAAAAAACCTCATTTTCCTAAGTGTAAAGTGTGGAAGCTAGGATGAAAGAATGTTTCGCTTGATTTATAAGCTTTAAAAATATTAAAAATAAGTCACCCAAAACTAAAGATTTGTGAATGTGTACACCATTTTTAAAATTTCTTTCAGGGGATACAAAAGCAAAGTATTTGAAGAACATGGAATTTTGCCCTACTGTGAACATCAGATCTTTTCCAGGAGCAAATCATTTTTCAAGAGTAAAAAATATTTCAAAGGCTATGACTGAATGTCTAAGAGGAGTAGGGAAGAACTACCCAACAAAGGAAAAGGGATGTGGTGGAGAGATGAAGGTAAAGAGAATGCAGATGAAGCTGCCTATTTCATCATTTTGCCTATGGATGGAAATAGCTGCTATGAGGATGCTCACTGCAGACACCCTGCAACGGGAAGTGAAATTGACCCAGGGCCCACCTGCTGTTTTATGAAATCCTTCTCAGTGTTGAAGGCTCCACTCCTCACAGGCAGCTGCCTGGCAAGGACGAGGTATAGCAAGCAGTTCCTGGCAGACACGGGGCCCCTGTATTGTCCACCTTGATCTGAAGGACTCCTCAAAGGTTTTGTCAAACTTCCTTATACTACTGGGCAGTCTAGGACACTTCCGCTCAACCTCTCTCCCTCTTTCACTCGGAGCCAGACTTGACTCATGGACTGACAATTATCCAAGCTATACCTGGCTCCCTCTCTGTTTCCTTTCACAAGTATTTCCTCTAATAAAATCCTTGCACATTCAATGCCACGAGAAAGTACACAAGTAGCCTAAAAGACTGAAAGCATTTCTGTCTCCTGCAAGCTCTATTTTGCCTATATATATATATATACAGCCTCCAGAGGTTTCTCCCATTTTTCTCCAGGAAAACTGCATGGACTTTAAAAAATTCATCTTAGTAAATTTCCCCAACAGGCCAACTACTCACTCCTATCTGGAAGAAAATATTTCTGAACTCTTTGTAAAAGCAGTCCAATCATAATGAGACAGTTTGTGCAGAGACAGTTTATGCAGTCAGTTAAATACTCAGCAAATGTTGGAAGCTAGGTTTTGGTTGAGGATGCCTTTTTAAAACAAATATTTTAAAGCTTATAAATCAAGTGAAATAATCTCTTTCATCCTACCTTCCACACTCTACACTTAGGAAAATTAGGCTTTTCATGGTATTCTGTGGGTTATAAATAGCATAGTCCTTGTCTATTTAAGGCATATTTGGCAGTACGTGATACCTAGACAATTTGGCATTTAAATTTCAACTATGGTGCATTTAAAATATGCAGGATGACATAAGACAAAAGCTAGGCTTCTAAGCTTTGGCTTTTTTATGACTGATATTTAAAATAATGTATCAAGAGGTTAATACCCCCACTTGAAATTTTCTCTATGTCTATCTACACACAATTGGTTTGACTGTTACGACTGTCAAGATAAATTAGAAAAGAGTCGAGCCAATTGTGTCTTTAGACACAGCTTTAAATATCCCTGCCATAGATGAAAAATGAAAAGGTTAAACTGGAAAATTCTAAGGTTTCCTCCAGCTTTAATAACACAGGATTCTATAATTCTATGGTTTAATGCAGTCAGATATGTTTAGAGTTCTCCCTCCCCAACTACATGAGTTCCTTTTACCTGAAATCTAAGTATAATGGAATTTCCTTCTCTAAACATTTTCAGCAACTATGAAGATTCCAGTTCTAATATGTGGGAATTGCTGGGAACCTCCTGTACCAGCCTCAATCAGATGATCAGGGACCACAACGTTGGCTCCCTGGCTTTGACACATTTGTTCTCTAAGTCTTGCTCTTCCTATCTTATTTTCTTTCTAGGTCCTTAAGTTCTCTCACCAAAAAATTAATAAAAGTTTGAGAAACTCTTCTACCATGAGGATTTTAGAAACTTAGCCCTTGTGGGTGAAATGGAATTTCTGAATTCTGAATATCTGTAAATGAAGGGGAAATGTTTTTTTCCCTCTTTTCAAAGTACTCAAATTCTCTTCAAAGCTACCTTTTTTCCTAATTCCATATAAATTATTGTTCTATAAAAACTAAAACAAACCATTGTTTATTACTTTTCTCTCAACAAAAACTGTATCTCAGAAATCAGTTGAATTTAATATCAAAATTTTAATAGGACAAATTTTTTATAATATGTACCATTTTTCATGGCAAATTGATTAGCAATGTTAACAGGATCTTGCTCTAGGTTCTACAAATAATACAGTTATTCTTTACCTTAATTATGTGATTTTGTCCAAAATCATCAGGCAAACAATGCTTTTTATTTCTTCATAGATTTTATCACCTGTGGACAGTTAGTTTTGTTGATTAAAGAACTGCACTAATGAAACCAAGGTTAGAAATACCTTCTTCATTAGCCAGTTATCCTCTCTTAGTTTTAAGACAAAAGACTTCATCTAAAGTCAGTTGTGGTCTTCAATTTATGCTGTGGGTCACAACAAGGATTAAGTAAAAGACTGTTACATTTTTAGCTATTTCCTTCATGTAAATAAATACTTTAATTTTAACTATGACTTATTTCAAACATATATAAAACTATAGATAATAATGTAACACACTGCAATGTCCCCTTTCCTCTAATTTAACAACTGTTGTTATTTGACAATATTTGCCTCAGATATTTGTAAAATAAAATCTAGCAAATACAAATTAATAAAATGTTGGAGATACTGTTTCTTCACTTCCTAAAAGACCCACCACAACACTATGTACCCTTCCTGTCCATATTTTTCATCTTTAACTACATATATATATATATATATATATATATATATATATATATACACACACACATTGTTTTCATGTATTTTTATGATTCACCTAAATTTTACCATACCATATCCTTTTACAACTTGGGTTTTCCCACTCAACATTATAATTTGCAGTATATTCACTTTGAGACAGATAGATCTAATTTATTCATGATAAATGATATTTAGTATTCTATTAAATTCAGTTTAATTTCTCCATTTCTCTATTCTTGAACAATTATGTTTGTTCAAGTTTTGCTAATACAACAATGCTGCACTACCGTATTTAAGAATGTCTCCTCATTGAAGAATTCAACAAGGATATACAGCTTAAAAATGGATTTGCTGCCTTGTAAGTTATACACATTTTAAACTCTAAGTTAAATACTGTTAAATTACCCTTCAAAGTGGAATTACCTAATAGTAACCATTTTTGACAGTTTCTGTATTTCCACGGTATGGCCAAGACTTCATATGATCAGAGGATTTAAGTTTTGCCAATCTGCTGGTTATGGAATGCTGTCCCATTTTGTTTTAATTTTAATCTCCCCTAATGATTAATGAGGTTGTGCAACACTTTATGTTTTAAAAGATTTATTCTTTAATTCACTGACTCTTCATGTTCTTTATTCCTTCTCTGTTGAAATGTTTCCTTTTCATTGTTTTGTAGACTTCTATTTAATAAGTATTTTGTTTACTAATCCTTTACTGGTTGCTTGTATTACACATGTCTTCTGTTAGTCTGTGCTTTATCATTGTATGGTCTTTTATTCACATAGACCTTTTCTATTTTAAATGATTAAAGTTATCAATCTTTTTAAAGTCTGTGCTTTTTGAGTCTAGTATGACAATTCTTTCCCTACCCTTAAAGATCACAAAGCTGTTTTGGCTGGGCACAGTGGCTCATGCCTGTAATCCCAGCACTTTGGGAGACTGATGGTGTTGGATCACTTGAGGTCACCTTGGTCAACAGCATGAAATGCCATCTCTACTAAAAATGTAAAAACTAGCCAGGTGTGGTGTCAGGCACCTGTAATCCCAGCTATTTGGGAGGCTGAGGCAAAACAATCACTTGAACTTGGGAGTTGGAGGTTACAGTGAGCTGAGATCTCACCACTGCACTCTAGCCTGGTTAATAGTGAGATCTTGTCTCAGAAAAAAGGACCTTTTAATGAATGATTGGATAATGACATTTATGGGCTTTGTCAGAGAATCATACAGGCTTTTTACTAGTCAAGACTCTTGGTTGAGAGTTTAGATCCAAGATGGATGAATAGGAATAGCTCTGGAGAGCAGTTCCCAGCAAGAGCCAGTGCCACAGGTTTCTGCACAAAAACTCACACAAATCTGGGCAGCTATTTCAACTGGCACCTGGAATACCCAGGAGAGAGAGCCACCCATTCACTGAAAAAGAGGGGACTGAAAAAGGGAGCCAAGTGATCTGGCAGGTCCCACCCCCACGAAGACAGGCAATCTGAAACTCTCTGGATTGAGAGTTTGGCAGTAAGCACAGCTGGACCTGGGACAGTCCCGCTGAGTGGGGAAAGGGCATCTGCCATTACACCAAGGCAGTCCGCCATTACCAAGGAAATCCACCATTACTGAGGCAGTCCACCATTACTGAGACAGTCTGCCATTACTAAGGCAGACTGCCATTACCAAGGCAGTTCTAACTGTACCTCTGTTAAAAAAAAAAAAAAAAAAAAAAAAACCTCAAGGAAGTTTACACAGCAGCTGGGCAGAGTCTGCAGCAGCTCAGCAAAGCCTCTGATGGCAGACTGTGACTAGGCTACCTCCTTGCTGGGCAAGCTATATCTAAAAAAAGGCAGCAGCACATCAGGAACTTATAAATAAAGCCCCACCTTCCTAGGACAGAACACCTGAGAAAAAAGGTGGTTATGAGTTCCACCGCAGCAGACTTAAACCTACCTGCCCAGCAGCTCTGAATGGAGCAACAGAGCTCCCAGCACAGCACTTAAGCTCCTATAAGAGACAGACTGTCTCCTGAAGCAGCCGATGACCCCCATATATCCAAAGAGACAGCTGATAAAGGAGAGCTCAGGCTGACATCTGGCAGGTACCCACTGGGATGAAGATAAGAGAAGAAGAAACTGGCAGCAAACCTTACTGTTATGCAGCAACCCTTACTGTTATGCAGCCCTCTCAGGTGATCCCCAGGCAAGCAGGGTCTGGAGTAGACCTCCAGCAGTCCTGCAGCAAAGGGACCTGATCATTAGAAGGAAAACTAAAAAACAGAAAGAAATAGCTTCAACATCAACTTAAAGGACATCCACTCAGAGACCCCATTCGAAAGTCACCAATTACAAAGACCACAGGTAGATAAAGCCACTAAGATGGGAAGAAACCAGAGCAAAAAGGATGTAAATACCAAAAACCAGAATGCCTTTCCTCTTCCAAGTGATCACACTGCTCACCAGCAAGGGAACAAAGATGGATGGAGAATTAGTCTGATGACCTGACAGAAACTGGCTTTAGAAGGTAGGTAATAACAAACTTCTCTGAGCTAAAAGAACATATTCTAATCCAATGCAAAGAAACTAAGAACCTCGAAAAAATGTTAGACACGATGCTAACGAGAATAAACAGCTTGGAAAATAATATGAATGAATTGATGGAGCTGAAAAACACAGCAAGAGAACTTCCCAAAGCAAACACAAGTTTCAATAGCCAAATCGACCAAGCACAAGAAAGTATATCAGAGATTAAAGATCAACTCAATGAAATAAAATGAGAAGGCAAGATTAGAGAAAAAAGAGTGAACAGACATGAACAAAGCCTCCAAGAAATATGGGATTATGTGAAAAGACCTAATGTACATTTGACAGGTGTACCAGAATGTGACAGAGGGAATGAATCCAAGCTGGAAAACACTCTTCAGGATATTATCCAGGAGAACTTCCCCAACCTAGCAAGGCAGGCCAAGATTCAAGTCCAAGAAATACAGAGAACACCACAAAGATACTTCTTAAGAAGAGCAACCTCAGCAAACCACACTGCCAGGTGTGTACCTATGCAACAATCTTGCATGTTCTTCACATGTACCCCAAAACCTAAAATGCAATAAAAAAATGCAAAAAAAAAAAAAAGAAGAGCAACCTCAAGGCACATAATTGTCAGATTCACCAGGGTTGAAATGAAGAAAAAAATCCTAAGAGCAGCCAGAGAAAAAGGTCAGATTACTCACAAAGCAAAGCCCATCAGACTCACAGTGGATCTCTCAGCAAAAACAAGCCAGAAGAGAGCAGGGGCCAATGTTCAGCATCCTTAAGAAGAAGAACTTTCAACCTAGAATCTTACATCCAGCCAAACTAAGTTTCATAAGCAAAAGAGAAATAAAATACTTTACAGAAAAGTAATTGCTGAGAGATTTTTGTCACCACCAGGCCTGCCTTACAAGAGCTCCTGAAAGAAGCACTAAACATGGAAAGGAACAACCTGTACCAGCCACTCCAAAACATACCAAATGGTAAAGACTGTTGACACAATAATGAAACAACATCAACTAATCAGCAAAACAATGAGCTTAAATCAAAATGGCAGGATCAAATTCACACATAACAATATTAACCTTAAATGTAAATGGGCTAACTGCCCCAATCAAAAGACACAGACTGGCAAATTGGATAAAAAGTCAAGACCCATTGGTTTGTTGTATTCAGGAAACCCATCTCAGGTGCAAGTACACACACATAGCCTCAAAATAAAGGTATGGAGGAAGATTTACCAAGCAAATGGAGAGCAAAAAAAAAAAGCAGGACTTGCAATTCTAGTCTCTAATAAAATGGACTTTTAACCAACAAAGATCAAAAGAGACAAAGAAGGACATTACATAATGGTAAAAGGATCAATGCAACAAGAAGAGCTAATGATCCTACATATATATGCACCCAATACAGGAGCACTCAGATACATAAGGCAAGTTCTTAATGACTTGCAAAGAGACTTAGACTCCAACACAATAATAGTGGGAAACTTTAACACTCCACTGTCAATATTAGACAGATCAACAAGACAGAAAATTAACAAGGATATGCAGGATTTGAACTCAGATCTGGACCAAGCTAACCTAACAGACATCTACAGAACTCTCCACCCTAAATCCACAGAATATACATTCTTCTCAGCACCACATCACACCTACTCTAAAATTGATCAAATAATTGGAAGTAAATCACTTCTTAGCAAATGCAAAAGAATGGAAATCATAACAGTCTCTCAGACCACAGTGCAATCAAATTAGAACTCAAGATTAAGAAACTAACTCAGAACTGCACAACTTAATGGAAACTGAACAACTGGCTCCTGAATGTCAACTCCATAAACAATGAAATGAAGGCAGAAATAAAGATGTTCTTCAAAATCAATGAGAATGAAGACACAACATACCAGAATCTCTGGGACACATTTAAAGCAATGCTAGAGGGAAATTTATACCAATAAATGCCCACATGAGAAGTGAGGATAGATCTAAAATCAACACCCTATAATCAAAATTGAAAGAGCTAGAGGAGCAAGATCAAAAAAACTCAACAGCTAGCAGAAGACAAGAAATAACTAAGATCAGAGCAGAACTGAAGTAGATAGAGACACAAAAAAAAACCTTTAAAAAAATCAATAAATCCAGGAGCTGGTTTTTTGAAAAGATCAAAAAAATAGACTACTAGCCAGATTAATAAAAAAGAAAAGAGAGAAGAAGAAATAGATGCAAAAGAAAAAGATAAAGAGGATGATATCACCACTGATTCCAGAGAAATACAAACTACCATCAGAGATTACTACAAACAACTCTATGCACATAAACAAGTACACGTGGAAGAAATGGATAAATTCCTGGACATTTGCACCATCCCAAGCCTAAACCAAGAAGAAGTCAAAACGCTGAATAGACCAATAACAAAGTCTGAAGTTGAGGCAGCAATTAATAGCCTACCAACCGAAAAAAGCCCAGGTCCAGATGGGCTGACAGCTGAATTCTACCAAACGTACAAGGAGGAGCTGGTGCCCCTCCTTCTGAAACTATTCCAAACAATCCAAAAGGAGGGAATCCTTCCCAAATCATTTTATGAAACCAACATCGTCCTGATACCAAAACACGGCAGAGACTCAACAAGAAAAGAAACCTTCAGGCCAATATCCCTGATAAACATAGATGCAAATATCTTCAATAAAATACTGGCAAACCAATTGCAACAGCACATCTAAAAGCTTATCCATCACAATCAAGTAGGCTTCATCCTGGGGATGCAAGTCTGGTTCAACATACACAAGTCTATAAATGTAATCCACGATATAAACAGAACTAAAGACAAAAAAAACACATAATTATCTCAATAGATGCAGAGTCACCTTCAACAAAATTAAACCATGCTTTATGCTAAAAACTCTCAATAAACTAGGTATTGATGCAATGTATCTCAAAATAATAAAAGCTATTTATGACAAACCCACAGCCCTGAATGGGCATACTGAATGGGCAAAAACTGGAAGCATTCCCTTTGAAATCTGGCAGTAGACAAGTTTGCCCTCTCTCACTACTCCTATTCAATATAACATTGGAAGTTCTAGCCAGAGAAACCAGGCAAGAAAAAAAAACAATAAAGTGTATTCAATTAAGAAAGGAGGAAGTCAAATTGGCTCTATTTGCAGATGACATGATTGTATATTTAGAAGACCCCATCGTCTCAGCCCAAAACCTCCTGAAACTTATAAGCAACTTCAGCAAAGTCTCAGAATACAAAATCAATATGCAGAAATCACAAGCATTCCTATACACCAATAACAGACTAACAGAGAGCCAAGTCAGGAGTGAACTCCCATTCACAATTGCTACAAAGAGAATAAAATACCTTGGAACACAATTAACGAAGGATGTAAAGGACCTCTTCAAGGAGAACTACAAACCACTGCTCAAGGAAATAAGACACACAAACAGGTGGATAAACATTCTATGCTCATGGTTAGGAAAAATCAATATCATGAAAATGGCCGAACTGCCCAAAGTAATTTATAGATTCAATGCTATCCCCATCAAGCTGTCACTGACCTTCACAGAACTGGAAAAAAACACCTTGAACTTCATATGGAACCAAAAGAGAGCCTGCATAGCCAAGACAATCCTAAGCAAAAAGAACAAAGCTGGAGGTATCATGCTACCTGACTTCAAACTATACTACAGGGCTACAGTAATCAAAACAGCATGGTATTGGTACCAAAACAGAGATATACACCAATGGAACAGAACAGAGGCCTTGGAGACCATGCCACACATCTACAATGATCTGATCTTTGACAAACCTGACAAAAACAAGCAAGAGGGAAAGGATTCCGTTTAATAAATGGTGTTGGGAAAACTAGCTAGCAGTGTGCAGAAAGCAGAAACTGGACCCCTTCCTGACACCTTACACTAAAATTAACTCTAAATGGATTAAATACTTAAACATAAGACCTAACACCATAAAAACCCTAGAAGAAAACCTAGGCAAAACCATTCAGGACATAGGCATAGGCAAGGACTTCATGACTAAAACACAAAAAGTATTGGCAACAAAAGCTAAAATAGACAATGGGATCTAATTAAACTTCAGAGCTTCTGTACAGCAAAAGAAACAATCATTAGAGTGAACCAGCAACCAACAAAATGAGAAAATATTTTTGCAATCTATCCATCTGACAAAGGGCTAATATCCAGAATCTACGAAGAACTAAAACAGATTTACAAGAAAAAAACAAAACCATTCAAAAGTAGGCAAAAGATATGAACGGACACTTTTCAAAAGAAGACAGATATGAGGCCAACAAACATATGAAAAAATGCTCATCATTACTGGTCATTAGAGAAACGCAAATCAAAGCCACATTGAGATACCATCTCATGACAATTAGAATGGCAATCATTTAAAAAATCTGGGACAGGTGCAGTGGCTCACACCTATAATCCCAGCACTTTGGGAAGCCGAGGCAGGTGGATCACGAGGTCAAGAGATTGAGACCATCCTGGTCAACATGGTGAAACCCCGTCTCTACTAAAAATACAAAAATTAGCTGGGCATGGTGGTGCAGCCTGCAGTCCCAGCTACTCAGGGGGCTGAGATAGGAGAATTGTTTGAACCCAGGAGGCAGAGGTCGTGGTGAGCTCAGATCACACCATTGCACTCCAGCCTGGGTAACAAGAGTGAAACTCAGTCTAAAAAAAAAAAAAAAAAAAAAAAAAAAAAAAAAATCTGGAGACAACAGATGCTGGAGTGGATGTGAAGAAATAGGAACACTTTTACACTGTTTGTAGGAGTGTAGATTAGTTCAACCATTGTGGAAGACAGTGTGGCGATTCCTCAAGGACCTAGAAATAGAAATTCCATTTGAACCAGCAATCCCATTACTGGGTATATATCCAAAGGATTATAAATCGTTCTGTTATAAAGACACATGCACATGTATGTTCATTGCGGCACTGTTCACAATAGCAAAGACATGGAACCAACCCAAATGCCCATTGATGATAGACTGGACAAGGAAAATGTGGCACATATACACCATGGAATACTAAGCAGCCATAAAAACAATGAGTTCATGTCCTTTGTAGGGGCATGGATGAATCTGGAAACCACCATTCTCAGCAAACTGACAAAAGAACATAAAATCAAACACTGCATGTTCTCACTCATAGGCAAGCGTTTAACAATGAGAACACATGGACACAGGGAGAGGAGCATCACACACTGGGGTCTGCTGGGGAGGGATAACATGGGGAGAAATGCCAGATATAGGTGATGGGGGGATGGAGGCAGCAAACCACATTGCCATGTATGTACCTATGTAACAATCCTTCATGATCTGCACATGTACCCCAGAGCCTAAATACAACTTTTTTAAAAGTTAAAAAAAGATCATAAAGCTACCTTTCTTAAGTTTTTCATAATTTTCAATTCATCCTTACATTTTTAATCCATTTAGAATTTAATTTTGTGTATGGCATAAGGTAGATTTACAATTTTTTTTCCATATGACAAATTAATTGCCTCATCTAAAATAAATATTCTCTTTATTTTATATTTCTCCACTAATTTGAAAACCATCTCTCTCATATATGGTGGTGTCCAGGCTCCCTATTTTATTAGGTTGGTATATGTGTACTAATACTCCCTGTACTGATACAGCACATTTTAATTATACTTTTATAATAACCCTTGATAAATGATAGAGTAAGTACATTACCTTTAACTTTCTTCAAATGTTTTACTTTGGCTATTTTTGGAATTTTATTCATTCATATAAATTTTAGAAACAACTTGTCAATTTCTGAGAAAATTTAAGATTTAGATTAAGCTGGCTTTGCTTTTATAGATTATTTTGGGAAGAATTTGGAATTTTAAATATTGAGTCTTCCTAGTCACATACGTGGTATAACTCTCCACTTATTTAGGTAGTCTTATATCCTTCAATAAAATTTCATAATTTTTTCATAAAATCATGTATATATTATGTTATTAAGTTGGTGCAACGGTAATTGTGGTTTTTGCCATTATTTTTAATGGCTAAAACTGCAATTACTTTTGCACCAACCTAATAAATTTAATTTTACATATTTTATAGTTTAATGGCTATGAATAATAATATGTATTTAAATTACATCTTTATAACAATTTTATCTGGTATATACAAATACTGCTATATACCAGTATTTGCATATTTTTTTTTTAGACAGCAACCTTGGTGAACTTTCTGATTACTTCTGCTGTTAATAGTTGGTAGGAAGATCCTCTTGAATATCATATGTAGATAATTATGTCATCTGTGATAGTGACAATTTGGTTCCTTATTTTTCCATTCCCCACAACCCTTTCTATTTCCATGTCTTATTGAACTGCTGTGGACCTCCAGCACAATGATGAATAGAAGTGGTGACATCAGGCATCTTTAAATTATTTTTGATTTTAAGAGAATGCTTCTAATGTTTCACCATTAAATGTGAGGTTTACGTTGTTTTCGGTAGGTACCTTTTTTTAAAAAAAAAAAGTCCATTTCTATGTATCATTTTCTAAGGTTTGTTAACATGAATGGCTGTGGGACCTATTATGTATACTAACATGAGTATTTTTTTCTTTCTTTAATATGTCAATATGGTAAATTACATTAAATTTTATAAAGTTACATTATTTCCATAATCTTAGAATAAACCCTACTGATATTTCTTTAGTTCTGAAAAATTCTGAGCTAGTCTCTATTCAAATAGAGATTCCATTCTATTTTCTCTTTCTGAAAACATATTTATATAACGACACACATGATAAAGAGAGAAATAAAGAGAATTTCTATGAGATGTATGTGGATCTCCTTATTCTATTGCATTCTATTGCACTTTCTTTCTTTTTAATTTTTTGTTTCTTATGTCTTTGCTGTATCTTGGGCAGTTTCCTCAGGGCTATCTTTGAAGTCACTAATTCTACTGTTTGACCAACCCACTTGAGTTTTTAATTAATGGCTACTGGTTTTTTTTTTGTTTTTTTTTTTTTTTTTTTTTTTTTGAGACAGGGTCTCACTCTGTCATCCAGGCTGGAGTTCAGTGACATGATCAAGGTTCACTGCAGCCTTGACCTTCCAGGCTCAAGAGATCCTCCCACCTCCACTTCCCAAAGTGCTAGGATTACAGATATGAAGCCATTGTGCCCACCCAATGACTACCTTTTGTATTTTTTAAACATGTTATTTAATTCTTTTTCAACCTATTTCTTTTCATAAAACCATACTATTTATTTATGATCTTCATTACTTTTCAAAATATTTTGTTCATTTTAAGCATATTTATTTTCTTTTTTTTACAACTATTATCAACTGCTTTATTAATTCCAATATTCCACCAGCTTTACAAATTGATATTCCAGTAGAGCAAGCCCAGAAGATTATTGAACACTGGAAGGAATTGGAATCATATGTATTTAGAGAGGCACAGGTAAAAGATCAGGCATGTGGCTAAGCATATTTTAAAATAGATTGACAGTCTTTTCATTATTTACTTATTTTGAGATGCAGTCTTGCCCTGTCGCCCAGGCTGGGGTGCAATGGTGCAATCTCCACTCACTGCAACCCCTGCCCCAGGTTCAAGTGATTCTCCTGCCTCAGCCTCCCAAGTAGCTGGGATTACAGGTACATGCCATCACGCTTGGCTAATTTTTTTTGTAAGCATACTTATTTTCTAATAATTTTTGGATTGTTTATCTTATGTTCTTAGGATGCTAATTGTTCTGCTTATTATGGCTGCTGATATATTAGTGAGGATCCACTCAGGAGACAGAGACCACATCAGTAATTTGAACAGGGACGATTTAATATAAAGAATTATTAAATTCTAAAAGATGATTAACACAAACAAAAAAGGTGGGAGTAAGAGGATGCCAAAGAACATAAGAATAGCAAATGCAGAAAATAGCTATTACATCTGGGTCTCAGGGAGGGTATACAAAGCAGAAGAAAATTTGGAAATGGCCCCACCCCTACTGTAGCCAAGATTGAGATTGTGTTGGAGAGGGTGTGGTTACAGCCCATTGGATGGTAGAGCTGTCTAGGATTACATGGGTCAGAAGTGTTCCACAGCAAGCTGCCCACTGAGGTCCCGGCAACATTTCCAGAGGTACTGTGGGCTGGAGCTAGGCTACTGTAGGCTGCCTGCTGAGGCACAAGCAGATCAGAGCTGGCATGCAGAAAATTGCCCACTGGGGTGCCAGAGAATTTCACTGGAGGGTGAGCTCCACTGGGACTCTCACATACCACTGACAGCTGGGCCTTAGGAGGAAGAAAAAAAGACACAAGAACCAGGAAGAGAAGCCGCCACCTCCACTGTGACCTGCAGGGCCCCACCAGCACCCTGTATTGACAAAGCCTAAGATCGCATCAGCTGGCAAGGAGCACAGCTCCATTAACAAGAATCAGGGCAACAAAGGGCAGATTTGGATCTGAGAATCAATATGTTGATAACTGGCACAACTGACTTTCTCTTGTGGTAGATCATTTCCTCCTATGGTTTGTAAATTTTTATGTTGAATTCATCCTCTCATGAAGGATTCATTTTTCTGTGAACATTTCCTTAAGGTTAAGGATCTTTCTAGGGAAATTTCACATATTTTTCCACCAGCTCTTCAGTGCTTTCTCTGGTCACCGCTAAATTTTTATATAAATTTATTGGCTTAGCTGAGAGGCTGAGGCAGGTGGATCACTTAAGCTCAGGAGTTCAAAATCAGCCTGGGCAGCATGGCAAAACTCCGTCTCTATTTTTTTTTTTTTAATTTATGGGCTTAGGATTCTCACACAATACAAGCAGAATAAATATCGACCTCTAATCTATATGTGACACAGTGACACACCCTTGTGACTCTGGTTTTCACAGAAATCTTTTTTTAATCCTCCCTGAACCTTGAACAGCATCCTAGCAGCTTTTCTGCTTTTAATCTTTTTGGTGGATTTCCTATTACCATGTTGTGTGTTTGGAGCAGGGCAATAAGAAGGGGAGCTAGGGAGAGGGAAATGCCAGATTAATCTGCTATTTTGTCATAAGTTGAACACCCACCTACCTCCATGTCAAAACACTTTCCAGACTTGTCTATTATCAATAATCCATTATATGTTGGAGACTCTCAAACCTATACTTCCAGCCCAAACCTTCTGCTAAGATTCAAATCTACACATTCATCTTTATATGTAAATCTACAATTGAATATCTCATAGAAACTTTACATTTCTATCCCAAACTACACTCATTGTCTGTTTCCCCAAACCTGCTTGTCCTCTTGTATTCCCTATCTCAGAGAATGATGTCCCCAGTCCCCAGCCTACCGTCAGAAACACAGTCATTCTGGACGTTTGTCTTGCCTCCCCCAACATCCAAAAAAACCACAAGTCTTATAAATGCTACTTCTTTATACTACTAAGCCCCAACATCACTTTTTCATATCCATAGCCTTAATTCAGACAATGCACTTTCTGCCTCCAGAAAGTATCCTAAAGTATCCAAACTCTTTACCAAGGCCTTTGGAGCCCTGCATGATCTTGTCCTGCCAGTCTTTCAGACCTTAACTCTGTTGCTCACTTACCATGTGCCAGGCCTTGGTAGAAAAGCCGCAGGCCTTTTTACTCCTTGAACACAATAAGTTCATTTACTCCTTAATTCAGTATAAATTGCATGACAACTTTGTAAGATCAGTACTACCTCCATTTTGCAGGACAGAAAACTAGTTTACAGAGGTCAAGTAACTTGTCTACTGCCATCCATCTAGTAAGTGGTCAAAATAAGACTGGACTTCAATAATTTCATTCCATAATTCATTTTTTATTTTATTTATTTACTTATTTTTGAGACAGAGTCTCACTCTGCCACCAAAGGTGGAAGGCAGTGGCACTATCTCAGCTCATTGCAACTTCTACCTCCCAAATTCAAGAAATTTTCATGCCTTAGCCTCCCTAGCAGTAGCTGGGATTATAGGCATGCACCACCATGCCTGGCTATTTTTTGTAGTTTTAGTAGAGACGATGTTTTACCATGTTGGCCAGGCTGGTCTTGAACTCCTGACCTCAAGTGATCTATCCACCTCGGCTTCCCAAAGTGCTGGGATGACAGGCATGAGCCACAACACCTGGCCAGAACCCATTCTTTTCAGCACTGCACTCTTCTACCTCCCAGATTCCCCTCAGTTATACAATCAATTAGGAAGCTGTTCCTGTGGTCCTGGCCTTGGCTGAACAGGTAGCCATGAGAATGGTGGTGAGAATAGCTGGGACAGACATTTCAGAATTTAAGACATGACAATTCCGATCAATTAAATATAGCAGCTACCTCAAGATATCTTAACTTCAAATGTTCTATCCTGTGAGCAATAAGTATTTGCATTTTACAGATTATAGGTTCATAAAATGTGGTCCTTGTAAATATAAAGTATACATAAAAATCAAAAAATAAATCCTGAGAGTAGCATGAAACAAACCCCCGTATTCCTTTTATATGATCTTATATAAGATTTATAACCAATAAACATTTTTATATGGAATAATTACACAACCACACACATACAAGCACTCACAAACATACATCCTCCAGCGCAATATGCTTAGGTCTGAGTTTGTTTTTACACATGCCATAAATATTTTCAAGCTTAAAATATTTAAATTAAAAGCAGATCATGTACACAACTTTGTTTAAACATGGACTTCTCTCCAATTTTTTTTTGCTTAAATTTCCAGTCTTTTTTTTTTGGGGGGGGGGCTTTTAGTGTCAAAAGATTGACATACAACAGTAAAAGCAATAGAGAGGATGTCTAATTAGAGCTTGTGTATACTCTAAACATCCTCTCAATCATGTTTATTATTGTATTCTTTCAATATAAAAAGAATGAACAAATTCAAGACCTAACCTCCTCCAGAAGTTGCCACATCCTAAGTCCCTGCAACTTGTGAATATATTACATTAAGTGGTAAGGAAGAATTAAGGTTCCAGACAAACTTAAGCTTGCTAATCAACAACCCTGAGATGGGGAGATTATTCTGGATTCACTGATGGATCCCATGTTATCACAAGGGTCCCTAGAAGTGAAAGAAAGAGAAGAGAGAGTCTGAGTGAGGCTGAGAGAAATATTCTCCACCAGAGCCTCCAGAAAGCATCACAGCCCTTCCTGCACCTGAATGTTAGCCCTGTAAGATGCACTGCAGGCTCTGGCCTCCAGAACTGCAAGATAATACACTTGGGTTTTTGTGAGCCACTAAATTTGTGGTAGTTTGTTCATAGTAACCATGGGAAATGGATATACTCAACCCCACCATTTGTATAGGAGGAAATTTTACATTTAAAACCCTAAAATCTATGTTCAAAATAATCGTAAGGATCATTTAATTGCTCTTATTTGTTTGGATATGCATCCATTGCCTGCTCAGATTGTGATTTTTCTCTGATTTTTCTCTTGACTGTAGGCAAATTGCTCCCCAGGACTATGTCCTGCAGCTTCACATTCAGAACTGCTATTTGAGGATAATGATGTCTCATTCATTCATCCAATCAGTGAGTCAGTCAGTCAATAAGCATATATACCTCTAGCAAGACCTTGTCCCTGAACCACAAACACAAATATCGAACTCATGGTCAGCATAGCCATGAAGATGCTCAGCAGACCTTCAATTTAGTATGTCCCAAACCAAACTCCCGATATTCCGACCAACAGTCTGCAAGGTCTGTAGTCTTCTTCATCTCAGTTGCTGCAAAGCCCATGCTACTTGCTCAGCTAGAAGTCCACAAAGCCATCCTTAACTCTTTTCTTTCCTGGATACTTCACAATCCAACACACTCACATGTCCTGCTTGCTCTACGTTCAACACCTGTCCACTTCTCACCACCTTGCCTATCCATCCAAGCCACTATTTCTTCTCATCTGAGAGACCTAATCTGGTCTCTGGTTCTGCTCCCTTCAGGCTGTTCTCAACACAGCAGTCACCCTGGTCATACTTAAAACATAAGCCTGACCTCTTCCTGTCTCTGCTCAATACGCCTCAGTTTTTCTCATCATAGAGTAAAAGCCCTGCTCCCTCCCTGCTGTCCCACTTTCCTTATTTCTTTGGCCCTCTGCTTTAATTACTCAACTCTAGGAAACCTGGCCTCCTCATTCCTAAGACAAGCCATACATTTTTGCCTCAGGGACATTATGCTTGCTGCTGCTTCTTTGCAACTGATTCCCTCAGTGAGGCCTCCTTTTCCACTTCACGTAAAAGATCAGCCCACTACCCCTTGCCTCTTCTCCTGTCACTCCCAGCCTAACTTAGCCTGCTTTATTTTTCTCTGTATCCAATTCCCCTCAACACCACTAAAGTGCTCTATGAAGGCGAGCACTATTTTTTGTACATTTCTTTACCCCCAGAATGTAGAATTGTACTTGGCACTTAATAAGCATATACACAAATGTTTGTTGAATAATAAAATCACTGTTCCAGGCCCTAGGGATACAAAGATGAACAAAACACAATATTCAACACTGAGGAGTTCATGGTCTAGGGCAGCACTGTCCAACAGAACTTTCTGTTATGATGCAAATACTCTCCATCTGTGCTACCCAATATGGTAGCCACTAGCAACATGTAGCTATTGAGCATTTGAAATGTGGCTGCTGTGACTGAGAAAGTGAACTTTAATTTTAATTACTTTAAATTTAAATGGCCACGTGTGGTTAATGACTGTCATATTGGATCACACAAGTCTAGAGGAGGAAATAGATATATAAACCCATAATACTGGTAAGAACACAACATAATTAGTGTCATGGTAAAGATGCATGATAAAGTGCCACGGAAACCCAGACAAGGTAGCCACTAATTCTGTGTTTCGTTTCCTCCACTAGACCCCCTCCAAGACATACTTCCCCTCATATCATTTTGAATTCTTGTAATTATTATTATTGTTATTATTATTATTATTATTTGAGACAGAGTCTCACTCTATCACCCAGGCTGGAGCACAGTGGCATGATCTTGGCTCACTGCAACCTCCACCTCCCAGGTTCAAGTGATCCTCCTGCCTCAGCCTCCCAGGTATCTGGGATTACAGGCACCTGCCACCACACCTGGCTAATTTTTATATTTTTAGTATAGATGGGGTTTCACCATCTGGTCAAGGCTGGGTTCAAACTCCTGACCTCAAGTTATCTGCCCACCTCAGCCTCCCAAAATACTGGCATTACAGTTGTGAGCCACCATGCCTATCCTCTTGTAATTATTATTTATTTGTAATTATTTACTTGATGTCAGTCTTCCTTAATAAACTATGAAAGCTGGAACTGTTATCATTCTCAGCTACTGACAGGAGGCTTTGCACATAGTAGGTGATCCATAAATATTGATTTGACTGACAACTGAGATCATTATGGGAGGATTCTAGAGGAGGTGATATTTGAGTTGGACTTTAAATGATGAGTAGGAGTTTGCCAGGGCAAGAATAGAAAGAAGGGATGTGAGACAGGGAAAGCAACACACCCAAAGGCAGGTAGGCATGGGAGTTCTGGCACTTTTATAAATGGAGTCAGGAGTTCAGTGTGGTTGTAATGCATATATCAAGGTGGATGTATTCAGTTCTCACTGCATGACAGTTCAACAATGACTTCATAAGTAGGAAAACCCCAAAGTCAGTGTCAAATAAAGAGTTGTGTAATTGCTTAGTGAATTGTAACAAAGTAAACTTAGTCTTTTAAACATATTTAGCCTATTACAGCCCTTTAACAAGTACAGACTAAAGTTTCTCTAACTTCTCCCTGATCTAGAATATTATGACAATTCATCTTGTGAAGAACTCAGAGATTATTTAACTAAAGCCTACTTTGGTCAGATGAAGAAATTAAGTTCCAGAATGCAGAGCTAATTAATTCAGAGGTGGGACCATAATCCAGATGTTTTAGCTCACAGTCTTGGGTCATTACCAACACACAGTGAATACAAAACCATGTTTCTTCCTCTCACCTGACACAAGGCAAGTAAGCTTCTGGTACCAAAATATATCTATTTATAACCCCCAATCACTACAAAATATACAGGAAGAAGGCTCCAACATAAATTATCTGTCCATGTATGAAAAGAATCATCAAAGTTGCCCAACAAAACACAGATAAAACAACCAACAATTACAAGCCTTAAGAAATAGTAGCAACCTTTGAAAAAGTCATTTTCATAATGCAGTGTAAAATGAATTGCTATCTTCACAAGCATAACAGGGTATAAGATCTGTATGGTATATTAAAATGGCAACCCTACTGTAGGTCTGGTTTCCCATCCTGAAACAACTGCTCACTAGCTAGGTTACCAAGTGAAACTAGTTAACCTCTCTGAGTCTCCATTTTTTCATTTCTAAAATGCAGGCATTTGGTCTTCAAAGTTCTTTTTGGTTCTACAGTTTTCACGTTATTTTGTTGAGTTAAAAAGAGAGAAAAAGCAGCAGAACAAATTCCCACTTGGACACAGGGTCATTTACGCTGCTTTACTGCATCAAATCAACAATCCTGCTGATATTTTTCCGTCAGTTCCTAAATCTGTCAGGCCACGCATAAGTCACCTGTCCAAAAGCAGAAACTAGTACTACAGCCTTTTTCCATATTCTGCATTTGATGTGTGCTCCAGAAATGTCATTGACTAATTATTGTCCCAATGTCTTACCTATCTTAGGCCAGTACTTCAAGATTCAAACTCATTCTGTGAGTCTCCTCCTTTGCAAGCTGTGATGTCTTCTTCACCAAGCTACAATCAATTTTTTACATTAAAAATATATTGATTTCCACAGACAAAGATGAGATAGAGGATATGCTTTATCTATCTTTGTATTGTCTTTCTTCCAAATCCCCGGGGGTCCTGACGAATGACAAAGTCTAACTCACGACAAGTAAGAAAAAGTAGAAATAATTTATTGCTTTGGAAGCAATTATGTCTTCCTATATGATATGCATATATGTGGGTCCCCAAACAGAATCACCATGGTTTACCTTTGACTGTTTCAAACAATGAAATTGAGAATATCTCCTGCTTTTCAATTAGGTTCCACCTTTCACACAAAAACACAAGTAAAATTTTTCCTTTGACTAATTTTTTTAAACATGCATGATGCTGATCTCTACTTTCTTGGGCTATTCAGCGTGTGCCTAAGCATTCACAGTATGTCTCTTAGAATACGAAAATAATCTTCTGCTAGCTCAATTAAGAACAGATGGTTAAAAACTTCAAGGTAGTATTTGCATAAAAAGATCATCTTACTTTGACACTGTAAAGTTTTATATTACTCTTAATTGTCTTCCCTCAAAAAAGCACCCACTCCCTTAATGAGAAGACAACGAGAAAATTTGGCTTTTTTTTTTTTTTTAACTGAAAGGGAAACATTTCATGCAAAGGTATTATTGAGGGGGAAAAGTAACACAAGAACATAAAACAATATGGTCATACTGTGAATAAAGGTGTCACATCTGCTCAGATGTACAGGAAACTTACATTCAATCTGATAGTTAGACATTAGCCACCTCACCTTCTCAGAATCCAGACAAACCCAAGTAATCCAAAAAGTCTCTAAGCCAAGATCATGAGCTTTATTAAAGAATTTTAAAAGTACCCTTAAACCAGGGCTCATTGACTTATTCACTTCTATAGATGAAGTAAATCAAGCTTACTGATATGGTTATCTTATGTAGCGATCTTACGTTCCTGTTACACTTCTGTTCTTCCTGCTCTGATTCATAGACTGAAAGTTAGATAACAGATTAGCAGTTTGTGAACAAGGTGATAGAAACAGTTAACAGGGATGAACTATTAAAAGCAGACATAAAAATAGAGTTGTCAAATCTTCAACTAGAAAAATTCAGCAATCTGGTCATTACAAGTGATTAATAAAATACAAAATAGCTCCTTCTATAGAGGCAGCCCTAGACTGTCTTGTTTTGCACCACAAAAATTATCACCCAGACCACAGCTGATTGGAATAGGGCTGGTCATGTGACATAAGTGTAGCCAAAAGTAGCTGAGCTGTGAGCTTCAGGATAACCTGACCTAAAAAGTTTTGCCAGAAGCAAAGAAAGGTCCAATAAGTTTCTTGCTAAAAACAAAGAATGCTCCAATCTGATTCTACGTCAAATAATTTGATTCAGACAAATGGAGAAAAATCGTACTGTCAGCAATGGGAACTAAAGCTGAGAAGATACTGTGAATTAGAGCCATGAATGGTCAGGGGCAAAGCAAAGTCATGCAGAAATCAAAGAGATGAGGAAGCACAAATCAGGAGTGAGCAAGAGCTATGGTGTAGGTAAAGCATAGATAAAGGAGTGAGGCAATGATGTATTAGATGAGAAGAAACACAACAGAGACTAAATGTAAATAAACTACATTAACAACAGAGCACTGAAATGCAGATTCTACCATCAGGATCCTTAGAACTACTGTATACCTATTTCCAGTGTTGTGTCGATTTCCTATTCTTGCATTTCTCTGAGACTCTATCTCTTTTAAAATTTATCCTTCAAAAAGTTCCCATTTGCTAAGCTAGCCCAGAAGAGTCCTCATTCCTTGAAATCAAAAATGCTAACATATTCTTTGTCAATAAGCTTTAACAAATTATTTCTCCATAAACTCTAGGGTTTTTATCATTTCTCTTTGATTTGGTAGTGTTCTTAATATATCGTCTATATAAAGAGTCAATAATACATTGACCTCTAAAAATAAAAATAATAGTCAATAATATAGGTTTATTATTTGACTTTTAACATATTGGTATGCAGCATTTATGGAACAGGTATTATGTTCCATGCACTATAAAAATCACTTTACAGAAATTATCTTGCTGAGTCTTCAAAATAATCCTGAGATGAGAAAGTTTGGCACACAGAGTTTAACACATTTGCCTACATTCATTGAGCCAGATAAAATCCAGCTGTGCCTGATGCTAGAGTATGCTCTTGACTAAGCACCACCATTCCTCTTTTATTATTTTTTAAATTGTGATAAAACACAGATAATTTATCATCTTAAGCATTTTTAAGTGTACAGTTAAATAACATCAGGTACATTCACACTGTTATTCAACTATCACCACCATCCACCTCCAGAACTCTTTTCAACCTGAGGAACTGAAACTATGTACCCGTTAAATAATAAATATGCATTTTTCTCTCCCCTCAGCTTCTAGCAATCACCATTCTATAGTCTGTCTCTAGGGATATAAATGGAATCACACAGTGTTTGTTCTTTTGCCATTGGTTTATTTCACCTAACTTAGTGTCCTCAGTGTTGATCCATCTTGTCGCATGTGTCAGAATTTACTTCCCTTTTGAGGGTGAATAATATTCCATTGTACTTATATACCACAGTTTGTTTATCCATTCATCTGTCAAGGGACATTTGGATTGCTTTCATCCCTCAGCTATTGTGAATAATACTGCTATGGACACGGGTGTACAAATATTTCTTCAAGTCCCATTTTTTCATTTTTGGGGATACATACTCAGAAATGGAGTCACTGGATCATATCATATTTCTATTTTTGATATTTTAGAAACCAATATACTATTTTCCACAGTGGTGATACCATCCTACATTCCTACCAGTAGCACACAAGTGTTTTCATTTCTCTATATCCTTACCAACACTTGTTTATTTCCTATTTTCTGTATACTAGTCATCATACTAGGTAAGACAACATTAGCTGTATTTCTTTTGTTTAAACTTTATGTGTTTGAGTGTGTTTAAAATTCAGAAGTCTTAAAATCTTTTATGTACATAAATGATCTATCCTTATCTTTACAGTTTTAAGTTCTTGCTTAAAAAAATCCTTCCCTATCCCATTATTATATAAATATATATTTCTATTACATTTCCTAGTACTTCTTTAATATACCTGGGATTAATCATACAAAGTTCGCTAAACATTATTTTTGGTCTTAATGATTAAATAATTGTCCTGCCTTTATTTTAATAATCTATTATTTCCTGACTAACTTGAAATTCCACATTTACTATATGCTGAATATTTGTATATATTGGCATAAATATCTTAGCTATGTGTTGTGTTTCTATACCTCAAAACACTGTTGACTACTGTAGCTTTATAAGACATTAAACTACTTGGTAGGGACTACCTTCATTACTCTGGTTTATCTAAAATGCTCTAGTATCTAAAATACTCCAAATAAACATGTAAGCTTTATATGGAGTTAAAACAGTATCACATAACTTAATTACCTACCAAAGATATTACCACATTACAGAGTAATATATTTAATGTTGATAATTATAAATCAAAAAACATGAAAAATTTAAACATGCTTCACAGCATTGACATAAAGCAAAGAAGAATATGATGCATTCTAGTGAGATTTATTAAAATAATAATAAATAAATCTTTACTTCTTCAAAAATTAAGAGACAAAGAGATTATAATATTAAGCATCCACCAAAAACAAAACAAAACAAAACAAAACATGTTAAGCACAGAAATGCATTGGTAAAAATTGGGTTTAATTATAATTACCACTTAAGAGTCAATAAAGCATCATTCCCAGAGAGATAATGTCCCTAAATCCCACAAGTACAGTTGCACTTCTTTGCTTATCAAATCATCTGAAATTATTATATTCTTCTGACTGTATCTTCTCTCCACTATCATTTATTATAGACAGTTGTTGGCTGGTTCACTCAGGTTGCAATGATAACTATGATGGCCTTCATGATTTCAAAGAACTCCCACCCACCCTTTTATGACTAGAGATGCCAAACTATCACAGAAGTTGTATTATAACATCTAATAAGATCTTCTTTCTATGTCTCCTTGCCACGGGTCTACTTCTCCGGTACACGGATGGCATAAAAAGAGACTAAAGAAGAAACTACACAGGTTGCCGAACACACTCATCACAGGATAGCGTGATGGAAGGTTCATTAACCAAAAGCATTTGCAGCATGAGGCATCAACATCCATTTGTATTGTATTCAGCAAAAGTCCACCATAGTAGCTTTCATTGACACGGAAGCTAGAGAGCACCCTGAGACATATATATTTTAATAGCATGTTGTAGCCTGGAGAAGGCAAGACTGACAGGACAATGGAGGAGTTTCAAAAAGCAATGGAAACCTGCATCAAGCTAACAACAGCAGGAACACAGAGGAAGGTATGATGCCAGGCTGAACACGAAGAGGAAAGACAGAAGATTTGTTAGATAACACCCAAAATAATTCTTAGGTTACTTACATATATTAGTTTAGTAAGTGTTTGATAAATGAATGAGAGAATGACTATTCAAAGTTAGGTCCACTGACCAGCTGTCAAGCTGCTAAATATTTCTTACTAACCCACATAACAAGACAAAGAGCTTGCTTCAGAAAGTAAGTGAATTAGGTCATGAGGCACATTGGTTAATTCAACTGACTTCTCTTTTTCCATAGGAAGATAGTTTGTGTGAAGGAAGCATTATATTGGAACATTCTCCCATAGCCTTACCTTTATTAGGAAGCAGCACTTTGACAGCATATGTGGTTCTGGTCAAATCCTGAATAATAGGCCACTAAATTTGATTCAGCGGGGGATCCAGAGGCAGTAAAGTCTTCTGACAATGTCTGTGGAATCAGTGTTGAACAAAGATGCTCTTAGTGCCAGGGTAAGTCTAGGGCAGCCTTTGGAGCTGGTGAATTGATGACTCTAAGGAACAATGCATTTGACTGATACGAGCCAGTTCCCACCTTGAGCTCAAAGAAACGGCTATGCTGACATTGCTGTGAGCTACAGCTGAATTAATGAAAACTACAGTAATTGCACAAAAAGTAAATTGGATCTCATAATCCAATGGCTGTTTAAAAGACCTCATTCACCGAACTGAGACTATTTTTTTTTAAATTACATGTAATGGATAGATTTGGCCATCTGCAGGACTTCTCCTGATGGTTTGTGAATATAAAATGGATATGAGAAAGTCATCCTTCAATTGATACATTCAGCTGCTTGTAACAAAAAAAAAAAAAAAAACCTAAATTAAACTGGCTCCCACAAAAAAGGAATTTATTTGATTACATGACTGAAAGTCTAGAGAGAGCTTGGGCTTGGCCTTGACTTAATGCAATGACTCTGGTCCCATGTCTATGCATTACTCTGTGTTCTTCCTTCTGCTATGAAGCTTCACATTCAGATTGTCAGAAAAGTAGCTTTAACCCTTCTGACCTGACACCCATACCCTTTCCATGGCTCCCACTTAAAAGAAGGGAAACTTTTTCTGGAATTGCCCCTCCACCAAATTTACCTTCATATCCCATTTATCCAGACGGTCGTAGCACAAATTCTTTGACCAATCCCTCTAGCCATGGAAATGCAATGGGCCTCACATCCTAAAACCGACACTGGTGCTGGCTTGGGAATAAGGCTTTACTGGAATTTTCATAGACTAATTAGAGCTCATCTTTTTAGCTAAAGTCAGTGTCCCAAACCTCCTAACTGCTGCAAAATGGATGACTCAAAGCCCCTCATTCAATACAAAATACAACCCAAGCCTCATTAAAGAGCAGACAACCTACAGTGTAAACTAATAAAGATAAACAATAATTTAGAACATTATAACATGAAGTAATGTCACAAGAGATGTTTTTTGCTAATAGATACTTCCAAAAGAGAAAGATTGCCTAAAGAGAATTGGGAGGTTAGACTGTCAGTGTGTCCGAGTATAGCAGTGACCAAGGAAAATTATGTTGTGATTCTAGAAGACGGATTCCAGTAATTTAGGCAGAAATAACCACAGGGCAGAGAAGGATTAACTCCAACTTATGTCAGCCTGAGGAGATATCCCTTGGGCAATACCTAATCTTTTTGTTGTAAATTCTATGCTCACCAAGCAACCTTCTGAATTATTATTTGTCCTTCTGAGTGACTGACCCCACACAAAAGGAATGCCTGGTTGAAAAATGCTCCTGATTTAAAAAATCAGTTCTATTTCCCATGGTAAATTGGGACTGTGGTTTATAAATCATTCTCTTTTGTATTTTGTTAGAGAGAATCTGTCCCTCAAAGTTTGTTCACTGTGACCAAATAATAGAATTGAGATCTTGAAAGGGAAAAGTTAAGACCTAAGCCCAAGACCATAATGTCTCCACCAAGGTATAATCCCCAGGAGACTTGGCCTAAATCTGCCAGCTGCCTTCTCCTTACCTGGGAACACTAATATGTGAGCAGCCCAACAGAAAATCCACCAAGCAATCTCCTGATCTTTAATTGAATAGAAGGCCCTGAAAGAGATGCTTAAGCATAGGGGTTATGAACCAAGTTTTTAGGATCAAAGAAAGCGGAGGATAAGTCCAGGCTCCTCCTACTAACTATATGACTATGGGCAAGTTGTTTAACTGCCAAGATCCAGTAACTCCAATTATTAAATGGTGAATATGTAATAGAGTTGTTGTAGAGATTAAATGAAACAGAGTTCATTAAGTGCCTGACATGTTATTGGTGGGTTTTTGTTTTGGTTTAGTTTGGTTTGTTTATTTGTTTATTTTTAGTGATAAGGTCTCACTTTGTCACCCAGACTGGAATGCTGTGGCATGATCACAGCTCACTGCAGCCTTGAACTCCTGGGCTCAAGCATTCTCCTACCTCAGTCTCCCAAAGCGCTAGGATTATAAGAATGCGACATTGCACCCAGCCTGTTCTTTGTTTTTTTGGTTTTTTTTAAATATTGTGGACCTTGTGTCAATATTATGACTTCTGCATTTGACTGAAAGGTGTTTGCTAACCTTGTCCAGTAACATGCTCCACGATAAACAAGAGCTCAGTAAATGTGCCTAAGTGAGGCAACCGAAGAAAATGAGAGGAAAATGTAATCTGAGAGGCCACTGTAATTTGCAGCATCCAATCTTGATTCAGATTAACTCAGTGTGAGACCCCAGGATAGGTAAAGTCTGGCTATTGTCTGCTTCCTAACCAAGTAACAGTATAGTCACACAGCTTGTATTTATTTCTGAATTATTAAGGAAAAAAAAACTTAAAAATACCCCAGAACATTAATTTAAAAGGAAACTGTGTTATGTGAGGAATCATTAAGGAAATTAAAGTAGAAACAAATTACTTTAGAAACAAGAAGTCAAGAAAGTAAAAGTAGGAAATGTTCACCTTTCTCGAATATTTGAAGGACTATAATGTAGAAGAGAGAATAGAGTCCATCTACATTTCACTTGTCTGTCTTTCCAGCAGATTAGTAAATGACTTGAAGAGTGTGCCTCATCCATCATCGTATTCCCAGAAATTGAGTTGATGCTAGGGACATTGTATTCAATAAGTGTTTGTTGATTGAATGAGAAGATAGTTGGATGGATAGAAGATGGGATAAATCAATGATAGGATGCAGAGAGAGTGACAGATGGATACATATTAGTTAAACCATTATAAGATTTTAATGCTAGCATGAACCCTGGAAAAGAGACATTGAGACTCTAAAAGAGAAGGATTTCCTTAAGATCATTCACCTAATTTGTGTGAATGCTCACTGGATCAGTAGAAGCCGTAATATCCAGTTGGTACTCTTTCTAGTACCTTGCTTTCTATTCAAATCTGTTAGAACTGAGATGATACTCATTATAATAGAATCCTGGTGTAGGACTCTGTTATGGGCTGAGTTGTGGCCCCCTGAAAATTCATATGTTGAAGTCCTAACCCCCAATATCTCAGAATGTGACCTTATTGGAAGATATCGTTGTTATAGACATAATTAGTTAAGATGAGGTCATACTGGAGTAGATTGGGCCACTAATCCACTATGACTGGTGTTCTTATAAAAAGGGAAATTTTGACACAGACAAGAATAGAAGGAAAATGATGTGAAGAGACACAGGAAGGAGATGACCATCTAGAAGCCAAGGAGAGAGGCCTGGAACAGATACCTCCTTTCCAGCCTTCAGAAGGAACCAATCCTGTTGACACTTTGATTTTGGACTTCTAGTCTCTAGAACTGTGAAACATACATTTCTGTTGTTCAAGCTACCCAGTCTATAATACTTTGCGATTGCAGCCTAATATAGCATAATAGGTGATACGTAACATAATCTATAACTAATATAGATGGTAAGGCCAGCAGATAGGAGCCTGAGTTCATGATTCCTGAATCACCTCTGACTAAAAGCACTTCACTGCAAATATACCTTCACTGGATCGAAGAGTTGATCAAAAAAAGAAATTATTTTGTGTCAAACCACTGAATTTTGAGGGCTTACTTCTTATAGCAGTGTATTAGTCTATTCTCATGCTGCTAATGAAGACACAATCGAGACTGGGTAATTTACAAAGAAAAGAGGTTTGATAGACTCACAGTTCCACATGGCTGGAGAGGCCTCACAATCATGGCAGAAGGCTAATGAGGAGCTAAATCACATCTTCGAAGGCAGCAGGCAAGAGAGTGTGTGCAGGGGACCTTCTCTTTATAAAACCATCAGTTCTCATGAGCCATATTCACTATCACAAGAACAGCACAGGAAAGACGCGCCCCTATGATTCAATTACCTACCACTGGTCCCTCCCATGGCTCGTGGAAATTATTGGAGCTACAGTTCAAGATGAGATTTTGGTGGGGACACAGCCAAACCATATTAAGCAGTTAGCATTACCTAACACAGAATTTAATTAAGTAATTCAACTGGCAAGAAATTTTAAAACTTATTTTACCTGAAATCAAATATAGACCTAGCAAAGAACAAGGTAACATCATGATTTTTTTTTTTTTTTTTTTGAGTCAGGGTCTTGCTCTGTCACCCAGGCTGGAGTGCAATGGGGCAATCACGGCTCACTGCAGTCTCGACTTCCCAGGTTCAAGCAATCGTCCCACCCCTAGCCTCCCAAGTAACTGGGACTACAGGCACTCACCACCATACTCTGCTAATTCTTTTATATTTGTTTGTAGATATGGGGTTCACCATGTTGTCCAGGCTGGTCTCTAACTCCTGGTCTCAAGTGATCCATCTGACTTGGTCTCCCAAAGTGCAGGGATTACAGGCAGGAGCCACCACACCCAGTCCATGAAAACTTTTGGGATTAAAAAAAAACTCCAAAGAAAATTTAAGTCTACAGGAATATATTTTGGCATAATTCCTCCAAATTCTCCGTGAGATATAAATTTACTCTCTTCCCTATTTGGAGATAAGGTCTTTAAAGAAGTAAGTAAGCTAAAATGAGATCACTAAGGTGGACTCTAATTCAATAGGGCTGGTGTTCTTATAAAAAGACATTAGGACACAAACACACAGAGAGGGAAAACCATGTGAGCATACATACAAGCTAAGAGAGGTCCTCCGAAGAACAACCCTGCTGACCCCTTGATCTTCTACTTCCAGCCTCCAGAACTGTGAGGAATAAATTGCTATTGTTTAAGCCTGTGGTATTTTTTATGGCAGCTCTAGCAAATCAACAGACTCAGAGCCCTTTCCCCAGGTATTTAATCCAGCTGCTCTATATTACACTCTATATTTAACCCAGCTGCTCTATGTTAGCACTGAAGAGGGCACTTTGCCTGGTGCACACAAGAGAAGCCTATCACAATTTTTGCCAAGGACATTATACTTTGCTATGTCCTCATTACAGCACCACATATCTTTCACTTGAACCTCAAAAGAACCATGTGACATCGGTAAGACATTTAGGACATGAAGGCTTAGGCTGATGTAGTGACCTACTGAAAGATACAAAGCTGGTAAGTGGTGGAACCACCCAATTCAAAACCCCGCCTTCTAAGCCCCTCCCTCTCTAAGAATAGCAGCAAACATGTATTGAGCACATACTATGTGCCAGCACAATACTGTGGACTTTACATTCACTATTTTATTTAGTATCTGCAGCAAACAACGGGATGGGGCTATCATCATCCCCATTTTGTAGATAAGAAAACTGAGAATTCTGCAGGATAAGTGACTTGCCCAAGATCACACAATAAGTGATGATATCAGGCTCTGAACCCAAGCCACCTCCAGAGACTGGATATTTAACCACGCACCTATTGCTATAATTCATCTCAGCCTTCTCTTCATGAACCTCTTTCACATGTCAGCCTGGCATAATGTTCTCTCTTTTCAGCAAATGCTCCAGCTGTTGCTAAAATATCCACCCTCCGCACCTCCTGCCTTGCAGAGCAGGTGCACTGGGCCCACATCTGGAGTCAGGGATGTCCTGCCATCTAAATGCAGGGGGCAACCCAGAGTTGACATCTGATGTCAGTGAGTGACAGCTTCTGATTAAACCATGTCAGAGGCAGAGGAGTTTGCTGCTACTGTATTTTTTTCCCTCTGAGCACTCAGTGGCTTTCCTCCTTGATTCAGGATCACAGCCAACGTGGAAGCTGAAATCCTTTCTGACAACGTTTGCTGGATTGCCACAGTGAATTAGTCCAGATCCCCATGGACTGCCTTTCTCTTTGTGCCAGCTTGTCACAGTAGCAGCAGCAAGGAGGGTGACCCAGTGCTCTTAGTCTAGACATATAGTCATCAGAGGCCCTCAGGGCTATGGGCAAATTTACAAGCTTTTGAGACAAGGGCCTGTCTGATAACAAAACCAACACCTGATAACTGACACCCTAAAGATAGAGAGCACTGCAAAGAAATATAGAAGTGACAGCTTTCTCAGCATGTCATTCCATTTCACCTCGTCTTGCTTCGTTTCAGGATGTCAGGTTCATATGCACAGCCCTCTTTCTGAGAGACTAGATTTACCTCTTTGACACCAGAAGTGCCCTCACCAGGCCTTTCTCTCTGCCTTGGAGAAGATGTGTTCTCCTCCTTCCCTCCGCTGTTTTCTGGAGTCCAAAGTTGCTGCTGATCTCATCAGCAACCCCTGCAAAGGCTGATGGAAAAATCCTACAGTTTTCACCCCCATTGGCCACCATACTCAGAACAAACACATCTAGCAAAAGGTCTGCAAAAGAAATCAGACAGTCAGGTGTGGTTCTTTGTTTCTGAGATCTTTACATCCAGATTTCCATCCAGGTATAGGAAGGGCTACTACAAAGGGAGAAGTGCCTAAAGAGGACATGAATATACATAGATAGTAGCCCCATTTCAGATCATGCAGAATAAAGGGTATGCCTCTTTGAGTTTTAAAAAAAATACTCTCTACTTCTCAGAATGAGCAAAGGAAAGCTAAATGAAATGAAGGTCAAGAGTTTCTCTCTCTCTCCCTCTTTCTCTCTTTCACACACACACACACACACACACGCATGCACATGCGCACACACATACACACACAGCTTCTGAAATCAACCATTTTACTTATGAAGTTTTTAGAATGCTGGATGATGTGGCAATGTGTGAATTTCTTATAAAATGCAAGTGACATGTGCAGAAAAGAGTTGCAGACCATTCTACCCAGTCACTCTGGCTGCACTGCAAGCCCAGGCTTGAGAACTAAAATCTATCTCAGATAATTGACATTTATTTGATTGAAACAGCAGGGTGCCCTCCATCACCATGGGAGAAGACCATATGGAAGAACAGTGCGAGTGAAGATAATGTTTGTCTACTGAGTGTGCCAATGTGTTTAGAGATTATTCACGGGGCTCTGGGGACTCCAGTATGATAATGTTTCAGCCAAATTGGAATCAGATTAATTGCTCTAATCTAATGGAAAGACAATGTTTATCAAATTATTGCTCTTTTCACCACATGATATTGCAGTGTCATTATTCTTTGGGTTTAAGAAAGAAAATGAAAAGACTCTTGTAACACATCTGCTCAAGAGTTATATGATAGTGCTTTTCCCACTACACACGAGACTGTAATGCAGTTGGCAATTCTGTGAAGTAACCAATAAATTAAAGTAAAAGATCTGTAGTGGATAAATCTGCTGGAGTCCTATGATATCAGTTCATATTTTGATAAGACTATCTAAAGTCAATTAACTTTTTCCAGATTTGAGAGATTTTCTGCTTCATCTTATGTACGAAGTGTTCTATAAACAGGGAAGTGCTTTTTTTAATCTGTAAGTGGCACTTACAACAAAATTCTAAAACTCCTTTTCAAAATAGCAAAAATCAGCCCAGTTTTTTAAACACCCAGAGAGGAAACAGAACTCTTAGAAACTCATAACTTGTAACCCTCTATGGATTTATGCAAGACGGTAAAATCATCTCTGCCTTATAAAACATAAAGGACTCCATCAGCTCCTCAGCCCTAAAGGAGTGGCCCATCTCACTGCCTCTCTCTAGCCCACCATTTGCATCCCTGAGAATTCTCAGAGGTATCAAGCACCAACCAGGTGTCAGTCTAAGAGGTACAGAGAGTCACATCCAAGCCAGTGGCCTCACCGAAAGGCTCTGGCTATGAGTCAGTGCTTCCCAACACCTACTAGGCTGTACGCCCAGCTCCAACAGGGAATTTGGGAGGGAGATAGAGAAGGAATTTTCTCCCGTCTATATCTCCACAGGGTGCCCTGTTGGCTCCTGCAGAGAAGGGAAGAAAAATCAAGTGGCACAATTTGTATGTTCATTCGTGTGCACACTGATTATTTCAAAATAACAGCAGTACAAAGCCTTCAAATGTCCATGAAGGCAATTGGGAGATAACTGTCAGTCTTTTACTGAACCACATGACAAGTCCAATCATCACCTTTTCTTTTAGAGCCAGTGCCCTTTAGAAAAGGATCTTAGCAAACAGGACAAGACAGAGGAGAAAAAAATGAAATTATTTTTCTTATCACTAATTCTACATGTATATAATACTTCTAACAGGAGACAGAAATTTCACCATCATCTCCCTTTTGTAGTTGGCTCTTCAGGTTTATTGCTTACAAAACATTGATTAATATCTCTAAGGTTACTCATCCTCTTCTCCCTCCCAAAACATGTGTCATATTCTCCAATCCAGACTGGCAAACTCATGTCATCACAGAGACTAAACCATCTAGACTGAGGTCTAGAATACACATTTTAGTTTATGTCATTGCTAACTTTTCCTCCCTTATACCCTAAACTCATTCTTAGGGCTTAAAATTTTTTAAAAGACCATGATTATACCTATCATTACTGAGTTGGTCTAAACAACGTCTCATATGTCGTTATAGCCTACATTTTTTGGGTGTCGAGACAAGGTTAGGCACACATGAATAGAGTCGATTGCTCCCTGATCTGTCGAAGCTCAAATCTTGCTGTGATTTTCGTGTTGCTGCTGCAACAATGGACTCCCCTGTGCTAAAAAGAGTCATTCGTAAGAAATGAGTGAAGAATATCGTAGCTGTATTGATGCCTAAGAAAACACTGTATGTTTTCCAAGACAAAGCACAGAGCTGTAGATCTTCATTAATTACAATGCACTGGAACAAAAGCAAATGCAACCACTGTAATTAACAATGCAATGCCTATAACCCCCGTCTAAATGCTTTCATTTCACTATAATTTAACAGTAAGAGCCTGAGAAATTATTTTAATCCTTATTTTTGTAATTCATTTTGGAAAGATTGTGTGACTCAGTCTGAGGCATATTCATACATTCATTTACATTTTTATTTTAAATGCTTTCATGATCAAACTTCTTTAAACCCTACCCTATCATTTAGAACTGAATTTCAAAACTTTTATTGTAAACCAAGTATTTGCAGTAACATTGGGGGAATTCACACAAATATTGTGAATACAATGGGCATTTTTTTTTTACCTCTTCAGGTGGAAAAAATAAAGCCATTCTTAACTAAATCAAAGGATAACTTCAGCAATACATTCAAACAGTTGCCAACTGAGGTCAACTTATATAAACATGGAAGAACAACCTGCCCATCCACAAATATCTATCTAATATTTATAATGTATACATATTAAAGGAAAAAGGCATGTCATTCTGACCCACAGGCTAGGGAGGCAAAATAAAGAGCAATGAAAAATTCAGAGAACAATTGTATGCTGATTTAAGTGGTTCTGACTGTAATTACAATAGAAATTCTAAACAAGAGAGAAATCAGTTTTGAATAAAGTACAAGAATGCTTTTATAGAGAAAGTAAGATTTATATTTGTCCTTCAGAGCTAATTATGATTCAGTGAAGGGTAAAAAGAATAGCAAAATCAGAACACAAAAAAGAGAAAGAATGCAAGATTGAGTGAGGAGAGGAAAAGACCCACCTGCTGACCAAGAGAATATTTAGTAATGGAGACAAACACTAGAACAGTAGTGAGAGGAAATATAGTCCTCAGGAAACATCAAAAACAAGCAGAGGGACTTAACTTAGTACCATAGGCAGTGTTAGAAGCAATTAGAGCCAGGCCCTTCCCATCCCCCACCCCCCACCCACACACTGGGTTCATTATATTAAACCCAACTATAACCTCGACTAGAATTACATTTTAGCCAAACTCCTCATTAAAGCATTGTACTGAACTGCAAATGTGTGATAAAATTTAGCTTTCCGGGCTAAATCTATTTTATTTTTATGTATAAGGTTACCAAAAATGACTCCAATACTAGCGAAGCACTTCTGTTTACAATGTTTTCATCAAGAAAAATTGATGACATTTGTAGGAAGCTGGTAGCCGGATTGATTGGAAGAAGGAGGCCCTGGATTCAAAGAGGTAAGACATAGAGCTGACAAGATTACTTCAGCAGGGATGGTGGCACCAGGCTTTCATACAAGCAAAGTAGGTAATCATACAAGCTGCTTATTTTCAGAGGTTCCTATTCACAGTGATTGAAACTAAGATTTAGAGCCTCAATGTTTCAATTCAAAGCTTTGATTCCACTTCAATTTAAAGAAACTTGAGTTAAGCTAATAGGATTGGGCAACAGTGACAAACCGTTATCAAATAATCCTACCTCAGGGATGACGAGTTTAAAGAGTTTTTGTGTTTTTGTTTTTTGAGAAAAAGAATTTTGACTAGAGGTGGGAAGGCAGACTGCCTGCACTGTAAACTTGAGGGAATCGTCAACAGATATCCTTGAGAGTGCTCAGGGTCCACAACTATTTGAGGGAGGCTCCCCAAAGCAAATTTTGCAGGCTTCAGTTTTCACCAGGATGGTGTTGGAGAGGGTGGAGGGAAAGGCATACAGAAGATGAGAAAACATGTAAAGCATTTTGAAATAAAAGGACAAAGCTATGCAGATTGCATGAAGGAGATGGGTAATGTAAAACATAACTTCAAAGTTATTTGAAGATTATAATATGACTGGGACAACTAACAAAAATAAAGGGGCTATAAAAAGGAACCCATTTTAGAGGTAAGTAAAAGCCTTTAATTTTCCTTCCAATTACAGTTCAGCGGTAGCCAGTTGGAGATGCATAATTGCTCAAGGATAAAAGTAGGATTACAAATGCAGATTTGAAAGTCATTCATCATAAGTGATTATGACGTCAAGAGGGCTATGTGTGGGAAAGGGAGGGCAAAGAATACAGCTTTGGCTCTGGAAAACGGGAATAAGAATGAGAGGAAGAGTAGCATAGGAGGTAGCAAAAGATACAGAAAAGAAAGAGAAAAAACAAGACAGCATATTGCTATGAAAGTAATGAGAGGTTTTTTTTAATGCGTATTCAGCATTATCAAGTGTCTAAAGGAGTCAAAGTTGATAGGAACTGAAGAAAGTCATTAGATCTGGAAAGAAAGAATTTATTAGTAATCTTTGAGAAACCCAATGCACTGGGGTAATACAAACATGAAACGGAACAACAGAACCCAGATGACTAATTGTTAAGATGTCAGAGAAGAGAATGATTTAGGCAGAAAAGAGACAAAAATGGTAAGAAGTGATATCCCAGAGTCCAAGGGAGGCTGAAACCAGAGCTAAGAACCTGCTGCCTTTGAGTCTGAAAGGTGGAGTGAGAGGGAAAGAGGGGTGGGCAACTCGTTAAAATAAAGATGGAGGTAATAAAAATTTGGGGTTAATCTCCACATTGAATACTTTCCCTTTCCTCAATCTTCTGTGTGAAATACGTGTGATGGCAATGGAAGATTATGGAGCTTAAAGAGAGAGAAGAGTGACTCTCATGAAGTAGGCTCTGGGTCAGTAAGAGATGAAAGTGGCTGAGAAGCATAATAGGGTCAGAGTAAAGCTGGAACTGAATGTTTGTGTCCCCCAAGATTCACATGTTAAAATCCTAACCTCCAATGTTAGTATTAAGAGGTGGGGACTTTGGGAGGTAGTTAGGAAATGAGGTATAGTGCCCATATGAATGAATGAAATTAGTGGCCTTAAGAGACCTGAGTGCACTCTCTCTCACTTTCTCTCTCTCAATCTATTCTCTACCACATATGGACACACAAAAAAGATGAAAAGACAGCCATTTGCAAACCAGGAAGCAGACCTTCACCAGATACTAGACATGCCAGCACTTTGATCATGGGCTTTCCAGCCTCCAGAATTGTGAATAATAAAATTTTCTTGTTTAAAATACCCAAGCTATGATAATTTGTTTATCATAAAACAAGCTTCTATCTGCCATCACCTGGATCTGCGTGACTCAGTTTCTCCTCTAGCAGTGCCTAGAGATTAGCTGCAGTAGAAGAAAAAGCCCTTGAAGGGATCATCAGGGCAGAATTAGCTCAATGCAGCATTAAGTAAAGGAAGTGAGGAAATAAAAGTTGCTGGAGGGTATAGGATTGCTGTAGCTCACAGGCCGTCTGGAGTGGAGATGTCCAACGTATCCTCAAGAAGCAATAGAGACCCACAGATACAGCATGGACTTAGGGGAAGAATATATCTGGTTTTAAACTCCAGCTTCATTTTTAACCAGCTATATAACCTCTCAAAAATAATTTAATTTCTCTGAAATGTTCCTGGATCACACTAGTGTTGTAAGGATTAAATGCATTGGTTCATGTGAAGTACTCAGGAAGCAATAGCTGTGATCATCATGATTGAATTTATGTGCGCGTATTGAGAGCAATAAACTAGTAGCAGATAAGGCAGCTGTTGTCAGAAAATGAGAACCCAAAGTTCCAGGGATCAGTAGTATCATTAATGGTGAAGTCGATCAGGGGTTACAGAAGAGTCCTAAGGAGTGGACCGTAGTGGAAAATATGAAGATTGCAAAAAAATGTGGTAGTGTGCCTCAACCTCACATTTCCTTGAGCTGATTGCTGTTGTTCCACCTATTATGTTTGTGCCGTAAACTGTGTCTATGTCTGTGAGGAAGCACAGAACACAGTAGTGGCTAGGAAGGGGTCCCCCAGTGTCCTCCCTGTGTCCTTTCCTCAAGCCTTTAGAATCTGTTCTCAATGGCACAGACAAAAGTCGCACAGCTCCCAATAGCTGTTTGCTGTCACACCACCTACAGGATGACCTCAGGGTTTGGAAAGATACACATGAACGTCCTGGAAAGCTGGCAGGGCACAGGGGACTACTTCTCTCAGTGCATCTGAAGGTATCCAGTAATCCAGTACACACACTAGCAGTTTGTTTCTTCTCCCCAAAACCTTGCCGAGACAGGACCAGGTTATGAAAAGATCAGAATAAAAATAATCTGCCATATTAATATGAAGGACATTTCATTCTTGACTATCCTGGGCCAACATTTCTGGAAGAGCTTTCCATTAGAAGCTAGTTCAAGGTGACGTTAATATTCCCATGGAAGAAAGGGTTCCAAGGTCAAATAATTTTAAGAACTTCGAAATTAAATGAAATCAAATGAGGTTTTTGTTTGTTTGTTTGTTTGCTACAGAATTTCTCAGAGCCTTTCATATGTTAATGTTGTATTGTGAATCTCCAAGACTGATTTTTCACTTCCCAGACCTCCATGACCCTAAAACGCTTTGCTCATGGAGCTTCTAGAGTGGACAGTGGAGAACTCTGTTGCTGAACCCATCAAGTGTAACTCCCGTACCTGCAGCTCCAGAGATAGTGCCCCTGCCTAGCGGAGGTTACAGTGAGTCGAGACAGTGCCACTGCACTACAGTCTGGGCAATAGAGCAGGACTCTGCCAAAAAAGAAAAAAAAAAAAAAAAAAAAAAAGCAAAAAGGAAGGAAGGACGGAAGGACGGAAGGAAGGAAGGGAGGGAGGGAGGGAGGCAGGTAGGGAAAGAAAAAAGAAAATCACTGTGCATACATTTAATATAGTCAGTAAGGGGTTCTTCTCTCTTCTCGAGCCAGATATAAAAAGTAATATCTGAGGACCTGCCAAGATCCATCAAACCTACTGACCACCATACACTCCATGATGGTATGAAGGAACCAACAGAAAGATACAGGTAATAACCCTGGAGCAGAAAGCAACAAAGGTAACACTTAACCAGTCCTAAACATTTGAGCACCATTCACTCATTCAATCCTCACACAATCTTGGGAGTATCCAAGATGAAAATAATTATCTCTATTCACAGATTTTAATAACCAACTAACAAACAAACCTGAGTTTCACAAAAGTTAAGGCATTTTTCAATGATCATTAAGTTTATAATTGGAAAAACCAGGCCTCAAACCAAAGTCTTCTAATTTTGAGGGCAGTGTTTTTCTACTACACTAGGAAAACAAACAGCTTGGAGACACAACATATTTAAACTTTTTTAGAAGTGACAGGATTTTAGAGGAATACTTTGTTTTGTAGACACCATCAAAGGGTGGTCAAAGGGTGGTGTTTTTATCCCTGGACTCCAGCATCAGTTTCCATAATTGCATATCCTTAGCTATGGACACCTATTTTTCAAGGGCAGGGAAAAATATGTATCCAGAGACTGAAAAACATAAGACTAAAAATAAAGGGGAGAAAAAAAGATACCTGTGAAATAAGTAGTTACATTGAACAACAAAGAAGAAGCAGGAGAAGGAGGGAAGGGAGGAGGGGAGGAGGAGGGGAGTGGAGGGGGTAGGGGAGGAGAGGGGAGTGGGAGGGGGGGAAGGGGAGGGGGAGGGGAGGGGAGCGGATGGGGGAGCAGGGGGGAGGAAGGGGGGAGAGGAGGGGGAAGGGGTTTTGCCACCCTGAACTGGTAAGATTCTGTGATTTTTGCCTGACTTATAAACTCATGCCTTTATCCTTTGGTACTTGTCACTTTATTTCCTCACTTCCTTATGCAAATACACACACACACACACACACACACACACACACACACACACTCAAAGAGAGGTTATCTTTGCATTATGCATATATATATATATATATATATATATATATATATATATAGAGGAAGGGAAGACATATACACCTTGCATTGCATTCTAGTCCTCAGAGGTACAGCACCTACCAGTCCTTTAGTAATTCATTGAAGAAGAGACCAACTGATGCTGCTGAACATCTCTTGTCTTAATCCATTTGGGCTGCTATAACATAATACCATAAGGCAGGTCATTTATAAACAATGTATTTCTTACAGTTCTGGAGGTTAGGAGGTCATCAAGGCATAGGCAGATTGAGGGTCTGGTGAAGGCCCACTTTCTGATTCATAGATGGGGCTTTCTCACTGGTCCTGACATGGTGGAAGGGGCAAAACAGCTCTCCGGAGCCTTTTTTGTGAAATCACTAATCCCATTCATGAGTCCTCTACCCTCAGAACCTAATCACCTCCCAGAGGTCCCACCTCCCTAACACCATCACCTTGGTGTTAGGACTGGGAGGACACAGACATTCAGGCCATAGTGCCCCTCCTTGCACACCAAAAGAAACAACACTCTTTGCTTCCTCCACACTACCATCCTCCCCGTGCCCTCAGCCCTGCCACTGCAGCCAGAGGATGGGGCTAAAACATCACACACTGGCCTGTCTTTGGGTCCCTGGATCACTGAGGACACGGCTCTTCCTGTGTCCTTTTGCCTCTTTATTCTGGGAGCCCAGAGCAAAAGGGTGGCTCTGTGACCAGGATGCTGAATCAGCAGAACTCCCAAGATATAATTCACAAGTATCATTGCTTCTGCCACCCACTGTATTTATAAAATTCATTCAGTGGAGAAAATGTCTTCCACTCCCCAGATGTAAGCTTGGGAAGTCTTATAACTTTTTGGTTCATGGTCAGATTACAAAATGCCCTGGCCAATTTAGGTCACAAACACAGGTTTAAACCACCTTGCCCCCTACTCCTGTGCCTGTCTTATACTTCCAAAACCTTGTCCCCCATCTTATTGTCCTGTCATAATCATATTGTGGAAGGCAGGAGAGGAAAGGGAGGAAGGGAAGTTTTCATTTCATCGGTAGCATTGCAAGTTGACTTTGTGCTCTCTAAGCCTGTCAGGTGTTTAAACATCTTATTTTAGGGGCACATTTGAAAGCTCCTTGGGGATTCTCAAGAACTGCAATTTTCTGCTGCCACTTCATAGACTCAGGCAATGCATCTCCAGGCTGGCTGGTCACCTGGCATTTTCTGCAGCTGCTGGGATGCTATCAGTGACCTCCAGCTCGCTCTGTCTGCTGAAGTGCCTTTGCTCTCTGCAATTAGAATCAACATTATTGAACAGGACCTCTTACATTCATTTTTCATCAATCATAGGAAATACCCACTAATCCTTTATCTAAATAAATTCAGGGACATAAGCTATCCCAGTGTATCATATGCTGACCAGACGGGGCACATTCAGAGTGGTATGGCGGTAGACACACCCCTCATATTCTGGATTCCCCAGAGAAAAAGGCATATGCTGTCCGTGATGCCTGACTAACTGCCGAGGACACATTTCAAGACTTCAGGGGGTCTTGTTGGAGACCAGTGCAAGAGGTAGGCACCATCTACCCATCTTCCTGGATAACAGAGGAGGCACAACTCACAATTCACCCAGTACCTTCTTTAAAGAATTCCTTTACCAGCAAGTTCTTTGCCAACAGATAGCTAGACTTTTAACTCTTTTCTATACTTTTTTGGGGTTTGGGGGGTTTTTTTGGTTTTTGTTTGTTTGTATTTTGAGACAGAATCTCGCTCTGTCACCCGGCTGGAGTGCAGTGGCACAATCTCTGCTCACTGCAATCTCTGCCTCTCAGGTTCAAGCAATTCTCCTGCCTCTGCCTCCTGAGTAGCTAGGATTACAGGCATGTGCCACCATGCACAACTAATTTTTGTACTTTTAGTAGAGATAGGGTTTCCATGTTGGTCAGGCTGGTCTCGAACTCCTGACCTTGTGATTCACCCGCTTTGGCCTCCCAACGTGCGGGGATTACTGGCGTGAGCCACTGCACCTGGCCCTCATTTCTCTGTTCAAGGTGACTATAGAATTGAAAAGTCATAAAGCCAAGTGTTTTTAAAAATTATTTTAGATTTAGGGGGTACATGTGCAGGTTTCCTACCTGGGTATATTGTATAATGCTGGGGTTTAGGCTTCTATTGGACCCATCACCCAAACTGTGAACATAATACCCATTGGGTAGTTTTTCAACCTTTTCCCCCTTCTCTTCCTCCCCACTTTTGGAGTTCCCATTGTCTATTGTTGCCATTTTTATATCCATATGTACCCATTGTTTAGCTCCCACTTACAAGTGAAAACACAGTATTTGATTTTCTGTTTCTACATTAATTCATTTAGGATAATGGCCTGCATTACCATAATGACTACATATATGTTGCTGCAATGGACAGAATTTTATTCTTCTTTATGGCTATGTAATATTCCATGGGGTTTATGTACCACATTTTCTTTACCCAGTCTATCATTGATGGGCACTTAGGTTGATTCCATGACTTTGCTATTGTGAGCAGTGCTGTGCTAAACATATGAGTGCAGGTGTCTTTTTGGTAGAATGGTTTCTTAATATTTTCCTTTAGGCAAATTGCTGGGTAGAGCAGTAGTTCTGTTTGTAGTTCTTTGGGAAACCTCCATACCGTTTTCTATAGGGGTTTAACTGATTTGCATTTCCACCAATGGTGTGTAAGTGATCCCTATTCTCCACATCCCTGCTAACATCTGTTATTTTTTGACTTTTTAACAATAGCCATTCTGAGTAGTGTGAGATAGTATCTCACTGTGGTTCTAATTTTCATTTCTCTGATGATTAGTGATGCTGTGCATTTTTTTCATGTTTGTTGGCTGCTTCTATGTCTTCTTTTGAGATGTGTCTATGTTCTTTGCCCACTTTTTAATGGTTTTTTTTTCTTGTTGATTTGATAAAATTTGGTTTTAATCATCAACTTTGAAATTCCTAACAGATGCCCTGTCTCACAATTCTTTCCAGTGTCTGATATCCATCATACCTTGGTACCTTAGCTAGGATTTCAATTTAACATTCCATATGGTAAACATTCCTTTTCCCAAGACAAAACAAAAAAATGTATTTTCCAACCACTCAAGAATTTGGAAGATGTGGTTCTGGATGTGGATGCCATCCTGCAAGCCACTGGCAGCTACTCAGAGTGGTCTCTATAATTTCTAATTTATTTGTGTCCCCTAAACTCACACAATTATAGTAATGGGAAAAATTATGAAATGAAGCAACAAAGTTTTTACATAATTATTTCCCAAATAGATAGTGAAAATTCTCCTCTCAAAAGTAATTCTACAGGCTTAACAAGGGATGAAGTCCCTCGTGTACTGGGTTACATGCTCTGTGAAATAAACTAGCACAGCACTTTTATCCAAATTACTATTAAATTTCGCCTAGGTAGGTTTTGTTTTGACAACTTCTATTTCTCAGGGACCAACTCCATTTTTTCTCTCCTTGTTTCAAGGTCAGTGGCTAGTTCTTTATCGTCTTCTTACATTAAGAAAAAAAAAAAAAAAAAAACCAAGAATTTTTCATTAGGGCTTAAAAGGGGCATAACTTCTCAAGCAACTCTTAACCTAGAGTCATTTCTCATGTTTTGTATTGTTCTTCCTCTTTTTTATTTTAATATGGAGTCAGAGCTAATCATTTTTTCTCTTAAATCTTCAGTTTTAATAGGGTCACCAAAAGCATTTGCCCAGTCTGTTGCAGAACACAACTATTCTTCCCACATTGAGGTAGTTAAGTCACCTCAGTCCTCTGCTTATACCCAAAGCACCTTATTGTCCAACCTAAAGGGCAGAGGCTCTAGAACTATCAAAGAATTTTAGAGGGCATGGAGATACTAATGAGGCTAGCCAGGTCTCCATGAGGCTTAGGGTGGCTGCCTATTCTGAAGAAGTTGGGATAATATGGTGTAAAACCAACTAATTTATTTGAATATGCACATAAGAAAAGCTTTAGAGGAATACTTAAAGTGTCTAGACTCAAAGCCACAAATGCAATCCCAAAGACAAATTGAACTTCATAATTTCACCTGTCCTCCCATCAAATCACTGTGGTTTGCTTTCTAGTACTCAAAGCAGTGGTCTCTGAAATAAGATGTGGGTGCCCAGGGGATTAGCAAGATGAGTCATCGAGGTGTGGAAATAAAATGTTATGATTTCTATTTATCATAACATTGTATCTAAAAAATAAGAAAGTAGGTAAGGACTTTTAATATTTAATATACATATTAATTTAGATCTCTTAGTCATTCATTTGCTTGAGCACGTTAGGACAGTTTACATATGCCAGTACTCTGGATTTAGAGATTACAGTTTTAACTAAACCAACCATCACAAAATGGGCGAATGACATAAACAGACCTTTAAAAGAAGCTATGGAGTAAAGAAAATGGTAATGATACCAACAAAGAACAAGAAAATGGTAAGACAAACATTTCTCCCATTTCCAGTATGTGCTCTCAGTCAGCCACAAGAGGAGGTGAAATCATCAATGACATAATCAGACATGTCACTGGGATGCATTTATTTAAAAAAAAAAAGTCACAAAATCTGTCCCTTCTTGGTACAGGTGACGGTAAGGGGGGGTACAGTAACCTCTTTAAGGGAGAAACCAGTGCTTTGGAGAGAGCATTTCGAAAACAATGTTTTTGTTGTTATACAATTTTTGTTGCTGGAAATGGTGTGCATCACCTTCCAGAACTGCCAAATATAGATTCTTAACTTACAATTTTCTAACCTGTTTAAAAATGTCCAGGTGAACAGTTTGAACAGTTTCAATGACTTGTGAACACACTGTGTAAAATATGAGAACAAATAATCTTCACATTTATTTTCATATTTATAAGCAATTGACAGCAGGGAAGATGTAAACATACTGGGTGAGTTAAGACAAAAATTTTTGCTTAATTGGTGGATGGATTTGAAAATAATTATCATAATTCGTAAGTGAAACCAACAGTGTACTTCTTCCCCTTGAATCCATGTCATCTTTGAGTTTTTTCCAGCAGTGGCACCATTTGAAGCCATGTATTTTAAAAAGCTAATCTTGAAATGATAGGCTCATACAGCTGCATTGCTAAATGTTAAGCGAAAATGTTCAAATGTAATTAAGCACATTACTCTCATGTAACATTATCATTATTAAAAGGCAGCCAAAATATATTTTGAAGCATTAACAACTTAAAAATTATTTTGAATATTCATTTTACCTTGAGCTTATCTTTTAAAAATCTCTAAGTTTTTATGTTTTATACTGTATGCAATATAGTATTAACATAGTGATATATATATAGATAATTTATGGAAAATAAAGATATTGCAACAAAAACTGGAACTTTGAGAGAGAAAATGTGCAAGCGAGGCATAGATTACAGGCTTGGAAGCTCAAATTCAGGCTTCCTGGTCTGTCAGTTTCCTCCTGCTCTAACTGCCTCCTTCCCTGTCAATTTCCCCACACTTCCCCGGTGACCACCATCACCATGTTTTTTTTTTTTTTTTTTTTGAGACGGAGTTTTGCTCTTGTTACCCAGGCTGGAGTGCAATGGCACGATCTCGGCTCACCACAACCTCCGCCTCCTGGGTTCAGGCAATTCTCCTGCCTCAGCCTCCTGCGTAGCTGGGATTACAGGCACACACCACCATGCCCAGCTAATTTTTTGTATTTTTAGTAGAGACGGGGTTTCACCATGTTGACCAGGATGGTCTTGATCTCTCGACCTCGTGATCCACCCGCCTCGGCCTCCCAAAGTGCTGGGATTACAGGCTTGAGCCACCGCGCCCGGCCTCATCACCATGTTTTGATCAGTCTGATGAGCTATCTCCTAAACAGACCAAACCGTCTTATACCTCTGCATCTCAGCCTAGAATATTTTGTCCTCTCTTGTCCATTGCAGAATTCCCACTTTTCCTTTAAGACCTAGACCAAATATCACCTCCCCTGTGGAAATTTAGTCTTCTAAAAAATATATGTCAGCAAAAAGGTCTTCTTTGTGGGGAAAAATGATAAAAGAAGATATGGTGATTTTGAATCTGAGTTCTGCCATTTGAAATCAAGGTATGAGGAAGTTGCTGAAACTTGTCGATCCTCAGTTTCCTCATCCAGAAAATGGAAATTCTGCATTACCTCATAACAGGGGCCACGTGGCAAATATTTTCAGCTTTGCATACAAAATGGTCCCTATTGTAACAACTGAATTCTGCCTTTGGAGGACAAAAGTTGGCATAGACGATGCATAAACAAATTGACACGACCGTGTTCTAATAAAACTTTGTTCACAAAAACAGGTGATGGGTCAGATTTGGCCTGTGGATAGCAGTTTGCCAATTGCTGACTGATGGAATTATGGTAGAAACTGAAGTAACCCACACAAACATAAGTAAATCACCTGGTGTATAGTGAGCACTTGGTTCATTAAGTGCTAGGCTTGGGAAAGCATCAGTATACAAAAACAAGCATGATTCCCAGAGTCACATTGTGGGGGGAATGGATAGTAAAGAATCACACAAATTATGTCAATAAACCACTCACCCACCCCCACCTCCCACCAAAGCTTACATGCTCAGAGTTAGATGAATCTCTGTCATCATTGATCCATGCAAGGATTATCTGTTACCTTGTTTTATTTGTCATTTGTCATGACTTCCATGAAGAAAATGCAGATGGTGTTATGAAAGTGTGCTGAAATAGTCTATGAAAATGACATTGCAACCTGAGAAATAAGTCAGCCGGGTCAAGGGACCCGGGGTCTGGGGGGAAGCTTGCTCCAGGCAGAGACCAACATGTGCAAAGACCCTGAAGAGGAAAACAGTTGGGCCAGCTTTGTAAAACACAAGGAAGGCAAGCTTTAGAGGCGAAGAGAGAATATGAAGATCATGCTGGATAGGGACGGAGGAGCTGGGGCCTTGTACAACATATAAAGGATTTGCGATTTGATTTTAAATCACAAAGAAAGCCTCAAATATTTTGCATATATTATATGTTGGATATACATGTGATTATAGTTATTATATAATTATTATTTATAAGGCACAAAAATGTTTTGTGAACCACTAATCAATAACACCTCTGAAAACAGTGCCTCCAAATTCTACCCAACAACCTTCTTTTGCTCGTGCCATCTCTTTCCTTGTGGGACCTTACTAGATGCACTCAGAAAATTCCTCCAGTCCTGGAATAAAAAATGTGGGCCAAGGCAGGGCATGGGACATTCTCCCTACTTCTGAGAGGACCCAAAACACTGGCAGCCACAAAGCCCCTGCACCACCCAGGCGCAGCAGCCACTCACAGCCTCCAGAGCTGGTACCTGGTGTCAGGGTTACCACTGATGGCATAGGCAGCAGCAGAAGTGGAGTTCTGTTCTCAGGGAACGCAGCAGGGGACCAGCAGGGGACCACAAGAGTGCCAAGCTCAGGTGAGGCATTGTTCCTCGCCTTTCAAAATCAGACTTGTACAGAAACAATTGGCTTGTTTTTTGTTGGAGGAGCCAGGGGTCTTACGGAGCAGCTGAAACAAGCCATGGAACTGTGGTGAATAGCACCCACAGTACTTCAGTTTTAACGTGAGGAAAGACAAATAAATGTTAAGGTTCAGGGACAGAAGAAAAGGATGAGGAACAAAAAGCAAAGAAAATAAGAAGAGAGGAAAAAAAGGAAAAGGGGACCCAAAGGAAAGAAATACTGATAGTCCTGTCTGCATGACAGTTACTATAAAGGAAGAACAACCAGGGGGACCAGACAGCAACATGGGATACCAAAAAACAAAACCCAAAGAAGGGACCGACACAGAAACTAAAAGGGGCAGATGAAGATGGACAGACAGAGCCCGAGGGAGACAAAATAAGTTCAACAGATTTCAGAAGTGCATTTATCAAGATAAATTGCTTTTGTCACATCCTGCTATTTTCAAACATGAGTATGTTTTTGCCTGTTATCACTGACCTTTACAATTCTGATTAGCTGCTCAGCAATTAACCAGTATTCGTTAGATGATCTTAGCTCGGCACTAGAGGAGATAGCCACAACCGGCCCCTGGGGTGGAGGAAGAAGAGAAGAGAACATACAGAGAAGGAAATTACTGCACCAGCTGCAGAACCAGGGAGACTCCTCGGGTTCTTGCCTGTAGTTCTACAAACTAAGATCATTACACACATTTTTAAACTTAAAAAAAGGCCTTCTATCATTTGCAACACAGCAACTTTTCCCCTCCACTTGCTGTACTGCAAACTTAAGGCAGAGCTGGTTTAAGTTACATGCAAAACATCCAACAGACTACAAGAAACGAAGGTGAGAAGTGAATGCCTGTCACCTGGCTTGAGCCATGGGCACCTTATTCTCAGAAACCAGGCGGAAGGCCTGATGCTGATACCTTGCCCAGATGTCAGTCCGGATGCATTTGTTCTTCTGAACCTTTGTTTGGGAACACCTTTGGTTCTGGTTTCATGTGATGAGATTGGTGGAAGATTTCTCCACCACAAAGCTAAGATTTTGGCAACTCTTTCAAGCACCATCTTTAGGTTGACCCCTTTTTAAAGCAAGAGGAATTTGAGGCAGAGTGTGTAGGCTTACACAAAGAGCTTCCATGCAGGGCCTAACAGAGATCTGAAATCACTCAGCACTCTTTCTCTGTCTCTATTATACTTAAAATATCCTACACTGAGCCCACAGGCTATCCTTGCATCTCATCCCTCCGAGAATTAAACAGGTCCATGATGATGATGAAGATGTAGACCCAGGGTAACAATATAAACATGTACTAAGGATGGAATCATCACATAATAATCCTAATTATACAAAGACTAACTATGCTTTGTCTTACTGATAACGAGAGAAGCTTGAATTTTTGTCTTTATCCACATAGATGCATTATACTACCTTCCCACTAGGTTGGTTGGGGAGGGGGTGGGCGTTGAGGGGATTGTTGTTGTTATTGTTGTTTGTTTATGAGATGGAATTTTGCTCTTTAACCCAGGCTGGAGTGAAATGGGATGATCTTGGCTCCCTACAACTTCCACTCCCCCGGGTTCAAGCAATTCCCCTGCCTCAGACTCCCGACTAGGTGAGATTATAGGCACCCACCACTACACCTGGCTAATTTTTCTATTTTTAGTAAAGAGAGGGTTTTGCCATGTTGGCCAGGCTGGTCTCAAACTCCTGACCTCAGGTGATCCACCCACCTCAGCCTCCCAAAGTGCTCAAATTACAGTCATGAGCCACCATGCCCGGCCTTATAAGGTTCTTTATCAGGACAAAAAAAGTGAGGTAGAACATTAAGTAGGCCACAGTCAGTATTTTTTCATGTCAAGCAATGATGCTAATACAATAGCTCTAAAACTGAGACAGCTCCAGGACAGATTTAATGGAAGTGCAGTACAAAATGTGAACAGTGTTTGGACCCAAGTGCGAGTATCACAGTGTACGCTGATCTTGGAGAATCGTACTAGGTTACTGCCCCTCTTTCCAGACATCATTCCGAAACAGCTGGGCCAACCACAGTCTTATTACTAAGTCCTTGTGGAATGCAACTCTGATCAGCGTTCAGTCTGAAAGAGGAGAAGTTTTTAAATGTCGTTTGCTCTATCTAACATACTTGGAAGACAATTAAAATCTTGCTCTTGCATTTATTTTTCACCCCACTGTGGGATGGGGATGGAAATAAGTTTATGCACATGAGAGCTATAGTCAGCAAGGTCAGGTTGAGCCAGGAGGATGCATCACTGGTCCTCAATGCCTGGCAAAAAGCCACCACCCAGCAAAAACACAGTACCAGACTTATCACCATGCATTTCTCTGTCCCTCATTCCCTAGTTTCCCGGTCACAGTTCTCTAAAGGTGGAGGTGGAACTAACAAGAAGGACATGTAAAATCCTTGAGCTGCATGTCAAGGGAAGGGTATGTATCTAAATGGGGGGAGAGAGGACACAGTTCTGCTTATACATTTTCTAACTTAAACGCAGCATGAGAAACCATCACCTGACTTCCTAGAGCAAAAACAAAAACAAAAAGGCCAGTTGGATCAATCGCTGTTTGGCCTAGTCATAAGTAAAAGGAAGATGACAGAAATTAGTGATGTCACAGCTTCCTCCTTCTGCATAGCAGGGCCATGGATATACACGGTAACAACTGTATGAGGTTAGGCACTGTTACTAGCCCCAGGGTACGGAATGGGAAGCGGGCTTGGAGGGGTGAAGCACCTTACCCAAGTCAGGCAGCAAACTGGCAGGTAGCAGACTAGAACACAGATGCACCTGATTCCAGAACCATGTGTCTTAACCTGTCTAGATTGTCACACAGCAGCTCTGCTCTAATAAGAGAGCAGCGACATGCTTCCTAGGGGTACATTTGATTACTGAGCTTTGGTGACTATGCAGCCCAGTGTATCTACTGATTACAATGACAGGTCAGATTCTGTTGTAACATAGAATCACTTTTCATTCATTTTACAGAAAATCCACGGTGCTGGGCTAAATTCATGCATATTAAATTTTTAAAAATTTAGTCCTTGACCTAAAAGAGCCTCACATTAAGGCACAATGAGTTTAACCTGTCAGTTGTACTCAGGATTAAGATTCCCTTTGCAAGACACTAAGCCTGCGCACAGAAGTTGCTGCCAGTAAAAGACACATTGCCAACAGTTTTATGGGGTCTCTGAAAATGATCAAGTTGACTTACAAGACAAAGGTTTGCCGGACTGATATCCTTGGCAATGCACAGCTCCTTGTCTAAATTTCCACAAAACATATGAGAATAGAAAGTTTGTGGGACTATAACTTATTTAATAGATCAGACCAACTTATTTGGGATAACATAGTTAATAAAATGTGTTTTCAGGCAGCTGCTCTCTGTTATATTCTATTACAGAGCAAATTGTTACAGTTAAAAGGCAAACCCCTAAAAGAAAAAAAGCAAAAGGAGTCAGTATGTGCTCCCAGAATCATTGACATAACCTTAGCTGTAACAGTCCAAGTATATGGTTTCTATTCACAATTACAGACTCTCAGAGACATCCATGTACTCCACATCTATGTTTCTGGAAGAAAAAACCTCTTCTTAAATTGATTTGCCCTTTGTCACTGTCACAGATATGTTTTTCTTGTTTTGACAGGTAGTTGTAATTCTATTAGCAGTCCATCGACTTCCCTGTGAAATCGATCTGTGTTGGGTTGGCTGGGGCTTCCTAAACTGGCTGATTTATTGCTTCTGCATGATTTTAGAAAGAGAGAGCATGTGCATGCTCTCAAGCGAGCTAAAGAGTCAAGGGGTGGGAGAGAATGAGGAGAGGAAGTGAGACACTCCTCTGTCACCAAACAGTATGAAGTATCTAAACAATGTTTGAAAACAAATTATTTGTAGTCTCACTGTTGGCTGTCTCCATGGCAGATGAGCTATGACCTTTGGTTGGCAGCCTAGCTGAGATGGGCTGCTGATGCCTGCAGGTATAAGTGACTGTCAATTTTCCTTATTCTTTTATCTTGCTGTCGCATGTTTAAACTAGAAGAAGTTGCTCATCCCTAATGTCCTCAATGTCAATCTATCATGTTTGCCTAATTTTGCTCTTGTACATCACAGCTCACAGTCACCAGAACATGAATAGCTGCCTCCAGGTACCTCTGTCTCTGTTATCTAGCCACTGAAGGTAGAGCACTTAAGCCAATTTGCAGGAGACCACAGTTTTCCAGAGGTCAGAGGCAGAAATCACCAAGGCATCTTGTTTAAAGAATTACATCAAAAAAGAAAAGAAAGAACAGGGAGGGAAGGGAAGGGAAACCTAATAAACATGCCTGTCCTAAAGCTTGAGATTTCAAGATTTATGACAGAATCAGACAAAACTATATTGAAATAGTATATGTGAAAGCTGGGCAACCTGAAAATAAGTTGATTTTTCTAGAGACTAAAGAACAAATTATTGCACAAACACATACATTTTTAAACTGAAAATCATTCCAGAATTAACTTCATGGACATAAATATGAATATCAGCATCTCATAAACACTATTTGTAATTTTATCATTGAGCAATATAGTGGAGAGATGAATTCTAAGCAAAATTATTAGTAGGAATTAAAGTTAAGTGGGCATATTCCACTTTGACATCCTTCCTTCTCCATTTATTTACCACCTATATGATTAGGGGCTTCCACCACCCTTATTCTCTGGAATAACACAGAGATCTTGCCATTTTCTTTACCCAAAACTTCTCAGATGTTGGAGCAGCAAGGTGACCAAGTATTATTATTATTAATTTTTTTTTCTGGAGACAGGGTCTTACTCTGTCACCCAGGCTGGAGTGCAGTGGTGCAATCTCAGCTCACTGCAGCCTCCACTACCTAGGTTCATGCTATCCTCCTGCCTCAGCCTCCTGAGGAGGCCTCCTCACTCAGCTGGGATGACAGGTGTGTGCCACCACTCTTGGCTAATTTTTGTATTTTTAGTAGAGACAGGGTTTCACCATGTTAGCCAGGCTGGTCTCAAATTCCTGACCTCAGGTGATCCACCTGCCTTGGCCTCCCAAAGAGCTGGGATTACAGGTGTGACCACCACACTCGGCTGGTGATCAAGTATTTTAATATATCATGAACTAATAGGTTTTATGTATTAACTCCCTCAGTAAGGTTTTCATTTTTACTGGGAATTTTTATGAACATAATACCCTAATTTAAAATAGAGACTCATGGTGAGAGCTGTGGGCACCAGCGAAGACAGTTCAGAAGATATTTGTTAGCAGGAGTACCACAGGGCAGAGGATATTTGTTAGCAGGCGTACCATTCAATAACCCTCAAATGATAGCCCTAGAATGATGCAGATTCTAGACCACAAGCAACATCTCCTCTGTCTACAGAGCCCTGTAGAAACTGATAAGTCTTGCGCTGTGCTGCGCTGTGCTATGTCAACTTGGTTAAGCTGAGAACTCTGAAGCTTGCAAGTCAAAGTTAGCCAAAAGAGGAACTTGTATAGGATTTGGAAGACAGAGGTACAGCAGCAGTCTTGACTCTTGGAAAGTAGTCACACACTTCTCCCTGGTCCTACTGCAGCAGCTGGGTGTCCTTGCCTTCTCAGATTAAGCAACACGGATTTCCCTGCCAGCTGTCCCTTATCCATCATGGCCAGTACTTCAAACACACTGGGTAGTGACTCCTTCTCTGATCCTCCAACTCCTCCTCTGGACCTTACTTCCCCAGTTCCTCCCACATTTGTGTCATATCTAATTCCTATAAGAAATCTCCTATTTCCATGATACTCATAGGGCCTCTGCTTGCTGGCTGAACCCTGACTGATACAGTTCCCTGCAGAGATCTTCAGAGAAGCCATAGCCTACAATGCTGTGCACAGGTGCATGAATCATAGCCAAAAGTTATCTCCTGGTACAAGTACTAGAATCAAACTTAAACCTACATTATTTGTCTGAGTCTTTGATTTGTGTTGTGCATGTAAAAGATAATTTACAATTTATATTTTCAAATTGTTTATCATTTTTAAAGCTGAACTTGATTTTCAATATGTACTCTCTATATATCAGCTAAATTAATGAGGCTACAGACTCAGTTTTCAAAAAACAAATCACTAATAGAACAACCATTAACAATCACCTTGAAACCCCAAGCTAGACAGACCATATCAAATATTCTGTTGAGTAAGGGTACTAGGTCATGAATATTTACAGTTTCTGAACAAAATCAATATTATTCCTAAGTGAGAGACTGAAATACTCTAGATCTCAGGACAGAGTGCTCAGGACAGATGCAGACCCCAAAGTTTATCCAACATAAGATTTTGAACAAGTGTGTTTAACTTAATTACCTAGCACATATGAACTATGGGCCAAAGCTCTAATCACATTCCCACTAAAATCAGTGTTTAACTTACAGCCTCCATGTGTCATGATAACAGGATTGAATCAATTATGTATCAACATTGATGCTGATCAGAATTAAGTATACCATTTTGAGTTGTTCACTAGTTCCACCAAAATCATGTTTTGAAACTCAAGCCTTAAATAAGTATATTAGTCTGCTAAGACTGCCATACAAATACCACAGACTAGTGGCTTAAATAAATAAAATTTATTTTATCACAGATCTGGAAGATAAAAGTCCAAGATACCAGCAGGGTAGGTTTCTGGCAAGTCCTCTCTTCCTGGCTTGCAGATGACGTCCTCTCACTGTGTCCTCACACAGCCTTTTCTCTGTACATGCGTGCTCCTGATGTCTCGTCTTCTTCTTATGGCACCAGTCCTGTTAGATTAGGGCCCCACCCTTATGACCTCATTTAACCTTCATTACTTCCCTGAAGGCACTATCCCAAATATAGTTGAATTGGGAGTTAGTGCTTCCGCATATGAATTTGGAGAGGATACAATTCAATCCATAACCGCAAGAGATACTGACAAAAAGAAAATTAATTTGAATACATGCCTTATATGTCCATGACTCAAGCTTGAGTCATATCTAATGCTCATATGCCAAGCAGAGATACTATCTACTCACAACTGCTATTAAATTTGGAAATGACTTGCACAGATACCAATTTGTAATTTTTTTTTTAAATTTGGAAATGCTTGCGATGGGTGAAAGGAGGGGCTGAGAAAAGGGCAAAAGTGTACACAATGCAGCAGGAAGCAAATTTGCAAAGAAAAATAGAAAGTCAGGCGCTGGCTAGTAGGTGGATGGCACAGGATTACAAATAGATAATAAGGAGGGCCTGGAGATAAAGGAAAAGTGATCGTGTATGTGTGCGTGTGTGCACGAATGCTGCTTACTAAGCACTAGGGTCAGAGAATTGAGAGGTAAACATCCAAAGATACAGACTAATCTGCCTATAGATGCTACCTTTGGGCCTGATGCTTATAACAGGTCCATTCAGATTTGGATGGGGACAGGGTCACAAGTTACAATGAAAAGGTAACCACTCATAAGAAAGCTGTGAAGACTACAAGTGCTATTAAAGGGATACCTGTTTCCAGCATTTGCCATGCATGACAACAAACTGGAACTTCAGAAGGGGGAAAAAAAAAAAAAAAAAAAAAAACTTTTGCCCTGAATTTTATTCCATTTACTGTAAGATTGAAAAAAACAATATCAAAGAAATGCATCAGTATATACCATAATGAGAGAATTCCAGCTGCAATTTTTTCTTCAGAATAAACTGATTTTTTATCCCATCTTTAAAATCTTTGAAGCTAGAAAAATAACTGTAATATGCAGAGCATTTCTTGTTTGCTGTTAATATCAAGGGTGATAGAGTGCTCAAAATTGCACAAGCCATACAGACAAAGAACAATTTCCACCTTTGGATAAGCAAAAACATTTTTAAGAACATAATTGAATAGCACAAATAAAAGAAGCAAACTTATCTCAAGTTGCTCAGGAGTCAGATTACATCTGCAAAATCAAAATTATATTACAATTTTCTTGTCTGATTTTTAATTTGCTCTAAGCCAAATAAACATGAATAATGAGAAAGAAATCTCAGCTTAGGAGCTGATGACATCGTAAACCATACAAAGGACACTTGGTTGGTTTCTGTCATAAAATTCCATCATAAAATCACACCTGCATGAAAAAAGTTTTCTTGCCAGTTTCTGTCTTTTCCCCTCAAAATACCCATCCCTGCCAATAGACATTCAGTTCAGTGCCTGGGACGCTCTGTTGTTAGGGCTTGTCAGCAGTCAAAAATCATTCAAATATATTTCCTGTACCTTTCCAAAGCTATAAATAAAAGTTTTACACTAGCTCCTACTAAACAAAAGGATTTGGGCTCAAATAACAACAGTCAGGATTTAGGTTAGATATAAATTAGTATTTGGTGGCCGGGCGCAGTGGCTCACATCTGTAATCCTAGCACTTTGGGAGGTCGAAGCAGGCAGATCACAAGGTCAGGAGTTCGAGACCAGCCTGGCCGATATGGTGAATCCCTGTCTCTACTAAAAATACAAAAATTAGCTGAGCATGGTGGCTCATGCCTGTCATCCTAGTTACTTGGGGGGCTGAGGCAGGAGAATCGCTTGAACCCAGGAGGCGGAGGTTGCAGTGAGCCGAGATCATGCCATTGCACTCCAGCCTGGGCAACAAGAGCAAAACTCTGTCTCAAAAAAAGAAAGAAAGAAAGAAAGAAAGAAAGAAAGAAAGAAAGAAAGAAAGAAAGAAAGAAAGAGAGAAAGAAATTGGTATTTGGTGATAAAGGAAGTTAAGACCAGAAAGGGTTGTACTGAGAGAAACTAGAGCCCATCTCTGAAACTATTTGGAAACAATACACATTTTTCTCCAGTATCTCCTAAATCAAGAGCATGGTAAGTGTAGGGCTTTGTCTATTAAAAAACATATCTACTCATTGGTTTACTAATTATCAAATCCTGCAATTCTATGATTAAATTAGAAAAGGACCGCAGGGGGACTCTCAGTCTTCATTGAAATGCAAGTCCTTTCACATCTTTCTTGCCATTTTTCCATTAATCAAAGCCACCCATAAATGTCATCATTACCAAGTTGGTAATAGAACTTAAAGAATAATAGAAAGATTTGGGGTTTCAGTTCCAACATAATTCTGTAAGCTCTGTGATCTTGGACGCAATAAATCAAGTACTCTGAGCTTCAAATCATTTGTGAGTAAAATAATGTCTTTCCTACCTACATCATAAGCTTACCATAAGGGTCACATGCAATAACATCTGTAAAAGTGCTTTGACAACTGTAAAACATTAATCAATGATGGTGCTATTATCATTTATGTCAAGTGGGCTGTATAATTACATTCAATTCACAGAAAAGAAGATTTCTTTCAGTTAGTAGGAATATAGAATGCAGATGCACAAAATGGTATACAAACACCGAGATGGGGCAGGGAATGGAAACCACCTAAAATGTTTACTGAAGTTTTTCTTGAACAGATGGAAACCACAAGGTCTCTGCCATACTTCATCTTCTCTGGGTCTCCTGTGTTTTAGGAGACAGCTTTTTCACCCTCAGTATTTTCAGTCCTTGAGGCGGCTTTCTCCCACTTTTGCTACACTGAGAATCACTGTGTTAAAGCCTGCTGACATCCAGCTCTCAGGAGTCTAGACACTTGTTCTACCTTAGAGAACATAGAATATGAATCATGATTCTCTTTAGTATCCTGTCTTAGGCCCATGAGAGTTTAAATTTAAATTCTGAATGTAGGCTGGCCTGTCTTTGCTCTGTGGTGCATTGTTAATGTAGGAGACTTTTAACTTTTTGAAGGCAGTGACATGGCAAAATAAACTTTCTTTTAAGTAGGAGATAAGCAAAAACTCAAAGATATCAGAGAAAGTCATATGGAAATTTATTAAAAAATTATAGAACATTTATGCTACATGTTTGTCATAATAATTAAAATTACTTCAAGGTGCCTTACAAATACAAAAACCCTAAATAGTAATTGCAAAAACAGATAAGTGTTTGATGGCAGATATGGAGAAAAGATAAAGTGTAGCGAATAAATTCTCTTTTCTTTTGAATTCTAATGTAACAGAAATGAATTGCAAAGCCCAAAGAGGCATTCACATTTCAAAACTCAGCTAAATTTTACCGAGGCACCTAACCAAGTATGTTATGGCTTACTTTGTGGCTGCCTTCTTCACAAATTCATGGAATCTATTTTTATGCTTTGACCTGTCAAAACAATATAAAGCTTGAAATTGCACTAAATCTCTCCAGTAGTTAAAAGTGGCATCCTTAAAACTGATACGGTTTTGTGGTAGCATAGATGATTCAATTCTTACGTGTACAATTTGTAATGAAAATATTTGAACCTCGACTGCTCAAATTGTCAATTGCATGTAAACAAACCAAAAAGAATTCAAGAGTTAATTTTATATTTCATAGACCAATTCAGCTCTTCAATTTCCCATGTCTGTTCTGATATATAATTTTTTTTTATCATCTTACAAGTCATTCCTCGGACAGAGGTCTGGCTTAGTTATTTTGTTTTTGTTTTTCAAACATTGGGGTTATGGCCTGTCCCTTATTAAAATATGTGTGCTCCTGAAAGCCAGTAAACCAATCTGTACTTATGGTATGTTGGGCTTCACACTCTAGTAGGCCGCAGCAGACACAGAAGATGGTCCCCACATAGAAATCAGTCAAAACCAAGCCTACAGATATTAAAGTGCTAAATCATTCCACACAATACAAATGCTCTTGGAAACAGAGGCAAGAACACTGATGTCTGGAGTGGTTCAGGATAATCCCTCTGGAAGACAGGACTTAAGTTGACATTTGAAACAAGACTTAGGTTTCAGAGGAAAAGGTACTAGGTTTTCGAGGTGGAGAAAGATCATAATTAAATTCTGGTAAGAAATCAGTCAAAAGTCTGCTGACTACATTTAAGGGATGATGTTAAAAAGTAATGATTGATTCATTTGGCTAGGTAGAAATCATTTTATAGAATCTCAGTAACCTGACAAAGAAGTCAGGCTTGATAAGCAAAGGGAAGCCATTAGGTTAGTTCTTGAAGGAGGTGCATTTAAGTAATCTTCAGGTGGTAATTATAAGCATAAGATTGAGTGGAAATGACACCAAAAGCCGGGACATCTATTTGGAGACACACAAATCACAAAGAATTCCATCAGAATAAGAAAGAAAATATATGACTCAATATCTGGAAGGGAATCCACTAACTAATTCAAACTCCTTTTTCAAAGGTAGAAGCTAGGACTTAAAATGATTATCTACTTTGTACGAGTTGATTAACTTCCCAGTTAACAGAAGAATGAGGACTGAAATCTAAATTTCTGAACACCTAGAAATTTTCGCTAGAGCAATTTTGAAAAAAGACATTACAGAACATGATAGGCAAGTTTACCAATAACAATAAAGAGGAAAAGTATAAGCTTACCTCTACTGCTTAGAGACTAGAGGTGGCTGTCTTAGTGCCACAATTAATAGTGAGAGAATTAAGAAACTTATGTTGTAGGAAAAGCTGATGAGTTAGAATTAGATTAAGTTGGATTTCAAGTGATGACATAATATCTAGGTAGACATGTCCTACAACAATTGGAAATAAGGACATGCTCAAGGCTGAGAGCACAGTTCTATCATTTCTGCCCAGAACTCTCTTCGGAACTCTAATATCAGCATGTATCAAACCACTCATCTGTCACTGGCACTTCCAATTTAGATTGGCCAAAACTAAATTCATTATCTTTATTTTCTGTCTTGATTAGAACCATGATCCATGCCATTCATTTTCACTGGGCAAATATTTGTTATCACTGAAGTCAGAAACCTGGAACTCATCTTTATGCCTTTCTTTTACATCACTGACTGCAGCCAATCACTGACCAAATCCTGGTTGATATTTTTCTCCTTAATATTTATGACAATGGTCTCTTATCTGGTTCCACTATCTCTGGCCTGGATCCCACATCAGCTTTCTTCCATACAACTATTAGAATAATCTTGTGAAATGCAAATCACATTATCCTGTTATACCTATAATTGTAATTCTTTATTATTTTCATTGTCTATATAGAGCTTAAGCCCCTCTCCTCCATAATCTTACCCTTATTTCCTTCTCAAGAGTTCCCACCAATAGGAATATATGGAATTGTCTACATAGTCTATCTTGTTTGCATTTAAGTATCTTTGATTGGGCAACTATCTCCACTTGAAATCCCTTCTCTTCACATTTCCCCTACTTATACTCTGCATTCCTTCTAGCTAGTGAACAACTATCTATATTTCAATACTGAACCCAAATATGACCATCTTTATATAACCTTTCCTGATCATCCCTCACCCAGTAGATTTAATCAACCTCTTCTTTGTGTCTTCTTTGTAAAAAACCTATATAATTGTATTGCAAGAGTATTTGAATATCTATAATATCTTGAATGCCTCTTCTAGACTGGATAGCCTTTGAGAACAGAAACGATATTCTATTCATCACTGTATCTCCTGAAAGAGATTCTGGTCTACAGTATGTACTTCATAAGGGTCTACATTTATGTATTATGCAGACACTTGAGAATTATCTGAATAAAGGCAACACTTGAATGAGACCAGAAATGCAAATTTTCCAAGTGGGTTGATTCAGAGACCTGGATGATATTTAAGGTCCAAGGACAGCTAAAGAAGTCATTAAAAAGAGAATAAATGACAAATTTTGGCCAGTTGTGGTTGTTCATACCTATAATCCTAGCACTTTGGGAGGCCAAGGAAAGAGGATAGCTTGAGGCTAGAAACTGAAAACCAGCCTGAACAACATATTGAGACCTCATCTTTCCAAAATAAAAATAAATTAGCCTACCATGGTGGCATATTCCTATAGTCCCGGCTACTAAGATGGCTGTGGCAGGAGGATCCATTGAGCCCAAGAGTTCAAGGTTACAGTAGCTATGATTGCACTGTCCTCTAGCCTGGGCAATAAAGCAGGGTTCTGTCTCAAAAAAAAAAAAAAAAAAAGATAACTTTCAAAAAAGCCAAGGAAGAAAAGTTTTTTTAAGAAGGAATGGGAGAAAATCAAGGAAACTTCTTTTAATTACCAAAAGACGTTTGAATTACTGTTACTACAGCATTGAAAAACTGAAGACAATGTAAGCCTCCAAAATAAGGCACACTAACATTGTTTTGAGAGAATATTATGATGCCAATAAATGGTTTAAATAAAATATAGGCAGATAAATGCTTATATAAAACAATGCTAAATGAAAAAGTAGAAAGCAATGTTAGACAACTCACTGATCACAGCTGAATAAAGATATATGAGCCCAAATTAAAAAACAGAAGATGGAATAAGCATAGCTTCTGTATTAAAAGAAAAAATTCAATAGATTTTTCTGAAGTATTTGTGTTTCATTTAAATGCTTAATATTTAAAATAATGACTGTTAGTATTGAATATAATTAAAAATTCAAACAGTTATTTATAAGTAAAATCATGCCTTATATGGGCTTGGTAATTACTACTCAAAAGTTCATAGCACTAGTTCCTTTTATAAAAAGAACTGAACCATTTATGACAAAAATTATCAAGCTATAATGTCTTGGCTTCATGAGTTCAAATTTTTATGTTTTGTGCTCTGTTTTTAATAAGATATGCCTGCACTGACTAACATAGTGTTATTTTATGTCTTTAATGGTCCTGTCTTTGAAACACAGATCACTGGGACTTGACTTCCCAGTTCTTCTGAACTAAAATTTCCTAATGTTCTTTTTAAGTCACTTGCATACTAAGTCAATCAATAAACATATATGGAAGCCCTAACTATTTGGAGTAAATGTGTTCAGTACACCAAGTTCCTTTATTTCTGATCAGACACCTACCCAGGGTCATCTTTACTTCCTTGGAATATCAAGGATGATAGAGGGAGGTTTGGGTATAGATAATAGGTTTAAATAGGAGGGCCAAATTATAATGCTCCAGGCAGGCATCGTAAATTAATTAATCAAATCAAGCTTGAGAACACGTTGCCTATCCATAAGAGAGCAGTAGTTACTCAATTTTGTAACAGGCTGCTCTGAAGAAATGCCAACCCAATATTGCTGGAGCTTCATATTAAGCAAGAGAGTTTAAAAATCTAGATTTGCCTGTGCAATCTCCTCATTTTAAATATCTGCCGAGTGAACTATGAGATTAGAGAGTAACTGAAGCTGAGCCTAATTACAGTAGTGGTCACACATTGAAGGTCACCATTTGGAGATAGATTTTATTTCACTTATGCAGTTTTTTAAAAATGTTGAGCTTCTGCTCCTTTCCACACACTGAATGAGGCAAAAGATTAGTATGGGTTATTAAGAATGCAGTGATCAGGTAGACTGTTCCTCTGGTCACTCGCCTAAAGAAAGTTCACAGGGAAAACCAGAGAAAGGCCCAGTCAAAAAACTGTAAGGACTACTTTGTGCAATGTCATCGAAGCCAAAGAGCACAGAATTCTAGTGATAGATTTGAACTTGGAAGTTATGACTAACATTAGAAAGAAGCATTCTGATGAGTCCTAGGACACAGGAAAAAGAACATAAGGGTAGAGAAATAAATGGAAGAAAAGGAATTAAATGCAGCAAATATGGACCAGTCTTGTGAGAATTTTAATAAGAAGGGGAATGGATAGATTAGATGGTAGCTATAGAGTAACATAAGGAAAGAATTTATCTTAAAGATTTTTAAGGATGATAAAAATTTAAGCAGGTTTGTAGGGCAAGAAGAAGAAACCATTCAAGGGCAAGGGGTTGATATAGAATGAATGTTGAAGATTCAGGAGACAGAATGGAAGAAACTGGGGGATACAGGAGCAGCTATGTCAGGGCCTAGATGGAAACAATTGGTCTTGAACAGGAAGAAACAATCATTATCTTATGAGAATAAAGAAAATTGTATAAAAATTGAGTAGAGATGGGAGGCAAGTATCTACGTGGGGCAGGGGTAAGAAAATGGTGTCAATTTTTTCTCAATACTTACCTCTTCTCTATAGAATTGTGATGGACCACATATGAACCTCAGAAACTTATCTTTCCATCCAGCCAAAGGCCATGCATTCAGGTCCACACTCCCTTTCTCTTAAGCCCATACCCTGAGATTGGCACCATAGATCTTACAATTTCTATGGAAAGAGAAGAAAGCAAAATGAATAAATTTTCATTTCCTCTGACACTGAAGTAGAATTGACATAAAACACCTACCCTGAGTTTTCTTTTCTAATTGGCCAGCCAAGAGTACCCATACTGGTATGAGTCAACCCCTAGACCTCACCTGCTAAGTAGGATAAAGGAAAGAAAGCACCTTCAGAAGAAAGTTTTCAAAGAGATCCAAGAGAAGAAATATTGTCCAGTTCCAGCACTTTCCACATCCTGTATACCGCTTCTACTAAATTAAGCTCAAGCTTTTAGTGGGAGAATCTTAATGGGATCTTAGTTTTCCCACAACTAATAAGAAAACCTTTTCCCTGGAAAGGGACAAAGAGCATAACATATTGAACTACTTGACATATTCACTCGTTGAAATAGTTAATTTAAAAATATCTTTTGAGATAAAGGTTTCCAGGTCTGGAAATAATGACATTCACCTGAATCCAAATCTCTCCACAAATGCTCCTTTAAACAAAATAAATAAAATTAACAAGGAATATAAACAAAACTGCACATGGCCCACCTACATAGCTCAGAGACAGAGAATGCCATGAACTTTAAATTACCATAAAAAAGGAAATAAACATCACATTCCAACAAAGCTCCCCAACCATTGCAAGCTTATGAATTTGAAGAGTGGAGAAGGGGAAACATAAGAGACTCGGTGAAAAAGAGAAGAAGAGAACAGAGAACTGAAACTAAGCAGACAAAATTACTCCCAGAAAGAGAAAGTCTAAAACCAACTCATAAAATACTGAAAAATAAGACTTGGTAGTTCATAGCGCTAGCTGCAGGGAAGGGACTTAGAAGTAAGTAGGGCAGAGCATGAAAATATCCAAGAAGCATGCTTGTATGGGAGAATTACATAAGTAGAGAAAAGACAGTGCCTCTGAGAGGCATGGCCCCTTATTTCTTGAAGAAAAATAAAGAAGAAGGAAGAAAATATTTAAAATTTTGCAGAAAAAAAAAGAGAAAAAGTAAACACCAATACCTCCACTATCAACATCTTTGATTAAAGAGATGGCACATTACTGTACTTCAGGAAAGGGCACTTTTGGATTTGGAACCCTATCAAAAATATGCCTCAAAATAGAAAAATTATGACTAACTACATACAAAGCTACTGTATAAGGAAAAGAGAAAATGCATTTCACCTGATGAAAATTCTTCCCCTCCTCTCAGAAAGAAAAACCATGAGGCAGAAGAGTACAATACAATACTCCCAACTGAATTAAATAGCGTTAAATGAGCATTTTGAAATGTTTTTAGAAACTAAATGTAAAAATTCAAAAACCAAAAACATTTTTTAATAAAAGGAAACTTGCAGGGAAAATATGCATAGGAGGTGATAAAACACAGAAAGAAGTTGAAGTAAAAGGCAAACCATCTCAGAAAAGGAGAATAAATTATATAATGCCAAAAAGAATACATTTACATATCTATTTAATTAGAGATGTTGAAAGGGGAGAATGACAACCAAGAGAATGAAAATAAGATTTTTTAAAAAGAACTAAGAGAAAAACGCTTAAAAGAAAAAAATAGGAAGAGGGTCCAACATACATGTAATAGGAATGCCTGAAAATGAAACACAAGACAATAAAACAGAACGAACATTTTAAAATATAATCAAGAAAAACTTTCTAGAAATAAGAGATAACTTAAATGTCACACCTGGAAAATTCTCAGTTAGGCATAATGATCCACACTTGCAAACCCAACATTTCAGAAGCCTGAGGACAAAGGATCACTTAAGCCTAGGAGTCTGAGACCTGGGCAACACAGCAAGACTCTATCTCTAAAAAAAAAATTAAATATTAGCTGGGTGTGGTTGCTCATGCCTGTAGTCCCAGCTACTTGGGAGACGGAACCAGGAGGATCACTTAAACCCAGGATTTATGGTCAGTGATTTATGGTCATGCCACAGCACTCAACTCTAGGCAACAGAGCAAGACCCTATCTCAAGCCCTTCCAATGCCCCCAGCAAAGAACATTCCCACTGTATACATGGAAAAACTGAATAAAATAGTCCTATTAAAACTAATGGGCTTTATAAAAAGGAAAAAATAAACACGCAAGAACACTTGGAAAGCATTGAAAGAAAAAGCTATAAGAGGATACGAGCCATGCTAGATGTTATCATATACCATAGAACAATGTAGTACTGGTGACTGAATACACAGGCAGACCAATGAACTAGAATAAACAGTCAAGGAACAAAATTATATGTGAACATTTTTCTTTGTTAAAGATATGTGATCAAGTATTTGGTAAAATATTTTATAAAGATGGTTTCTCAAATTACTAGGGTAAAAATAAATTGAATGTTTTAATAAATTGCATTGGAACAATTAATATCCATAAAAAAGATAAAATTTAATTCATTACTGACACATACAACAAAACAAAATGAAACAACATAAATACTAGAAGAAAACACGTTAACTTCTATAACCTGGCTGTAGGGAAAGACTTAATAACCATGACTCAAAATCTGAACACAATTCAAGAAAGACTGATATCTTTAACTACATAGAAATAAAAATATTTTCTTGACATAAAACACCACAAACAAAATAGAAAGACAAATGAGAAATTGGGAGGAAAATCTGTGAGATAATAGTGCAGAGAGTTGTATTTATTTATTTTTTTTTTTAATTGTACTTTAGGTTCTGGAGTACATGTGCAGATCATGCAGGATTGTTGCATAGGCACACACATGGCAATGTGGTTTGCTTCCTCCATTTCCCCCGTCACCTGCATCTGGCATTTCACCCCATGTTATCCCTCCCTGACCTCACCCCCAGTGTCCCTCCCTTGGCCTCCCCCAACAGATCCCGGTGTGTGGTGCTCCTTTCCCTGTGCTCATGTGTTCTCATTGTTCAACACCTGCCTATGAATGAGACCATGCGGTGTTTGATTTTCTGTTCTTATGTCAGTTTCCTGGGAACGATGGTTTCCAGATTCATCCATGTCCCTACAAAGAACATGAGCTCATCGTTTTTTATGACTGCATAGTATTCCATGGTGCATATGTGCCACATTTTCCTTGTCCAGTCAATCATTGATGGGCATTTGGGTTGGGTCCAGGTCTTTGCTATTGTAAACAGTGCCACAATAAACATACGTGCACATGTGTCTTTAAAAAACAATGATTTATAATCCTTTGGGTATATACCCAGTAATGAGATTGCTGGGTCAAATGGAATTTCCATTTCTAGGTCCTTGAGGAAGCGTCACACTGTCCTCCCCAATGGTTGAACTAGTTTACACTCCTACCAACAGTGTAAAAGTGTTCCTATATCTCCACATCCTCTTCAGCATCTGTCTCCAGATTTTTAAATGATCGCCATTCTAACTGGCCTGAGGTGGTATCTCAATGTGGTTTTGATTTGTGCTGCAGGCCCTGCCCACCTGCTGTGTGAACTGCCTTGGTAGTAGTGGTAGCCCTTTCCCCCACTGAGCTGGACTGACCAGTGTCCAGCTGCACTTGCTGTGAAACTCTCAATCCAGAGCATTTCAGATTGCTTGTTTTGTGGGGGTGGTACGCGCCGAGCCAGATTGCCTGGCTCCCTGTCTCTGCCCTCTCCCTTTCATTGAATGGGTGGCTCTGTCTCCCAGAAGTTCCAGGTGCCAGTTGGAACAGCTGCCCAGATTTGTATGAGTTTCTGTGCACCAACCCGGCACCAGCTGAAATCCCTGTGCTGAAAATTTGTGGCGCTTTATGGCCCAGGAATCTCCTGGTCTGTGGGCAGGAAAAATTTGTTTGGAAATGTGGTGAGCACTCACCTTCTGTGTAGTTCTTGCTGGGAATTGCACTCTGGAGCTGTTCCTATTCAGCCATCTTGGATCCTCCTCCTAGTGTTTCTGATATAAAAGCAAATATTGAACTAATGAACAAAAGTTCTACGAAAAGGTGAACAAAAGTCATGAACAGTCAACTCAACAAAACAGAAAGACTTAACAATGACTCTAACCACATGAAAAAGATGTTCAACTTTACTCAAAGCAGATGATAAAAATTAAAATTATACTGAGATACCGTGTTTCACCCTTCCAACTGGCAAAAATTCAGAAGCTTTACAATATACTCTGTTGATGAGGTTTGGGAATAAAATTACTCACATACAACACCAATAAGAATGCAAAATCATACAACCCTTATAGAGAGGGCTTTGACAATATCTAACAAAACTGCATACACATTTGCCTTTTAATCCATCAATCCCATTCCTAGGATTTTACCCAGAAGTTATACCTCTAACAATATGAGGTTATTTATTGTCACATTATTTGCAACTAAAAAATATTGCAAAATACCTAAAACCCCTAATGTAAGAGATTGAATGAATTAACTATGGTATAAACACACAGTGAAATATAACAGAGAAAAGAATAAAGAGAATATGTATGAACTGATATGGAGAAATTTATATGTCAATACGAAAACGTATATATAGTATGCTACCTTTGTATAAAAAGGAAGGAAAGCAGGAAACATGAGAATATGCTTGGCCCAGCATGGTGGCCCATGCCTGTAATCCCAGCACTTAGGGAGGCCGAGGTGGGTGGATCACTTGCGGTCAGGAGTTCGAGGCCAGTTTGGCCAACATGGTGAAACCCTGTCTCTATTAAATATACAAAAATTATCCGGGCACGATGGTGCATGTGTGTTATCCCAGCTACTCTGGCGGCTGAGGCAGGAGAATTGCTTGAACTCAGGGGTGATGGTTGCAGGGAGCCAAGATCACGCCATTGCACTCCAGCCTGGGCAACAGAGGAGACTCCAACTCAAAAAAAAAAAAGGAAAAAGAACTATGTATTGTACATATTCCTTCAAACATACTCCTTAACTTTTCCCCACAAAAAAATTAAATGTTGCCCCCACAAGTCCCTAGAAGGCCAAAATGGAAGAGAAAAGGAGACAGAACAGAGGGAGCAAACTGTGAGAGTCAGTGAGAGAGGAGTCGAATTCCCTCTGTTGTGCCACAAACTATTCAGTTGCAATAGTGAAGGGCACCAGAAGAGAAAATCGTGATCATCTTCCACTGAGAAATTAATTACTCTCTTAGATTTCAAATGTTTCCACTGAAAAATTTCCTGTTGCCCAGAAGCACCTTTCTAATTAATGATCTTTAGTTTCTCAGGTAAGCTCATGCTACACAAATCCCCTCTCAGCTATTTAAGAGGGGAGAGGCATTTAAGGCATGAACTGCAGACTATTAGGAGAGTTCCATGGAGTAACTGAACTGGCAGTTGGAATATTCATGCATGGTATTCTCATGCATGGAGCTTTTGGATGAGGGGCTACAAGAATCTTTGCCCTCTTGCTTGGTGGAAAGGAGTATGTGCTGACTCAAGGCTCCAGTGCATTGTTGAAAAATCATTCACAGTTAACTTCTAAATTAGTGAGAACAATTGTAAAGATCAATAGAAAACACCAAGCTCTAAAGACATTTCCTACAGCATAATTTGAAGAAGTAGAATACATGAAGCAGTGAGCCACAGAAAATCAGGTCTTAGCACTAATTAGAAAATTTTCTAAGCTTTCTCTCAAGAAAATTAGTTCATTGGTTAAAGGGCCAATTTGAAACATAGACAGTTTACAGATTTTCATCTGGACTGAAAAAATTACACTAGACATTTAAACCAACATTCTAAGTAAAATTGTGAAACTGATGAGTTACTTACTGTTAATAAAATTGTAATGAAAAATTGATTATTCACTAGTAGTTAAAAGCTGTTTTCTATAAGTCAGTGAAGACAGCCTATAAAGCAGAAAGAAAGAAAATACCCACTAGAGTTTCCTGTTTAATCAGAAAAGGGAGAAAGAAGCTTAATACTGTGTCCCCAGAAACACAACTTCCTCCCTTAAACCCTCATTTTATAACATTTACTTTCAAAAACATAATAAATGCTTACCTAATGCTTAACTATGAATCCTAACTAGCAAAGCAATCTTCTTCTCTTATGCTTAATCCCATCTGACCCAGAATCGAGATGCCCCAAAGAGCGATTCTATGTTTATCTATATGTGTGTATGGTTTTTTTCAAGTAGGTAGTTTAGGAGTCATTTTTACTCCCCATATCAGTGGAAAACCCTGCTGAATCTTCATCAAAATGCACCCATCTCATGTGATGTCTGAGACATCACATCAGTATCAACACTTGAACCAAACATACAAAATGCCCTGAGAATGCATCTGCTGAAAACTATTCTTTTAAATAGAAATAAGAAAATAAACTCTCCTCGAGTAGATCAGTTGGGACAAGATTTCTCCTCACTAAAAGGGATACACCTTATAGAAAGAGACCACCAGAGTGTTAGCTGACTCACCATCTTTCTCAAAGTATTGTCACACCTCCTGTCTGACTACCGTGACAGTCATTCCCAATAGTTCTATCTTCCTCCTGCCCATGTACAGACTCAAAATGCGGTCTCATGTGGACTTCCTTCAACTCATCTTCTATGCCCAGGTGACATCCTATACATATTACCTTAAATATTTACTTCCATATTTGCAAAGCTAAAATTCACCTTTATTTTTCAATTGTTCTTTCTGTTTTACTGTTTCTGAATTCACTGTATCCTACCATTTGTTTCAGACAAATTAGGTATTATCTGTGTTTTATTTTGCTGTATTTTTAGTAAATGTTACAAGCAAATATATAAATATCAAAACAGAGAACACATTAATAAATAGGAATTATAAATATATGTTAGGACTAACTAAATATCAGCAAGAGTACACTGCTGTTTTCTAAAGTCATATGACAAATTTTCTGCTAAATGTTGGACAGACTGGATACTAATACATACTCTTTGTTATGTAATTGAGTATATTTGTTACAGAAAAATTAGGAAGATACACGTAAGCAGAAAGAAAATGAACACCTCCCTAATCCCACTGCTTAAGATGACCAGTGTTAACATCCGGGGCATGTCCTTTCTGATTTTTCACATTCTTATACATGTTGGATTTTTCTTACAATAGTGGGACTCACACTGTATCATCTATTTTGCAATGTGCTTTCTATGTCAACAAATATACACTTGAAACATTATTCTTTATGGCTGCATTTTATGACTTTTATGAATGCCCTAATTTGTTTATCCAAATCTTCAAAGATTTTTAGATACTATACCTGGATCCGTTTGTTGCATGGAATTTTAACTTCGCGATTGTTTTATAATAGTTGAGGCACACTGACCAGGTTCCACCTAAAGCCCACAGATGTATCAGAATATCAGCAATAATGTTTAGCTCTCAGAAACCAAGCATAGTAACGTGAAATCCAGCTAAAAGCATTTTGTATTGAACTACAGCATTTAGTTCCTCAGGCTCATCTATCAATTAGGGTGATAAGCAGGCACTCAAAAGCTAGCTTTTCAATTATGTTTCTACCTTCAACTGAAATGTTCCTGTCATTGCACATCGTGTAGTAATTTTGAAAAGGCTTCATCTTAGCAACCAAGTGATAACTTTAAAATCGAGAATCTGAACCAATTAATTCCTAACATTAATTACTTCTTTTAAAACAAAAGGCGCTTTAAAGTAAGTGACTGCAAATATACTTTTTATCCCACTAACGGTCCTTATCTCTTTTTCCCTCAGCTCACAATTCTGTTGACAACTCATGCTCAGTCTCAAATCATCATTCAAATCATAATTAAAGCATAATTCTGAGCTCTCTTTGTACATGCTAATTCCAAAACCACCAGATGTAAAAGCCACACAGAAATTCCTATAGAGTATTATTAGCTTGCAAGGAGCAGAATTAAGATGCATAAAAGTATCTTCTATAGCAAGTAAATATTTTGGTTTTAATTACATTATTACCTTGTTTTATGCTACTAATTACTACAATTTACTGCATAATTGACTCTCAGAGAAAAGTATTAACAGAGCAGTTCTGTAGTCTTAAACTGAAGATAGTATATACTAATGATTTTGCCTAACTACCCACTTCCCTTAAAAAAATGTGAAGTATTTTTTGTAATAACTTTGATAAATCTCTTTCCTATTTTTGCACTAATATATAAAGGTAGATACTACAGTTATTTGCCAATTTATTTATCTATAAATCACAGGACAATAAAAAAATTATATTACTGAGCTGTGGACAATATATTATCTGTCTTTATTTCCTGGCATCCAGCTCAGAACTTGAAACTTAGTAGGTGCTCAATAAATTTTACTAAAGTAATGAGTTATCATTTAAAGTGATCTTTTAACTTGACATCATAAAAGCAGTATTTTTAATCCTAGCTAGTGTCTATTTCAGCTTTTACAGATTAAAAACCTGCAGGCTTTAGAGCAGAAGACTGAACATTAGAAATAATAACAGTTTGCTGTAGATTGAAAACAAATGAACTCATTCTGAGACTCGAGAGTCATTCATAAGCCACTTGAGCTGCCTGTCCTCTTGCAGTTTATGACCTCAGTCGAGTCTTTTCAGTGAAATAAAGCCTTGTGTTCACTCCAGGGCCATCTATTGTTCTCTCTGTAATTTGCACCAAACTTTAAAGGTTATAAATATTTGCAGTGAAGCCTAGTTGCTGAGCTGTATTCATTCACACTTAGGTGCCTTTTTTATTATTATTATTAACTGCATGACCAGGGACTGCCATTTACTTACTTCATAATAACCTGATAATACGTACCTTTGAACTCAGGATGTTCTTCAAATGTCATGATTTATTAAGTCCTCCTTGGTCACATAACAGTCAACCTCGTCAGATTCAACTAGGCCAACCTCATTCTCTAAGGAGTAGTAGCTAGCAATAAAAAGTGAAAAGTTATTTCTTACATGAAACTATAAATACTTGAATTCTTTTTCAGATTAAAAAAATTTTCTGGGTAACTTATATTGCAAATGACAATGAAATGAATGAAAATAAGCATAGTTAAATATATAAATTTTCTCTGCCTATTCACTTCAAAGCCTATTTCCATCTTATCACTGTGCTTTTTCTTTAATTTCCCTTGAACTAATGTGCCCTCTAATGGTTAAAATAAAAATATAATCAAAACCATAAAATAAGGGCCAACATATTAATTGCAAGAAATATTTCTACCTAAAAGATACTTCTTTAACTCAAAACTATGCCTTCAAGATCAAAATGTATTTCTTTTAATAAAGAACAAGAAGAATAAGCATTTTATTTGTTCTATACAGCAGACCATGCAAATGAAATACAGCAAACTGACTTTCATCAATAAATTCAAATGTTAGTTCCTATAAACAAGCATCAAGTATTAAGGCTTGCATACACTGATAATGAAATATAGACCAGGTTATGCCTATTTTAATATCATAATTTAAGCATTTAAGAAATGTTACTCCAAAAATAGATTTTTTTGATTCTTTCTTCATTTTTATTTTTCTAACCTGAAGTGAATGTCCTCACATTCTTCAAAAAAGTAGACATATGTACACACAAAAAGTTAAATAGCTGTGCTTTTTTGTTCACAGTTTACCCTCTGTATTCATGCTTTCATTTTTTTGTTGCAATGTAATATTAGAAAGTAATGCATATGAAGTAATTACCCACTTAATGTGAGCAATGACAATCATCAAGCCAGATAAGAAAGGGATTTAGGAAGAAATTATTGAATGGTTTACCTTGACTAATTAAGTTCAGGAAAAGTATTGTCATTTTATAACAGAATTTATTTCTAACAAGATTTTGGTCCCGACAGAAAAATATAGAGAGAGAAAACATACTTAATTCTGTCTAGAAGGGTAGAGTTGAAATCAAAGACAGAAACAAACTATCATGCTAAAAGACATTCTGCCTTGTTTAACCATTATTGTTAGTACTTGAGATAATTCGTTTCTTATCAAAACATTATAATATGTACTTAACATGAAATTTTCAAGTATCTTCCAATTGGTGATACTTAAACAAAAAACTGCCTTTTTTTTCCTGTCTCAGAAAGTAAAGACGTTATTTTTTTCTATTGTATACATGGAGTACATGTCATTGAAGTAAACTGATCTCTCAAAGACTGCACTAAGTTAGTGATGGAAGTAGTATTCAAATTTAGAATTATTTATGTGATTTGCTGATTTTGGTGGTGCTTTGTGTGTATCACAGGAATGTTTAATTTTGTTAAAGAAAAAAATACATTTAGCTGACATAAATTTCTGCCTTTATCTTCCAGCACTCATTGGTGGAAGATAAAGATGTATAGATGTACAATAAATATTCTATGCATGATATAATATTTTAAGTGAATAGAAAAATAACGAAAGGGCTACAGGATCAGGAACAGGAAACCCGAATTCTAGTTCTGTTTGTGCTATACCAAGTGACCTTGAGCAAGGTATGAAAGACTCTAATCCTTGATTGTTCACCCTCTGAGGAGGAAAATTGAATTAGATCACCTAGGAGCTCCCTTCTAATTTTAAACTTCCAGTTTTTAAAATAATACACATTGAAAAGATCCATACACATTTTGTATATACAATGTAAAATTACAAAATGTTATTTAGCTTTTTTTATCTTTTTGTTATACTTTAAGTTCTTGGATACACGCACAGAACGTGCAGGTTTGTTACATAGGTATACATGTGCCATGGTGGTTTGCTGCACCTATCAACCTATCATCTACATTAGGTATCCTAATGCTATCCCTCCTCTAGCCCCCCAACCCCCAACAGGCCCTGGTGTCTGATGATCCTCTTCCTGCGTCTATGAGTTCTCATTGTTCAACTCCTATTTATGAATGAGAACATGCGGTGTTTGATTTTCTGTTCTTGTGTTAGTTTGCTGAGATGATGGTTTCCAGCTCCATTCATGTGCCTGACAAAGGACATGAACTCACCCTTCTTTATGGCCGCATAGTATTCTATGGGGTATATGTGCCACATTTTCTTTATCCAGTCTATTATTGATGAGATTTGGGTTGGTTCCATTGTGAATGTTTGGAATGTTTTTCCATTTGTTTGTGTCCTCTCTTATTTCTTTGAGCAGTGGCTTGTAGTTCTCCTTGAAGAGGTTCTTCAAGTCCCTTGTAAGCTGTATTCCTAGATATTTCATTCTCTTTATATCAATTGTGAATTGAAGTTTGCTCATGACTTGGCTCTCTATTATTGGTGTATAGGAAGGCTTGTGATTTTTGCACATTGATTTTGTATCCTGAGATTTTGCTGAAGTTGCTTATCAGCTTAAGGAGATTTGGGGCTGAGAAGATGGGGTTTTCTAAATATACAATCAAGTCATCTGCAAACAGAGGCAATTTGACTTCCTCTTTTTCTATTTAAATACCCTTTATTTCTTTCTCTGGTCTGATTGCCCTGGCCAAAATTTCCAATACTATGTTGAATAAGAATAGTGAGAGAGAGAATCCTTGTCTTGTGCCAGTTTTCAAAGGGAATGCTTCCATCTTTTGCACATTAAGTGTGATATTGGCTGTGGGTTTGTCATAAACAGCTCTTATTTTTTTGAGATATGTTCCATCAACACCTAGTTTATTGAGAGTTTTTAGCATAAAGGGGTGTTGAATTTTATCAAAGATCTTTTCTGCATCTGTTGAGATAATCATGTGGTTTTTGTCATTGGTTCTGTTTATGTGATGGATTATGTTTATTGATTTGCATTACGTTGAACCAGCCTTGAATCCCAGGGTTGAAGCTGACTTGATGATGGTGGATAAGCTTTTTGATGTGCTGCTGGATTCCATTTTCTAGTATCTTATTGAGGATTTTCACATCACTATTCATCAGGGATATTGTCCTAAAATTTTCTTTTCTTGTTGTGTCTTTGCCAGGCTTTGGTATCAGCATGATGCTGGCCTCATAAAATGAGTTAAGGAGAAATCCCTCTATTCTATTTCTTCGAATATCTCAGAAGGAATGGTACCAGATCCTCTTTGTACCTGTGGTAGAATTTGGCTGTGAATTTCTCTAGTCCTGGGCTTTTTTAGGTTAGTAGGCTATTAATTACTGCCTCAATTTCAGAACTTGTTATTGTTCTATTCAGGGATTCAAATTCTTCCTGATTTAGTCTTGGGAGGGTGTATGTGTCCAGGAATTTATCCATTTCTTCTAGATTTCCTAGTGTTTATTTCTGTAGAGGTGTTTATAGTACCATCAGAGATTATGGTAGTTTGTATCTCTGTGGAATCAGTGGTGATAGTCCCTTTATCATTTTTTATTGTACCTATTTGATTCTTCACTCTTTTCTTCTTTATTAGTCTGGCTAGTGGTCTATCTATTTTGTTAATCTTTTCAAAATACCAGCTCCTGGGTTCATTGACTTTTTGAAGGGATTTTTGTTCTCTGTCTCCTTCAGTTCTGCTCTGATCTTAGTTATTTCTTGTCTTCTGCTAGCTTGGGTCTTGACTATTTATCCAATTTGCCAGTCTGTGTCCTACACTTGGGGCATTTAGCTCATTTACATTTAAGGTTAATACTGTTATGTGTGAATTTGATCCTGTCATTATGATGCTAGCTGGTTATTTTGCCTCTTAATTGATGCAGTTTTTTTATAGTGTTGATGGTTTTTACAATTTGGTATGTTTTTGCAGTGTCTGGTACCTGTTTTTCCTTTCCATATTTAGTGCTTCCTTCAAAAGCTCTTGTAAGGTAAGCCTTGTGGTGACAAAATGTCTGAGCATTTGCTTGTCTGTAAAGGATTTTATTTATCCTTTGCTTATGAAGCTTAGTTTGGCTGGATGTGAACTTACAGGTTGAAAATTCTTTTCATTAAGAATGTTGAATATTGGCCCCCGCTCTCTTCTGGCTTGTAGGGTTTCGGCAGAGAAATCTGTTGTTATCTGATGGGCCTTTTTGAGTGACCTGACCTTTCTCTCTGGCTGCCCTCAACATTTTTTTCCTTCATTTCAATCATGGTGAATCTGACGATTATGTTTCTTGGGGTTGCTCTTCTCAAGGAGTATCTTTGGGGTGTTCTCTGTATTTCCTGAATTTGAATGTTGACCTGTCTTGCTAGGTTGATGAAGTTCTCCTGGATAATACCCTGAAAAGTGTCTTCCAACTTGGTTCCCTTCTCTCTGTCACTTTCAGGTACACCAATCAAATATAGGTTTGGTCTTTTCACATAGTCCCATATTTCTTGGAGGCTTTGTTCATTCCATTTCATTCTTCTTTCTCTAATTTTGTCTCATGCTTTATTTCATTAAGTTGATCTTCAGTCTTTGATACCTATTCTTCCACTTGATCAATACAGGTATTGATAATTGTGTCTGCTTCACCAAGTTCTTATGCTGTGTTTCTCAGCTCCATCAGGTCATTTATGTTCTTCTCTATGCTGGTTATTCTAGTTAGCAATTCATCTAACCTTTTTTTCAAGGTTCTTAGCTTCCTTGCATTGGGTTGGAACATGCTCCTTTAGCTTGGAAGAGTTTGTTATTACTCACTTCCTGAAGCCTGCTTCTGTCAATTTGTCAAACTCATTCTCCATCCAGTTTTGTTTCCTTGCTGGTGAGGAGTTGTGATCCTTTGGAGGAGAAGAGGCATTCTGGTTTTTGGAATTTTCAATTTTTTTTGCACTGGTTTTTCCTCATCTTCATGGATTTATCTATCTTTGGTCTTTGATATTGGTGACCTTTGGATGGGGTTTCTATGTGGACATCCATTATGTTGATGTTGATGCTATTCCTTTCTGTTTATTATTTTTCCTTCTAACAGTCAGCCCCTCACCCCCACTGCAGGCCCACTGGAATTTGCTGGAGGTCCACTCTAGACCCTGTTTGCCTGTGTATCACTAGCAGAGGCTGCAGAACAGCAAAGACTGCTGCCTGTTCCTTCCTCTGGAAGCTCTACCCCAGAGGGGCACCCACCAGATGCCAGCCAGAGCACTCCTATATGAGGTGTTTGTTGATCCCTGCTGGGTGGGGTCTCCCAGTCAGAAGGCACAGGGCTCAGGGACCCACTTGAAGAGGCAGTCTGTCCCTTAGCAGAGCTTGAGCACTGTGCTGGGAGATCTGCTGCTCTCTTCAGAGCTGGCAGGCAGGAACATTTAAGGCTGCTGAAACTGCACCCATAGCCACTCCTTCTCCCAGGTGCTCTGTCCCAGGGAGATGGAAGTTTTATCTATAAGCCCCTAACTGGGGCTGCTGCCTTTCTTTCAGAGAAGCCCTGCGCAGAGAGGAGGAATCTAGAGAGGTAATCTGGCTACAGCAGCTTTGCCAAGCTATGGTGGGCTCCACCCAGTCCAGGTGGCTTTGTTTACACTGTGAGGAGAAAATCACCTACTCAAGCCTCAGTAATGGCAGACACCCCTCCCCCAACCAAGCTCAAGCATCCCGGGTCAACTTCAGACTGCTGTGTTGACAGCGAGAATTTCAAGCCAGTGGCTCTTAGCTTGCTGGGCTCCATGGCAGTAGGATCCACTGAGCTAGACTGCTTGGCTCCCTGGCTTCAGCCCCCTTTCCAGGGAGTGAACAGTTCTGTCTCACTGGTGTTCCAGGTGCCACTGGAGTATATATAAAAAAAACGGCTGCAGGTAGCTTGGTGTCTGCCCAAACAGCTGCCCAGTCTCACACTTGAAACCCTGGTGGTGTAGGCACCAAGGGAATCTCCTGGTCTGAGGATTGTGAAGACCATGGGAAAAGCATAATATCTGGGCCAGAATGCACCATTTCTCATGGCACAGTTCCTCATGGCTTCTCTTGGCTAGGAGAAGGAGTTCTCTGACCCCTTGCACTTCACAGGTGAGGCAACACCCCACCCTGCTTTGGCTCACCCTCCATGGGCTGCGCCCACATTCTAACCAATCTCAATGAGATGAGCCAGGTACCTCAGTTGGAAATACGGAAATCATCCACCTTTTATGTTGATCTTGCTGGGAGCTGCACTCCAGAGCTGTTCCTATTCAGCCATCTTACCGGCTCTTAGCTTTTTAAAATAATATATTTTTTTCTTTTCAATTTCATTGTTGTATTTAATCATTTTGCAAAAAAATGCGTAATAGTCAAACAAATTAGGATAGGATAAAATATCTGGTGAAAGTGCTTTTCAGCTATTATCACTGAGAATCAATGTAAGTAATTCCCACTATCATTTGACCTGTTTACACTGATTTTGATTAAGTCATTTAGCTTTTGTTTTGTTTTGCTTTGCTTTCTGGTGTATGTTCCTACCTCTATATTTTAGAGACAGGAATTATTTCCTCTATACCAGCTCCCCATGGTATCACTGTTCAATAAAGGAGTCCTCAATAAGATTGACCAACATAATCAAGATTGACTATGCCAGTTTAATGAATGGAATACAACTGGGATCAAGTGAGTGAATTATCAGTAAAAGAGGTAAATGAATATCTTCTCATGTTCTTTATGGAGAACTTAGGCACAATATATCAAAGGGTTTAAAATAATGATAAATGATTGGAACTAGAGATGTTTTGGCGATAAAAGTAAAAATACTCAAAAAAATCAACACAACTCACATTATGCAAATTTAGAACTGGCAGTATACCACCCCTAGTTCTTGAATCTCATAATGTCCCACTATGAAGACTATGAAGACAGCCGAGAATCAAGGAGTAATCAGTCCCGTGGTTCCTTCCTCTGTGATTTCTCAGCACAGTGTCAGCCTTGTGGAGCCTCTGTTGAGGTCACCAGCAGTGTGGAGGTAGCCAGGATTGGCAGGTAGGCCAAGGAGCCTCGGAGTATCGACTAGAAAACCTCCCTTTGTCCTTGTTCTCCCCAGCTCTCTTTCATACTTTTATTCTCTGGAAGCAAGAGGAAGTCTTTTCCTTCTATCAAGAAAAACTGAAGCCTAGGCTGTGTGTATAGTCCAGGTATAGATAGAATTGATGGCCAGGAACCTGCATTCCCTACATTTACTCCTCACTTCAGTCAGATGCTACTTTTCTTTGCCTCTGCCTGCTCACCTGGGCTCACTGCATGGTTATTACTTCTGCTTCCTTAACACCATATGTCATACCCACATGTGAGAAAGCACACTGAAGGTCATCCGTAACTGTAGCCTGATTCTTTAATTTCTGATCTCAGATACCAGATGTTTTATCTTGGTCTCTAATTATTTACTTCATGACCTCCTACCCTGGCCCCTAAAATTACAAACCTCTGAAGTCTGCTCAGCCCTTCAGACATTACTGCAATTGGAGACCTCCCTCTAGAATCATCAGTACTAGAGGCATGAGAGGCAGAATAAGGTGGCTGTTATGACATGGACTCTGTGGGCAAAATACTTGGGTTTTAATCCCAAATCTTTTACTTACTAGCTTTGTGGCCAGAGGCAATTAACTTAATCTCCCTAGATGTCAGTTTCCTCTTCTATAAAATAGGGACAAGTGTAGCAACCTCATAGAGTTATCATGAGGATTCATCCTGTTTCTAAAATAAAATGTTCAGAAAAATGTCTGGCACGTAATAAGTGATCAAAAATGTTAGCTGTTATTAGAGTGGCCAATTTCACTTTTTATCTCAGTCATAATGGCAGAACACTAAAAAAGCAATTAAATTAATTTTAATGACTCGACCATCTGACAATCTTAGTTTCTATTTTTTAAAATCAAGGTGCTCATAAATCCTAGTTTTCCAATTTATACCTGTTGTCCTGGGGTAATTATTAATAGCAACCCCCTTTATTCTCAGAAGTGTCCAGATTTGGACAATAACATATGTAATCACCCTAATTATAGTATACAGTACTCAGTTGTTCTCCTGTACAATTAGAAGAATGAATTAGATGGCCTCTGAAATCATGTAAAACATGAGAGTTTTCTGAAAACATGTGTTATATATATGGACAGAAATATTAGGGTGTTTTCTAAATAAATTCTAAAATCTCATAAAGGGCTATTAGCTTCAGTGAAGATGACATAATTTCATGGCTTTTTAAATTTTTAAAATATATAAAACGTGAACTTACATGTATGTGGAGAGTTGATTTATTTTGCATGTTCAAAATGCATAAGAACATCTCTGGAACTGTTCCCTCACTCTCCTTCAGTTCTTCCTCTCCTCTTCCCTACTTGCTTTCACTCTCTCTTCTCTTCATTAGATCTGAGGTAGAGTAGGGAGTGGGCAAGAAAAGAGAGAGCTTTATCCCTCTCCTAAAACTCAACCTATACTCAGTTAATTCAGGGTTCCCAAAAAAAAGTTTCATTTGGTTCATTGCTAAACATTTCAAAATACTTAAAGCCAGAAATAGTTTTTGGAGGATGACATAATCTTTTAAGGTTAAATTAAATACATCACATGAGAATTGTTTTTATTTTTTATCTCTTTTCTATCATACAGATATGTTTTTCCAATTCCAATATTGTACTATTTATGTCCATCTTAAAATTACTTTTAATCACTCTGCTTAAGTCATTGATAAAACTTATAAAATTTAAGCCAAATAAATAACACTTATAGAGCATATATTGCAATCAATACTACTTACTTTAAAAGTTGGTTGATGTATAAACATAGTTCACAATTATGAAAATAGAGATTTTATATACTTCGGTAGACATGCAAAATTTAATCTTAAATATGAATCACACTATAATTGTGTGATTGTTGCAATGAGCTGAAAGAAAAAAAAAACAAGGATCCTGCAGAGAACAAGAAATTGTGAAAGCAATCATAGTGGGAAATAATTGTTACATTTATGATTCTTTCAATTATGGATTATGGAGACGATTGCACGGCAACCTCTTCAGTTTCAAGACAGCATGGTGTTTTTTATAATAAGCCTCTGAATAAAGCAACTGTTATCAATAGTGTTTGCAACTTAATTGGCTACCTTTGAAGCTAAGGAAGTCTTTTTTGCTTTCCAGCTTTGATTCCCAGCTATATTTTAAAACATTGGCATTCTGTCCAGCTGTTTAACCTCCATTTATGTTCACAGTTGCTCTGGAGGATAGTGCACATACATTTTACTAGAGCTGAGTAACATTTTCACAAGGGAGAAATAAACCTTACAATAAGCCCAGAATCTGTTAAGCATTCATAAGTTTATGTGTTTATACAACAACATGCCTACACTGCACCTCTGCCCTATTATAATTGCACTTAACATAAAAAGGAACATCACCTCAAACCACAAGTAGAATTTATTAAGTCCTTAAACAAAGCTGGCCACTCATGCTTAGCCCATTTACCAGAAATAGTATTAATAAGGAATGCACTCCTGTTTAAAAGTTTGTCTAGAAGAAGCTTTGCCTCCAACAGGCTTTGGTCTCTGGAAGGCCAATGTTCTCAAAAGCATCTGCCCCAACTGAAATGCCAGCCAGTGAAGATAGCTGCTTGAGAAATGACAGTTTCATGGCCCTGGTTTGTGTAACCAAGAAGAGGGAGGCTTAGTAATACCAGAAAGAGGGGGTGAAAAAGAAAGCACAAATGTACAACTTGTGATTAAAAAGGGGAGACCAGGAAGTCTAATGACCCAAATATCTTGGAAGGTAAAATCTGGGGGAGGCACTCATCTCAAGCTCATTTCAATGATCCATCCCATTTGCTTTTCCTATAGTGAGGTTTCAGCTATAATATAACAATATCCTCTTTATGTCGTCAAAAAAAAAAAGTGTTCATTTGATGTCTGTTGGCATTCAATCAGTAATACCAAAATAGAAAGTATATGAGTAGATTATTAGAGACACCAATATTTTAAAAGCAATACACTGATTTGGAGTGAAGTTTCACACAGTGATATTATCTCAAATAACTCAGCATTTTGATTGGTTTTACCAAGACGATTTCTGGTTTTCCTGGATAATCAGTGCTCATCTAAAACTATTTGGAAGGAAGTAAATGCAGTTCTGGGCAGTAAGGTCCCAGTCATGATTTTCACTCAATCAGCTCCTGCAGAGGAGTCCTTCTGTCCCTCAGACAGTTCCTTCTGTTGCTGTCCCTACACCCTGCTGTCCCTAAACAAAGATATGTAATCACTTCAGAGATGTTGAAAGACTCCCAAAATGCCTCCCCATGAAATTCAGTACTGACAATTCCTCACTTTTATGGCTTTTCCTGTACCTCAAATGATTGGTTCCAGAAAGCCCTTATTAAAATACAAATATGTTACTGGAAGTCCTAACACTTTGTCATCCACTATGATAGCAAAACCATCCTTGCAGTTTCATAGGTTCTTTGTTAGAAAAGGCATTGAAAAAATATGATTTGTTTTCATTCATCCAAACATATATTGTCAACCAACCACAGCTAGACTAATTGCTGGGAATCTCAAGATAAATCTTATAAAATGTCTCTACCCTCAAAGGGTTTACTGTCTGTTAAGGAAGATGGAATACTACATACAAATCATTTAATTGCATGTAATAGATGAGTCTTAATAAGGAATTATTTGATTTAAAAAAAATCATTTTGGCCAGTTAAATAAAGTAAATATTAGCATAAAGAGTTAAGAGTATCTAATGAGCAATAGCAGTCTCAAGAGGAACACAATCAGCAATTGATAGGCCAACAGGAACCAAAATGGCATCCCACTCCTCTCTCTTTCTTAGGCCCCCAAATATCTCTTACAGACACTTTTTCTTGCAATCTGCTTTATTTTCCTACTCTTTTCCACAGATCAGCTTTCTTGGCTGCACGTGTGACTATGAGACCTTTAAGACCATGAATAAGACATTCATCCAACACCCATAACCAACTAATTCACTCACTCTATATCGCTCTATCAATTCCTCAGAAAGAGAATCTGATATAATGTATACCAGGTCTAAGGACACATTCTCTTAAAAGAAAGTGTGGTGATGAGAAGGAAATACTTGCCCACTCCAGGAGAGTAAAATAATTTCAAGGTGAGCCTTGAAAGAAAGGTAGGCATCTTTCAGAGAAACAAAGGGGAAAAGTCAGTCTAAGCAGACAGAATGACATGCTCAAAGGTATGGATGGAGCAAAACAACCCATAAACAGCCCATAAAGACCCATGTATAAAGGTGCATGGCCAAGAGGCAATTTATGAAGCTGTGAAGATAGCCAGGGATCAGATGAATAAGTACTTTTTATGCTCTGCTAATGAGTATGATTTTTATCCTACAGCTGATGGAGGCAGGGTGTCAAAATATTTAAGCAGAGGAGAGACAAAAGTAGACCTGTGTTTTAGAAAGAAAACTCTAACAGCAGGGTGAAGGATGGACTGAACACACCACTTGAAAAGCTATTTCAGTAATTCAGACAAAAGATGGTGCAGACTCAAAATAAGACCATGGTAAAGAGGAAGGTTTCAAAAATATTAAGAAAGTAGAATCTAAAATGGAATGGGGTCAGTTCAGAAAACCAAAGAATCATAAGCTTTGATATGGAGAAGAGAAGCAAAGTTTAAACCAAACCCAAGGCAGGTGGTAAGGGGTGTAACAGACATGGGAAAAAAGAACGCACTGAAAGAAATGATGAGCATGTAAGACGCATTGTGCTTTCTTTCCAATCTTTTTGTGGGCTAGTCTATTCGATAGTCTCTGAGTATTTTAACCAAATAAATAAATACAACCCCAAATTTTCAGGATGTGAGCATAAGGGGCTGAAAAATAATTGGTAATTAAGCCTTAATCAAAGGCATACTCCAGTCATCCTGTCATTTTATTAAAATGTCTTTCAATTCAACCTATCACACACAAGGGCAGGAATTCATTTCCAGTGAAGCCTTAACTTGTAAATGCTGGGCCTTGTTTCTTTGTGTATTTAATTAGAAGTTTTTGTGGTGGTGTTTTCCTTTCAATTCTATAAGGAAAATAAAAAATGAAGAATGTGAACTTCTCAGATGATCCCATGACTTTGAAGCCATATATCTAAATATATAATCTCTTGCTTTTGCATTTAGAAGCCCTGGGGAGCTACATTATCTGACCGATTATGAATGTGTATATTTTCATAAGAATATGCAATCTTAACCAGCTCAGCACAGAACACTGAAGTGACTAAGTATCAAATTAAAGATTATTCTTTTTTGTGTAGAATTTGCTCCACCAAGAAATTGAACAAGGGGATTTAAAATCCAAAAACAGTGGGACCACCTCCCGAGATGTTATTAATTATTAGTGGGTCCCAGTCTTCCAGTTTCTTATCTCCCTGTACACCCAATACTCCCATTGCTTTAAGTTATTATCATTATTTGCTAAATGCCTTTGGTATGCTTGGTACCCTGTCAAGCACAGAAAAAAGGTGCCATACCCGCCCAGGGGCTTTCTACCTAAATTACACAGATATAATTTAAGTTTGAAAATGAGTTGTAGTTGTCAGTTACAGTCTTTTCAACGAGCTTAGAAGCAATATGACAAAACTAAAAGAATATAGGTTCATACACCTCTTTCCCCCCTCCTTGGATCTTCTTTCTATTCCACAGCCCAGTTCACCAACCCAGACAACAGCATCACAGAAATATGCCACAGGTCAGTAGTGAGAGGTCATTGACAGCTCAGCAAAAATCATTAGCACTTAGAAACAATCCTGTGTACGTGCCTCACTTCTTACCTGCTCCCCAGAGATAGGGGAGCCTCTCTTCAAAAGCAGTGGCAAGTGAAGAAAGCTGAGTGAAAGGGGAAGTCCTACAACTGCCTTCCTTTTCCCTGACCCTACACCACGCAGTCCAAGGCTCCATATTGTTGGCAACACTCACCTATCTGTCCAAATCGTTCCCATCTTCAGAGGCCATGCTCACCCCAGACCTTTCCTCCATCTCCTGTGACAACTGTCCAGAGAAATAAGGTCTGAAACTTCAAAGCCTCTGATTTCAGTCCTTTACATACCCTGAGAAACACATCTAGCTCATCAATATATATTGTATTTGTGTTTGCATACGAGACCAAGTGTATAAAAGAAAGAGAAAATGGGCGGTGCTCTTTCACCTGTATTTCTTGCCTTCACTCCCATTATTTCCAACAAAAACAATCCTTTTTCAAAATCAAAAATACTGTGTTTTCCTCAAGGTCAGATGGGTGATAGGGCAAAGGCACTGAGTCTGGGCTGCAGTCCACAGGATGGAGAAAACCTCAGACAAAAACCACAGCAACAGATGTGGAAAAGGAAAGCAGGATAACCATCCCTTGAGCCAGTGAAAAAAGAGCAGTAGGGGGCTTGGTGCAAGGGATGGGGTAAAAGAAAATGGCCTGAGATTTCAGAGAATGACTGCAGGTTTACTTATACTAGAAAGTTCTTCCACACCCCGACCCCACTGTCATCGCAGCCACCACTAAACGGACCGCACCCCAAACTCCACCCCAGACCCTGCCAGTAGTTTGTCTGCCAGTGGTGTCTCCACCACCCATGGTTTGTCGTTAGGGTGTTCCTTGTTTCCTCTGCCTAGCAGGAAGGAGAAGAGTAATAATCAATCCCTCCAGGTTGCATAAAGGAGAACCATGCCATACACTTAGGAGTTCAATCACTGAAAGTCATTTCCTGGCACAGCATCATTCCACGGTGACACAAGTTCCACTGTCTTTGAGGGCTAAGCCAAAAACCTCCATATACACACTTTTCTCTGGGAGGATGTTTGAGCTATCTAAATTTGAAGATGTTTCTCCTTTGAAATATATGTTCCTTGAAGACAAAGCTCATGTCTCACCATGAATACAGTGAACAGTGCATATGAATACTTTTCTAAAAAATAAGTACTTACATATCCATCGCATTACTGCTTGCTGGCTTTATCCTCTACCAATTCACAGAGCCAGCTCCTCAGTCATTTCAATCCAGCCAAGTACCACCAACTACACCCACTTCTACAATGCACAATGCCAACTCTGCCACCTGCTCTGGCCATCTCTTTTGTTTCCTATCTGTATCATTCCACCATATTTCCTCTCCAATGCATGCTTAACACACATACTCATTATTGCGTTAAGGCTATTTACTGAATGCCTGTTATGTACAACACATTTTGCCAAGTACAGGGTATTGTTAAGCTCAGAGTTCTTCGAGTTTTAACATTGCATGCATGTCTGCTCTAACCTAATAATTTTTTAAATGTCAACCAGGTTTTAGTCCACTGATGCAATATGAACCTAACTTTTCATTCCTCATACTCCTGGCATTGTTCTGGAGGGTCTTGAATGTATGCATAGTTCTTTTCTTACTGATCCTTTATAATCTTGTTGTTTGGACCACCAAAACCTTAGTCCATTTTCACTAAGATAAATAAAATAGCCTTCAATAGATAGCACAGTGAAACTGTGTTTTGCGAAGACCGTGTAAGAGTAATTTCAAAAGTAGTTATGTTCTTATGGGGCTTAAGATATGCTACCCCAAAACATGGAAACTTGGCATATGTTGAGCTGAAGGAATAATTTAAGCTAAAATAATTTGAGAAAGTGGCAAAAGCAGGAAGATCTCCCTGACCTGTTCCCACCCTTCTCCCCTGAAGCAGGTCATAAACCTAGGAAGGATTTTCTGACCTGCCCCCAAAAGAGGTCTAAGACCCTCAAGTGAGAAGGGTCCTTCTTATACTCAGAGAAAAGAACATCTTTATCTCTGTACAAAGAGAGAGAAATCAGAATCAAAAGGCTTTGCTAAACTTCCCTGAGTTTATCACATTTAGCTCATACCCTATTTGTCCTATCATATTTCTCCACAAATGTCCACTCTTCACCAAAACTACCAGGAAAAAAATGTTTAGGTTTAACTGTTTCTTCAGGTCTTCATTTCCTCATGAAATGACATTTTCCCATGTCACATAAAACTTACATTTAATAAATTTGTATGTTTATCTCTTGTTAATCTGTCTTTTATTATAGGAGTGTCAGTCATGAACCTAGGATGGGTAGACGAAAATATATTTTCCCCAAAAAAGTACACTATTCTGTATCAGCTAAAAAAAGAAAGAAGGAAAATTTTTCACCCCTACAGATCAGAGATGATGCTCAGGAGACAAAGAAAGCAAAAGGAAAAATATATATATCACAAATGTAAAATAAATTGAAATTAAAATTAAAATAGAAAAACTCCTGAGAGTAAGAAGTACTGCTACACCATGTTTGCTTGAAAATAGAGATTTTCAGGAGAAAACAATGAGGCAAAGGTGAGTTTTTGCTTGACAAAAAGATTTACAGTATCACTTTTCAATATGAATAAAGCATAGCTCAATCAGTAAAACCAGAATGCACATATATATAAATCTTTTCTGGTATGCATAAATATAGCAAATCTGTATATAGTATTTGTACAGTAATTATTCAATACAAGTTTGTTCAATAATGGTCATTTATCAATTTTTAGCTCCCATTCTGTCTTCTAAACCTTGCCAAATATCTATAAAAATAAGAATAATCAGGTCAGAAGTATATTTTAAGAACAGGTCAAATGATTTAAGATTGGATCAGTCCTCTCCTTTCTCTTCACTGCCCAGACAAAGGCTAATATATGATTCTCAGATCTGGAATCCATAAATGTCATAAGCACAAAGCTAGATAATCCACATCATTGGAAGGAGGGGTGCAGAGGTAGAAAAGAGGAAAGAAACAGAGACTACATTTAAAGAAAACATTTTATTATCATACTTTCAAAACGTTGGTTAAATAAATATTTTAATCTTATTGTAATGTATTTTTCCTAGTTTCTGTGCTGACTAAATTTTTCCAATCCAAATTACTACCTGGATCTGCCAGTAAATTTCCTTTTTTTCTCTACATTTTCTATAGATCTTTTAATCTTACCTGTCTCCAGGTTCTCTCATCCCTGCCTCTCCCCCAACCCTTCTTTCATTAGTCTATGTAACCTATTTTCCTTTCAATAATTTTATTTTTTTCTTTTTTAATCTTAAATTTGGTTTGCACACAATCAGGTATATAGACAATAGTAGTGACTAATAAAGGATGCTAAAAATAGGTACAAGGATAGCAGCATCGTTTTACTTTTAATTTTTTTAATCAGGATTTTTCTTTCCTTAGGGAGGATTCCACCTTACTTTTTCTTGTCATAAGCATCTTTACTCCGTTAAAGGCATAAGTGCGAATCAACATTTCCAACAAGAGCTCAAATCCTAAACTAGAAGCCCAAAGAATTCACGGTATGTAAAAACTTGTGGGTGCCCTGACTTTTTAATGGGAATAGATTTGGGTCTGGATGAAGTCACCGATGTTTCTCAGAAGAAACAAATGTCAGCGCGACCTATTAAAGTCAACCCTGAGCTAGGTAGCAACAATGAGCTGGGGATTAGCATTGACAGCTCCCTTAATGTGATTCTTTTGGACAGGGATTAATTTAATGTGTTGCTGTCAAATGAAACAAAAAACGAGATGGATTTACTAATGACTCTATTCTATACCACACACTTTTCCACTCCTGATCTATGTCAGAATGAATCTGACAGCAAGAGAAAATAATTTTTTACCTGAAAAAGAAGAAGACATTGCCTTCTTCACAAACTTTCAAGAAGGGAGTTTTCACTGGGCTCCCGAGAGGAAGGATGAGCATGGGGTGCGAGGCCACGTGGAGGGAGGCACTGGGAGCCGCAGCTCCAACGAACCAGCAGAGCACCAGGCCCGCAGCTTTGGCACAAACTGGCAAGACAGCCTTAACGTCTGCAGGCCTCAGTTGCCTCCGAGGTGAATGTTAACGGTATTACGAGGCTTCTAAATTTCCCCTTAGCTCTAAATTGCTCACCTCTAGAAGAGGGAGCCCCCGAACCCACCAGGAGCTCTAGCCTTGTTTCAAAGACAACTTGGCTGTGAGGCTGTGACAGAGAGGGGGCGAGCCACAGAGCGAAGGGTTGATCTTTAGCAAAAACGGTGTGCGAAGTCAAACGCTAAAGCCTCCTTAAAATAATTTGGATTCTTCTTTGTTCTCCCTAACAAAGAAACTTTAATTCGCAGTTCTCTGCGAAGAAAGACAATGCAGACAAGCCATTTTCAGGTGAAAGGTGTCGCGTCAATTAATAATCATTGAATAATCACTGAGGACTGGCAGGAGCTATTCATCGAATAGGTTGCTCCTAACACGCAGCTGCATCGATTTACAATATAGAATGGGCATGATTCGTCCTTGTGACTGTTTTGATTTGGCCCCTGAGGTACACACGTTGCTAGTCTTGTGTATGTGTGTATATTCCCGTCAGTTGCCGTGAGGTAGTAACAGCCCAGGCCTCCTCGGGTCTGTGAGCCTGGTCTCACCGACAGGGATGCCCCCGGCAGTGTCCGAGCCCGGGCGGAGGACACGTGGTTCCCGCCCGGCGCCTGAGCCCTGGGACGTGGGGTTGACTGGGCTCCGACCCGGTGCGGCCCCCGCCCGCAGCCCTCCAGGCGCGTCGGTGGCACTGGCGGCGAAAGAGGTGTGGGCCGGGCCGGGGGCGCCCCGCTATGGCCAGGCTGGGAGACCCGCGCCTGGCGCGGGAAGAGCTGGAGCGAGAAGGGGAGCGGAAGGAAGGGGGGTGCTTCTCCCCTCGCGGGAGCTTGGACGCCTAGCGGCCCTCCCCCCGCTTCCCAGACTCCGGCTGGGGTTGGGACGCCGAGAGAGGCTTCCCGGTGGCGCCCCTGAAAAGCGCAGTTGCTTGGGGAGGAAATGGCTCCCGGCCCGGCCGCCTCCTCCGCGCGCGCCTGGGGCCGGCTACCTCCCGGCCCCCGGCCGCGCCCCGCCCGCCCCGCGCGTCCTTTCCCCCAGCGGCCGGCGCGGTCTGGCCGGAGCCCCGATCGGGGCGAGGAGCGGTGAGAATCCCGGCGCTGACACTTAGCTCCGTGACCTTGAGCAGTGACCTAACCTCTCAAGGTCGCTGCCTTCACACCCGTGAAGCGGGACTGAAGCCGCCGTCTCTGCGGGCGCCCGGGAGGATGAAAGCAAGGATGGAGACCCAGCCCGGTGCTCCCCGCTCCCGGCCGCGTCTCGGTCCGACTCGCTTCTCCTCTTACTTTCTGCCTACTCTTCTCCAGTCTTTGCTGTCGTTTTTGATCCTGGGTTTTTCCTCTTGGTTTCGTCTCCCCAGTCTCTCGCAGAATCCTTTTTCTTTCGATTAATTCTTTTTCTCCGCTGTTCGTTATTGTGACTAAATTCATCAAAGATCAGTTTCCACTCCCGAGACCCTGGCCACCCCAAGAAATCGCCCCCCATCCATCATTTCCAGCGCCCCCTCGCTGGGCTACCCCAAATAAACAGTCAAAAAAGAACTTGGCTTACTACGAAAACGCGGTCTTAAGACGCAAGCCCCTTCACCCCATTTCCAACCATTAAATTTCTGCTATGTGAGACCTCTGAGACCACCGCTGCCCTGAGGGCAGGAGCCACCGGGGCTTCTTTGTCACGGTGTCCCCGACACCAGGCCCAGAAATCCACTCAAGGGCTGGAGGAACGTCGGCCCACGACCTACGAGCCGAGTGGGGAGCCGAGACTGGAGCCCAGACTTCTAACTACTCCTCTTGGTCCTCAGTACAGAGAAAAACGAATTCGTATATGATGCTCCATAGTCAAATATGAACATATTATTTAATAGCACAATGTTGACTCGTGATTTTTTTAAAAAAACATGTTCCATAACTTTTAGCTATAGAACTGAGGTTTGGATCAAGTTCTTAATTATGAAAGTTGGTTAAGAGAGAAAATTAAAACACCACCAGAATGAATTGCCTAAAGATGAGCTGCATTTATACTCATTTATTGAAACATTTTAAAGATGCTTAAAAATACATGTTATTTCCTTAAAACTAAAAACTACACTATATACACTATCATAGTATATATAATGCAAAGATTATAAACAAAATGTTGTAAACTATAACCAAAGTATGTACAAGAACTTTTTTAAAAGAAAAGCTAAGAAAACTCTTGTAAAGAAAGCTAAACAGATAATTTTTCGTTGCTTGCAAGTTACTTCAAACCTAAAAGTAACAGGTTTCCTTTGAAATTATTTCTCATTTTTATTAGAATCTAATTGAAGATCACCTGTAAAAGGTGGGGGAAGGAAGATAAGTGGGGAATTATGAGTTCTATGCACAGATTTGTGAAAAAGTAGAAGAACCACAGTACCACCTTGTGGGGAAAAGAGATTTTTTTCTCTTTCAACATTATCGTTTATTTCTCTATACTACAGTCACACACACACACACACACAGGCACACACACACAAATTAAATATGAAAACAAAACCATTTGAGGCACAATGCAAAAATTTAGTTGTAATAATATGCTTTCTCTAATATTTTTAACACACTGGCATGTTTCTATTAAAACTTGTAAGATTATACTAGCAAGTTAAACATAAGAATATGTGGTATTAAGACATTTTACTCTTAATGCTGCAAATAATCCCATAAATCAAATGTTAGGTATGAAATAGTAAATATAAAATTGGCTACACATCCTAACAGAATAATTCTTTTAAAACTGGCTTTGATTCCACTATTAAATGCAATTTATACATTTTTAAAATATATTTATGTTTTCAGTTGCTTGGACTTGGGAAAAAACATATTTTTAGATAAATAAAAAGCCATTTTTATATGTTAAAATTGTTTGTCCCACTATATCTAAGAAAAGTGGAGCAACCAGACATTTATAGAACTCACAATTGTTACCTTAACAAAACTGTTCTAGCCACTTTCCGGATGTAAAGAGGACACAGATCATAAAGCTTAGATTTTAAAAAGTAAAATAGTAAGACTCCAAAACCAAGAAATACAAAACAAAAACTGTTACTCATCTATTGTACATCTGGAAATATCTTAAATGATATGAATATTTCCTGCTCTAAATATGTTTTCTGTAAGGCAAGAGGGAATTCAGGGGTTACCTGTAGGCATTCTTTATTCTTTGTGCTTTAGAATCACAGGACTGGTATATCCCTCTGACCTTCAGGAAGGACTAAATCAAAAGCATCCTGGGAAGAGACCAGTGTATTTCAAACTGTGTTCAGCAGAGCCCTAGGGGCTGTCAAAAGATTATGAGCAGAGGGAAACACTGAGAAGGCCCCTCACTCCCAGCTTCCACCAAGCAAGTCTGCTTTCATCGTTTTCACATATAGAAATTCTGCCTAGGATTCAATGTAAACAACAGGATCTGTGGCTTTAAAAATATTAGAAAATTACTAATCTAATCTAACTTATTTTGTATAAGTCTAATAAATAAATGTTGTAAGAAACGTCCCGATGCTTCCTGCAAGTTTATTAACAAATGCACTTCAAGAGTAGCCCACCATGCTTCCACATACTGCATTCTTTTTTTCTTTAAAAAGACTCATTCATTACAAAAGGTACATGAGTTGGGGACATTTTTTCAATTAAAACAGAGTTACATTAAACTAAAAATCTCCTTCTCACAACCCCAACTCATTCACCCCCCCAGGAGTAACACAGTTAACATTCTGAATTGTATCTTCCTAGGCACTGTTTCTCTCTGTGCACAGACACACGCCTGTGTGGGTACTTACACGTGCCCACCCCCAACAGAGTATGTGTGTGTGTTTGTTTGTTTGTTTTAAGAAAACAGGATCAGATACGTGTGTTTTTTCTTCACAATAACGTAAGAACATCTTTCTGTGTCAGTAGCTACAGAACTACCTCATTCCTTGCAGTGAATCCATGGCATTGGACTTGGGAAAAAACATATTTTTAGATAAATAAAAAGCCATTTTTATATGTTAAAATTGTTTGTTAAAATTTAACATATAAAATTTTATATATTAAAATTCAAGGTATGAATGTGTATAATTTATTTGATCTCATCCTTATTGTTGAACATTTGGCTTCTTCCTCTATTTAAAATATATTTCCCATACTTTTCACCTGGCCAACATCTACACATACAAGTTTTGGGTTTTTTAAATGTTTCTTCATCAGAGTAAGCATGAGACACCATCAACTTATAAGAAGTAACAACTGCAAAATTTTAAAACATACTTTCTCAATACAATATACTTTTTCTGAAAAAGCATTTTAAATACAACAGAATAGGATTTTTGTAAGCATAGTTTCATATTAATTTCTTTACTGGGAAAAAAATAAACCTACATGTTTTTAAGATTTTTTTTTCAATACCACACGTATGAGATTTATGCTTTTTGGGAGAGCTATTTGGCTGCATCTATCAATATTTAAAATATTCATGTCTTTTAACCCAACATCAAGGTAGTTTTTCCACAGGAATATTCATACAAGTTCATTAATTCATTCAACACATTTATTGATCCTAGTGCTAGTCATTTTGCTAATTTCTCATGGAAGAGTGGTTAAAAGAAAAAAATACTCAGGGGCATTAAGTATAGTGAGAGAAATCTATACTCACATGGTACATATGCCATTATAAATTGTGAAAAATGGTAATAGGAAAATTAAATTATAATAAATGATTTTAATAGTGGGTTTTCTTCCCAAAGAGCTACAAAATGTTACACTATAATTTCTCTTATTATACTTCATCTTTAAAACGCAATGTTTTATATATTTCTAAAGCATCCTACATACATTTTTTCTTTTTTAAAAAATATACCTCAACACAGAGAAAAGCCACTTAAGTCTAATGAGGCCTTGATAATGACAAGTCACTGCTTTCAGCTCATTTTAATCTTTGTCCCAAATTTTTTATTAAGATATTATTAAGATACTTAGGCATTTGTATTTTACAAGCCCTTTCATTGTGAATTCATTTTTCAAATAATGAGAAATAGGGAGGAAATATAATAGAATATTCAAATATATAAAATACAGTTGTTTGGATAAAGTCAAGAACATAGGTGAAGCTAATTTTTTGACTGACCATCAACACCAGCCCAGTACAATTACAAAATCATTGCAGATAAGACGGTTTAGAAGAGTCCAAATTTCATACACGGAAGATAGTTTGGGCACGCCAATCTCAAAGTCTGTACAGACTTTCATAGCTGAAAAGATAGGTATGAAAGCTAAAGGCTAATGAAGTTTTTTATTTGAGTGGAGGAATAAGAGCTAGAAAAAAAGATGTGACAATGGTTTCGTTTTCAAGGATGTCAGTTGTGGTAGTAGTAGGAGATACCAAGACTCAGCTGAGCTGTGAACCCATGTTCACAGAAAATTTAGACACGTCTGAGCATATCTAGAGAATAAGTTAGGCCGGGCGCGGTGGCTCAAGCCTGTAATCCCAGCACTTTGGGAGGCCGAGGCGGGTGGATCACGAGGTCGAGAATAAGTTAGATTTGGCTACCAAAGGTCTATTTGTAAAAGGTACTTCTGGAAAGTAACTCATCTTTAGGTTAACAGAGACTTCAGAGTACCGGTTTGACTCAACAAAAAGTAATGAGCTGGTCTCATTAAAGGAATGGTTTTGGCTGTGCTAGCAAGCTTGGGTGACGTATATGGAGACTTCCTGAAAGCACTGGTAAAAATTTAAGAGGCCAGAGTAATTTCAGGGTAGATAGGGGACAAAAACGTGATAACCAGAGAAATACTGTTTTGTTTTTGTTAGTGTGATACTGTAAGCCTATGACCTCATTTTTATCCTATATCTGGTGCAACCTAAGGGAATGTGAGTTTGAAAACCTAACAGTAGGCCCAACTGGAGAAAGTCATTGTATGAAGCTGACACTGGCTTTGTTGTGCTAAGTTCTTAAGCTTTGGCTGAGTTCGAATTTTGGAAGCAGAGTTCTTTTTATCTGAATCGTGAGAAGAACAGGTCACTGTCAAAGAGAGATTATTTGAGAACTCATTAATGACTCCAACTGGTATTAAAACAATGTCTTGAAACTATAGTAGAATAAACCCCAACTCTCCTCCCCACCACTCCCGAAAAAATAAAAACCAGAACAGCCCTGGTCTCTAGCATTTGGGTCAGGGATTGACTGCGAAGGGGTATAAGGAAACTTTCTGGGATAATGTAAATGTTTTATAATATGATAGGCTTTCATTTATTCATTTGTTGAGACTCAGAGAATGTATACTAAAGATGTGTGCATTTATTATATGTAACATTTTCCCTGGAAGAAAAATATGTTTAAAATATTGAGTTCTCGTTAATGTTATCAGTGCTGAAGTACTTAGGGGGAAATGTACCAATGGCTGCAATTTACTTTCACCAGTAAATACATCAAAAATTAAGATGTAGTAATGGGTGGATAAAGAGCTAAACAGATGGGCAGAGATGCATAAAACAAGCAGAGCAAAATTTTAGTGATAGAATGTAGGTGGCAGACATTTAGGTATTCACAGTAAACCTACTTTAATGTTGATGTATGTTTGAAATTTTTAATAATAAAATCATTGGGTTTTATTAGGTTTGAAGTCTAAAAGGATCTGTTTACACATTATCTAAAACAACAAAGAAAGAGAACAATGGGAATAGGCAAGTTCAGTATGTCAGCTAATCTAATTTTCCCTGCCTCTGACTCCCCCAGATCCCCACAGATGGTCATACTGGCTTCCCACCTTGAAGTCAGTCTTTTCCTGGTTATCCAGCCATTTTGAGTGTTAGGTAGTCAGTATGTAAGCAGATACAGCTGTCCATTATTCAACTACCCCTCACTTACAAACACACACCACAATTGAAACAAACAAGCTTAGAAGCAGACACTTGCCCATTTCTCAGTCTCATCACTGGCTTCCACGTTGATGCCTGAGCCTCTTCTGCCCACAATCAGGCCTGGGGTTCAGTGCCCCAGTGATAACAAGTAGAATTCTGGAATTATCCTGCCCCTTTCAATCCCAGCTCTGGGAAGCTCTAGTTGTAAGGGTGGAGTTTCTGGTTTGGTTCCTACTATCTCTTCAGGTCTCTGTGGTCACTCTCCCACTTTGGTGCCTGAGACCCAGCCTATCACATAAATAGGTGATGACTGCTATACCAGAAATGACCCCTAGGATAAAGAAGAGAACTGGAAAGGGTCCTAGACTTGGAAGTATGAGACTCAAATAAGGGTTGAGAGAGTTGAGGCTACCACTAAAGAGCCTAAGGTCAAGCCATATAATTATTCAACAAATATATTTAAGTTTCTACAGTGTACTAGGCCCTATGCCAGGCACTGACCAATTTGGTAGCAAAAAAAATAGATATAGCCTCTGACCTCACAGAGCTGACAATGGTAGCAAAGTTAGTAAATAAACACCAAAATATATATACATATAAATAGATATATATGAATATATAACAATTTATTATAAATACTATGAAAAAACAGAGTTCTCTGAGATGATGTTAAGGTAACTCACTTTAGATGGATTAGGTAGAGAAGATCTCTCCAAAAAAATGCCATTTAAGCTGAGACTGTGTGAAGTGAAGTACAGGGGAGAGAGGGGAAGATAGTCAAGACTGAAGGAAGAAAATGTGGCAGTTTCTGAGACAAATTAATGTTAGAGTAAAGGGAAGAAATCTGGTGTGACTGGTGTAAACTGGTATAAACCAGGGAAGGCATCAGTCCTCGGATAAGGTTTCAGACAAGTGAGCATGGGCCAGATTTTATCATGCAAGCCTGAAAAGTATGTTAAGGCCTTTGGGTTTTTATTTGAGCACAATGGGAAATATATTTAAGAATTTGGGGAAGAAAAATGAAGTCTTCCTGAGTGCCACCTGACCCAGAATAGCTCCAGTTCTAGGTACCAAGCCTTCTGAAATAATACAAGAATGTCAGCTTCAAGAAGTCAAGGGATTTTTATTTGTATCACTCATTGCTCTTTCCCTAATGTCTAAAATAGTAGGAGCTCAGTAAACATTTGTTGAATAAACAGTATGTCTTCTTTACAATTATATATTTAGGTCATACTCAGTTTAACGGCTCTGCATTTAGCTGTGAATTCAATACCACAGGGCACTTCTTTTGGCTCCATAGCAAAGAGAACCCTAACTCTCCAACGCATTGGACAAAGCCCAATTTGATATTTTGATCACAAAATTCCTGTGGAGGGAAGAACAACAATGTGTTCATATAGACTTACATAGTAAGTATTAGGAAAAAAAGGAGAGAAAAACACAATCTGTGAAAGATGGGAGAGTGTTGGTTGAGCGGTTGGAAATTAATGGTTCAAGTAAGAGTGGAGAGGTGGATCTCCAGGCACTACTGAATCCAGATACTGAGGCTTTGTCAATAGGTTTCCATTTCTTTCCATCTATGCTCCAATTCCTTTTAAAGGCCTTGTTTTCAAAGAAAACTGTTCCCAAATAGTTACAAAGATAGCTACTGTTAGCACCAGGCATACAGGCTACCAGCCTAGCAACGCTAGAAGAAAGAGAATGCCTGTTTCCTATCGTTCTAGCCAAAGTTTATTGGTTCTGATGGGTCTGACTTGGTTTACATACCTACTACTGAACCAATCACCAAAGACATGTTGCAAAAGAGAGGTACTACTCTCTCTGGTCATTCATAGATGATGTTTCCCCTACTGAAGAGAAGAGCAGTCAACCTCACCTGAAACCCAAGTACTAGGAGAGGTAATTCTCCAAAGGAAAACCAAGATGTTAACACCAAAACAAATGTCAATGACAGACATAGAAAGCATCATTTCTGTGTGTAAAGAATGTTAATGGCAAAGAATGACTAATAAACCATTGTTTTCTTCAAATACATATATATGAATCCAAAGCTTTAGATAATGTACTGTATTGTATATAAACTTTCTGCTGCGTTTTCTCAAGTCTGGCTAGTTGCAAATTTCAGGTGAACACTATAGTCAATGAATGCACAGGAATACAGTGACCACAATAAAACCATAGTTCTTAATTTATAAATGTTTACACTGACATATGACAGTAAAAAATAACCATTTTTAAGATTTTTATGTATTTCTAAGAAAGTTTAACTTAGTATTTTTTAAATAAGCTTTAAAAATTACTGCAATGTATGAACTAAATATGGCATTTGTTTCAAACTGCTGCATACTATTAAGAATTATTTGTGCTTCAGACCACTTAATAAAAAATTGTATTCGGTTTTGAGCATTTTTGTACTTAATAGAAAGCGTAAACATTTTTTAGCTTTTACATTTTTCGCTTTTACAATGTTTTAGCTAAAACATTTTTAGACTGAAATAACACAAAAACTTTGAGAAATGCTCATCTCAGTGAGACATTACTGGAGTAATAAACCCTGAAACAAATAAAATTCAAAAATAATGAAAACTCATTCTCAAAGAATGACAAGATGAACAAAAAAGAGAACGAGTTAGGTTGATGTACGAGATATGCAAAATCAGTAAGCTGCAATCAATATAGAAGAACATAGCAGAGAAAAATGTATTTCTGCTCTGAGTATTGCAATGCAAGTACTAGGGAAAATAATTAGACACATTGAGTAAAACCAATAAACTCTTATTAACAGCTATTAAGAGTTTCAAGAACAGCATGTAAATATAGTTGGAAACAGCAAAATAAGCTCAACTTTAAAATTCCATGAAGGCAGAGTTAAGACTAAGCAATCATTAGTCTAGTCATTGTCATATCTACCTAGTGTAGTACCTAGCACATAACAGATGTTCAATAAGTTTTGTTCAATCAAAAAATTACTTATAAAATTGCTCCACCCAGTGATTTCTATTATTTAAAGCTAATAATTCGGTAGGTCATTTGGTCATCTCAAAGTGAAACCAGTTAACTCAATGCAAAATTTTTGTTTACGTGAATTATGTGAATGTGAATTTATATATGCCAGCACTTATGTGACTGTTAATCTGTAATCAGATATACCCAGTAAGATTCTTCCAGGTATATGTTATGGTATATACAATTTCTGGCCTGAAAAAGAAATAAAATTCTACCCACTATCTATATTTAGTAGGCCGGCACTGCTACAACCAAGGTTTCACCTGGATTGTTTGGACAATACCAAGTTGTTAGTTGAGTTTCCCCTAGAAGCAAACTCCGAGAAAACAATTATTGAGTGCACGTGGGACAGTGCACTTTACAGAAAAAGCCCATCAAACAGCAATCCTTACAGAAAAGGGGCAACGTGATAGAGAAAAGGAAAAGTAGGCAATAAAGGGTATATAATTAAGCCAACTGCCCAAGTAGACACCACAAGGAAGCTCTGGAATTATCCCATAAAAACAGGTGAAGAGCCTGGGTTATACCTCTCCACCACAAGTCACTGAGTTAAGGGCCATCACCTGGGGGAAAGTAATTTCCATCCATTCTAGCCTGCCCACATGTGTGGGCAAAGTGGGTTTCGGCAACTCAAACGTAGCCACCCAAGAAAGATGTAGTTGCTGGCCATGGGAAGCCAAGCTCACATGTATGGAAACAGTAAAAGAATCTGGGGGGATATGGATGGGACACTCAGAATGTCTGCTACACCTGGCAATTATTGGCAATTCTCATGTAAGCAAAAGAGATCCTAGAGTAAAGGAGAGGATATGAAAACAAAATGCAACTGTAACTTCTTTTTAACTCCAAGCTAAACAGGCTTTACAATATAGTGACTACTACTGTCTATACTCAGTAAATCACTGTTGCCTGATAGAGGAATCAATAAATGGTTAGAAATAAACTAACCAGAAACAGATACAGCAGAATACAGCCATTCACACCCCACGTGCACTGAGACCTGAGTTTTAATTCGCTTTTTAAACTTTACTTTTAGGTAATAAGGGACAGCTTTGATGCAGGACTTTTTCTTCCCTGAAAGGTAGTCACATACTCCATTTTTAGCCATAAGAACCAAGAATAAAAATAATAGATTTAACTCTAACAATTTCTCCTAATATAAACAGTTATATAGTCAATTAAAAACCTAAAGTAAAAAAAAAAAGCATCTTGAATGTAAGAAGCAAATTCATCTTACTTCTTCTTCTCTACATATTCTGAATCTCTCACATTCTTTCTCAGGATCCAATGGCAACTCAAGGCTAAATTTGCAATGCAGATTTTACATCTAATCATAGTCTTGCAGCTAATTTTGTTGCTTTCAGAAATCATTTTTATGCCAGTTCAATATGCTTCAATCAGAGGTGAATTATCAATTCTGATAATGCCTATTTTTTATAAATTAAGCTAGAAACAGGATATAATGTATTCTTTGTTTTCCAAAGGAGATCAATCCCAAGCTCATTAAAGTTGATAATGAGTGAGGGGCTGGAGACTGGGTAAGCTGAAGAAAAAGGTAGAAATCAATTCTGAGCAGAGGAGTTAAGGTAAGCAATATATGAAATTCAAACCAAAGACAATTCTATTTTTGTTAGTTTAATAAATACCATATGTCAATTCGAATACGCTATTGTTTTCCTTTTAATGAAGATAGCTTATACTGATTAATCAACTTTTGAATTGTCTGAATGTATGAGGAGGTATAGAACTTACTCTCATTTATATTGATCAAGAATTGCTTAATGTGATCTCACGATGATATTTCCCTTTAGGCTGTGAATTTCATCAAGTTTGAATCAAATTTTAAGAAATTTAGAGATTTAAAACCCTAACATAAACTGAATAATATTTGCTATTTTTCATCCTCTCAAAATTACCTATTTATACTTGATGCCATGCAGTATAATATTACATTTGATGCACTCATTATAGTACAGGCTGCATTCCTAAATGTCCCCAAGGATTCATTTCTAGGCATTAATTGACCTTGCATTCTTTAAAATGTTTTACTCTGCATAAAATTCAACTTTAACTTCTTCTTCCTAAAATCAAAGAATCTGTCTACCCTACTCAAGTTTTGTTGGTATCAAGATAAGAAAAGGCAATACTGTTAAGAAAGCCATCGTGATACAACCCTAAAGTATAATTCTCTCATCAAATAAGCTAACAGGAGAACCTCTTCTTTTCCCAGGAAAGTCTATATTCGAAACACATTCTTCGGACAAGGAAGATCACAATTAATCATTTGTCTTAAGGAACTCCAATACGCCCCCAAAGGAATTTGATCATCCGACAGCTTCCGTAGAGGCTTGGAGCTGGAAATCCAGCTCTAAGCTTTCAGGCAAGTGAGCTTTGGTGACTTTACATACAAGGAATCTTTAGAGATCATTAAAATGAAATGTTTTCCTGTGGTTACAAGGCTAGCTGTTTTCTTTTCAACAGTAACCTGACCAAGTTGGTAACACGATTTTCTAGGACATTAAGAAGTTCACCCACAGCTACACCAGTATCTTTTGTCAGTAGACTGCCCTTATCCAAGGGGGAAACATTCCAAGACCCCTGGTGGATGTCTGAAACCATACATAGTACTGAACTCTATTTATACTGTTTTTTCAACCTGATAACCAAGATGGCTACTAAGTGACTAACGGGTGGGTAGTTTCTACATCATGTGTGTCCTGGACAAAGGGACAGGATAGAATGTGACAGCACAAGACTTCATCATGCTACTTAGAACAGTGCACAATTTTAAATGTATGAATTATTTCTGGCATTTTCTTGAATGTTTGCAGACTAAATATGGTAACTGAAACTGCAGAAAGTGAAACCATGGATAAGAGAGAGCTACTTTATATACCACTCTTTTCAAGCCTCCTTTTATTCGTGAACCTATTATAATTGTCTTCAGCTTAACCAGTCTCCAGCCCCTGACTCAGGACTAGTATATTACTTTGTTTCTTTAGTTCATATGGTCACCAGCGGTTCTGGCAAGCAGAAATCAAAAGCCTAAGTATCCTTTGAATGAACTGATAAAATTGAGTTATTAAACTTACAAAAACAAAGATTACAGCCACAGTCAAGGTATCCTCACCAATGTGTACTTGCCCCATGAACCCTACTGGAAATAATCTTCAACTTTAGTCAAAAGAAATGTATTACAAATCAAAACATAATCACTACCACCAACTTAATTGATTGATTGAATAATTGATTGAAGCAAGCAGAAGTGCAGTGGTGTGATCACATTTCATTGCAGCCTCAGCCTCCTGGGCTCAAGCAATCTTCCTGACTCAGTTTTTTTAATTTTGTAATTTTGTAGAGACAAGGTCTTACTATGTTGTCCAGGCTGCAACTTTCTTCATTTATACAATAGGAAAATGTACTCAAGATTAAAATACAATCACTAATTTTTAATTCTTCAAAATGAATGATTCAAATTATTTATTAATATAAATGCTGCTGCCTATACGTGACCTCAAGGGCTCTCAACTCTGATTGGCCTGTGACATAGAAACTAATGCTGCCATATCAGAGACTCACTGATCAGAATCTACAAAAGTAATACTATTAATAACTGATCTATAGAATGGCAACTAACTTTTGCTGTTACATCACATTATTTCTGTTCCTCTACATTTCATTCATATTAACATTTTTGAAAAACACGTATTTTCCAGGCTCTGTACTATATACTTTAACATACTGTTTCATATATGTTAATATATTTAGAGATGGATTGACATTTTAATATTTAACAAAACTGATATGATTCAAAATCCTATTAACAACTAAAACAAAATATTTTAATATTGATAGGAATATAGTGTAGTTCATGTAGCTCAATACTTACAGTTAGCATTTTTAGGCTTCAAATATTAAAAGTTTATCAGATTATTTCTTCATTTAACAATTCAAGCTAAAGCATGGGTTTAATAATCTGTGCTTAATTGTCTTCTGCACTTCAGATAAAAAATTTCATTAAGAAATAGTTGTCAGAATTCCACTTCCTGAATTTCTTCTAATACTTCGAATGTTTCTTCAGATATAGGAGCACTAAATATTGATTTCCCAAACTTATCAAGTGTAATACAACAACTGAATATTTTAGATCAAACTAAAACACCATTTGGGGACACATTTCCCATTTGACTATTTCCCTTAACTTTCTGAATGCTTCTGGGCATAATTAAAAGACCCTGTTACTTTTCCTGTACCGTGTGTTAAAGTTTAAGTGTGTTACATCATTGAATTGATTAACAATTTTTAGAAGATTAATTAGCATCCCAACAGAAATTTAACAGAACTTTTCATTAATACCTTAATCTTGATAGTACCAATTTCCCTCTCAGAGCACTTTGAATTCCCAGAGATGGCTTCTAAATATGGAGCCTCTATTTACTTAATGGAGCTTTGGGCCATTGAGAGTAGCTCTGTGGGGTGCTGGGGAACTCGGAAGAAGATGTGAAATGGGTTGCTAACGAAGAAGAATGCAAAATAGACCCTCTCAGCCTCACAGTTTTCAAGCACTACAATATCCCTTACCCTGATTACAGCTTCAGCAGAGTGGAGTGGTTTGTTTGTTGAAATAATGAATAGTAGATGGCATCCATTTTAGTGGAAAGTTTTAATTTGTAATTCCCTGAGGCTGTGTGAAATGAAATACACCTACTTATTCCCGAAAATGAAACCAAATTGCTTCTGCAGTTTCTTCTGAGAAAGATCATCTAAGAACATCGATGTGACATATTAGTCTATGATATAAAAGATGTAGTGAATGCACTTTTGTAGTAAACAGCACTATTTCCATGAAGATTATTTTTATTTCTGACTCATATTCTTATCTGATTGAGTTTCTGCTATGAAAAACCGACGCTGAAGTATATCATGATGATTAAGCTTACCTCAGAAGCTCAGAAAATAGAAATATGTCTATTCTCTCAATTTTTACGTAAATTTTGGTTAAAATATCAGTTACTTCTGAAAGTAATCATTAGTGCCATAATAATACCTTATTAACTTTCAACAAGCAAACTATTCAAATGAATTAAATAGGTGTTTAGAAAGAAGAAGAACTAAAGTTTACCCTTGGAAAATCTGGGCCGGGAGGGGGGAAGTATCCTAAAACTTAGTAACATTAAGATTGGAGATATTTAAACTGACCAGGAGAACGAAGCATTTTCAAAACCATCAAATACTTGAGAAACTTCATTACAAATAGTTGGTATGCCAATTATATATCGATTTACCTGTTTATCAAATCTTCGCCCAGTTATAGAAAATATTTGGGTACCCCAATCCTTACACCTAAAATAAATTAAATAAATTAACAGCATTTACTTAGAAATGTAGCTACTCATTGACTTTCTAAAAACTTATTAAGTGTCTACCAAACACAATTCTCACCCCAGTTCAGCTAACATCCAATGGGCAGTGTCCAGGAAGGGGTAGGAGGACAGAAAACAAACAACAGAAAATAACCAAATAAGATGACATTGATAGGTAGAGGGCTAGAAACAAAAATTAGTAATAGATAGAAGTGAAGGGGCAGGGAGCCAAAGAGAGGACAATATCACTATCTCCGAAGTACTGTTTGAGCTGAGACCTAAGTGATAAGATAGAGACATCTGTGGAAAATTTAGGAAATAGCAAATCCAAACTGGGAATATCTTACCTGTAAATCACTAGTAGCACACAGGAATAGAAATCTAGCACATACAAAAGCAGACATTCTCCTAACATTTGTGGGACTCAGGGTAAGAGTACAAATGGAGGCTCACATATTGTATGCCTAAATATTTAAAGCAGTAAATCGAGGTAAACTGATAAATAAAATATATTCCATCCTCCTACCTTGACAATTTTCCCTTTCACCAGAATGTAGTGGTGTGAGCAAACCTAGCCTCCAAATCCTGATTTATACCCCTGTCCTCCTACTCTGGGCTCAATCTACACTGCAAGGAGCCTTTACACACCCACATGTGGGCCCCCCAACCTGCCCATCTGAGCCCATTCACACACACATGCATATTCAGATATTCTTTGGCTAGCCCTCCAGAGGACAGACCCAGAGAAGAAACTTGTACACATACCTTTGGGGCTGTTTGGAGCTATTTCAGGGTCCTGAGTACCTGCAGCTCCCATCCCATGAGAAGCACGCTATAGAAGGGCATTTTAAAGTGTGAGGCTCAGAGCAGAAATCCCTTTGAATAGGACTAGTGGAGAGAGTACACAAAAAAAATCACCAGCATGCTTCTTCCCCGCTCAACAAATCTCTCCAATCCAGCTTCCTGTTTATACCAGTTAAAAACTAAACTATGATGGGACAATAGTCTCCTAGTATCTGTGATGGAGAACTGTTTTCTCCCATTATCACCACACCAAGAAACAAAAAAGGAAAACTAACAATTATTTCACATTTAATTTCTATGAACCAGTCACTTTTAATCTGCACCAAAACCTTTGATGTAGATATCAGATAGATAAACTAAAGTTGAAATTTTAAGTAATTCATTCAACATATGTGGCAGAATCAAGATAAGAACTCTATCAGAATTCTAAATTACTGTGCTTTGAAGATAAAGCACAGAAATCCTAACTGCAATTAGTTTACCACCACTCTCTAAAGCATAAACAAATTTGAAGCATTTTATTATTACCAAAGAAAGAGAATAGCTTTTGCATGAAGATACCCCGAAAACACTAAATTTAAATACAAGGATGTTCATTTCAGTGATATTTAAAGTGGGCGCAAAGTGTTGAAAACAACTTCAATGTCCAACAGCAGATGGTTGGATGAATGACCCACAGACATCTGTCGTCTCAGTTCCTGCCCTTCTCAGTTCCAAAAATTTACCCCTCATTTTCTTCCGATTATACCTCAGATCAGTTGTTGCCCTTATCTGAAACTGCACCACCTTTGAAATCACAAATTCAAATGTCATACTCTCTAACCACAAGCCCAAATCTGCCAGTTTGGCCAGGAAGCTTTCACCACACCTGTTCTTCAATCACATGACAAACCTCCACTCTATTGACCCTTCTACCTTCTCCCAAACTATCATACTCTCCCATTATCTCTTTATCCTTTCTTCAGGTTAACTCCCATGGCCCGTGATTCATCTATACTCTTGCCAAAGCCCTAAACTCCCTCACCCCAATGTGGTTTTAATTTACACTGTTCTATATTTTGCCTTCTCTTAACAATCAAATTTCTCAAAAGGTTGTACATATTACTGTCCTCATTTCCCTCACGTCTCACTCAGTCCAACTCATCTAGTTTCTGTTCCCATCTTGGAAACTTCCCTAGACAAGGCTGTGGATTACTTCTGAGTCCCTAGATCCAACAGACCCTTTTCAAGATTTTCTCATGTTTAACTTCTTACAAATATTCAACACAAACATCCTTTGCATCTTGGTTTCTACAACATCATAGTTTTTTTATTTTCCACAAATTTCTTTGGCAATTCCTCCAACTCCACCCACCCCTTAACCATTTTACTTCTTATGGCTCTTTCTTAAGTCCTAGTATTTCTCATATTACACATCTTTCAATTTCCATGACTTTAATTATTAATATCATCAATAGGTCAGCATCTGTTTCTCTAGCTTTGTCTTTTCCCTTAAGATCAACTGCCTACCTGCTCATAATACTCTCTGGTACGCCCACCTCAACATGAAACTGATTTCTTCCTTCTCCTCTCCTCTAACTTTGGTCCTGTTCTTCTTCTTGCCTCCTTTAAAAGGCACCCTTTCTAAAATGAATTACACAAATGAAAAATCTAGGAATCCTCCTCTACACTGCGCTTTCCTTTACCTCCCTCCCCACTTCCAGGGTCAGTCACTAACTTCCACCAATCACTAACTCTACCAATTCTATTTCTTCAATGTCTCTCATTTATCCATTTATCTGTAACATGTATGGCCATTATTCATGTTATTCAAACCACTATTATGTCTTGCCTTGAATACTGCAACAGCCTTCTAACTCAGTGCTTCCCAAACTTTTTCATGTCATGGCACACATAGAAGATAATACTGGCTGTGCACAGTGGCTCATGCCTGTAATCCCAGCACCTTGGGAGACCGAGGTGGGTGGATCACCTGAGGTCAGGAGTTTGAGACCAGTATGACCAAAATGGTGAAACCCTGTCTCTATTAAAAATACAAAAATTAGCTGGGCATGGTGGTGCATGCCTGTAATCCCAGCTAATCAAAAGGTCGAGGCAGGAGAATTGCCTGAACCAGAAGGCAGAGGTGGAAGTGAGCCAAGATCGCACTACCGCCCTCCAGCCTGGGAGATAGAGCGAGACTCCGTCTCAAAAAAAAAAAAAAAAAAAAAAGACAGAAAAAATTATAAGATACTCTGGGATAAGCTAAAAGGGATTGAAGTCATCTATTTGGGGCTTAATTTTAAAAACCATTGCTTTTTTTTACACTATATAATTTTGAAAAATAAAATACATTAGAGACAATGTTGAATGCTAAATTTGTATAAAATATCAAATATACTCTTTGAAATTTTGTAAAAATGTTTAATAAGTTTCCTTCATGAATATAAATTTTTAACATAAAATATTATATTTGAAATTACTACCATCAATTTCTGATCCAGACTTAAGGATGATCTCTTCAAACTCTTCATAGTCATAATCAAAAAAAACTTTCTTCATACAAGTAAATGAAAAAAGCATTTTTATAACCATTCTACAATTTACAACAGTTGAAATTAAACAGCTTTCCTTTAGTTGTCACATATAATGTTCAAATTTCTCGTGATAATATGAACAAATTTTGAGACAAGTTGTACTTTCTCATATCAAGTATTCAGAAAATAACGGACATTTTATTTGCAGAACACACAGACATCATCCAAACAGTCATCTGTAACTAGCTTGGATAGGGGTGGGGTTAAAGGAGAGAATGTTACCTGCAAACAGATATGTCAGCTAACTGTGATGTCAGACAATGTCTTAGAGCTACACTTGCCAGAAGCCTCTACTCCACCTTTGCAATGCTCACCTTTAAAAGCTACATTGTGGGTAACTGGAACACAAAACCTTCCTGCAGCTCCATGAGTTGCCTAAATTCTAGCTTAGTTTCTCTCGGGATGCCAAAGACCTGGGATGAAGATACGGAGGATGGAAAATACATAACAAATGCATATATTAAAGAAATGCATGAGTTTGGGAACTGCTCTCTAGCAGTGTCACTAAAATGCTAAGGGACTAGCTACCCACTGCATACTCCAGTTCTGAATACAGTGCAGCAGAATACTAATTCTGAACTTCCTGGAAATAATATTTAATTGGGTTGGGTGTGTTTGGTTCTCAGGCAGTAAAAATAGCACTTTCTAGGTATAGAGCTTGTGTTAGAGCTTTCCAAAGAATCAAAACCAATAGGATACATATTGAGGAGATTTATTATGTGAATTGGCTCATGTAATTATGGAGGCCATGAAGTTATGATATCTGCCTTCTGCAAGCTAGAGAACCAGGAAAGCCAGTGATGTAATCCAGTCCAAGACCTGAGAACCAAGGAAGCCAAGAGGAAGATCGGTGTAAGTCCTGAAGTCCAAAGGCCCAAGTCCCAGAAGATCTGATGCCTAAGTGCAGGAGGAAATAGATGTCCCAGCTCAAGAAGGGAGCGTGAACTCAGCCTTCCTTTACCTTTTTGTCCTATTGGGCTCTCAACAATGGGATCATGACCACCTACATTGGTGAGGAAAGATCTTCTTTACTCAACCTACTTAATCAAATGCTAATCTTTTCCAAATACGCCCTCGCTGACACACCCAGATGTAATGTTTTGCCAGCTAGCTAGGTATCCTTTAGCCAAATCAAGTTGACACAAAATTAACCATCACAGAGTGCAATCTGAATAAACATATGAATAATGAGCATTTGCTGGTTGCATACCCACCAACTATTCCCTGCTTTGCTCTTCCTAAGAGTATTAAGATTTTCCTTCTGGTTAGCATCCCCTCCTCCTCCTCCTCAAAGCCTATGTTTCCAGGAGCCTCAATCTGTTAAACAAGATACAGTCATGCATTGCTTAACGACAGGGATAAGTTCTGAGAAGTATGTTGATAGGCAATTCCATCGTCGTGTGAACGTCATAGAGTGTACTTACATAAACACAGTTGATATAGCCTTCTATACACCTAGACTATATGGTATACCTGTTGTTCCTAGGCTACAAACCTGTACAAACCATGTTACTGTATTGAACACTGCAGGTAAATGGAACACAGCTGTATTTGTTTATCTAAACCTAGAAAAAGTACAGTAACAATACAGTATAAAATATTTTTTTAATTCATATGCCTAGATAGGGCACTCACCATAAATGGAGTTTGCAAGACTGGAAGTTATTCTGGGTAAGCCAGTGAGTGTGGGTGAATGTGAAGGCCTAGAACATTACTGTACACTACCATAGACTCTATAAACACTGTACACTTGGGTTACACCAAATTTATTTTTTAAAAGTTTTCTCCAACAATGAATTAAGCTTAGCTTACTATTAAAACACAAACACATTGAACAGCTGCACAAAAGTATTTTATTTGTATCCTTATTCTACACACTGTATTCTGTTTATTTTTATTTTTTTATTTTTTATTTTTTACTTTTTAAACTTTTTGGCTAAAAACTAAGACAAACACACATTGGCCTGGACCTACGCAGGGTCAGGATAATCAACATCACTATCTTCCACCTCCACATCTTGTCCCACCAGAAAGTCTTCAGGGGCAATAACATGCACAGAGCAGTCATCTCTTATAATAAAAATGCCTTCTTCTGGAATACCTCCTGAAGGACCTGCCTGAAACCGTTTCATAGTTTTGTTTTTTTATGGAAATAAGAGTATACTCTAAAATAACAATAGTATAGTATAGTATAGTATAGTATAGTAAACATATAAACCAGTAACATAGTTGTTTATCATTATCAATATTATGTACTGCACATAATTGTATATATTATACTTTTATATGAATAGCAGCATAATAAGTTTGTTTACGCCAGCATGACCACAAACACAAGTAATGCACTATAAGTAATGTGTCATCTATGACATTACTATGGCTACAATGTCACTATCAATAGGAATTTTCAGCCTCGTTATAATCATTTAGGACCACTGTCACATATGAGGTCCACTGACCAAAAAATCATTATGCAACTCATGATTGTGAATGTATCCTCAAGCATCTTGTCCCCCATCCTTCAAGGTACACTTACCAAGGGCTTTTGAAAAAGAATGTTTACCTGCTCTTCTGAGATGGCTCCCAAGAGATGCGCTCATGTTGTACTTTGTGATATGTGAAAAATCAAACTGCTAGTACATGCATTCTTAATGTAGGCAATAACACCTCCAAAGGGGGCAAAAACTGAAGAGAAATAAAATCTTACCCTTTTTCATATAAAGCACAAGTATCCATACAATACATAAATAAATATACAGTGTATCTGAGGTATTCAAGCTTTGAGGAGGAGCATCAAGATGTCTAAAAAGACTCCTTGAAAGAATAATGAAAAAAAAAAAAAGGTGGAGAAACACTATTCTAGAATATAGCAAATACCACTAAAGGCAGAAGAGAATAATGGAAACTCAATTACAAACCTGAAGCCTGTCCTAGCTCTTCACTTTCCACTTAAGCCAATAAACCACCTTTATTAAGCCATTTTGTGTTTGATTTCTTGTTACTTATAACAAAAGTCATATTAACTGACAAAATATGGAACATTTGTCTGACATATATATGCCCCAGAACATTAAAGTGGAAATACTTTAGTCCCAGTTTCTGCTAAGCCTCCATGAAAATGGGTCCCAGATATCCCTACATCCAAAATGAGCCAAATAAAATCAGAATCTCATTTAGAACAAGCAAAGAGGTGGTGGGAAATGTATTTTGAAACTCTTGTCCTCTCATCCCCTGGAGAGTATAAAAGGGACAAAAGTGAAGGCAGAGTTGAAAGTTAGAGTAGTTATTAGGGTGCTGACATGAGGGAGAGTGGTGGAGGATGCTCAAACTCAGAGGGACTTCAGGGAATTTACCTAATTAGTTTTGATATGTATTTGGAAATTTGTAGAGGCGCATGGATTGGTGACTGAAGTTGACAAGAAATTGTGAGGTCAAGTTTCTATCCTTAATTCATGAAAGTTAAAGGAAACGCAAAGTCAAAATTGTGGTGAACTGAGATAGATTCAGCTCCCCTCCGTTATCCTCTGGATTTAAACTTTATTACTTAGGAGTATTGGGTTGCAAGTGACAAAAATACAACTTGGACCAGCTTACATAAAATGGCAATTTACTAGCTCACACATAACCAAATCACAGAATGTAAGTCATGGATTAGAACTTGGGAATGACTAAACCAAGAGACGTAAACACTGCTGAAATTTTCCCTCTATTATCGGAAGCTAGGAAAAAGGCATCAGGCAGACAAAAAAAAAAAAAAAAAAAAAAAGTAATCTGCAAGCAAGTTGGACAAAAATTGATTTTAGACTAGCATCAACATCATAAGTCTAAATCAGTGGATAAAACATAGAAGCAGAAGTATGGGGTACAAGATATTCAAAATGATGTAATCAATTCACTTTGAAATGCATCTAACAAAATGGTAGATGGATGTAAGTACGGATGGATGGAGAGCTGCACATACGCCTATTACCATAAAGCAAGTATAGTAAATCTTGGTGGTGGGTACATAGGTGTTCATTATAACATTCTTTCAACCTTTCTGTATATTTGACATTTTTGTAACAAAATTTTGGAAAAAATCAAGCAGAACTGCATCATGGCTGTAGTAATTAGCCCTTTATTAAGATTCCAATCCAAAACTGAAAGTACAGGAAACATATCTTACGTTCCAGGGAAAGGGAGGACTGACAAAACCTATTGATTTGTACAGAATATATAAGTGTTTACTGAATTCCCACTTGGCAGCATCCACTGTACTAGGATTAAGATGTTAAAGGGAAATCAGATATGGACCTGCAGAGTTATAGCAGAAGGTAAGAAGTGACCATCTTGGTTTGGAAATGCAAAAGGAGTGACAGGTGAAAATGACTGTTCCACTCAATAAATCTGCTTCTATTGGGTATGTGCACCACACATCATTTTACATGCCGATTTCTCCCTTGGACAACCAACTGGGCGATGGGTTCCCTAACTGATACAGAAAAGCACTCAGGAATATATTTGTGGTGAGTGACAATTTTTGAATTTGCTGTGGTATCTTGAAATTTAGGTGTTATATCTAAATAGAGGTGTCCAATAGGTACAGAATTCAGGAAAAATCTTGAGTATTGGGAGATTAGGAGTCATCATTATAAAAATGGTATGAGAAACAAAGATCTTACTTAAGATCATGCAAAGAGAGTATGTACAGTGAAAAGAAATTATTCTTTCTTTTTTTATCCACTCATCAAACTGTCATTGCAAGTCACTAGAACTATGATAAAAAGTGACAGAATGTTTCCCAGGAGTTGGTAACTTCTTGATGGTCAAATCCAATGACCTGTTTGCAATCCCAATTGTGTTTTAACATAATTCTTTTTAATACAGCATATACCTGGTTGGCTACTTCTTCATTGGAGAGCTTTCCCCTGGTGACATTCCAATTACTATTTTTCTCACTTCCCTCTTTCAGTCTCTAACTGAAAACTTATAATTTGACATTAGCATGAATCCATCCTTGATCTTTAAATCTTCATTTCTAACTCCAATTTTCCAGTTAGGCTTTATGTCAAACGGACTAAATAAAGTTCAACAGTTAGTTTAAAACCGAAACTTGTACTGATAGTACAACGTGGGCAATGCTGCCCGTTTTAGGAACAAAATTGATCCAGTTTCAGAGGACCATAATTGCTTTAACGTCCGAGCATATTTTCTCAAGCCCTGAAAATGGAGAGGTAAAAATTTGATTTTCAGGACGATTGTTGATGATTCATTTACCAATCTAAAGCAACAGTGCCCCGCACTCGTAATCCATAACTTGAGATGAACACGCCAAATTATCTTATCCACCTCCTCCATATAAAGTTTGTAACACCAAAATACTAACCTCTGTTCGTGAGCACTCAACCTCCACAGTTATTCATGTTGCATAAGCTGATTCGCTTTTTTAGAATCTCTCACAGTGTCAGGGAGGAGCTCAAAGTAACAGGTGCAACTGCTTCCTTCCATATCCCACACTGCGGAAAAATACATTTCGTAAGCCGTCTTAAAGAAACAGGACTAGTTTTGGGCTGAAACTTAAAAGGTAAGCTTCGTCACAAAAACACAGTTCAACACCATCCTGCCTGTCCGCAGGCGGCTAAAAGGAGAGGAAGTGAGGCCAAAACATATTTCACGCAGCAGAGACGAAACGCCAGGTTTTATCTTTCCCGCTGGTCCTTACAGGACCAACCGTACTGATCTTCCGTCATGTTCCGCGCCACTTCCGCTCGCGCACTTTAATTACGTTAGGCGTCAGCTCTCGCGTTATCATCCGGTTGCTGGGGCCCTGTAATAAAGGTCTCGCGAAATTTGTTCTAGAGGTCCAAACTTGCTTCTTAGCTTACTCCACCCCACCCACAACGTGTCCCTCCTTTTCTTTCCAAGTCACAAAATTTTCCCCTCCCCTCTCCTCCCCCAGAGTTTACGGCCCGCCTCCTGTTTCCAGCCCGGAACCGGAAGTGTAGTGGGCGGGGCCCGGCAGCGGAAAACGCAGCGGAGCCAGAGCCGGGACACGGCTGTGGCCGCTGCCCCTATACCCGCCACGGACCGACGGGTGGTAGGAGTGCGCGGCTCCAGGCTGAAGGTCGGTCCGGAGGCGGGTGGGCGCGGGTCTCACCCGGACTGTCCGGGCGGCACCGTTCCCGGGCCCCCCGGGCGCCGCGAGGGATCATGTCTACAGCCTCAGCCGCCTCCTCCTCCTCCTCGTCTTCGGCCGGTGAGATGATCGAAGCCCCTTCTCAGGTCCTCAACTTTGAAGAGATAGACTACAAGGAGATCGAGGTGGAAGAGGTGAGCGAGGCCCGGCATGTAGACGCCGGTCCCGGCCCGCCCCGACCCCGCCTTTGCCTGTGCCTCAGAGGTCCTGCCTCTGAAGGTGCGTTCCCGACCCCTCTAATTCGCGGGACCCTGCGGAGTCCACCCGGGAGACCCCACATCCCTCAGTGACGCGGGAGTGGGAGTTACTTTCTAAGCTCAAGTGTTCGGGAGTAGCTTTTTTTCCCCCTCACTTGGGCACTCTTGATTTTGGACTTGATATGCCGGTGATAAACAGGAGAATGAACTGGTGAGATATTGTGGTCCACCAGTTCTCGTATCTGTAATTAGTAGTTTCAGCGAAGATCGTAGCCAGGTGTTCTGGAGTTTCAGTTCGCTGGCCGTAATGTTCTTAATGGTCAAAGACTGTGCGATGTTCGACTTCTACCTCAGTGCCTGGCATGTAGGGGTGCTCAGCAAATGGTTGTTAAATTATTAGATCATCAAGTCTAATAAAGTGTTTCCCTTAGCACCGAATGGTTCTCAATTTCTCCAATTTAAATGCTCGGCTTTCAGTTGGGTTAATGTAGGTAAATTTCACCATAAGTAACATAGACTGGTTTACGATCAAAATATGTTTCAAGTAGCATACTCTGAAGAGATAACGAATGTACAGTGACAATCAGAATATTAACATTAGACTAGAAATCACTATCAGAAAATCCATATCCTCTCTTTATTCTGCAGTAATTTATTTTAGAACCAGTTATTTCAATGTGACTTTAAAGCATTGCTTCTTTTCAATTTAACAGGGGTAAATTGGGTTCTAATGACTATAAAATTTAGAAAAGTAAAAACTGCGTATATATATTTTAAAGACACTTTAGAATTTGTTAAAACTTTGGTTTAAAATACCAGCTCTTACCTTTTATGTGCCTTTTTTTTTTACATTTTTAAGCACTTTGCATTTTATAAACCATGAAAATCCTAGTGAAATACTATAGATTGCCAACAAGTTGTGTCTACTTTAAAATTGTAAAATTATTTTTAAGTATCAGCAAGTTCAAAGTAGTGAGATAACGTTCAACAAATAAATTTTTTTCCTCTGCATGTTTCGGAAGAGTAGTAGATTACCGAATTATATGTGTTTTTATCACACAAAGTAACTTTAGAGATCATTGAGAACATCCTTATTTTACAAGATAATATGATGGGAAGAGCAAGGTCTTTGGAGTTAGAGGAAAGTTCAGTGTATCAGATATGCCATTTATTAGCTGTGTGATTTGGGGCAAGTTTCCCAACCCCTTTAAATTTTAGCTTACTGTAAGAAAGAGATTATAAATTCTGTTTGATTTTATCCGCATAACAGATCCTAGTCTTAGATATTATAAGCAAAACACCTACCACAGGGCCTGGCACGTATTAGGAAACCTAGTTCCAGAGAGGAAATGTGACCTGCTTTAAGGTCAGATGGCTAAAAGAAGACCTGAAAAGGGAGAAATGTTTTTAGTGTTTTTTTTTTTTTTTTTTTTTTTTTTTTACGTTTAAAAAAAAACGTAAAAAAAGGCTATGATAAATTCCTTTTCCAGAAGTGGATAGCTGATCCAGCTTTCATGGCTAATATTCTTTTTTAAGAATAAAAATTCAGTGAGTCAGTATACAAGAATTGCAGTTTTTAAATAAGTGTTTGCATCTGCTCTGTGGTGAATTGCTATGCTTGTAGACTACAGATTGTTATATAATAATAACTTGTGCTTTATGGTCTACTAAATGCTTTCACAAACTTACTTCATTTGGTTCTTAAAACCTTAGTTTCCGTTTGCTACTTTCTAAGGCTTTTTACATTCTTGATTCATGGAAAAACAAGTTACTAAGCAGGTAGTTATCATTTTGATGCTTTTCCCCTTAAGCTGTTTGGCTTCTTGTTAGGTTTGTGTGTTTCCAAGACCCTTCTCTCAGTTTAGATAATGTTTCAACCTTTGTTTGTATGTGGGTGTGTGTGTGTATGTAGGACATTTCTAAGGAGTAGGTTTTTGATTATAGATGAAAATTTTTTTCTAATGGTAGGCAGTTATTTGGGTTTTTTATTTCATTCCTTTTCGTTTTTAATACTCCGTTCATTTTTGCATAGAAGGTTGAATTTGGACCTTTCTGATATTGCTTTACATAATTTCCATCATCTTCATTTGCACACATTATAGCAATGTTATACAATCCAGGGTGAACCATAGACACTTATTAGCTCTTTGTCAACTTAGATTACACTTCCAGTAAAATTGTGAGTAAAATAACAGAGGAAGATAGCCAGAAACAAAAACTATTTTATGTTGCTTTCAGTATTTTATATTGTATGAGAAGATTACCTTCTTAATTAAGAAAATCATATTTTGTATTTCTCAATATAATTGAATTGTATTATATCAATATAACTAGAAAGTTAAAAAAAAAAAAAAAAACTCAACCACAGGCTAAATATGCAGTCATTTAGTTGATACGTATTTCTAAGACATGAGCTGATCTTGCATTTCTAATATTGTAACTCAGTAGTATTAGTTGGCACTTCTTAGATTCAATTCTGCTATCAAATTAGGTAAGGTCTCAGCTCAGAAATTTGCCTAGGTACTTTTTTAAAGTCATTTAGTTTTTACTATCTAGATCTGGCTATAGAGAGTGTTGGAATAAAACATCAAGGAATGTTATACAGGGTGGTATAATTGAAAGTGTTCTGGACTGAAAATTAGAAAATTTAAATGCTGTACGGATTCTACCATAATATATTTTTGTAACTTTGATCAAGTCACCACATTTTTCTGGGCCTGTGGTTACCTATGTAAAATGAGGGATTGAACAAGATCATTTAAGGTCTTTTCCAGTTCTAAAATGAAAACACATTCATCATTTCCAGTATTTAACTGTTTTCTAAAGTAAGCTTAGAATTTCTTTAAAGACAGTTATCATGGTCTCCTATAGCATTTAGTTGGTGACCAACTAATCCTGGGTTGACAGGACAAATGATATCCCAGTTTACACATATTGACAGGGAGTCAAGTTTGACTTGCCAGAAGCCACATGCCTAAGTAAATGGTAAAGCTGAGGACTGAATTTGAGATTTCTCACTTGTGAGTCAGTTGCCCTTTCCACTGGATTTACAATGTCACTGCAGTGCTGTCTGAAGTACTCTATAACCAAACCTAATATGGGAAAGGGGAAACAAAATACTGATTTCCTTTTTAGTGTAGTTGGTCCTGAGTATTTAATGAACATTCTCATCTGTACCTAATACTCTGAGGTACTATAAAAGATGAATAGGGCCTGGCATAGTGGCTCACACCAGTAATCCCAGCACTTTGGAGGGCCAATGTGGGCAGATCACTTGATGTCAGAAGTTCAAGACCAGCCTGGCCAACACAGAGAAACACCGTCACTACTAAAAATGCAAAAATTATCTGGGTGTGGTGGCACACGCCTGTAATCCCAGCTACTCGGGTGGCTGAGGCATGAGAATCGTTTGAACCCAGAAGCTAAAGATTACAGTGAGCTGAGATCATGCCACTGCACTCTAGCCTAGACAACAGAGTGAGACTGTCTCAAAAGAAAAAAAAAAGAATCCTAGGATTATCTCCTTAAAATGTCTTAGTATAAGACTGGAGTAACACAGAACAGTGAACTACTGACCACAAATTTAAAACTGTGAATATAGTGTAAATTGAACACTTAAGCCATAATTTGAAAAATAGAGTTAATCACAGAAGTTTCCACTGAGTAGGGACAAGTTTTAAACTAGGTTTTGAATAAAGTGACCATCATGGGTTGGGAAAGTCACTAAGATGAATTTTGTTTGCAGTTGTTCCTCTGCCTGAAGTGCTGTTTCCCTAGAACTTCAGATGGCTGACTCCTCACCAATCAAGTCCCACCTCAAATGTTATTAATTAGAGAAGCATTCCCTGAGCAACCTAGATCTTTGTTCTTTCTATTATCTTTCATGGTACTTAACAGTAACTGAAATTATGTCTCTCCTTCAGCAAAATGTAAGGTGCCTTATTCACTTTTGTAAACTTAATGCCTGGGACCTAGAAGGTTCTCTGTATTTTTTCATGAAATATGAATATTATCACAGCATAATCATGAGAATTAAATGCCCATTTTGTTCTCTTATATTACATGTGATTAAACAGGAGCTAAGTTATGTGATTTGGCTAAGGCAGCACATTAGAAATGAGATCTGAGTCTTATTTAAATGTTGATTCCATTATAATTAGCAGATACTTTTGTTTAGCAGGGATAAAAGATGCTGTAAACGGCCAGATGCTGTGAGTAAGCCATGTATGGTAGGTCTTTACTACAGAGTGCTAAAAAGACCCTATTTACAATGGTTGCTTTTGAAAAGGGAGACTCATGAGGCTGACCTCAACTATAGTGTAGGAACAAGGCTACAGTATTATATGGACACATATAATTACTGCAGCATTTATATATATTCTTCAGCTTTGTTAAGGAAACGCACAAAGGTTTTCTTTTAAAAGCTAAAATATACTACAATAGAACTTCAACAGTTATGTATATTTTGTAGGATTAGGTTATAAATATATACGAAATTGGTATTAGAGAAAAACCTAATTTATAGTGGTATAAACAAACTGATTACATAGATTTTTAGTCATTATTTAATTATGGAGACCCAAAATAATCAATACATTCTTTCATGTGAAACTTAGTGACCACTGATTTCAGTAGAAATCTGGAATTTCTATAGTTAAGAGGTAGCTACAGAGACAATTTTTGTATTATGCGTGTGTAGCTTAAAAGATAACATGAGCATATTATTTGAAATAAAAGCCTAGTAAATGGGTAAGATGTATTGTGGCAGGTATTAAAAGACTGCATGAAAAATTCAGAAGAAAGTTCAATCAAAGCTTTACTTTTATGTTATCGAATCCATCTTGTCAGCAGATGGCAGTTCTACTCTGCCACAGTTTATTAATAGATATCGAAGTTCTGACATCATTGGAGGCTCCAAGTCCTAACTAATAAATGTATGATCTATGCTTGTTCTGTCATCTTCCACATTTCTAGCCAGACAATGGCTGCATCGCCAGGGGTCCATTCAGATAGTTCATAAAACAGGGCCAAACGAAACTGACAGCTATAGTCACTGAACTAAAAATAACGTGAATTGGGAAAAATTAAAAGAGTTATTAATAATAAATTAAAAGCACAAAGGCATCCATCCTTTTTCATTTAGTTAAGTTGGGTGTGTGTTTGGTTGTTTTCTTTAACCTGACACGTCTGAAGTAATGGAGTCATCTTACATCATAAAGAAATTAATTTGTAAAGGAATTACTTTCTTTAAAAATAGCACACGTACACACAAAACCTGATTTTGGTTTTTGTGCCTTTCAATAGTAATTGCATGGAAATATTCATTCTTCTATATTTTTTAAGAAATTAAATTTAAATCTACTTAATTGTATGAGACTAAAATTGTAGACTCAAAACGAAGAGGATTCAACCATAGGGGGAGAAATGTTTATCATAAAGTAATTATTCAAAAACATTTTGATTTCTTAGAAAACATTCATAAATTTAGAAGGAACTATTTCCAAATTCACCTCCCTTTTAAGACCAAAGTCCTTGTAGCATTCCTCCACTTTTTATAGATAAAGGATTATGAAGAATAAGTGAAATATTGATTTGTAGGTCACCATCTTAGTTGGATGTGTATAATCGGGGAGTTATTTGTAACCTGATACGTTCTCTTTTTTACCCTTTTGATGAAAGTTCAGCTTTGGGGAAAAAACAGTCAATTAAAACAATGTTGGGCCAGGTGTAGTGGCTCACACCTGTAATCCCAACACTTGGGGAGGCCAAGTTGAGAGATTGTATAAGGCCAGGAGTTTGAGACCAGTCTGGGCAACATAGTGAGACCCTGTCTCTATAAAAAAATTTTAAAAATGAAAAACCTTAATGTTAATTACAGTGTGTCAAATAAACTATATTTTTCAGAAAAGAATACAATCCAAAAAGCATGTTTGATTTGTGAGAAGTGTGGACTAGCAATTTGATAGTAAATAAAAAGTGGCTTTCTTTCTTTGTTTTATAACTTGAATATTAAGTTTTTTCGTTGTTTACCTCAGTTACCAGTATGTCTCAAGAGTAGTCATCTATGCCACTTTTTCTATTGATCTACCATATGTCAAGAAAAACATCAAATTTGCTTTCTGTAGTTTGTAACATTGGCTCACTCCTTATCTAATAATGTCATCTCCTTATGTGTTTTTAGGCTTGGCCTTTCAAGTCCAGTCTCATTATTATTACACATCTATCTGATCTTCACTATTTTATGTTCCTGATGAATACAATAAGTAAATTTGTTACCAAGATATTTGTATTTGAAACATCTTCTTAAGTATATATGATTTTTAAAATCTGTACACATGTAAGATTTTCTCCAGTCAGTGGAGTGCTGTTTTACATAGCCTGAGAGAGCTAAATTGCAGACAGTAATGAACTTTCTTAACCAGCATGTCCTGTTAGAGCTGGTATCCACATTTTTTTGTTTTGTTTTGTCTGTCTCCCACTGGTAAAAACAAAACACTCTCTATTTTGTATACTCACAGTTTTCAGTGTGTATATGTAAAATAGATGTTTTTCAATAATGGAAGATGAAAGAGTGATTAGCAAAGCTTAAGTTGTGGATCCATACTATCAATTGATCATGGCTCAAGTTGCAGTAAGTACTTTCTAAATAAAACCTTTCTAAAATGTGAGGATTGACTTAAGTAAAATGAGATAGTATCTGTAAATCTACCTAACTAAGGTCAGGTAAACTATAGTATGCACAAGTGAGGGACAGATAATGGAGTCAGTATTTGACATATTGAACTTAAAAAGCTTGTAGGACCCCTCAGTCTCAAAGGCAGTTTTAAATATATCTTGAGCTTGGGCAAAAGACCTGAATGGGAGAGATTTGAGAGTATGAAGCCATAAGATTAGAGAACAGATTCAGAAAGAAAAGGGCCAAGTACAGAACCCTGGAAAATATCAGCATCTAAGGTTTGGACAGAGGAAGAAACAATCAGTGAAGGAAGCTAAAATAGAACTCTTTCTTAAGCAGAGACAGGCGGAGAAGGGATTGTTGACAGCCATCTTTGGAGACTACCATGAGCCCTTTATACACAAGCCTTCTATTAACCCAACTTCAGTCTTTTTTCTTAAAGGAGATTAGGGCTTTTTAAAACCCCCTTCTAAACAGCTAAAAATTGATTTGAATATAATCTTTTGAAAAGTTGATTGTTGTTAGTTGTATCATACTTGCCTCCTTTGAGTAGCATTTTTCTCTGTACCAGGCACTGGACCAAGTCCTGTGTGTATCTGGCAGGCGTCTGTTTTGTTGGCACCATGGAACATATCTGAAAGCTGACTCTAATCTACTAATTCCATGATTCTTGAATAGGTAACTTCAGTTCTTGTAGCCTTGGTTTTCTTCTCTCTAAGGTGGGTTTATGGTGAAACTCAAACTCCATCATATTTGTAAGAAAGAGCTTTACAAGTTGTAATATATTGTTAAATATAAGGTTGCATTATCGTTATACAGATAATAAAATAGTATCTCTTTAAAACGTTATTTCTTGAAGAAAGGGATGAAAAGTAAGTTGGAATGCCCTGGGAAGCTTTTTTCAAGCTACATAGCACCTTCTACCACCTCTAATTCCCATTCAGACTTGCTCCCTTAGAGAGTTAATATCAGAGTGGGGGAGGGAGCGCAAAATATAGTATGAAACAACTTTACCAGTTGTATATATCATCTAATTATTCTATCTTCTACTCTTACGGATATATGTTTGTACTTTCTTTTTTGTTTAAAGCTCAAAACTCCTGTCTCTGACCAGGAGCAGTGGCTCATGCCTGTAATCCCAGTACTTTGGGAGGCCAGTGCGGGCAGATCTCTTGAGTTCAGGAGTTCAAGACCAGCCTGGGCAACATGGCAAAATCCTGTCTCTACTAAAAATACAAAAATTAGCCGGGTATGGTGGTGCATGCTTGTAATCCCAGCTACGTTTGCGTGAACTGAGGCAAGAGAATTGCTTGAAACAGAGAGGCAGAGGCTGCAGTGAGCCAAGATCATGCCACTGCACTCCAGCGTGAGTGACAGAGTGAGACCCTGTCTCAAAAAAACCTCCTGTTTCTATTTCTTACTTGTTTTTGAAAAGTTCAGAAATGTAACTGTTTTTCTGTAACTGCAATTATAAGTCATTCCTCTTTTCAACTCAATAAAGAAAAGCATTTAATCTTACCACAAGGATAATTTCAATGTAAAACTTATCTCTTTTAACTGTCTTTTTACTCAGAAAATTCAAGATAAATTCAGTTATTTCAAATTCAGTTATTTCAAAATTCAGTCTTTCCTCATGAGGATTTTCCTTTTTTCTTTCTCCTGCCCAAGATGACATCTGGGTGCTGTGGAAAGCTTCCATAAATAATATCAACAGCAAGGGGAGGGCCCTCTGGTCTGTGTGATGGCTTCCACTGAAATACCTTGCCTTATTATGTTGTTAGTGGATTGGCCTAATGCAGTCGTTTTCAAACATCGAAGCTACCTGGAGGGCTTGGTAAAACATGGATTGTTGGCCCTACCATCAGACTCAGTAATTCTGGGTTGCAGCCTGAGAATTTATATCTTACAAATTTTCAGGTGATGTTGATGCTTCTGAACCAGAGACCACACTTTTAGAGCCACTGGCATTAGAGCCACTGGCATATGTTTTCACTGTCCTTATATCTGCTTCCCTCCTGGAACATCGTTTCCTTTTGGCTTCTCTGATGCTCTCCTACTTTTCTTGCTCCAATATTGACTGTTACTTCCTATTTCTTGCCCATTCCTTCTCTTTTCTTGTGATCGAAATGTTGAACTGCTTCAAAGCTCAGTTCCTGGACCCCAATATCTCCATATTATTTTTGGTTACCTCTTCCAACTGACCATCTAGAAAAACTGACTGCATGCTACTGACTCCCAATATCTCTTTGCCTGACTTCTTCATAGATCCTCTCACTCAAGTTTCTACCTTCTTACCAGGTATCTCCTTTTGGATATCCAGTGGGCTTCTTAAACTTCATTTGACTAAAACCAAACTGAGTTATGAAAAACAAAATCCGTCATTCTTATCCCTCAGTAAACTCTTGTCCAGTCTAGGTGTTTTTCTTGATTCATTTCTTTTTCTCTCCACCTGTCCTGCCTGCATGCAGACCCTCAGCAAACCCTATTGACTCTACCTCTAAAACATGTCCCAGATCTGCCCAGTTTCTGCACTACCATTGACCTTGCCCTTGCAGCTATTATTGCTTCTTTGGGCTGCTGTAGTGGCTTCCTAATGGGTCTCTATTTATATATTCTAACTTTCCTACAATTCTTTCTTTAAGAGCTGTAATGATTTTGTTTAATGTGAATCACATAACATCCTTACTTCCTTGAATCGTTCTAGTTCCTTCACATTACACATAGACTGAATTTCAAACTCCTTTTCATGGTAGGAGAACAAGGATTTTGATTTGGTTTGTTCACTCCTATATCTTCAGTGCCTAGAATAGTGCATAGCCCTTAGATGGGGCTCACATATTAGAGTAAATAAGAGAGTGAGATTTTCCTTTTCCCTTAGGGCAGAGTTTTATATTAGTTGTTTCTTCTCCCTGATCTTTTGGTTGGTACCTTGTGTCATCCAAATATCAGATTAGTAACCTCTTTATATGGCCTTTTCAAGCTGCCCAGCCTGGAGCTGCCACTAGTCTCTTGGTCTTAGCATCCTAGTTTGTTGGTGTTCTATGTGGCCTTTTTTTTTTTTTTTTTTTTTGCAGCCTTTACCTCCTGGATTCAAGTGATTTTCTGCGTCAGCCTCCTGAGTAGCTGGGACTACAGGCACGCACCACCACACCCAGCTAATTTTTGTATTTTTAGTAGAAATGGGATTTCACCATATTGTCCAGGTTGGTCTCAAAACTCCTGACCTTGTGATCCATCTGCCTTGGCATCCCAAAAGGCTGGGATTACAGGCGTGAGCCACCACACCCAGTTGGCATTTTTTTAAAGTCTGATTTATTTCTTACTTATCTTTTGTTTGTGTAGCAATTGTCTTTTTTCCTTCTACCCTCCCTCCACATACACTAGAAAATACATTTGTATAGATCAGAGCCTTTGTCTTATTTCTTTCTGTATTTCTGATGTCCCAAACAGTAGCTGGATATAGTAGGCGCTAAGTAAATATTGGTTTAAGGAGTAAAGAAATGAAGTTCATCATTCTTTCAGCATCAGACTTCACTTGTATCCCTTGAAGCAGGCATCCCCAAACCTTTTACACAGGCGGCCAGTTCACTGTCCCTCAGACCGTTGGAGGGCCGCCACATACTGTGCTCCTCTCACTGACCACCAATGAAAGGGGTGCCCCTTCCTGAAGTGTGTGTTGGGGGCTGGATAAATGGCCTCAGGGGGCCGCATGCAGCCTGCGGGCTGCAGTTTGGGGATGCCTGCCTTGAAGGCAGAGACCTGACCCATTTCTCCCTCCTTGCTTGACCAGGCCTTCCCCTTGGCTTTCATTAATCCTCTGAAACCCAGCTGTGTTCTTCATTAAGTATTTAAGCTAGCTACCATTCCATGACCTCTGATGTAGGTCCCAACACTGCCCTATAGCAGCCTCCTTCCTGCAGTCAGAAGACTCCTTCATTCTGTTATCTTGCTTTTTGCTTCACAAGAGTTTTTCTGTATCCCTTACATGTTCTACTGGGGCTGAGGGAACCCAGGATAGGGCCTTCCTTGGTCTGTCTTCCTTGCCACAATCCTTACTCCTTTGAAGTTTCTGGTGTTTGCAGAGCACATTTTGTGACAATGCCTGCTCTTAGGGATCTAAGTGAGGAGTGAGGGGTATGAGTCTTTTTGTTCTTGAATCCCTACCCTAACCCTATCCTGAAAAGGGGAAGGGAGGAGTTAATTAGCCTTCATCATAGACTCCTACCTTTGGCTCTCTTCAGCTGATAAAAGTTTTTACGTACTATTATTTAATCTTAAATTTCTTCTCTACCTCACTTTCATTCCATGGAGGCAAGGGTCCATTCTTTATATTTTTTCTTCTCATCCCCAGTATATCTACCTTTATGCTATTTTTTAAAATGTGAAGTCATTTTTGATACATAGAAACTTAATTCCTTAAGTATTGACTGTGCTTTTAATCTCATTCCTTTGAATTCGCAGCAGTTATTATTTCTATCATATATTTCAGTTCAGTACAACCTTGGATATCTTAACCTTTATTATAATTTTAAATCTTGTCCCTGTACTGTGCATGTGAAATATCTTATGGCCCTAATAACAGTGGGGACTTTTTGAGCCCATGTTCTCATCTTACAGGAATGAGCCTGCTTTATATTTCAGGGTGTTCTAGAAAATTGCTTTCTTGAGCAAAAAGGAGAAAGTGTATCATGTCCTCATTTGGTCCCATTTTGTTCCCATGGTTTTAAGTTGAAAGCTCAGAATCATCTCTGCTCTCATCACTAGGTGGCACTTGTGAATCACAAATAGTCAAATTTTTATGCCAAACATGTGATTCACAAATAAAGATGATGTTTGGAATCCCTGCATGGACATTCCTCAGAATAGAAAAATGAAACAAGGGGATTCCTAGTAAGTATCAGTTGCTGTGATGTATTTATATAATATATGGTTGAAGAATAAATTACTTCATGATCATTTATTATTTAATAGTAATATCAATAGATAGTCTGGTCTCTATGTATATCTTCTTAGACTAATGTTAACACTAAGTTGAAATTTTTTTAGGACCTACTTGTTATTCATCTTAGTTTATTGTGAGAGAAATGAGCACTACAGGTCAGGTGCGGTGGCTGATGCCTATAATGCCAGTACTTTGGAAGGCTGAGGCAGAGGATTACTTGAGTCCAGGGATTCAGGACCAGCCTGGGCAACATAGTGGGGTCCCATCTCTACCCTCCCCCCTCAGAAAAAAAAGAAAAGAAATGAGTACTACAGCCCTTTTTACTGATTCATACCCAATTCCAAGCACTTACTGTTCTTTGAAGTATTTGAGGAAATACATGATTTTAACTTATGAACCCTATAGATATTCAAAACGGAAAATGTCAACACCTCCATTTTTCAGCACCTCCATTTTACTGTGAGAAAATAAAAACTCAAACTTGTCTACCATTAAGAGCTAATAGGTAGACAGAGCCCTACATTCAAACTTAAGTCTGTTGGATTTCAGAGCCTGGGTGTGCTCTTTCATTTATTCTAATGGTACCAGGTAGCCAGTATCTTTTATTCACAATAAAGTAACTGAATGGCAAGTACAAAATGTCTGATGAGAGTTGTGAAGGAGAACAAGAACCCAAATCACAGAACACTCAGTGCCCAGGGCTAGAAGTAAAATGGAAAGTCAACACAAGAAAGACTAGCTACTAGAGATGTTGGCCTACTTTGCAATTTTGCCTAGAGGCAGCCCCATTTCCTTTAAGTCAGTGATGAACAGAAGCTGAATATAGAGTATGTTCATTATTACACACTCTAGTCTTCAAATCCTGGCTTCTCTGAATATTTTCTGACCGTCTGATCTTGGGCAAGTTACAGCCATGTGACGCCATTTGTCTCCCTTTTAAATAGAAGAGAATTAAATGTGTTAATGCATGAAAAGCACATAGAATAATACCAGGTACATAGTAAACATTCAATAAATGTTAACCATTTGAGTGGCTTAGCTCTTGAACGATATGATAAATGTTCATTCTGCCTTATGTGATTCATGTAGTCGAATTTAAGCTATGGCTAGAGTGGCCATACACATCCCAGTTTACAACTGCTGTCCTAATATTATTATTAATGCACGCTTTTTACTCTACGAAGTGCCTGCAGTTAGATAATAAATCATCTGATCAACATAGCTATAGTCAGCTTTGTTATAGAAGGGTTTTGTGCCAAGAATCTTTTCCTGTAAGTTTAAAGTGAAAGTTTCTCCAAGGGAAGACATTAACTTCTACTTCCTGACATAGGGCTTTATATATGTTACAAATTAGGATTGTTAACATTCTAATGTTAGACTACCTGACCTCAGGCTGCACTTTTAACACTGGTTAGCTATATAGCCTTGGGCAAATTAGTTTACTTCTTTAAAGCTAGGCACTTCAACTGTAAAATGAGGATAGCATTAGTACCTGCCTTGAAGGCCTGTGTAAATAAGGTAATGTATGTAAAGCATTAGTTAAGTGCCTGCCTAACAGATGCAGATTTTTCGCTAAAGAAAAAGGCCTTGATACAAAGTGCTTAGGTTCATTAGAAGTTGAAAGATTGAAGTAGATGGTACTTAACTAAGGTCCTTTTACAATGATAAAATCTATCACAAATCTTGCCGGGCGGGCGTGGTGGCTCAAGCCTGTAATCCCAGCACTTTGGAAGGCCGAGGCCCCTGGATCACAAGGTCAAGAGATCCAGACCATCCTGGTCAACATGGTGAAACCCTGTCTCTACTAAAAACACAAAAAAGATTAGCTAGGCATGGTGGCACGTGCCTGTAATCCCAGCTACTCAGGAGGCTGAGGCAGGAGAATTGCCTGAACCCGGGAGGCGGAGGTTGCGGTGAGCCGAGATCGTGCCATTGCACTCCAGCCTGGGTAACAAGAGCGAAACTCCGTCTCAAAAAAAAAAAAAAAATCTATCACAAATCAAAAAGATTGTAACAGCATGGAGAAAATTTTTTAAATCAGCAGTAGATATGCATGTAATATAAAAAATCAAATGGTTCTCTAAAAATTCTTAGTAAAAAAGACTTTAGTCCCTATACTTCCTCCAGTCTAATTTTCTGCTTCCCAGAGACAACTTTGAGCTCATTCCTTTGTTTATGTTCGGTGCCCCCAGTCCAAATGATTTTATTCTAACAGGTTTCAAAAGCTGTTTTTGTATTCTTCAGTTTTTTTTTTATATTACGGAAAATTTCAAACATTTGTAGAAATAGGACAACATGAGAGAGCAATGAATCTATGCAGTACTCATCAGTTGGCATCAACAGTAGTATGATACGTGACTGATCTTTATTTTTATGACTTTTGAAAAATAACTTTAAAGAGATATATTTTACACATCATAAAATCCACCCATTTGAAGTGTACAATTTGGTGGGTTTTGCAAATTTACCAGGTTTTCAGCCACCACCATAAATTAGGTTTTGGTGTTTTTCGTTTTTTTGGTTTTTTGTTTTTTAATCATTTCATCACTTTGTCAGGATACCTGCTACTCATTTACTGTTAATTCTGATTTTCACCCTTGGACTCGGTATCTATCTTTATAGATTTGCCTTTTCTGAACAATTTGTGTAATGGAATCATACAATATGTGGTCTCTGGTCTCTGCCTTCTTTCGCTTAGCATAAGCAAAAATATTTTTGTAGTTTTTCTTGCTGAATAAAATGCCGTGAAATAAATAATACTATATTTTGTCTGTCCTTCATGTCCAATCTTTTAACATCTATATTTATACCTTTCTCCTCTACTCAATTATTCCCTGTCTCTACTCAATTATTCAGACTATTTTTAATTTTTTAAATATGATAGCTGAAAATATTTATTACATATTCCTGCTTTTTCTTTTTCCAAATCATCTGTCTTCTCATTCGTCTTGCCTGTTTCAATTTTTATTTCTTCATTTAACAAATCACTTTACTTTGTTCCTCCGTGTGTCTTTCTTGGTTTTACTTGAGAATGAATGGGTGTCCAGGTCATAAATTTTCAAAGATAGAGACAAGTGTGCATTTAATTATCTTCTCACTTTAACAAAAATTCATACTGGTTCAGTGGCAAATCCAGATACTGTTGATTTCCACCTCAACTTTTTTTTTTAATTTAAAGTCTTAAAGATCAGCTTCAGTTTTTTTATATTGTGCTGGATCTATTTGATTTCTATTCTTTTTTGTTTGTTTGTTTAACTCAGGTTGTTGGAAGAGGAGCCTTTGGAGTTGTTTGCAAAGCAAAGTGGAGAGCAAAAGACGTTGCTATTAAACAAATAGAAAGTGAATCTGAGAGGAAAGCTTTTATTGTAGAGGTAAGTTGACATGTCATTTCTGTTACGTAGTTCTGCACCTAAGATATTCGGTGAATTTAATATTATGAAACAGGTTTCTCAGGTGTCATTTCTTTGTATACATGAACATTAGCAATTTGGTTTAATCAAAGGTAGTACCATACGAACATTTTTTCATTCATATTCCTAATTCTGATTAAAAATTAGGGGAAGAGAGACTTAACTACGTAAATGAATTCACCCCTGAATTAAAATAGTTTCATCCATGGAATTCAGATCTATTTCAAGACATAGTATTTTAATTTTAAAATAGAAAAGAAATGGTATGCTTTCCCATTATCTAAAATTAAGAAATTTTATACATTCATTTATAACGGAATGTTTTTAGAAACTCAAATGAGATTATTTTAAAGAAAAATTATTTCAAATTTGATTTTTCTCATTTAGCATGAAAATTTGCAGCTGTTCTCTTAGAAATAGATTAAATTGAATGATGAAGAAAAATCCAGGAATTGTGAGATTAGCATATTATCAAATTTGTCCTTCATTAACTTTGTTATTTTGTATATTAGATCACATTATTTAGTTAAATCAATGTTTTTATCACTGTTAAACCTCATTGGCCAATGGACAAATGACCTCTACTTTATAAGCCTTCTGAATTTATATCTCTTTTTTCATTTAATCGTAATTTCAAAATATACTTCATTTTTTTTAATGTACAACATGGAAAAATGAGGACTTGTGATATGAGGAAGTGATATGTAAGTAGCTGAGTGAGTTGAGAAGTGCTTGATTTGATGTCAGCATGAAGAAAGATGATTTCTAGTAGTGTGCTCTGGGAATCTGGCCTTAGCTTTGGTTTACGCAATATTTTTATTATAGTTTAGATATAGTCATTGATTATTTCCTGTTACATTAGCAGTTTCACACAGCTGGATGAAATAACGTGTTAAACGTTAGGAATTACAAATCAAAAAGATAGTAATAGCATGGAGAATTTTTTTAATTAGAATTAGATATGCATGAAATATTAAAAAAAAATCAAATGGTTGTGCAAAAATTCTTAGTAAAAAAGACTTCAGTCTCCGGTGCCTCTTCCAATCTAGTTTTCTGCTTCCCAGAGATAACTACTTTGAGCTCACTCCTTCCTTTATGTTTGGTGTCCCCAGTCCAGATGCTGTGTATTATCCCTTCTCCAAAGAATCAACCTCTAGTCTTCTGTGGGGATGATAAGAGATAGTCATTGAGCTGTTTGAAGTCAAGGAAGGAATCTTTGGGTCTAACTTTTAACCTGTCCCCTGCCCTGTCCTTTGATTAGCTCAGTTGCATAGGTACCTAGTTCTGCCGCTGCTCCCCAACCTTTTGAAAGCTTTGTGAGCTAAATCTGGTTGCTTCTGTCTCCATTTTTCTCATTGCCCGTTTATGATGCAGCTTTTCTAGGTCACCTGTATCAGTTATTGCTGGTCATTTGCTTTCTAGCTTTTACATTCTCTTCATCCTTCTGTGGTTCTGCCTTAACATTTTTTAAATCTTTACCATCTTAGTGGGATTTAGGAAGAGAGGAAGAAAAAATGCTTTTATAATCTGCTATCTGAATCTCAGTGCTGAACTTTAGCAAGGTGAACTATAGTACATGTATTTTCATATGGTAAATAAATATAATAAATAGTGATAATAATTCTTCTGTTAGGACCAGAAATCCACACATGTTGGCTCTAAATAGATAAAGCTTTTTATTAGCATATAGTATAAAGGTTTAGAGACATTAATGGACTGAATATGAGCCAGCAGCTCAATGTATGTAATAGAGAAGAGGAAGAAGAGAGGGAAAAGGGCAGGAAAGAGAGAGGAAGGGAGAAAAGAATGAGAGCAAGAAGCAGTTTGCTGTGGAGAGGGATGCATTAATAGAAGCTTGAGGACAGGCATGATGGCTCACACCTGTAATACACCCAGCACTTTGGGAATGGCTGATGAGTTGCTTGAGCCCAGGAGTTTGAGATCAGCCTGGGCAACATGGTGAACCTGCATCTCTACAAAAAGTAGCAAAATTAGCTTGGCATGGTGGCTGTGCACCTATAGTCCCAGCTACTGCAGAGGCTGAGGTAGGAGGATTGCTTGAGTCCAGGAGGCAGAGCAAAACCTGTTTCAAAAGAAAGAATGAAAGAAGTTGGAGATACAGAACAAGATAAATGAGTATAACCAAACCCCTCATTGACCTCAGTATGGATCATCGGTTCAGGGAGGATTAAAACTGAAAAAGGGATATCAGCTAGAAGACTATATTAATCACTGCAGCAGTTCAGGTTGGGATTACCAAAGCAATAGCAGTGGGAATAATGGAGAGGAGAGAATTTGAGAAATGGTAAATGGAATGGAGGCAAGTATACAGAGAGAGTACACGTTTTAAGTGAGGTAGACTAAAGTTTAAACCCCACTTCTTAGCTATAGAACAAATCATTTAACCCTCTCTGAGCTTTAAGGTTAAAATCTCATCTTTAAAATGGAAATGATAATACCTACCTTGCAGAGTTGTGAAAATTATACAGTATCTATAAAGTGCACATCAAGACCCCACACAGAGTAGATAGACCATTCAATCATAGCTGTGAAGATGATGGTAACAATGATAACATGACTGCTTCTGGCTTGGATAATGTAGCTCAGTACCATCTCTGGGATCATATCCTAATGTTTCTTGTCAGAGTTCATCTCTTCTTATTCTATGTACTCATCATGCTTTGTTTATAAAACTCCTGTTATAGCACTTTGCACATTGATTTAATTATTCATTTACATGTCTTATCTCCCCAACTAAACTGTATGAGCTGGAGAACAGGGATTCTGTGCCATTCTGGGCAGGCACTTGGTATTTTCAGTGGTTATGACTACAAAGCCTGTTACATAGTAAATAGTGATTGTTGAATGATTTAAACAAATGTTTTGTACAACAGTAAGATTTTATGATACTGTGAAATCAGTACTTCAAAAGTTACCACTTTTTAAAAGAAACCTGAATTTCTTAACAGCTTCGGCAGTTATCCCGTGTGAACCATCCTAATATTGTGAAGCTTTATGGAGCCTGCTTGAATCCAGTAAGTTTTTACTTTTTCATTGTCATCTGTCTATAAGAAATGACATGGCAGATGTAAGTCTGTAGTTTATGTAGCTATTTTGATCTACTATCTTAGATATGTTTCTGAAAGAACACTTACAGTTTGTTCATTTGACTTGCTTCTAGTCTTTTAGCAAAACAGTATATCAGAAGAGTTGTTTTGTGTGCTCTTATCCAATAACCTCATCTTATGAGGCTTTTGATATCCTGCGGCAGTACCTACTTACTGGTACAGGAAGAGTCCCCAGAATATCTTGTGATTATATTTTACATGCATCTTTGCTTTTAGTGGACTCCTAGAAGACAGTCTTAGGTTATAGATATCTTTTCCTTCCCTAGTACCATTCACATAATAGGGGCCAAAAGAATTATTTTTAATATACCTAGAAAATCAGGGGAGTGAATTAAATTCTCTCTCAAAGACCCTAAGATGCTGTAGCTTCTTGGTTCATTCTTCTGGTATATATTTCCTTTAGGTGTGTCTTGTGATGGAGTATGCTGAAGGGGGCTCTTTATATAATGGTGAGTGTCATTAGACCTGTCTTTATCTAGTAGATTAAAATAATTTGAAAACTTTTACTCTAAGCTGTAAGTTGGTTAACATTCTTCACAATTTGCTGTCAGAGTCTCAAAAGGAGGTAATTTTTAAAAAGCTAAAGAATAAAAATGAAAAGATTCTATAGCATTAGTATAGGAAATTTAGAGGTCTGTTAGTTTTTAAGTAGATAATACTTTGCATTTTATTAAAAGCATTTAAGTAAAAATTGGTTATTAAATAGATTTTAAAATATCTTCAGACATTTTTCTTTTTCCCCTCTCCTAACTTTGAGCCTCCTCATTTTAGAAATCTTTACCCATATTTTCATTTCACTCTGCTCCATTTTTTGTTTTTTTCAATTTTTTTATAAACAAATGTGAAAACTCACTTCACAGAACATTTTATTTGTAGCAATGAAAAGAAAACTTTGTATAGTTACCTTTGTGGAACAGAGCTCTTTTACCCTAAAAATACCAACCATATGCAGAAATGTATTGTGTATTATAGTACCAGTTATAGAAAACAAGTTGTTACATTTTATTTTTTAATTAACTTTATTTTATGTAAACTTTTATTCATATTTACTGCCCATGTGTTCATCATTGTTGATGAATATCTAATACCCCATTATTTTATTTGGTTGAACTACTTCTGGTTTTTAGCCATTATAGAAAGTATAGGTGCAAACAACTTGATACACATTGTTTTATTTCTTTCTGTACTATTCTCTGCCTCTGTTTTGTAGTAGTATGCCATAAGACTGCTCATAATTTATATTACTGTGTAAAAGTCTTTATCGGTTTGAAAAAGCATGGTAATGTATATTGATTATACTTGAATGCATGAATAACATTTAATAGGTATACTATTAAGTGTTACATACTATTATGGCAGTTATCCACTCAAAATTATTAGATACTTCCATCTTTTTTATTTAGAAACAAAATTAAAAGCAGGACTGATGGAGCATATGTAGAAAAATACCTGGTCATGTGTTCCAATAGTGTTTGCATTCACATTGTGTCTTTTGTTAAATGCAATAAAGTTCTTTTTAGTTTGTGCCTTTCTTTTGCAGTTCTGCATGGTGCTGAACCATTGCCATATTATACTGCGGCCCACGCTATGAGTTGGTGTTTACAGTGTTCCCAAGGAGTGGCTTATCTTCACAGTATGCAACCCAAAGCGCTAATTCACAGGGACCTGAAACCACCAAAGTAAGTTCTGATAATGTGATAGCTCTAAGCACCTTCTTCCTTCTCTCTCCATCTTGCCACCCCCAACCCACTCTCTAATTCAAGCTGATTATTTTACAAGAGTTTCTCTTTTCTCTATTCGGCTTCCTCAGTGTTTACTTTTAATTCATCTTCATCATTTAGTCATTTATCTAAGCTTGGATTTTAGATGTTGTCTTTAGTCGGATTTTTATTTTTAGTAATGTCTACCTTAGATTAGCATATTTCTAGAATCTGTTAGCCTATAAAAATCTCATTTTGTGCCTTCAGTGTATAATGTTGCTCTTAGACAATTCCTTGAGGGCAGAGACACGTCTGAATTTTTTTTTTTCTGTCTTCCTAACACTTAGCACATAGACATTCTAAAAAATTTGCAGAGTTGTTATTGCTCTTTCAGAGAAAAGTAAAAGGGCATTTCTTGGCATCTGGATAGAACTTTAAAATATTCTGGAACTCTTTATAACATGAATCCTTGGGACTTTAAAAAACTTACAAATTGTTTAGATAAGTATTTTAAAGAACTAAAACTTTGGGTTTTTTTTTTTTTTTGTATAGGTGTTTGGTTAAAGAAAACATACATATAAAACATATTGTTTACTTTTCTCTCTTTTTTCTTTTATGCACCTGTGACAGAGTAAAAATAGTCTCCACATACCTTCTTTACCCTCCCCCGAGCTCCCACCCCAGCACATTAGTCTTTACAGAAGAGGTTTCCCTTAGGAAATCAGTACTGTCTTCAGTTATTTCGTTCTCTTGATACTGGCTTAAAGCATTGAAACATCCCTTCTCGATATAACTTGTCACTCTCAGGTCTAATCTGATATACTCTACATAGGTTCCAACTCTTAAAATCACTGTTCTTGCTAGTGTATCTTATCTCTACTCCTAAGCTTAAACTGATTCTATTTCCCCAGGTCACTGATAAAATAATGTTTAAGCTTTTATTTTTCCTAAGGCTATTATCTTAGTTACCTGCCTTAACTAATAAAGAACTTAGCCTTTTTTCCTGGTTATGAATATTCAGTCGTCCATTTCCCACTGTATTAACAGAGTTGAATTATTAAAGGAGGCTCATGAGAATCACAGCTCTTAACTGGAACAAACTGACAAATAATCCAAAGGATATAGGCAAGCATCAGGTACAGCCAAAGCATTCTTTTCCTAAAAGAGCTTGAACACATCTGATGCAACACCCAAAAGTATCTTTTTTCTTCTCATTACTAGGTGTTTTGGCTTTGGAATAAATGATTAGTTATTAAACAGTATATGGAGAAATATCTTAACGAAAGGAAGTCATTTCCATTTTCTAACATCTTTTACATTGCACTAACTATGCAGCTTAACTACTATCCCCAATCTTCTATCCCATACATTTTATGTATATTTAATCAACCTAGTTCAACCAGATATATCTTTCTAAAATCTTTTGTAGATAGAGATTCTCCTTTTGCTAGTAAATATGATTAACATATTTATAGAAGGTCTGGTCTAGGTCATTATTAGATTCATCTTGCAAATCGTCTTTGAGCCCCTGGTATACAAGTTGGACTTTAGAATCAGAATTGATTCCAATTCAGAAAGCACTGAGGAAAAGAAAATTCACTGGAATGACTGTGCTTTAGCATACAATTGGGTGTACATGAATACTTGCTTATTGTCAGTGGAAAACCTTAGTGTCAGTGGAAAACCTACAGATTCTGTGGTCAGGAAGAATTCCTCAGAATGGTATCTAAAGAAGGTACCTGATGATCTAGGGAGATGTTTTATATACTATCAAGTTGTGCTAATACCCAGCTTATCTTTTGCAAGTTTATTCACATGTACATTAGAAATTATTATGTTTTTAGTCTTAACTGTGTGAAAGTAAGCCTACAAAGCTACTTTAAGTTCAGATTTCAGTGAGCCCTGAATTTCACGTTCAAGGCTGGTGAACTTTTGAAGTCAAATAAAGGAGTACTAACATAAAAGTCATTCAGGAAAATTATCTTGAATTATCAGAAATTATCTTGATTTCTTTTTTTTTTTTTTCTGTTTTGTTTTTTTTTTTTAGAGACAGGGTTTCACCATGTTGGTCAGGCTGGTCTTGAACTCCTGACTTCAGGTGATCCGTCCACCTCAGCCTCCCAGAGTGCTGGGATTACAGGTGTAAGCCACCGCACCCGGCCTTGATATCTCGAATATACCAGTATAAAACAAGGACACTAGTTACAGAGTTCTTATCATTTTCTTGGGTAAAAAGTATAAGAGTTTAAACAAAACATTGAGATGAAGGGAAAATTTTTTGTTGAACTACCTACAAAGGTAAACTGGATTTACCATTCTTTTCACTGGAATGATTATGAGTCTTTTTGGTATTATGGAACTTGAATAGTAGTTTATCTGACTTATTTTAGTCACACTGGACTAAAAGAGAAGAAATTTCTAAATAACCTCTCCAGATATAAAAAGTTTTTAAAACTTGTAATTAAAATGAATTCCTATGTACTGCTATTGGATATTACTACAGTGTGATTGTGCAAATTATATTTGCACGTTCTATGTGAATAGAAATGGCCATTGCTGTTTCTGTTTGTCATGAAAAGCAAACCCTTGTAAGAGTATGCTGCTTGGTGATTGTGGTTAAGTAATAGTGCACCAGGAAAGTGAGAATCTTAAGTTCAGAAAATTTTCCAGAAATCGTTCATTAGGTCATTTAGCTATAATAGATTTGCATTCCTCCCACACATACATATTCTAAACACAAAAATGGTTTTGAGATTGACCATTTTTTTCCTTCTATATTGGCCTATTTTCTTTAATTAAATTACATAGTGTTACTATTTTTTTAAGTAATACATATTTATGATTAAACTCCCATTTCAGGACACCATAATGTTGGCCTACTAGAAGTCTTTTAAACCCCACATTTTATTTTGGCCAGAGAGAAGTATGATCAGGAAAGATTATGGAGCTAGAGATGAAGACATCAAAATGTGAGTCTGGCAGCCTTCCAAAGAGAGCTAGGTTATGGCCAATAACTTCTGCTTATGTTACTCTGAACTGTTAGGCTTTTATAGTGACCAAATAAGTTGGTCATTTCACAAAAGTCGAATGATAACATTCGTTTTGCTTAATCTTTTCCATTTCCACGATGTCTCTTCTTTTATTGTAGAATTTTTTAAAATGTTGGCCTTAACAATTTTTGATATTTTTTGTTTTGTTTTTTTTAAACAGCTTACTGCTGGTTGCAGGGGGGACAGTTCTAAAAATTTGTGACTTTGGTACAGCCTGTGACATTCAGACACACATGACCAATAACAAGGGGAGTGCTGCTTGGATGGCACCTGAAGTTTTTGAAGGTAAAATGGCAAAAGTATGGTATGTTTGATAATCTCCCTCACTCCTCGTGAATTCAATATGTGTTTATAGATTTTCCCCATTCCCATGGTTTTATTTCTGCATAATACATCATTTTAAAGTATACAATGAAATCTAAGGAGGTATTAAATATAGTGTTATGTCCTGAATTTTATAGTAAGATATAAATCTTCTGTGCAGGTTCAAGCATATGTACAGTTGATCCTCATTATTCACCAATTTCATAATTGCAAAATTGCCTATCTGCTAACCTTTATTTGTAACCCCAGAATTAATACTGACAGTACTTTCATGGTTATTTGCAGACAGTGTGCATGCACTGAGCAGTGCAGATTTTGAGTCATCTAACACATGTTCCTAGCTGAGGTTGAACAAAATAATGCTCTTCCGTCTTATTTCAGGTCTCATGCTATAAACAGCTGTCCCTTTTTGTACTGTTTAGAGCCCTATCTTTTTCATTTCTGTGATTTTTGTTGGTAATTTTGCTATTTAAAATGGCCCTAAAGCATAGTACTGCCTAAGTATAAGAAGGCTATGCTGTATCTTAACAGACACTATACACGTGTTAGATTATCTTCATTCAGGCATGAGTGATAGAAATGGCGGCTATGAGTTCAATGTTAATGAGTCAACAGCATATATGAATAAGGTGTCTTTAAGCAGAAATACACATGAAACAAAGTTATATTGATCAGTTAACAAAAATGTGACCAGAGGCACACAGCAACCTAACCCTATGTTTTCCCTAGGAGCAATGATTTGGTTTCCTAGCAATTAAAAATTGAGAGCCCTAAAGTTTATATGAGAATGCCTTTAAAAAAAATACAAGTAATTGGACAGAAATAAGATACTAAGAATTACAAATAAAGGGCAAGGCTACATATTTACCTTCTTATACCTCCGTATATCACTGAAGTTCTAAAAGAGTTGTCTGTAAATTATATGCTAGCTTTCTGTATAAAAACATCAAACTATATTTTAAACAAGAGACATTGAACTGAAGGTTTGTGATTTGTATGTTGGGAAATGTGAATGCCCATAAAATTCAGATACATTCAGTTAATCAGACTCTGATTATAGTTTATTTCTTTTATTTTTGATGACTTTAAAGTTTTTGGGTTTTCTGATTGATTTTAGCCACCCCAGATAAAGAGAAATTACAATGCAACTAGTCACCTGAATGAAACTCTTTCATCCTAAAATTCAATTTAATAGCGAATGGACAATGAGTGTTATATTACACATTAAATAAGGCCTCCTGTTTCAAATACAGAATGTATACATTTGATATTGTTTTAAAATTAATCACTTATTGAATATATCTTTATGTGGAGAGCAAAAAGATTTATTTATATGGAAGATGAATTTTGTTGCTCTAGACAACCCTTAATTGTCTAGAGCAACAAAACAGACTATTAGGCTGTGTAAGTTTTTTCATTTCCAAAAGATGTCAACCTATAACCCAATTTAGATTGTAACATGGGTTATAGTGCTATATTACAGTGTACTGTTTAGCATGTAAAGCTACAGCTATAATTGTTCATTCTTACAGTGGTTGAGTTTTCATTTGTTTTCAGGAGATTATGAAGGGTGTTTATTGTGCTGATTCAACCACCTACTTAGTAGTCTGTAAATTTTGCTGCGTATCTCGGGTTATCTGTAATTTTCATTACTTACAACTTGTTTAAGTTTAAAAATTAAGAATTTTCTCTCACCCTATATTGAGGAAAAAATTGTAACACTGAATTAGAAAGTTCTTTTTTGATAGCATAGTACTGCTGTCAATCAGAGAATGGGAAGAAAATGTAAGATTAAAAAGTAGCAGAAAGGAGGCCAGGCACAGTGGCTCATTCCTGTGATCACAGCGCTTTGGGAGGCCAGAGCAGAAAGATCAGTTGAGCCCAGGAGTTTGAGACCAGCCTGGGCAACATGGCGAGACCCCATCTTTAAAAATTAACCAGGTGTGCCGACGCACGCCTATAGTCCCAGCTACTCAGGAGGATCACTTGAGCCCAAGAATTTGAGGCTGCACTGAGCTCCAGCCTCAAATTGATGATGAGAGAGTGAGACCCTGTCTCAGAATAAAATAATAATAAACAACGTAAAGGAATATACAGATGTTTCATACTCTGCCCCAGAGGAAGTATCAGTCTAAATGCATAAAAGTCAGGTCCTATGCCTCTTGATGCAAAGATAGGAAATAACTGAATTTCTGAAGTACATTTTTTTTAGTGTATTGTCGATATTTAATTCATTTAAAAATGTTGAAAGGACATTTTCAACAACGTGCATGTGACAGCCTCTTGTTTTTTATCCGTGATACCCATTCTTAAAATTTCAGCAATTGTTTGTGGAAAAATAGTCTTTAGGTTATATACTACCATTTTTTTCCTAGGTAGTAATTACAGTGAAAAATGTGACGTCTTCAGCTGGGGTATTATTCTTTGGGAAGTGATAACGCGTCGGAAACCCTTTGATGAGATTGGTGGCCCAGCTTTCCGAATCATGTGGGCTGTTCATAACGGTTCGTAAAAAGAAGTTTTTCTTAAATGTACTTTGTATATTTTCTACTCAGAAATCTATTGCTGTCCCCTTCCCTAAAGAATACTGTTTATCTCTAACATTCAAATGTACAAATCTTTGTTAAGACTCTAGTTTACTATTATCAAACTCCGCCCTGTCCCTTCCCCAGAGTCCAGCAGAGCAGCATTGAGAGTAGTCCTGGTCTACACATGCAGCCGAGGACATTCATTGGCTGTGCTGATTAGGGAAAGGCCATCAGTACACAGCCAGAGCCAACTGTCTAGGTTGGCTCTGTCTTTGGGAGAAGCATCAGGCTGGAATCTGGAAAAAATAAAATAAATACATACGTAAAATTTCTCACATGGTTAATGCAACTGGAGAGTTAATAGCCTTTTTCTCCTGAGGAAGCAAGGGCCTCATCTAGAAGAAAAAGCAAAGAAAATGCTTCACATATTGTTTCTTTGTGTATTCTCACCCACCCTTAAAAGGTGAGTACTATTGCCTCATTTTACAGATTAGGAAACTGAGGCTTAGAGACATTAAATAACTTGCTCAAGATCACAAGATTAGTAAGTGGTAGAGCTGGGATTCAAATCCAGATGCTTCTGACTTGAATGCTCATATTTTCAGTCATATTGACTTACAGACTCAATGTCCTTGCATCTCTCCTGTTCCTTTTACGGCTCTATTAATGTTTTTAACCACGTATGATGTTACAATGCATCCTCCTCATTAGTAAAGTTACTTTACATTTGCTTGGGAAGATTGCTTTTCATGGAGGCAAACTACTTACCTTCTTTAGCGTCACTCTCAGTTATTTTATTCCTTGACTTGTTTATAATCGTTGTGACTAACAGCCATTTTTTACATTATTCCACAAGTATAAAAACAAATGTCTGCCCAACTGTTTAGGTTATTCATAGATTTATCAAACAGTACCATCATCTGAGTAATCTCAGCTGTTTTTACCAGTTTGCTATACTGCCTTTGATATTACTGCCATTAGTATTATTGTAGAGACTGTGACAACATTGACCAGGTCAGCTTGCTTGCTTTCTGTCAGTTGTCAGTAAATTGAATATTGGTAAAAGAAGGAGTAAAATAACTAATTTGTTAATTAATGAAGTTACAGAGCACTTTTATTACTCCAAATTATAGATCTTAAACTACAAGATCTGTAAAATAAATACCACTTTGGAAATATGTACAGAGCGTTTGCATCATTCTTTGAGTAAATACATTCTTCCCCCTTCCTCTGATTTTCAACTGTAGGTACTCGACCACCACTGATCAAAAATTTACCTAAGCCCATTGAGAGCCTGATGACTCGTTGTTGGTCTAAAGATCCTTCCCAGCGCCCTTCAATGGAAGAAATTGTGAAAATAATGACTCACTTGATGCGGGTATAATCCTTCTTTTGAGGGGCTTTGGATTTAGGGAATTTAATATGTGCCGAGTTTTAATGGGATTTTAAAGTAAAACGGATGTTATTAATATATTCGGTTTTATACATTTCTGTGTTCTCTAAATTAGAATGGGCATTTATTACTCAGAAGAGGAAACATTATTTTGAGAGGAAAAAATCTGCTTCTTTATCACTGGCAAAATGGCTAGACTGGGTTTCTAGACTTGCATTTTCTTTTTGCCTTCATTAGTGGACAAGTATGTTTGTCTGTGGGCCTGTTGCCTCATTGTAACATGAGAGAAACTGAAATAGTCTCTGAAGTCCTCACAGGACTTAGATATACTAATATTATGACTTCAGTACATGCTAAACTAAATTTTACATTTTTCTGATACCGATTTTCATCAAGCATTATGCAAGGCAGTAGGTTGCATTCTTAGACATTTATTTCAGCGAGTTTTATTATTTGTTTTTTTTTTGTTGCCTATTTTGGATTTTCATATCCCAGTAAAAAGTTAAACTTTCTTCTCTTTAGAAGAATTGTTTTTAAATGATTATCAAATTTTTCTAGTCTATGAATCAAGCACCTTTAAAATTATTTGGAATATTTTATACTCTGGTTTTTGGTACATTAACAAAAACTGTGAAGCGATATATTGGCTTTAAAAGTTCGCATAGATACGAAAGTGCCTAAATTTTGGAACAGTTTGTTCAGTAGAATAATCTTACAGTCTCCTTAAATATAGACTAAGTGATTTCCTAAATGGCAAAAGGTTGTTTGTTCAATCTTTTGAAAATTACTTAGGCAAAGCAGCTAGAACTAATCTAAAAGTTAACATCATATTTGGATACCAGTCATATATAGAACCTTAGGCCCTAAAGGTGTATAAGGAAATAACTTAGTCTCTGTAGTCAGATTACTTAAAACTTTGGGATATATAAATTGTTGAAGTTGTACTTGTGCTTCTCTGTGCTTTGTCTAATTTGAGGAGAATACCTTTCCTTTTTTCTCTAAACTCTAATTTTTTTCCAGCATATACTTTGAATATTATGCCTCCAGTTTGTAGACAGACATTCATAAGCTATCCTGTTAATATTTAAAATGTTCTAACAATTATTCTATGGTATACCAGTCTCAGTCATCAGACTAACCATCACTGCAAAAGTTCAGAAGTTTACATCACTACTGTGAGAACATGAATATGTTTTATATAATTATGAGAAATGATACTATTTTATTTCATATGTTTCTCTAGAGAGATATTTGCTGTTTTCTTCAAGACTATCTAGACTCCAATGTAAGCTAGATTCTTAGGTAGGTGCATGGCATTGATCAAAGCTGAAATTCAAGAGTACGTTATTGTAATCTTTGTACAGTAAAATAGGCACCTACAAATTTAGTAAATATCTTAGGGAAAATAAAGCATTAACAGGATTTAATTTGTATTAAGGAAATTTTAAGCTGTGGTCTACTTTTTTATATATAGTACTTTCCAGGAGCAGATGAGCCATTACAGTATCCTTGTCAGTATTCAGATGAAGGACAGAGCAACTCTGCCACCAGTACAGGTAAACTGATAGATTGGGAGAGTACTGACTTGATTTTTCTTTCATCTCTATGCCTATGAAATTATAATCAAGAAGTAATGAATGATGTCTCCATTTGCATTTTAATTCCTTCATTTCATATGATTGACTGCAATTTGAGTTTATAGGTGTGTCATTCTTCATGAAGGTACCCTGATTAAAGAGTTATTAAAGACGTGCTTCCAAGTCTTGGAATTCCTACATAGTTGTGTATAAAAAGATGGCATATTGTATTGCACTGAATGTTATTCTTAACTTGAAAAATAACTTTTACATGGATACTGCTAGATCAAGTTGTATTAGAAATTATTGTCAATGTATTTAACACATTTCTTTATCATGAACACTCTAATTTTTGTCTTCTTCTACAGAGACTCTTCAGAAGTTACGTTTACTTAAAATTTTCTTAGTTTTTCAAAATGTGAGGTAGCAGTGGGACATGTAATTTGTGGTCATCAAAAAGATAGTAGAAATAATACTGTAACTTAGAAATAGTGTACATCTCAAAATATAATGGCATTATAAGCATTTCATTATTAATTAAAGCTAAAAGATACATTTGTATATTTGTGCATATGTGTTTACCCTGCATTTATTGACAAATACTTTTATTGATCTATTTCTCCCACCTCAAGGATAGTTTTATTTAACATGGTTTATTGTTTGGCTAGTTATTCTCAAATTCCAGTTTTACTGAAAATATTTAGAGTTGCTCTGAATTCTAAAATGCACTTCTCTAAAATTCTATCATTTGCATCTCAAGTTCTCCAAACTCTCTCTTCATTTCTTTACTGTGACCTTGAGTTTTTTTAGCCTTCCACCTTTTGACTGGTCCTCAGACCTCTTAGGTCCTGTTTTCTTTCTCCCTCCACTTAATTCCAATCAACGATTATAATTCCTTTTGGAATAATTTTCATCTTTCTAGCCTGTCTCTCAAACTTGCTTGGCTAAACCACAAGCCTAATAAAAGCTGACACTTGGCTTACTCCTTGCCTGTACCAGTGCAGCTGAATGTGGCTGGAGATAGCACGTGTTTACTGTCCTTATGTGCATGTTTAGTGCTGTTGGACAGTTGTACTATATTTTAGTTCATCTCTTTTCCTCCTATATGTCTTAATTTTATGCTGTAGCCTCTCCTCAGCCTTCAGACACCTCCTCTCCACTCCTCACTCTAGGCTGATCTTTGCTCTTTCTCTGAGAAAATTGAGTTAATCAGAAGACAGCTTCCACCACATCTGTGCCCATCTACTCTGCTTTCTTTTGTTATTCTGGCTGAACTATCCATACTTCTGGCCAAAGGCATGCCTTTCCATCTGTGCATTATATCCCTTCTACTCTTCTTAGCAATTCTCCCCTCTCGTGCTTCATCAGTTTTAACTTTCTACTGGATCATTCCTAGAGCATACATAGTCTGTATTTGCATTCTCTAGCTTCTCTTTTCCCATTCTTTCTTGAGCTGACTTCATTCAGACATATGCCAGTACTTCAGAATTGTCCTTGTCAAGGTCACTAGTTATCACTACATTACTACATTTAAGGAATCATTTTCATTTCTCATCTTTACTCTCAGTAGCACTTGACCTAATTCATTGCTTTCTCCTTCCTACAGCCCTTTCTTCAATTGGTCTCTAAGACACTATACTGGCCTAGATTTCATCTTACATCTCCGGCCATTTGTTCTCAGTTTTCTTTGCTGGTTATTCCTTATCTCCCCAACCTAGAGATGTTGGAATGTCCGAGGCCTGATCATTTGGCTGCTTCACTTATCTGTCTGCACTCATTTCCTTGGTAACCTCATCCGGTATTATGGCCTTATATACCATCTGTTTGTTCATAATTTTCTTCATCTAATACCTGAACTCTAAACTCATATATCCAACTACTTGCTTTACATCTAATAGAAACTCAAACTTAACATTTTCCAAACTGAGTTCCTGATACTTACTTCAAACTCACTCTTCCTATAGTCTTTCCCCATCTCAATTAATAGCCCTCAGTTCTTCTACTAGCTCAGGTTAAAAACCTTAAGTTATTCTTGACTATAACTAGGCATCTTGGTTCCTTTTTTGTGCCATCCTTAAGTTTTATTTAAAATGGGTTTGTTTGGATTTCTTCATTAGCTTGAAAAGTTGTAGTTTATTTCTATTCCTGGCTGGCTAGTTTATAAGAAAATGTAAGTTACATAATACTAAGTGGCACGTTTGTGTTATTCCCGACCAGTAGTCATAAATGTTTCTGCTTTTCTTAGGCTCATTCATGGACATTGCTTCTACAAATACAAGTAATAAAAGTGACACTAATATGGAGCAAGTTCCTGCCACAAATGATACTATCAAGCGCTTAGAATCAAAATTGTTGAAAAATCAGGCAAAACAACAGGTTGGTTATGTTATTACAAGTAAAATTGTTTTGTAACCTTACCAGTAGTCACAATATTATAGTAACTGTAATTATTTACCATCTTCTATTTTATAAATCCTGATTATTATTCTTGAAACATACAGATGAGCTTACAAATACAGACATGAATGAGATTCTCCTACCATTTATTACCAAATTGGTTTTTCCTTCTAATGATTGCTACCTTTGCCAACTCTAACTCCCTCTGTGTAATAATCCCTAAATGTAATGGTTGATGGTTAAAAATGTTAAATGGATATATTTTGGCTGCTCTATGCAGTTAGAGGAGTTTTCCTAAGTCTATCATTTCATGCTGTTCAATTTATTATATTTTTGCCATTGTTAATTTTAAAAATATTTCAAGGAGTATGTTTATTCATTTTGCTCGAGGCATTTAGGTTAACAAATAATTGGGGCTTTTAGCTCCCAGTTCTAGTGGCTGCCCTTTCATAAAGGCAGCTTGCTTTCCCTTACCCCAGCAGCTCCCTCTCATGCAAACTTCCCTCTCCTTTCAGAGCAGAACAGAATCCATCAGAACCCACTTGGCATATTCCTCCTTTTAGGTTGCCTAAGATTGTCAAATCTAAAGAACTTCAGTAATTCAGATTGACCTGTAATTTTAACAGAGTGAATCTGGACGTTTAAGCTTGGGAGCCTCCCGTGGGAGCAGTGTGGAGAGCTTGCCTCCAACCTCGGAGGGCAAGAGGATGAGTGCTGACATGTCTGAAATAGAAGCTAGAATTGCTGCAACCACAGGTAAAAAGGAACCACAAGTTAAAAGATTAAAAATGTATATAAGCCTTTTTGGCATGGTAGTTTCAGTTGTCAGGTTTTTGTGCCTGTCTTACATTTTTTTAAAAAGCAGGAAGTAGATTTGCAATATAATTTCCTAAGTTTCTAGCAGTAATTTACACATTTATCTCAAATTCCAAATAAGGAAGGTATGACCTGTAAAATTATTTGGATTAGAAAATATACCTTCCTCATTTACAAATTGTATCAAATGTAATCGTTTCTGCTCAAGCATGAGTTGAAAGTCTAAGTGAGAAATTGAAATTCTGCCAAACCAGAATATTTTGGAGATTTTGAGTGATACTACTAGATATTTGTGCTGAATTCAAATAATAGCAAATATTTTGCTTTCAATTTAGCAGAAAAATGTAGTCTAGATCCATGTATGATTTGACTTTCTGTCTCCTCCTTCACTCCAGTAGCAAAAAAAAAAAAAAAAAAAAAAATAGCTGAGCTGGTTGTTAATTTTTTTAAATTGTGAAATAAGAGATCATAATTTTATTGGATCTTGAAAAAGCTACCATTTAAATTCCATTTTGCAGTTCTTAAAACTATTAATCATGGAAGAACTGGTCAGCACAAAAACAATTACATGTTTTGTTACCTAAGTAAACTGACAACCTTCTTTTCTGACCAGGTTTCACTTTAGCAGTGCTGGTTTAATTTGGACTTTGTTGGTTTTTTGCTGATTCTTTACAGGGATGGAGGGAAGCTGATTATAAAAGTAAACACATTTCTGTTTTGGAAAATGTGGAAATATAAACAAGCCAAAAAAATGTACATAATTACCCCACTCAGAGAAAAACACAACATTTTTGTGTATTTACTCCTAATCTTTTAACTATATATGTGTATAAATGTCTATTTCCATGTGTATTTGCATATTTTTTAACTTAGCTCACCAATTTTTTAGGTCTTTTTTTCACTTACTTGGTTTTTTTCTAAATAGAATATTCTCATTGTGTGTGGAGCTCATTTCAGAAAGAAGTTGTCAAGATGGACCATCATGCTATACTTGTCTTCAACTAAGCAAGATCATTGATTTTATCAGCTAGAATTAGAATCCATTAGATATGACAAAATGTCCCAAATAATAGTGTCTATAACACATAAGCATTATTTTTCACACATAAACAAGTCTGGAGCTAGTGGGCTCTGTGATCTTCAGGTAGCTGGTCTACTATTTCTGTGCCATAATCCCTGTTGTGTAGCTTTCATTCTCAAAGTTATCCTGTGGTCCAAAATGGCTGTTAAAGTTCCATTTCATCACTTCTGCATTCCAGGCAGCAGGAAGGAAGACATGGGGGTAGGGCAAATGGTCATCCAGGTTCTTTGAAGGAACATTCCCAGACATCTCTCCTAACTACGTCCACATGTCATTGGTCAGAGTAACATGGTTGAATGGCTACACATAGCTCCAAGGGAGGAGGAGATCTGCCATCTTTTCTCCGGTAACTTTTCTGTCCCAAATAAGAGTACTGTTGCTAAAAGAGAAGGGAAGAATAGAGACTCTGGCAGAAGATAGCTGTGTCTGCCACAGATGGGTCTTCAGAAACTATCAAGTTGAGTAGAAGTCACCAGCCACTTACAGGCCCATGAGTCTCCATGAGTCACAAACATTTCTTTAGAACAGGGTCGTCTCAAGTGTAGTGTCAGATGAACCCAACTCACAGGGACATACCTTCACGCTTTGAGGAACCCTTTTCACTTCAAGGATGTTATTCATGATAGATCTGCCACATACTAATTCCTGTGTCAAAACTGAAACTTGTTATAATAATGGTTTCATGTCTTTGCTCATATCGTATTTCTAGTTGAGCACTTGTCTTTTTATTATTATTTACAGAAATGAAGTTTTCTAGGATAACCACATACATTGAAATTACCCTGTCTTTGTTGCCTAAATGTGGAACAAATACTATCGTACATCCTTTGAGTTTTACACAATTTACATTTTTTTCATGAATTGTCTTATTTGGAAAGATTCATATTTTCCAGCCTTTCGACAGACTTTGTGTTTACTGTGAATGTACCCTAAACTTTGTAAAATATAGTAAATATTTCGTTTAATAGAAATATGTATAACTACAAAAGCATATATATTTCACACTTTGATTCAATAATTGTTATTTAATAATTGAATTTTACTTTATAGCATACTTCAAGAAACACCTAACTTGAACATATATTCCTATGTTTAATTAAAACAATATGGCAACTTACTTTTTAACGCCTTTCTTCCTCTCCTCCGTCATCCCCGCCCCCACCCCTGTCACATGACAGTGATTTCAGTTAGGTAGACTGTTTCTATGAATATATTAGAAATTTTGCTTCCTCATTACCCTGCAGCTTTGTCTCCATTCTTTTTATTTTTTTTTCTGCTAATTAAAACCAGTGTGTAAAACATCTTGTATTTGGTAGTTGTTTGCTCTTTAATCTCGCCTTTTCTGAGCATGGTTGAAAAGTTAGGTAGTTCTGCATGCCATTCTGCATGAAATGTTATTAACATAAACTATTTGAAATGAGTCTATTTTTGTAGTTAATCATTTTCTGTGTTACTGTTTGTGGTTGTTTGCATGTATACTGTATATATGTGTTTTTGCAGCCTATTCCAAGCCTAAACGGGGCCACCGTAAAACAGCTTCATTTGGCAACATTCTGGATGTCCCTGAGATCGTCATATCAGGTATCATAGACCATCTGAGTTGGTCTAATAGCTGTGGAAACGGAATAATGATCCCTGGTACTTGTAAAATGCTTCTTGCTCCAATTTTTACAAGACATGAAAATAGATACCTTGCATGCAGTAATTAGAGAGACAGATTGAAAAACTACATTTATTCTGAAGCAGTCTTGAAAAGATACCTCTGATCTGCAATAAATGAGGATAAAATAGAAGCAAAAGTAAACCTGTTTGCAGAAGAAAGAACACTAACCCAGAATTCGGCCAACTTCCTCTCTACTTTTAAGTGAGCACATGAGCTAAACCTAGACCTTTTTTGCACCCAACAGAAAGAGAAAACAACTAATTAAAATTTGTTACTTTCCTTGGCTCCTTTCCTTCCTCAGTTACTGCTTTTTGGGTTCCCACTAGACTTTCTATCCCAGCCTTTCTGTTGGAAGCAAGTGAATATGAAGTTGAGAGAAGAAAGTTGCTACATATCATTTTGCCTTTACCTTGAAAACGATAAGTCAACTAAATGAGATATGCTGTTTTGCAGGGTATCTTGCCAAAGAATCATGTAAAATAAATGGTCAATTCTAATTTTTGTGTATCATCAGGAAAATCTTATAAATTACATGTTTTTATACCTAACTTACACATGGTACTTTAGTGTCTAAAATTGGTAAACTGCATTATTTTTATGGTGATCATTTTATTAATGAATATGTTACCATTTTTAATAGAAACTTAAATGGCCTATTGACCTTCAGTATTGATTAGTATGTGTTATCAAAATGATAATTTCTTTATCCCTCTGCTTTAGGTTTTTCTCTACCTCTTTACCCAAAATCTTAATAAGGAAATACATACTTTCCACACACATTCATGAGTGTAAGAATGAAGAATTCATCCTCACAGTGTTTATATCGTAATTGAATACTTACTGGTTATTTTCTCCTCTACTAAACTGAAAACCGTGAGGATAAAAACCATATCTTTGGGCATTATTTTTTTGTTGGTGATGGTTATTATTGATTGTATCAGCAGTTGCTGGTTCAGTGCTTCACATATTAAGCACATTAACGTAGTGTTTATAAATATGTTAAGTAAATGAACAAGACTATTGAGCATCTCTACTGGCGAGGAACTAGCATACAAAAATAAGAATTATACAGTTCTTAGGTGTCATTTTGTCTGTACGAAACTAATTTTTCCTTGGTTATCAAAGTGTTTTCTTACTTTAAAACATCATCACTATTGCTACTCAAAGAATAGAATTAATTCATTTTTCACATGGTACTTTTTATTTATTGAATCTGGACTGCTTTAGAAATCAACGAAGTACTTGAGATCATTTTACCTCCATGCTGAAAGGTACTGTGTATAAGGAACTAATGCTTTAAAGAAGTGGAATCATTTAAACTTACATACTGCTGAATTGTAATTCCCTTAAATGTTTGAGGGAATCAGGAAAATTTAGACAGATGACAGTATAATCTTATGACTAAGCATTAAGAATAGATTTTATATATGGCAGTATAGCCAATACTATACAAGATAATGGGGGGGGGGGAATAAGGAAAGAGTAATAATTTACAGCTGTCAGGTCCTTCTGGCATCTAGTGGGCAGAGACTAGGGATGCTGCTAAACATCCTGATGTGTACGAGGCAATCTCCGGCAACAAAGAATGATCCAGCCCAAAAAGTCAACAGTGCTGAGGCTGAAAACCCCTGATTAGATGTTCTTTTTTTTTTTTTTTTTTTTGGACGGAGTCTTAACTCTGTCACCAGGCTAGAGTGCAATGATGCCGTCTCAGCTCACTGCAACCTCCATGTCTTTATGGCCTACAAAGTAGCTTAAAGTGCATCTTATTTTACCTTCATGACAACCTTATAACTAGATTATGAGATGGAATCATAGCTGTTTAACAGATGAAGAACTTAGATCTGATGATGTTTGGTTATTTTTCCAGAATCATATAGCCAGGACCCCTACCCAGATCTTCTGACTCCAAATCACATCCATTTTTGTTCTTTTGTTTAAGTCAGAGAAGCTAGAGTAATTTCTTCTTGCTTTCTCTTGGTGTTCACATTAAGGAGAGGTCTTCATCCAGGGAGATCCTGTTTTATGACATTGGGCCTTTATGGAATCAGGTAACCTTAATTCTCTTAATTGCCAGAGCAGCGGTGCTATTCAGATGAAAATATTATTCAGTAATATCTTTTATTAAATATTCTTTTTAGGCTTTTCCTCCCCAGATATCAAATATTAACTTAATCAGTTGCACTTTCTTTAATACAAGAATACAAGCTGTGGAATTGACGCTAGTGGACATAAAAGCCAATCACGAATGTGCTCATAGATAATATTTTTAAATTAAATATAAAAATACAACCTACCCTTTGGGAATATCTCAAATTTGCTACATGTCATTTTAACTATAAAGGAGGATGATACTTAATTTCCAAAACTGCTTAATACTTTCTAGAATGTTTTTGTTCTAAGTGAATTTCCCATAAGCTTTATGGTATTAGCAAATACTTCTTGATATCATCAAGGTGTGTTTCATTAGCATTGAAACCCAATTGTAAGCATTTTTTTAAAATACAGCTTTTTAAAAATCTTATTTATATGGATAAGTAGTTTCAATAATACTTCCTTTTGGCCAAGTGCAATATACTGAGTCTAATGGACTTCTTGGAATGAACTACTTCTCTTAATAAGAGCATTCCTTCAAGCATCACAAAAAAGTTTTACATATGCATCTTTATAGCCACTAAAATGTCTAACCTGGTCATAGATAAAGAAATGCAAAGACCCTAATCTTGTAATCCTATTTTTTGCTTGCTCTTCAAAATCTGTATACAATGCCATCAGTCAAATGTGGAAGAAAAAGCAACTTAGCTAACAGCAATATTTATCAACTTAGTCTCTCAGGTCATATAGAAATTCACTTTTAATACCTTAAGACTCCCTGTAGGTCAGACTGTATCATTTTTTATACCTCTTCTACCTTATTCCTGGCTCTAAAGAAGTATTGGGAAACTTTTGTATGGTAACCCTTTCTTCTTTCCACTGTCCATCTGACCTTAAGAGAGTGAGCTATACCAGGGAAGAAACGCAACTAAGAGCAAATTACCAATAGAATATGTGACATTTTGCTGACTCTTCCTTTGCAGAGAAGGTCCTGCCAAATAGTGTGCTTCCTTAGCAAACTAAATGTAAATACGGAAGTTTCTTGCCCAGTATTTAGACTATTTGACCTACAGTTTTTTAAAAAAAATATATATTTTACAGCATTTTAGGTTTGGGGGTACATGTGAAGAACATGCAATATTGTTGCATAGGTACATACATGGCAATGTGGTTTGCTGCCTTCCTCCCCGTCACCTATATCTGACATTTCTCCCCATGTTATCCCTCCCCAACTCCCCACCCACCACTGTTTCTCCCTTAGTTCCCCCCATCACAGACCCCAGTGTGTGATGTTCCCTTCCCTGTGTTCATTTGTTGTCATTGTTCAACACTCGCCTATAAGTAAAAAAATGTGGTGTTTGATTTTCTGTTCTTGTTTGCTCAGAGTGATGGTTTTTCAGGTTCATCCATGTTCCTACAAAGAACACAAACTCATTGTTTTTTATGGCTGCATAGTATTCCATGGCGTGTATGTGCCACATTTTTCCTGTCCAGTCTATCATAGATGGACATTTGGGTTGGTTCCAAGTCTTTGCTATTGTGAAAAGTGCTGCAGTGAACATTCAGGTGCATGTGTCCTTATAATAGAATGATTTATAATCCTTTGGGTATATACCCAGTAATGGGATTGCTGGGTCAAATGGAATTTCTGTTTCTAGGTCCTTGAGGAATCGCCACACTCTTCCCCAATGGTTGAACTAATTTACACTCCCACCAACAGCGTAAAAGTGTTCCCGGCCGGGCGCGGTGGCTCAAGCCTGTAATCCCAGCACTTTGGGAGGCCGAGGCGGGTGGATCACGAGGTCAAGAGATCGAGACCATCCTGGTCAATATGGTGAAACCCCGTCTCTACTAAAAATACAAAAAAGTAGCTGGGCATGGTGGCACGTGCCTGTAATCCGAGCTACTCAGGAGGCTGAGGCAGGAGAATTGCCTGAACCCAGGAGGCGGAGGTTGCAGTGAGCCGAGATCACGCCATTGCACTCCAGCCTGGGTAACGAGCGAAACTCCGTCTCAAAAAAAAAAAAAAAAAAAAAGTTCCCATTTCTCCACATCCTCTCCAGCATCTGTTCTCTCCAGATTTTTTAGTGATCGCCATTCTAACTGGTGAGAGATGGTATCTCAATGTAGTTTTGATTTGCATTTCTCTAATGACCACTGATGAGCATTTTTTCATATGTTTGTTGGCCTCATATATGTCTTCTTTTGTGAAGTGTCTGTTCATATCCTTCACCCACTTTTGAATGGGCTTGTTTTTTTTTTTTTATATAAATCTGTTTTATTTCTTTGTTGATTCTGGATATTAGCCCTTTCTCAGATGGGTAAATTGCAAAAAAATTATTCCCATTCTGTTGGTTGCCGGTTCACTCTAATGATTGTTTCTTTTGCTGTGCAGAAGCTCTGGAGTTTAATTAGGTCCCGTGTGTGTATTTTGGCTTTTGTTGCCAGAGCTTTTGGTGTTTTAGTCATGAAGTCCTTGCCTATGTCTATATCCTGAATGGTTTTGCCTAGGTTTTCTTCTAGGATTTTTATGCTGTTAGGTCTTATGTTTAAATCTTTAATCCATCTGGAGTTAATTTCAGTGTAAAGTGTCAGGAAGAGGTCCAGTTTCTGCTTTCTGCACATGGCTAGCCAGTTTTCCGAACACCATTTATTAAACAGGGAATCCTTTCCCCATTGCTTGCTTTTGTCAGATTTGTCAAAGATCAGATGGTTGTAGATGTGTGGCGTTACCTCCAAGACCTCTGTTCTGTTCTGTTGGTCTGTATCTCTGTTTTGGTACCAGTACCATGCTGTTTTGATTACTGTAGCTTTGTAGTATAGTTTGAAGTCAGGTAGTGTAATGCCTCTGGCTTTATTCTTTTCGCTTACAATTGACTTGGCTATGCGGGCTCTCTTTTGGTTCCATATGAAGTTTAAAGTGTTTTTTTCCAGTTCTGTGAAGAAGGTCATTGGTAGCTTAATGGGGATAGTGTTGAATCTGTAAATTACTTTGGGCAGTATGGCCATTTTCACAATATTGATTCTTCCTAACCATGAGCATGGAATGTTTCTCCATCTGTTTGTTTCCTCTTTTATTTCACTGAGCACTGGTTTGTAGTTCTCCTTGAAGAGGTCCTTTACATTCTTTGTTAGTTTTATTGCTCGGTATTTTCTTCTCTTTGTAGCAATTAGGAATGGCAGTTCATTCTTGATTTGGCTCTCTTTAAGTCTGTTGTTGGTATATAGGAATGCTTGTGATTTCTGCACATTGATTTTGTATCCTGAGACTCTGCTGAAGCTACTTATCAGTTTCAGGAGATTTGGGGCTGAGACAGTGGGGTCTTCTAAATATACAATCATGTCGTCTGTAAATACAGACAATTTGACTTCCTCCTTCCCTAATTGAATAGCCTTTATTTCTTGCCTGCTTGCTCTGGCTAGAACTTCCAGTACTGTATTGAATAGGAGTGGTGAGAGAGGGCATCCTTGTCTAATGCCAGATTTCAAAGAGAATGCTTCCGGTTTTTGCCCATTCAGTATGATATTGGCTGTGGGTTCGTCCTAAATAGTTTTAAGATTTTTGAGATATGTTCCGTGGATACCTAGTTTGTTGAGGGTTTTTAGCATAAAGGGCTGTTGAATTTTGTTCAAAGGCCTTCTCTGTATCTATTGAGATAATCATGTGTTTTTTATCTTTGGTTCTGTTTATGTGGTGAATTACGTTTATAGACTTGTGTATGTTAAACCAGCCTTGCATCCTTGGGATGAAGCCTACTTGATTGTGTTAGATAAGCTTTTGATGTGCTGTTGCAGTCAGTTTCCCAGTATTTATTGAAGATTTTTGCATCTATGTTCATCATGGATATTGACCTGAAGTTTTCTCTTTTTGTTGAGTCTCTGCCGGGTTTTGGTATCAGGCTGATGTTGGTCTCATAAAATGATTTGGGAAGGATTCCCTCTTTTTGGATTGTTTGGAATAATTTCAGGAGTGGTACAAGGTCTGCTTTGTGTGTTTGGTAGAATTCAGCTGTGAACCCATCTGATCCCGGGGTTTTTTAGGTGGGTAGGCTATTAATTGCTGCCTCAACTTCGCCTTTGTTATTGGTCTATTCAGGGTTTTGACTTCTTCCTGGTTTAGGCTTGGGAGGATGCAAGTGTGCAGGAATTTATCTATTTCTTCCAGGTTTACTGGCTTATGTGCATAGAGTTGTTTGTAGTAATCTCTGATGGAGGTTTGAATTTCTGTGGAATCTGTGGTGATATCCCCTTTATCGTTTTTTATTACATCTATTTGATTCTTCTCTCTTTTCTATTAATCTCACTAGTGGTCTATTTTGTTGTTGTTTTAAAAAAAAAACCAGCTCCTGTATTTATTGGTTTTTTGAAGGGTTTTTTGTGTCTCTGTCTCCTTCAGTTCTGCTCTGATCTTAGTTATTTCTTGTCTTCTGCTGGGATTTGAGTTTTTTGGATCTTGCTCCTCTAGCTCTTTCATTTTTGACGATAGGATGTCGATTTTAGATCTTCCCTTGCTTCTCATATGAGCATTTATTGCCATATATTTTCCTCTAGACACTGCTTTAAATGTGTCCCAGATATTCTCATATGTTGTCCTATTCTCATTGGTTTCGAACAATATCTTTATTTCTGCCTTCATGTCATTGTTTATCCAGTCAACATCCAAGAGCTATTTGTTAAGTTTCCATGAAGCTGTGTGGTTCTGAGTTAGTGTCTTAATTCTGAGTTCTAACTTGATTGCACTGTGGTCTGAGAGACTGTTATGATTTCTGTTCTTTTGCATTTGCTGAGGCGTGATTTACTTCCAATTATGTGGTCAGTTTTAGTGTAGGTGTGATGTGGTGCTGAGAAGAATGTATATTCTGTGGATTTGGGGTGAGGAGTTCTGTAAATATCTATTAGGTTTTGTTGGTCCAGGTCTGAGTTCAAGTCCTGGGTATCCTTGTTAATTTTCTGTCTCGTTTATCTATCTAATATTGACAGTGGAGTGTTAAAGTCTCCCACTATTATTGTGTGGGAGGCTAAGTCTCTTTGTATGTCATTACAAACTTGCCTTATGTATCTGGGTGCTCCTGTATTGGGTGTGTATATATTTAGGATCGTTAGCTCTTCTTGTTGCAGTGATCCTTTTACCATTGTGTAATGTCCTTCTTTGTCTCTTTTGATTTTTGTTGGTTTAAAGTCTATTTTATCAGAGAATAGGATTGCAACTCCTGCTTTTTTTTTGCTCTCCATTTGCTTGGTAAATCTTCCTCCATCCCTTTATTTTGAGCCTATGTGTATTCTTGCATGTGAGATGGGTTTCCTGGATACAGCACACTGATGGGTTTTGGCTTTTTATCCAATTTGCCAGTCTGTGTCTTTTGATTGGGGCATTTAGTCCATTTACCATTTAGGGTTAATACTGTTACATGTGAATTTGATCCTGCTGTTTTAATGCTAGCTGGTTATTTTGCCTGTTGGTTGATGCAGTTTCTTCATTGTGTCGATGCTCTTTACCACTTGGTACGTTTTTTGAGTGGCTCTACTGGTTGTTCCTTTCCATGTTTAGTGCTGCTTTCAGGAGCTCTGGTAAAGCAGGGCTGCTGGTGATGAAATCTCTGAGTAATTGCTGGTTCTTAAAGGATTTTATTTCTCCTTAGCTTATAAAACTTAGTTTGGATGGATATGAAATCCTAGGTTGAAAGTTCTTTTCTTTAAGGATGTTGAATATTGGCCCCCACTCTCTTCTGGCTTGTAGGGTTTCTGCTGAGAGATCCACTGGGAGTCTGATGGGCTTCCCTTTGTGGGTGGCCTGACTTTTCTCTCTGGCTGCCCTTAGCATTCTCCTTCATTTCTACTCTGGTGAATCAGACAATTATGTGCCTTGGGGTTGCTTTTCTTGAGGAATATCTTTGTAGTGTTTTCTATATTTCCTGGAGTTGAATACTAGCCTGCCTTGCTAGGTTGGGGAAGTTTTCCTGGATAATATCCTGAAGAGTGTTTTCCAGCTTAGATTCATTCTCTCCATCACATTCAGATACACCTATCAAATGTAGATTAGGTCTTTTCACATAATCCCATATTTCTTGGAGGCTTTGTTTGCTTCTTTTTACTCTTTTTTTCTCTAATCTTGCCTTCTCGTTTTATTTCATTGAGTTGATCTTCAACCTCTGATATCCTTCTGCTTGGTCAGTTTGGCTGCTGAAACTTTTGTATGCTTCACAAATTTCTCGTGCTGCATTTTTCAGCTCCGTCTTTTATATTCTTGTCTAACCTGTTTATTCTTGTTAGCATTTCGTCAAACCTTTTTCAGGGTTCTTAGTTTCTTTGCATTGGGTTACAACATGTTCTTTTAGCTTAGAGACGTTTCTTATTTCCCACCCTCTGAAGCCCGTTTCTGTCAATTCATCAGACTCATTCTCCATCCAGCCTTGTTCCCTTACTGGTGAGCAGTTGTGATCTCTTGGAGGAGGACAGGTGTTCTGGTTTTGGGTGTTTTCATCCTTTTTGCGCTGGTTTCTTCCCATCTTTGTGGATTTATTTACCTGTGGTCTTTGTAGTTGGTAACTTTCAGATGGGATCTCTGAGTGGACATCCTGTTTGTTGATGATGAAGTTACTTCTTTCTGTTTCTTAGTTTTCCTTCTAACAGTCAGGCCCCTCTGCTGTAGGACTGCTGGAGGTCCACTCCATACCCTGTTTGCCTGGGGCTGACCTGCAGCAGCTGCAGAACAGTAAGGGTTGCTGCATGTTTCTTCTTCTGCTATATTTGTCCCAGAAGGGTACCTACTAGATGTCAGTCTGAGGTAGGTGACTCTTTGTATATATGGGGGTCAGGGAGCTGCTTGAGGAAACAGTCTGTCCTTTATAGGAGTTGAAGTGCTAACCTGTGAGCTTTGTTGTTCCATTCAGAGCTGCAGGTATGTTTAAGTTTGCTGCAGCAGAACCCATAACAGCCTTCTTTTTCCCAGGTGCTCTGTCCTGGGATGGTAGGGCTTTATTTCTAAGTTTCTGTCGTGCTGCTGCCTTTTTTCAGGGGTGCCCTTCCCAGCGAAGAGGCAGCCTAGTCACAGTCTGCCAGCAGAGGCGTTGCTGAGCTGCTGTGGGCTCCGCCCAGCTGCCCTGTGAACCTCCCTGCAGTCCTGTTTATAGGGGTATAGTTACGACTGCCTTGGCAATGGCAGATACCCCTCTCCCACAGAGCTGGACCGTCCCGGCTTCAGCTGTACTTGCTGGGAAACTCTATCCAGAGCATTTCAGATTGCTTGTCTTCATGCGGGTGGGACTAGCCATGCCTGATCACCTGGCTCCCTGCCTCAGACCCCTTCTTTTTCTGTTAAATGGGCTACTCTGTTCTCCCAGGCTTTCCAGTCACCAGTTCAAAGGGTGCCCAGATTTGTGTAAGTTCTTGTGCGGAGACCTGCTGCGCCAGCTGAAACAGCCGCACTAGGGGCTTCTGGCGTTTTTTTGCCTGGGAATCTCCTGGCCTGGGTCCCTGTTTCAGTCCCCTTTTTTTCCAGTTGAATGGGCAAGCTGTCTCCCAGGCGTTCCAGTTGCCAGTTGAAAAGTTGCCCGGATTTGTGTGAGATTTTGTGTGGCAATCTGCTGGGCTGGCTAAAACAGCCGTGCTGGAGACTCGTGGCACTTTTTCACCCGGGAATCTCTTGGCCTGGCTCCCTATTTCAGTCACCTTTTCATCAGTTGAACAGGCAACTCTGTCTCCCAGGCACTCCAGTTGCCAGCTGAAACAGCGCCTGGACCCGTGTTTTTTGTGCAGAGACCCTCTGCACCGGCCGAAATGGCCACACTGGCCGAAACAGCTTCACTGGAGACTCGTGGGGCTCCTCCACCTGGGAATCTCCTAGTCTGTGGGCAATAAAAATCCATCTTGAAATGCAGCAACCACTCACCCTCTGCACTCTCGCTGGGAGCTGCAATCCAGAGCTGCTCCTACTCGGCATCTTCTGTCCTGGGATCAGAGTCAGTTAGATTTTTCTTAGAGAATTTCAATACCACTTCAAAAACCGTCAGTGGCTACCAGGATAGGTGAAAGAAGACCAGACCTACAGTTTTCTAATATATTTGCATGCTGATAAGTTGGACAGGACTTTGAGAAAAGAAATAGATTTTCTTAAATGTTTTTTATTAAAACTTGAGTTTAATTAAACATATAAATAAGCATATCCTTTCTCCTTTCAGCCAGTACATCTGATTGTTATACTTACATTTGAGGAATAAGGAAAGGGTGGCAGATTATTCAATGCTTGAAGTTTTTCTGGATTTTTTTCGTTATAGGATTTAGTAAGGGCAGTAAGAACACAGATCTTTGTTTTGCTTGAATTTTCTTTACTTTCTCCCATATTTTGTTTTTGTCACTCTCCAGTCTTCCAAGAATCTATTTTTCACCCACCTTCATCTCAAATACACAAATGAAATAGATTATTGTGATTGTGAAACTATATAATACATTCTAATGCAGTTCATCTGATATTAGAATAATACTTAAATTTTACATTTCTTTTAAAAATCCAAATGTCAATCCCAGCTACTCGGGAGGCTGAGGCAGGAGAATTGCTTGAATCCGGGAGGCGGAGGTTGCAGTGAGCCAAGATCGTGCCACTGTACTCCAGCCTAGTGGCTGGCAACAAAACAGGACTCTGTTTCAACCAAACAAAAAAAATCGGAATGTGAAAGAGGAACAGGTAAAATGTCTAAATATTACAAAAAAGAGGAACAAGCTTTTCCAGTTTTACCTGTAGAGTAAGATAATAATAAAGTGAATTTTTTTCATGCTTGTAGCATCAATAATGGAAGATGGACAGTTCTGCTCTGCAGTCTTTGTGTGAGTAGTTACAGCATTTAAGGAAATCAACAATGATTATAATGCATTCTGAAATCTACTAGGAAAAAAATACTGTCATATGCATATATGCTTACCTCCTGTAAAAGATTTAATTAAACATTAGTCTTCTGCACTTTTACTCTAATATAAAATTTGTTGTTCATAGTTTATACCTACTTGATTTCTTTTATAAAGTAAAATGAGTTTTCCAAATGTGATATGCAAAAGTAATATTTTCTAAATTAAGGTTTTTGATGCTATTATATCATCATAGACAATTCTGAATTGTTTCTTAGTTCAGATTAGATTATAATGCTTGATATCATTTAAGTACTTGAAAATAATCCATTCTGTAGATGAGCGTTGCCTTGAAGTGCTTCAATTTGACAACCTTGAACAGTGTTGCTTTAGTATACCTTTTGTTATTTCTAAGCCTAAAATAATATGGCATAACATTCAAGAGCAATAAAATGCCTTGACGAAAGAGGATTCACATACTGTTCTTAAGGATATGAAAAAGGAAGAATGAATATACAAATGTTTCTGAGTCAGATCTTACTGAAATATATACGATTTTTGCCCTGTTTCCTGAAGAGCCTGGATTTAATTGATATTTATTGTTTGCAATATATTTCTTAAAGCTAAAAAAAAAAAACCTAGGTGTCCTTATGATTTCAGCCACATTTAGATCTCTTAACTGAAAAAAAAAATGCGTATTCGCTTTTAATTTCAGTCAAGGACGTTTAGCTCTATTGTATATTGGTTTTTTACCAAGAGTATGATAAGTAGTAAATTGGAATAAGTAGAATGTAGAAAGGCCCAAACTTTTTAACGGAAAAATAGATGGGTAGTTAGGCATCTAATACTTGTATGTTGTTGCCCTCCTTCAGAAGTTTCAAATGTCAGGTATTGGCAAATAGATTACCTAGGCGGGGAGGGCTTTACAGAATACTTAAAACAACTGGAGGCAGAGATACTTTTCAAGGACACCTGAGCATTATTTTGCTTTCTCTTTCAATACTGTTTTTGGTTCAAGAGCTGGTTGATAACTAATGTTTGTAAACCTTTCTTTTAACTGGAAGCATGTAAATTATTAAATATTTCCCTCAAACTACTGCCACACCAATATGAAGAGGCAATGAGATAAAGAATAGAGTTTTTCTAGATCTGGCAAGTTCTTACCTAGCACAGATAGTGTAACAGTTGTTAGCCTTTGATAGGGATCCTGGAGCTAAGGGGTACTATATTAAGATGTACTGTACTAGTTTCTATGTGTAGCCACCTCACTTTCAATAAAATTCTGTATTTTTGGCAAATTAAATAGGAAAGCTAATCTGACTTTATAATGAATATTTAGGTGGCCTTCTGCCATATTGTATAGTCTACCAAGATCACTTTTTGTAATCCAAAAAATTCAACTCTAACCTAATAAAGCTGATTTAGTGGAAAGAAAATAAACCAGATGATGGGCCTTTCCAATGAAAGAACCAGAATTTGGCTGGGCGCGGTGGCTCAAGCCTGTAATCCCAGCACTTTGGGAGGCTGAGGCGGGTGGATCACGAGGTCAAGAGATCGAGACCATCCCGGTCAACATAGTGAAACCCCGTCTCTACTAAAAATACAAAAAATTAGCTGGGCATGGTTGCACGTGCCTGTAATCCCAGCTACTCAGGAGGCTGAGGCAGGAGAATTGCCTGAACCCAGGAGGCGGAGGTTGCGGTGAGCCGAGATCGCGCCATTGCACTCCAGCCTGGGTAACAAGAGCGAAACTCTGTCTCAAAAAAAAAAAAAAAAGAACCAGAATTTGTTGAAATTAGTAAAAGAATATGAAACTTTGGCAGCCTAAATGAGAACATATATTTTAAAATTACATGTTCAGTTTACCATGAAGCAGTAATATAATACTGTATCATGCTATGCAATTTTTTAAATCTTGGGTATTTTACACATGAAGAGAAGAGTGTCCCATGATTTATAATATTGAAAACTTGCAAATCTCAAAATTTCTAACATTTAGGTTAAGAGAAGTCTCCAGGAACATGTGTTGATTTTTACATGAAGATAGTCTTCGGAAGTTTAAAAGTAGAAAAATAATAGTGTAAGTCAAGAAAAACTATGAACTTAATTGATTAGAAAAATTATAGGAGTAGCTATCTGAGACCTAAGCCAGCCGTCTCTGGGATAACTCCAGGATGACTTTTAAATACCAGCTCAGGAAATCAGTTGTACTTAAAAGAGCAACTTTTTTGAAGACGTGGGTTCTGTCTCTATGACATTACTGTAAAAAGAACAGAACTGCCCTCTAAGTTGCTTTCTCTTTATGGGAGGCAGGAGTGCAGATTTAGTATGCACTGGCAGCGTGATGTATTCTTAGAAGTCATTCTAAAAAGTGTAATTTGTTCTCTATTATAGGACACGAACGTTCTAGAATTCATTACCGAATGAAATACTCAGGATAGCATATGCAGGTTTCAGATTCCTTGATCAGGCATCTGTTTACATCATGTTGTCCTCATTTCTACTACTTTTTCGTTTACACTACCATGTATAATATAGGTATGTACATATCAAAGCACCAAAAAATGTAAAATAAGTGAATGTCTGAATTAGTATTCAGTTGCAAAAAAAATTCAGAATCATTTCAAATTTACTGAGAACACACCCAGTAATTTTCATTTGAAGTAATAGGAGGTTGATTTTTCTTACATTCATATTTCTAAATTATGACTTAAAATTTAATATTGGAGCAACAAGTATTTGTTGATTGCAATCCTGTTTTGCTTTGTCTGAACTATTTGCCAGATGGTTTCTGCCATGGTTGTGCTAATTAAAATGCATTGCCTAATATTGCTTGCTTTGACTCATGCAGTAGCTTAAAGATTTCTCATTTTACGGCATTTGTTAACTGTCAGCTCTTCTTTACCTTACTTCCTTAAAAGTTTTTACTTCCCTTTTCTCCTGTCCTTCCACCTAAATTTGAGTTCAGTTTTTGTTGTTATTGCAATGGTGATGTAGTGGTTTATAGACACATGTGTTGGGTGGTTCCTCAGATTCACAAATGTTGCAGTGTTGCTAATCTGAAGAGAGAATTCCAGACACTTTTGCAAGCCTGTCTCATCACCGCTAATTTTAGAATGAGTGTGTTGAATGAAATGTGCCTAAAATTGCTTATTAGTCATCGTTGTGGGGATCCTTTTTGTCCTCGGGAAACAGGGGTAGTTGAAAGTATTCATAAAAGTAATCTAGTGGGTCTAATTCAATAAATGCACAGTTTGTTGTTTTAATTTGTAATGAAAAGCTGAAACTTTTGGAATAAAATGAAATTTGAAGTAAATTTGAATTCAAATTATGCAAAGAATTCTAAAACATAGCTTAAAATGGAAAAAAGTGATGATGTCTTACATTTATTTGCAAGAGGAGTTACAAATTTGTTTTTATATTCCCCACATATATTACTGCATTAAACATTCTTATTCCATTGTTAGGTCCTCTTAGTTTATCTGCAGCATAATAATGGGGCCATGTGGGTTAAGGCACTAAATTATATTGCTGATTGGTTTTAAAAAGATGTTTATACAAAAGATTCTGGAAATCTAAAATTTTAAGAATGAATTCTGTCTACTAATCAAAAAACTACTATTAGACTGAGTACACGTTCTAAGTGTTGCCCACCAGTTGAGAAATTAGATAATACGGCTTTCAGAGTCAAAAGAATTTTGAGTATTTTATCAGCTGTTACTCAGTATTTTGTTGTTTTCCTTTTAGACAGCTGATCTCTCATGTTAGAAGATAACTGCATAAACAGTCTTATTCCCAGATGAAAGCGCTGAGTGAAGCTATTGCTCAATTCATTGTTTTGCTGAGAACTCGTGTAGAATTCTTTCGTAAATTGATTTTTTAATTAATTATTAGCATAGAAGTTTCTAAAGCAGAATTAACAAAATAGCCTATTTCAACAAGCTGTATATTTGAGAACAGAGTGACAGTTATCAACATCCAGCAGGAAATTAAGAGTTGTTATTCACAAATAATAAATTACTAGATTCTGACACAAACTAATGGGGATTAAGTAAGCATGACTCAATATAACAAATTTAAGCCTAAGCATCTTTTAGGTTCTGAAATGAACAAGGTATTGCTGCCAGTTAAAGTCAGTTATGTCTTACAACCTGCTAGCTGTCTTGCTGTAAAAACTGTAACGTAAGGCCCTTGAAATAGATGCCGTCATCAGCCCCAGCCCCCAAGCATTCATCTATTTAAACACATGACAGAAGATGGTGGAAGAGAATTCAGCAGCTATTCATGTGGTAGGAGTGGTTATTGTATTAGGACATACTCTGTGGTAGGCCAGCAACTTTTGAGTTAAAATACTGCAGCTGTTTCTCTTCCTTTCTTTATATCTTTTCCTCTTTTTTTTTTTTTTAAATCTTAGCAATAAACTCACTTTTTTTCCCCACAAACATTTTGTATAGATCCAAGGAGCAACAAATTCCAGCTTTCTGCTGTAGCAATTACACCCGTATTGTCTGTTTAAATAGATTTTAGTAGTTTACTTTTTTTCTTCTTTTTAAAGGCAACGGACAGCCAAGACGTAGATCCGTCCAAGACTTGACTGTAACTGGAACAGAACCTGGTCAGGTAAGACAACACTCAACTGTTCTGTCTTTGAAGAATACTAGGCAGAAATCAAGAATTAACTGTAATCTACTCTGCAAAATTGGTTTTATGAGTTGACCTAAAGTTGTGATAGAGAAGTTCATTGCGCCTGAACTTAAACACTTAGTGGGAAAAAGACATAGGTGCCATTGTTAATTTAACTTGAAATACAATTTATGAAAGTGGGCTTATTAAATGCCATGGAAAAGTAAATTGTTCATTAGCACTGTATATATGTTATATGGTTTTTATATATGTTTTAATAAGCAAGTAGTCAATTTTACAGTTTAACAGTTTATCATTAAAATGTCCTTTAAAGTGAATCATTAGCGTGTCTCCTTTTTGCTAATGAGGCTAATAAGCATTTCCCCAGTAAGATGCTACTCCTCTGGGGTCACATAAGGCATTGGCATACCTGGAGAACTCTAACATCTTTTAACTTGGCATATCCACTGGATTAATATTTTTGTCAAATATCCTTAAGATAACATTTACTAAGCAAATGTGTAAACTCACAAAAGGCTTCTTCCAGTTGTTGAGATTTCGTTGTTTATATTTCTGGATCCTCCTCTAAACTCCCATTGTCTCTTTATCACTGCTTCTTTGCAGATGATGCAAACAGTGTTATAATTTAAGCTATTACTGACTAGTGCAGAGTTTTAACCAGGTATATAAAAGCAGCTCAGTCATTGTTTTTTCTGTATTATTCAGATTAATATGCTTGACATACATAATTTATTATATATTCTGTAAACTGAATGAGGAGTATGAAGTGTTTGTTTTCAGCTGTACAAAAATAAATTTTATGAGAGCAGCATGGAAGTAATTAAATTATTATTAAGTTATTAAGTATTAAGTAATGAAATTATATCATGATCCCTATTCTTGTAAAATTTTAGCATTTATATATTATAAACAATTTGATGTAATTTATGGTAATATGTATTAGTACTTGTCATCCTAAAAAAATGTTTTATTATATCATTTTTATAATGTACTTTAAATTTTGGAGATTCTTTGTAGTCATTAATAAGAAAACCTTTTATATCCATCAACTTAACCAACTTAACAAAACCCACTTCAAATATTTATGTGGTGAATAGCTTTGATCTTTGTTTATATCTGGAAGTATGTTTATTTCACAAACTTAAATCCCTATAAACACATATATACATAAAATATACTTACAGACACATTAATTTATGTCTTGTGATACTAGTGACTCTAAATCTCAATTTCATTATTTAATGATAGTTTTTTTCAGTATATCTCTTTTTGTAAGACCCCAGAACTTTTGGCTGAAGTTTCCCATTTTCTCCCCCTCAAATACTTAAAAGTTTTAATCAGCCCATATAGTAACAGATAGTTTGACATCTGCTCTTTGCTTTGATTCTTTGGAGGCTTGATGAGCTCAGCCTTTTAAACTCTGTTTACTATTGCCATTGATATTCCAGTTATGAGAACTTCTAGCCAAGTGTTTGACTAGGAATGAAAAGCTTGCCCTAAGACATGTCAGGAGCAGCTCCTAGTTTGAAAGCTTTTCTGTAGAACCTAGAATAAAATGTTGCCATAATTCAGGACTGATCTTCCCACACCAAGTCTTACTTATTTCTTCACAAGTTCCACATTATTTGAGATTTTGTTTGTTACCCTTTTAATTCACAATATCTTCAGGTAGTGAAGCGCTGGAACTGAAGCCGACTGTGGTTGTGGGACAGTCCTTTGTGTGAATTGTCATAGACCACTCTGAAAGATTTGGGGCGAGGGAGAGTTTGATATGGCAGTAAAACTTGTTCTGACACTGCCATGCATGTACCTATGCAACAGTCTTGCATGTTCTTCACATGTACCCCAAAACCTAAAATGCAATTTAAGAAAAAAAGAAAACTTGTTCTGAAATAGGTGATATATAACCATTATCTAGCCACATTTTAAAACTGATCCACTCTTTCAAAATTAAGTGTTATAACCTTAAAATGCCTAATGTTCAGCTTGGCGTGAGAGTGGCAAATAGTAATCCTAATGTACTATGAAAACATTTCTCCCCAAAAAGTATGTGGTAAGTAACCATTAAATCTTTTTAATTACTCACAAAGATAATATTTATTTGAGGAAGAAAAGTATTCACAGTATGTGTTTTCAAAATTCAAAGGTATCATCGTTTTTGAAGTCTGGCTAAGCGTGATTAGGCAGATGCTCAGACTTAACTTTTTTTTTTCTGGTCATGGAAATGCATGAAGAAAAGAATATGGCCCACTGAGTACAATCATCAGAGAAGAGAGAGGACTTCCTAATAAAATTTAATAACATTACATCTTGTCGAGGAAAGTAAACTGATTGTACTGTGGCTCTTAAGTCAAAACATAATTTTAGCAAAATCACTTAGAATTTCCATCTGTAAACTAAAATTAAATTGGTTGTTTTTCTGCTGCCATCATTTGAGAGGAACAGTAAATGAAGCAAGCTTCTTAATTAAAAGTAACGATATAAGTATAGGTGTAAAAGATTGCATTCTTACAACATACAACTCACTTTTAAACATGGTTTGTCACTAATTCAGGAAGCTTTTTAAACACTCAATAGATGTGACTTCCTAGAAGCTTTGAAAAGATACTGAGAAAGAAAAAAGCGGTCCCTGACATCCAGGAACTGGTTTGACACTGTGGCCTCACTGTTGTTAGAAGCCGGCCTTACTCTCACAGCTGGCGAACACAGCTAGACCATGTTATTGTCTTATTGGGCACAATCTCTCAGAACACCAACATTGAACAAGATAATGCTGAGACCATGATAAACGGAGATAAAACGAGACTACTTTGGAATGTTTTCTAAGCACAGACAAAAACAAGGTCACTGTGCCACCCACAAAATACCTAACATTGTCCTCTCCCAGCTATTAAGAGTGACTGCTGCTTCTTTACCAAGTACAGCTTGGTCCTCACTCTGGACTGCCCTCCCTGTGGAATTGCCCTTTCTTTCTGACAGCAGCCAATCTGGAGTGAACCCCTCTTTCCTTAAAGTTTCCCCCAAATCACTCAACCAAAGCCTAAATCCTGTAATACATTCATTTTCTAAAACCATCTTATTGGGACACCCCATGGTACCCCATGATAAGCATTCTCGTTCACTGCAGTAAATATTAGACCCATCTCTTTCCACAGTTGATATGTTCCTGGCAGTCTTTGGCTAGAGGGCTTTGACAATACCAATAAAGCCTAGTCCCCAAGGACCTCATTTGGAGAGATCAGACTTATGCACAAATCAAGTAGAGAGCTACAGTAATTAACAGCTTCCATTTATTGTGCACTGACTTTGTGCCAGATAGGCCCTGAGTATACATTATCAAAATCTTAATCCTGTTATCAAAATCTTAATCCTGCGAAGTTGGTACTTCTTTCACCTCATTTGCAGCCAGGTAAACTGAGGATGAGAGAAACTGCCTTAAGTCTCTTACTTCCTTATACTGCCAGTAATCGCTATAACCAAGTTTTGAATCCATTCGAAAGCACACAAACTCTATACTCTAATCATTCCATCTTGCATTTGAAACTAGATGTAAGGCATGCTGTTGTAACCCTAGATCTCTTACATTTAAGTATTTTGGCTTCTGATAGTCTGCATTGTTATTAATTATGTAAATAGTTGTGAAGTGATGATGAATTGTAGTTGTATTATATCACTGAGCAAGGTTAACCTATCTTGATAATAAATTTCTACTGATGACTGCACAAATTTATGTTCTATACACCTGAGTGAGCCATTCTGTGTTTTACTAAAACCATATACATTCTTATAACTGCCTGAATACTCTTTCTGGAATTGTATTCAGTATAGATCTATATTCAAGAATTCTCTTAGAGAGGGCTACAGTCAATGAAAATTATGACTGCAAGATGATACAATTGTGATTAGAGAAGTGGGCATATTACATTTCCATATGGACTTTATAATCTACTTTTACACGTCAGATATGTGACTTTGGGCAAGTTCCTTAATTTCCCTGAGCTTCAGCAACGTTATCTGCAAATAGGAACCATAACACCCACCTCTCAGAGTTCTTAACAAATGTGAAAGTACCAGGCACACAGTAGATACTGAACCCTATTGTATGCCAGCCTCTCCATAGTGTGCCTCAGAGGGCTCTTTATACCACTTTCTTGCTCACATGATAGTGTCTTACCATCTAGAAATAAAAGGAAAATAGCACTTGGAAAGAAGTAAAATCTGCCAGCATTCTTTCTGCATTGTAAGGAAACCTTGTGTGTCAAGGATTGTGGAAAGTATTTGCTTTAAAGGTCTCTTACCACATATTGAGTAATGTTAATACACATTATTATTTATTTAAGGGATGTGATTTATTATACTACTTTTGTCCATCTTCATCCTGCACATCCTTTAGTGTAAATAAATACTCTGTTAAACTCTAAATCAGAAACTTATATAGTAATTTGGAAGAATAATTCCTTTTTCATAGTATACCTTTTTTTTTCTCTCAAGACAGGGTCTCTGTCTGTCAACCAGGCTGGAGTGCAGTAGTGTGATCTCAGCTCATTGCAACCTCTGCTTCCTGGGTTGCAGTGATCCTTCCACATCAGCCCCCCCGAGTAGCTGGAATTACAGGTGTGTGCCACCACACCTAGCTAATTTTTTTTGTACTTTTAGTAGAAACAGGGTTTCACCATGTTGCCCAGGCTGGTCTTGAACTCCTGGCCTCAAGTGATCCGCCTGCCTCAGCCTCCCAAAGTGCTGCTAGGATTCTAGTCATGAGCCACCACGCCTGGCCTCTACTGAAGAATAGGTATCTTTCTATTATAGAAGACCATGTAAGAATAATAAAATTCTGTAATTTCCCTATGAAAAACTATAGTGAAGCCAAAATTAGATCAAGCTGCAGACCTTTAGATTAGAAAGAATGTTTTCAATACAACCTTCATGTATAGATTTGATTATCTGTGACTACCATAATAAAGTACCCATGTAAATCCACATTACCAACTTATACTCATTTTAAAAATATTTATATTATTGTGATGTTACTTTAGCAAGAATATCATATAAGTCAGCATTTAAACTCTGTTTTGTGCTTGTATAATTTTAGCTACTAAGATTTCTGACGGTATTAAATAGCTTTTAAATGTCAGTCTAAATAATAACGCTGGACGTAAATTCTTGACTCATAAAAGTATTTTCCCAGTCTTTCAGGTAGGACATTAAAAGCTGAACTTTATTTTTGTCTGTAAAATAACTTCCAATTCCTTTTTATAAATATAGGGATAAAGTTATGATCAAAAGCCAGTTCTGGTTCATGTCTACTGGTGGTAATATGCCCCTGCGGTTTAAATTTGGCTTCATATTTATTTGCTGCTTTAAATTGCTGTGTCACATTTCTGTATTCTTGTAACCACTTTCATATCCAATCCTTTTGGTAAGTCAAGTTTGCCTCTATCTCTTAAACTGTGCAGTTAATGCAGGAATAGAATAAGTAATTATAAATGTCTTAAAGGAGGGACCAACTTAAAAGAGTTTTAATGGTTTGAGAGCATTTGTGGTTCTCAGAACTTTACCAGTGATTTTAAAAAACAGCTACTATAAAAACTTCTTCAGTAGTTGATTACCAGCAGTAACATAAATTTAGCCACAAGACTAGTGTTAGGTTTTTTTGGTTAATTGTCAAACATTACCTGTTCCTCTTATTTGCCTTGTATTATTCCATATTCAGAAAATACAGTTATGCTGTGTTTTTAAGTATTTCCTTAGTTTTTTTATACAAACATATTAGCATATTGTTATTTATGGAGATACACATTTCTTAAATTATAAAGATTTATTTATTAGTTTATGGATTTAAATCTAACTCTATGCTGGTCTAAAGACAGTTTTGAAACCTGAACTAAAAGTGTGAACCTTATATTTCTTAGATTTATAGCTGTTGGAAATTATAAATGGAACAAACAGGCGTGCACAGGAGGCACTAAGAGTTTCTTGGAAAGTAGAAGGTGGAAAGAAACATGTAGCAAAGAATCATTTTGCGAAAAATTTAAACTTAAGGAGTACTATAAAATTTGTATTAGGTCCAACTTATTTAATATTTTAAATGTTCAGTGACCTCTTTCTTTAATATACTAAATTCATTCTTATATTTTGCAAACCTAATTATTACTTCTACCATATCTTGTTTATTTCTCACAACTGATCTTGATTCTCACCTGTCACAAACATATCTGTTTTTCTTTTTAAAATGTGGTTAGCATTATACTGACTCTGAAATCCTGGTCTACCACCACTTTTAAGAAAAAATGCTTTTGATTTACAATAGCAATTATAACTATGGACAAATTCATGTACTTGCTTTTAGTCAAAACTTAAAAAGACTCAGAAATAATTTCATAATATTTATTCAGAAATAATTTCATAATATTTATACTTGATTTATCAAGGGTAAAAGTATCCTAAAAGTAAGAGTTAAACATTTCATCACTGGTTTTCTTTGGTATGTGTTGTTGTTTTTCTTATATAGTAAAGGTGGATAAGCTTAAGCAATCATGTATCTGAGTGCCAATAGCTTGTGTTGTCATTTTATTCAATGAGTAACTATTATGTGGTTATCATATATTCAGCAATTTCCCAGATCCTGGGAAGTGCAATATAAAAGTACATCTGTTCTCTGTTGTTAAGAAGTTTTAATACTTTTGAAGAGAAATCAAAACCTTGAGAGTAATGTAAAAGAATTTCAGACACAAGTTGAAGTAGTAACTGACTGTACAACCAAAATTCAAAGAAGAAAAAAATTTCGTGTCAAGACATTTTGTATACGTCATTTCACTTAATTTTTATAATCTGATGAGATAGGCAATACTGTTCTTATTTTCCTATTGAGTCTTAGAGGTTAAATAAGGTAACTAAAGCTGCAGTAGTTAGAAATGATGTTAGAAATGGTGTTAGAGCACAATCAAACTCTGGGCTGTCTTGTCTCCAACACCCAACTCCTTACTATTACCACTTTTTCTCATTCACACTTTATTAATGAGAAACCTAAGTGTCAGAGAGGCTGAGTTACTTACACAAGTTCACACAGCTGTAAGTGGCAGAATGGAGACATAACCCCAGCTCTCCAAAGTATTAGACTGAAACATGTGAAGTTGCTGAGTTTTGAACTACAAAAGCAGTCATTTTAGCTGGTTCAGTTTTATACATGCCCTGTGCACCACACCATATTATCTTTGGGTAAATATAAGGTCAGGATTAAAAAATCTCATGTGCCCAAATACATATCTACTATGTAACCATAAAAGTTAAATTTTTTTTATTTTAGATAAAATGGAAATGGGAGGAAAACAAAGTACCTCTCACTATTTATTAGCCTATATCTATTGTGGGTTTTCAAGGCCTAAAATCATAGAATTTTAGCACTGTATGAAACACTTCTCATCACATTCTTAACCCAGCCCCAACCCCTCTCCAGATAAAGAGAGGTTGAAGTGATCTAAAGCAGACATTACGGCATAATTAAAACTCACATACGATAAATTCTGCTCAAGGGTACTTTTGTACCACATTTCATTTTACATGCAGTCTTGAATTTGAGTGTTTTTATATATGTTAAAGCTAGACATAAGATTCTTCATGAATTTTTTTTCATGTTTTATTTTCTATAACTCCATGTCCTTTTTTTATTCTCCTCTTTGGTACTCAGTAACACATCAAGAAAAAAGAAAAGGGTGCTTTTTAAAAAGTTTTTAAGGAATTCACTTCAGTTTCTGTATCCTTTGAAAATTTTTAATATATGAAAGGTTAATATGTAGACAAGAATACATAGATAATGTGTAAGTTATAAAAATAATAAAATGAGCCGGGCACGGTGGCTCAAGCCTGTAATCCCAGCACTTTGGGAGGCCAAGGCAGGTGGATCACGAGGTCGAGAGATCGAGGTCATCATGGTGAAACCCCGTCTCTACTAAAAATACAAAAGCTGAGGCAGGAGAATTGCTTGAACCCAGGAGGCGGAGGTTGCGGTGAGCCGAGATCGCGCCATTGCACTCCAGCCTGGGTAACAAGAGCGAAACTCCGTCTCTAAAAAAAATAATAATAATAATAATAAAATGAACACTCGGGAATCCACCACCCAGCTTAAGGAATGGAACATTAGCAATCCCAGTGAGGGTTGGTCCTGTGTGTTCCTTACCTGTGGCCTTCCCTGTCATTCTCCCACCAGCCCTCAGGGCCATGTCCTGTCATATATCATGTTTCTAGACATCATAAATAACTTTTATCTGATTAAGAAATTCTCTTCCCACCGGGCACAGTGGCTCACACCTGTAATCCTAGCACTTTGGGAGGCTGAGGTGGGAGGATCGCTTGAGCCCAGGAGTTCGAGGCCAGCCTGCGCAGCATGGGCAAGACCCCGTCTCTACGAAAATATGTTTTAAAATTAGCTGTGCATGGTGCCATGGTGGTTCCAGCTACTCAGGAGGCTGAGGTGGGAGGATTACTTGAGCCCAGGAGGTCAAGGCTACAGTGAGCTGTGTTTGTGCCATTGCACACCAGCCTGGGCAACAGAACGAGACCCTGTGTCAAAATAAGTAAATAAATGAATGAATAAATAAATAATTATCTTTTCATACATGGAATTTAAGTTTGTTAAATGTACTTTTTATAACTAGATGTTAAATTTTGTCAAATGCTTTTTCTGTGTCGAGGTTTTCTCCTTTAATCCATTGATGTGATGAATTGTATTAGTGGAATATCCTAATGTCAAATAAGTGACCTGTGCAGTCATTTGCAAAGTTGGATAAACTTTTTAAATGATTTTTATTGCTTCTACACTACCACATTATATTTGCTATTATAATTTTTAGGAATTTTGACATTTGTGTCTGTTTTTATAAGTGAAGTTCAGTTTCTTTCTTTCTCATACTGTCCTTATATTTTGGTCAAGTTTTATTGCCTTCAAAGAATGAGTCAAAGTTTCTTCTTTCTTTTTTTAGGATAATCTAAGATTAGAAAAATCCTTTTCTTGAATATTTGATAGAATTTATCTATAAAACCCTCTGTGCTTGGTGTTTTCTATAATGTATAGGAATTTTGGAAATTTATTTTTTTAAGAATTTGTTCATTTTTATAGTATTGTCTCTGATTTTAAAATCCTATCTTTTAATCTTTTTCATTTTGAGAGGCAAATTCTTTTTTTTAAACTAAGTTAGATCCCTTGCTTGTAAACTGTCAGTGCTTCTGGTTCTTTCATATATGCGTTTAGAATTAAATATTTTCCTTTATGTGTTCTTTTAGTTACATCACCAGGTGTTAGCATGATTCATGTTAAAATTCAGTTCAAGTTTTTTCTAATGTTCCTCTTCTCTTTTTTCTTTGACCAATGAGTTATTTAGAAGCATTTTTCAAGGCAAAAGATTTTTAAAGGTTTTGATATCAGTACAAAAAAATAATAAAATTATAGTTTATATGATATTGAATTTTTTTAAAACTTTTTTGAGATTTGCTTACAGCTTAGTATATAATCGGTTTACATCAGTGTCCCATGAATGCTTAAAAAGAATGTGTATTCTCCGTTTGCTAGGCATAAAGTCACTTATGTTTAGATCACGCTTGTGTTTTATGGAGTTCAAGTTTTACTGTGTATGTGTTTTGTTTTTTGGAATCCTTTTATATAATTTACAGAGGAATATTAAAATATCTTATTGTAGGACTGGGTACAAGTGCTCACACCTGTAATCCCAGCACTTTGGGAGGCCAAGGGGAAGATTGCTTGAAGCCAGTAGGTCATGACCAGCCTGGACAATGTAGCGAGATCCCGTCTCTACAAAAAATTTAGAAATTAGCCAAGTGCAATGGCATCCAACTGTAGTTCCAGCTACTCAGGAGGCTAAGGCAAGAGGATCAGTTGAGCCCAGGAGTTTGAGGGTACATCCTTGAGTTTTTTTTACTTTATCTGTTTATATGTACAGCATATAAATTCTGAATTGTTGGCCAGGCACAGTAGCTTATGCCTGCAATCCCAGTGCTTTGGGAAGCTGAGGAGGGAGATCACTTGAGGCCAGGAGGTTGAGACTGGCCTCGGAACATGGGAAGACCATGGCACTACAAAAAAAAAAATTCAAAATTAGCTGGGCACAGTGGTGTACGCCTCTAGTTCCAGCTGCTGGGAGGTTGAGATGGGAGGATTGCTTGAGCCCAGGAGTTTGATTTATCTATTTGTATGTACAGCATATACATTTTGAATCATAGGCCAGGCACAGTGGCTCATGCCTGTAATCCCAGCATTTTGAGAGACTGAGGCAAGAGGGTTACCTGGGGCTAGGAGGTTGAGAGAAGCCTGGTGAACACAGTAAGGTCCATGTCTGCAAAAAAAAAATAAATTTAAAAAATAATAAATTTTGAATTGTATTCTGAATTGAATCACTTATATTATCCTTTTCTCTAGTAATTTTTTGGACTCTAAAACATATTCCCTCTAATATTAATATGGATACTTCATATTGGGTAGTTTTTGCCTGGTTATCATTTTTTATCCTTTAGCTTTCTGTTTTCTCTCTCTCTGTGAATTAGATATGTCTCTTATAAATTGCATTTAATTCAGCCTGACAATCTGATTTTTAAAAAATAACTAGAGAGTTTAATCCTTTTACATTTATTGTAGTTACTGGTAAGTTTGCTTTCATGCTTTCTTTTCTCTTTCCTTTCCAGCTTTCTTTTGAATTGGATAAATTTCTCATTCTATTGTTTTATTTCTGGTTTGGGAGTTATATATTACTACTCTAATAAATACCTTTGAAATTTTAACATAAATGCCTAACCTAGTAAAGATCTGTACCCTCATCCTGAACAATACAAGGATTTTAAAATCAGTGCTCTTCATGCTTATGTTATTGTTATTTATAATTTTGGTACCATCTTGTTTATTTGTTCGGTAATTCTATAAATTCACTGTTTCCATCACTGCATATTTTTAGTGTGTAGATTTATTTCCCTATTTATCACTATTCTTTATTCCATCTTGATCCTTCCATCAGGTAAAATTTTTCTTCTTCCAAAAATTGGAAAAATTTCTGTGGTAAGAATATATGGAAAGGAAACTCAGTTTTTGCCCATCTAAGAATGTTATTTTGACCTCGTTCTTCAAATTTGTTGGCTAGACAATTCTAGACTGGCAGTTATTTTCTTCCAGTACCTTGAAGACATTGTTCTGCTTTTTTCTGGCTGCTTTTTCTGTCTCCTATTGTTTCCTAGAATTTGAATGTATACGTTCTATGTTGAACTCAGTTTGTGAGCTTCCTCCTATTTCTTATGCTTGGGATTTGTTGTGGTTGGAATTTGTTGTAACCTGCATCCAATCTGGAAATTTTTTGTGGCTCCACAATTAATACATTTCTCCCTTCCACCCAGAGCCACTAACCCAAGAGAGACAAATTTATTTGCTGTCTGCTTTTGTAGAACAGATTTTTTTTTCCTAGTTGTGTGACCTTTTCTCTGAGAGTGAAGCCTTTGCTGAGTTTTAGCTTTAAGCAGAGATTCCTTCAATCTTACTTCCATGTAACAAGGGCCCAAGACTTTATGGTCCGTTCTGCTGAGTGCAGCAGGCTGTGAAAACAGTAGGTCTAGGCCATTGATGTTTCAGTTGAAATTCCCAGGGCTGTCAACTTAAGCACTTGCTGGTTTCCTGATCTTGTTTTGTTTCTAATCTCAAGAGTATTTCTTAGTTTCTAGCAAATTCATCAGTTTTTAAGAGGTACCATGTGTGAGTGCATATAAATTTTTACATATATATAAGAGAGGATTTATTTTGTTGTTTACAAGAGTTTTTTGGGGGGGATCTCTTAAGTATGTTCTTTGGTTTTTAATGGAAACGTTCTCTTGTCATCTTTTTTAACCAAAAAAATCACATTTTGTTTCTCCTGCCACTTCTTCCTGTAGGTGAGCAGTAGGTCATCCAGTCCCAGTGTCAGAATGATCACTACCTCAGGACCAACCTCAGAAAAGCCTACTAGAAATCATCCATGGACCCCTGATGATTCCACAGGTGATCAGTCTATTTCCTCATTATATTTATGAAATGGAATCAATTATGTTCATTTGGCCGTGTCATTACTCTAATTTTTACAGAGGCACGCATTATACTGTTTAGATTTTCATATTAACAAACTGTTTGGCAATACATGTCAAAATATTGTTTTGAATACAGAGACAGAGACTGCTTTGCCTTCTGTATTTTTTTTTTAATCCGGATACTACATATGTATTTTAAATATCGTCTGTTTGGGGGTTTTTCCCAGTTGGGAAGCGTATTGAATTCTTGATACCTCAGCCTGTGATTTTCCTCCTAGATTGATCCTACTAGATGAAGGTAGTAAAGTCATTATTTTATCAATAACCAAAATTGGAGAATGGTAAATATCATCCTCATCATCTTCATCTCAATTTTTTGTTTTAAGGACTCAAGGTATCATGTACCTTAAGGAGAAAAAAATTCTGATCATTGACCGTTTGAATTGTTTTTAACTGATAAGAGACACCATTTTTGGTTATACAAATATTCCATTAGACCTTTAGAAGCTATTATTATTAAAGAGTTATTAAAACTCCCCAACGTGGATAACTTAACTGGTCACAATATTAGTATTAATGTCCACCTGCCTAAAGGTAGTGATGGAATCATTTCATTTTGGGCAGACAAGAAATGATGTGCCATAGTAGAAGAAACTTTTCCCTAACATTAGGAGAGTATCTTGATAAATGCTTTTAAGTGTACATATGAAATTTTTTATTTATATTTTATTAAGTCATAAAGGGAAAGATGATATCTTAGCCCTTGGAAAATTAAAGCATTTGGTATTATATAAGATTGACTATGTTATTAATAGTAACAATTAGATTGAAGTTAAAATGCCAGCTTTCTGTCTTTACAAACTGAAATACAACTCAAGTATTTATAGTTACCTGATATGGTTTGGTCAAGTTTATAATTTAATTTTAAAAATTAACTGGGTGGTTTTTCTCTTTGTCATGTAAAATAGAACTATGTTTAGCAAGGGTGTACTCTCTGGTTTTAGTAAGTTTAAATTTAGTGGTGACAAAAACTTCTGTTTCACCCCTAGCACAGCCCAACCTAGGACTGTCCAGAGCATTCACCACTACTCAGCACAAGTATAGAATTCATTGTAGACATTCTCCTCCCTAGTGGTAGACAGGGAAATGCTCTTGCCCGATTTTATCATTAACATTCAGGTGGTAACAGCTCTTTTTGATTCCTGAAGCCCCTGGCAAGGGAGTACTCTACCTGACATTACGGCATTTGTCCAGGTCTGGTACTCAACTTTGCAGAGCCTCCTGTCTTCAGTCTACACCAGTCTATATGTGCCATTCAACAGGGTGGCAGATTGTGACTTCATAGGGGTAAAATAAAAGATGTTTAAGCCTCTCTCACATAACTACTACATTTCTACTTCAAGTGTTGCTTCTACCTTCCAACTCCTGTCCCATTGTTTTCTTTTTCTGTACCTAAAAAATACCACAAAATACCAATTGCTAGAAATAGTTTGCAGTATCAGCTGAATTTTTTCTTTGCGTTGAAATATACTGCAACTGTGTGGCTATGATTTCGAATACATTTTTTAAATGGAGGCTCTGGTTTAAGTTTGTAATTAATTCAGCTTTGCAGTATTTCTAAGAAAAATATTGATAAGCAAGCTAATAGAGTAAATTAGGGAGCAGATAGATAAAGTCTTTTTCCTTGAAGGCCCACTGACCAGGGAAAAAATTAAGAGTGTAAACATAAGTTAAAGCAACCTAATTAATTTTTTTTTAATTTGAGAAGTTTTTGTATATTTTCAGAGAAAGCTGAGGTTTTTGTATATTTTCAGAGAAAGCTAAAGTGCTTAACAATTTAATAATCATAGCAGATAATGAGTGCTCTTCAGTTTCTATTTATAATATTATGGGGTATTTAAAAAGATCCACAAACTGAGAGGACCTAGTGAGAGAGATATCTAGACCCAGTAGAGGGAGCCACAGAGGGGGAATCAGTAAAGAGTTTTCACCTGTGCTTTGTACTTGGCAAAGATGTATTAATGTAAAGTATAAAGCATGGCTCAATCCTTGCATTCTGGTTAGGGTCATAATACTGACACATTAAAAATAAGCTTATACTATGTAGTAAATTACTAAGTTTACAGTACAAGCTGAGTGTTTTGATAGTTATAAGAGCAATCAGTTAAACAAGACCTGGCATAGTCTCTGACCTTTTCATAAAATGATGATATGTGTTCTTTAGTCATAAGCAGAAAGAAGGCAACATTTTCCTGAAGAGAATGTATACTCAAAGAATATGAGATAGTAACAAGTGTTGTGTTTAGGAGTCAGAAAAGAGAGTTTGCTTAATTTAACCAAACCAGCATGAATCTTGACATTCAGGAGAAGCAGTTAGATTTGATTAGCAACTGAAACACACATATTAAAAAAAAAACTTTCATTAAATAATCTTCCAATTTTGTGACCAATTATTGCTAGTAGAGACTGGAAGTTCAATTTCAATTTAGTTTAAAAGTGAGAAATTGAAATCCCACTTCTTTGTTTTAGAGAGGAGATGAAATTCAATGAAGGACCTTAAGTCCCTCACCATAGAAGGGCTTTAATTATTTGAATAACACAGTCCTTAGACTTTTTTTTCACTCCCAGTGAAACATTAATTTATTATACTTAATTCTAAAATACATATAACCTACAGGGTGCTGATATAATGAGATATATATCAGTGATTTAAGAAAGAATAATAGGAATGGAAACCTTCAATCAAGGAAACTTTCAAAACACTTAAATTTTTCTAGTAAATCAGGAGGAAATCAATCATTTTTAATCTATCTTAGTTTTGTAGAAAGCAGTATTTATGTGGGAGCATAGTTTGAAACTACTGTTGGGGTGAGAGGAGAGTCGGTCAGAGAAATAACAAATTAAGTATATTTCTTGTTTAGCCACTTCAGAAAAACACACATTTATGTTAGTACTGTGTATGAGCCTTAAGGGTAAGTGCCTTAAGTCTCTACTTTTTTTCTGTATTCCATTCTAATAGTTAATGAACATAACTTTTTCAATATTAAATGCATACTATACTCTTTTAAATTGTCCTTTCTAACTCTCCATTTAGTATGAATAATAATGATAACTACCATCATTCGTTGAGTGCTTAAGTATACGCCAGCATTGCATGGTGTTCCTCACCTGCATTGTCTCATTTGGTCTGATTTTGCTAATTAGCTTTTGGAGTTTCTTGCAAGGACATTCTCAATGGCTTAAAATAAAATCTGAAATAACAGTAAACAATAAATTAGAAGATTACTGAGCCAGCTAACAGTCTTTAGGTTTTTTGGATTGCATACAGTGCATCTGCTGTCGTCCTTACTTGCCTTTATCCACACCACTCCTTCAAAGAGTTATTTGTTAGAAAAAGGCTGAAAAGCTCACTCATTTAGCTCATTTTTTTCTCTACTAACAACAGGAAAGCAACTGTTTCTGAAGTAGAAAAGTCAATATTACTTTAGAGTTAATCTGCTTACTTCTGGAACTGTTTTATATAAACATTAATGTTAGGAAGAGACTATCCCATGCATCTCAGTCAAGTTGTATGGCAATTTTACCTCTTTTGAAATATAAACAAAAGCATTCTATTTAAATAATTTTATAAAATTGACTGGTTATTTGAGTTTATCAACTTAGCTGTTTTTGACATGACATTGAGCCACAAGTCTCAGCCTCTTTTTTGGTTCCTTACTGTTCATATTTGTAATATAGTCACATCAGCAACACCTTGTTTGCAGTGATTCTTACTGGGAAGGGTAGGATGGGTGGTGGGGGTCACATTAGAATCTATGTAAATTGAAAATGATCCACTGAAAGAGAATTTGTCTCCACTTTCTCCCTTTCCTGGTTAAAGAACACTGATGTTAACAGAGTTGACATAGCCTTGTATAAAAAAACTTAGCATGATAACAGAGATGTGGGGTTTGATTAGATAGGGTCAATTTTGACTGAATTTAAAATATAAAGGTCTCATATCACTATTTTTGTTTTTAATTAACCAAGAGCTTAGAAATTTTAATATATTGTGTTATATTCAGTTTATAGCCAACTTAAATTATAGGTACGAGAATATGATTATGTTCTAGTATCTGATAACTGAATGTCTTTTTTTAACCTTTAGAATTCAGAAATAGACTCTTCCATTACCAGTAGCCATAACTTTTAATTTACATGTTATTTACTTTAGGGGAAAAAAAGCATTTCATTCATGCTTTCTTGCTGTTCATTTTAATTATTTGTGACAGAAAATGAATAAAATATATGCTTTAATTCTAGATACCAATGGATCAGATAACTCCATCCCAATGGCTTATCTTACACTGGATCACCAACTACAGGTAAAGGAGTACTTTCTCATTGACAGTTGACTTTTTTCTTCTTAGAGTTTGTCTTTGAAGCTGACAGTTGTGTTGCGACCCATCATGGTATAGTCCTTTATTTATCCTTTTTTTTTTTTTTATTTTATTTGTTTTTTTTTTTATTGTATTTTAGGTTTTGGGGTACATGTGATGAACATGCAAGATTGTTGCATAGGTACACACATGGCAGTGTGCTTTGCTGCCTTCCGTCCCCTCACCTGTATCTGTCATTTCTCCCCATGCTATCTCTTCCCACCTCCCCACCCCCCACCCCTCCCCCATTTCCCTCCAACGGACCCCAGTGTGTAGTGCTCCCCTCCCTGTGTCCATGTGTTCTCATTGTTCAACACCCGCCTATGAGCGAGAATATACGGTGTTTGATTTTCTGCTCTTGTGTCAGTTTGCTGAGAATGATGGTTTCCAGGTTCATCCATGTCCCTACAAAGGACGTGAACTCATCGTTTTTGATGGCTGCATAATATTCCATGGTGTATATGTACCACATTTTCCCTATCCAGTCTATCATCGTTGGGCATTTGGGTTGGTTCCAGGTCTTTGCTATTGTAAACAGTGCTGCAATGAACATTCGTGTGCACGTGTCCTTGTAGTAGAATGATTTATAATCCTTTGGATATATACCCAGTAATGGGATTGCAGGGTCAAATGGGATTTCTATTTTTAGGTCCTTGAGGAATCGCCACACTGTCTTCCACAATGGTTGAATTAATTTACATTCCCACCAACGGTGTAAAAGTGTTCCTATTTCTCCACATCCTCTCCAGCATCTGTTGTTTCCCGATTTTTTAATGATCGCCATTCTAACTGGTGTGAGATGGTATCTCAATGTGGTTTTGATTTGCATTTCTCTGATGACCAGTGATGATGAGCATTTTTTCATGTGTTTGTTGGCCTTCTGTATGTCTTCTTTTGTAAAGTATCTGTTCATATCCTTCGCCCATTTTTGAATGGGCTTGTTTGTTTTTTTCTTGTAGATCTGCTTTAGTTCTTTGTAAATTCTGGATATCAGCCCCTTGTCAGATGGGTAGGCTGCAAAAATTTTTTCCCATTCTGTTGGTTGCCGATTCACTCTACTGACTGTTTCTTTTGCCGTGCAGAAGCTGTGGAGTTTGATTAGGTCCCATTTGTCTATTTTGGCTTTTGTTGCCATTGCTTTTGGCGTTTTGGTCATGAAGTCCTTGCCTACACCTATGTCCTGAATGGTTTTGCCTAGATTTTCTTCTAAGGTTTTTATGGTATTAGGTCTGATGTTTAAGTCTTTAATCCATCTGGAGTTAATTTTAGTGTAAGGTGTCAGGAAGGGGTCCTGTTTCTGCTTTCTGCACATGGCTAGCCAGTTTTCCCAACACCATTTATTAAACAGGGAGTCCTTTCCCCATTGCTTGTTTTTGTCGGGTTTGTCGAAGATCAGATGGTTGTGGGTATGTTGTATTTCCTCTGAGGCCTCTGTTCTGTTCCATTGGTCTATATCTCTGTTTTGGTACCAGTACCATGCTGTTTTGATTACTGTAGCCTTGTAGTATAGTTTGAAGTCCGGTAGTGTGATGCCTCCTGCTTTGTTCTTTTTGCTTAGAATTGACTTGGCTGTGCGGGCTCTCTTTTGGTTCCATATGAAGTTTAAGGTGTTTTTTTCCAGTTCTGTGAAGAAGGTCATTGGTAGCTTGATGGGAATAGCGTTGAATCTGTAAATTACTTTGGGCAGTATGGCCATTTTCACGATATTGATTCTTCCTAACCATGAACATGGAATGTTTCTCCATCTGTTTGTATCCTCTCTTATTTCGTTGAGCAATGGCTTGTAGTTCTCCTTGAAGAGGTCCTTTACGTTCCTTGTTAGTTGTATTCCTAGGTACTTTATTCTCTTTGTAGCAATTGTGAATGGCAGTTCGTTCTTGATTTGGCTCTCTTGAAGTCTATTAGTGGTGTATAGGAATGCTTGTGATTTTTGCACGTTGATTTTGTATCCTGAGACTTTGCTGAAGTTGTTTATCAGTTTCAGGAGATTTTGGGCTGAGATGATGGGGTCTTCCAGATATACAATCATGTCATCTGCAAATAGAGACAATTTGATTTCCTCCTTTCCAATTTGGATACCCTTTATTTCTTTTTCTTGCCTGATTGCTCTGGCTAGAACTTCCAGTACTATATTGAATAGGAGTGGTGAGAGAGGGCATCCTTGTCTAGTGCCAGATTTCAAAGAGAATGCTTCCAGTTTTTGCCCATTCAGTATGATATTGGCTATTGGTTTGTCGTAAATAGCTTTTATTGTTTTGAGATACGTTCCGTCAATACCTAGTTTATTGAGGGTTTTTAGCGTAAAGGTTGTTGAATTTTGTCAAAAGCCTTCTCTGCATCAATCGAGATAATCATGTGGTTTTTGTCTTTGGTTCTGTTTATGTGGTGAATTACGTTTATGGACTTGCGTATGTTGAACCAGCCTTGCATCCCCGGGATGAATCCTACTTGATCATGGTGGATGAGCTTTTTGATATGCTGTTGCAATCGGTTTGCCAGTATTTTATTGAAGATTTTTGCATCTATGTTCATCATGGATATTGGCCTGAAATTTTCTTTTCTTGTTGAGTCTCTGCCGGGTTTTGGTATCATGATGATGTTTGTCTCGTAAAATGATTTGGGAAGGATTCCCTCTTTTTGGATTGTCTGGAATAGTTTCAGAAGGAATGGTATCAGCTCCTCCTTGTATGTCTGGTAGAATTCAGCTGTGAACCCATCTGGACCTGGGCTTTTTTTGGGTGGTAGGCTCTTTATTGCTGCCTCAACTTCAGACCATGTTATTGGTCTATTCAGGGTTTCGGCTTCTTCCAGGTTTAGGCTTGGGAGGTTGCAGGTGTCCAGGAATTTATCCATTTCTTCCAGGTTTACTAGTTCATGTGCATAGAGTTGTTTGTAATAATCTCTGATGATGGTTTGGATTTCTGTGGAATCTGTGGTGATATCCCCTTTATCGTTTTTTATTGCATCAATTTGGTTATTCTCTCTTTTGTTTTTTATTAATCTGGCTAGTGGTCTGTCTATTTTGTTGATCGTTTCAAAAAACCAGCTCCTGGATTTATTGATTTTTTGAAGAGTTTTTTGTGTCTCTATTTCCTTCAGTTCTGCTCTGATCTTAGTTATTTCCTGTCTTCTGCTAGGTTTTGAGTTTTTTTGATCTTGCTCCTCTAGCTCTTTCAATTTTGATGATAGGGTGTCAATTTTAGATCTCTCCTTTCTTCTCATGTGGGCACTCATTGCTATATATTTTCCTCTAGAGACTGCTTTAAATGTGTCCCAGAGATTCTGGTATGTTGTGTCTTTGTTCTCATTGGTTTCGAAGAACATCTTTATTTCTGCCTTCATTTCATTGTTTATCCAGTCAACATTCAAGAGCAAGTTGTTCAGTTTCCATGAAGCTGTGCGGTTCTGAGTTAGTTTCTGCATTCTGAGTTCTAACTCGATTGCACTGTGGTCTGAGAGACTGTTTGTTATGATTTCTGTTCTTTTGCATTTGCTGAGGAGTGATTTATTGCCAATTATGTGGTCAATTTTAGAGTAGGTGTGAGGTGGTGCTGAGAAGAATGTATATTCTGTGGATTTGGGGTGGAGAGTTCTGTAAATGTCTATTAGGTTTGCTTGTTCCAGGTCTGTATTCAGGTCCTGGATATCCTTGTTGATTTTCTGTCTGGTTGATCTGTCTAATATTGACAATGGGGTGTTAAAGTCTCCCACTATTATTGTGTGGGAGTCCAAGTCTCTTTGTAAGTCATTAAGAACTTGCCTTATGTATCTGGGTGCTCCTGTATTGGGTGCATATATATTTAGGATCGTTAGCTCTTCTTGTTGCAGTGATCCTTTTACCATTATGTAATGTCCTTCTTTGTCTCTTTTGATCTTTGTTGCTTTAAAGTCTATTTTATCAGAGATGAGAATTGCAACTCCTGCCTTTTTTTGCTCTCCATTTGCTTGGTAGATCTTCCTCCATCCCTTTATTTTGAGCCTTTGTGTATCCTTGCATGTAAGATGGGTTTCCTGGATACAGCACACTGATGGGTTTTGGCTTTTTATCCAATTTGCCAGTCTGTGTCTTTTGATTGGGGCATTTAGTCCATTGACATTTAGGGATAGTATTGTTATGTGTGAATTTGATGCTGTCATTTTGATGCTACCTGGCTGTTTTGTTGGTTAGTTGATGCAGATTCTTGATTGTGTTGATGCTCTTTTACCATTTGGTGTGTTTTTGGAGTGGCTGGTACTGGTTGTTCCTTTACTTGTGTAGAGCCTCTTTCAGGAGTTCTTGTAGAGCAGGTTTGGTGGTGATGAAATCTCTGAGTGCTTGCTTGTTCACAAAGGATTTTATTTTTCCTTCACTTATGAAGCTTAGTTTGGCTGGATAGGAGATTCTGGGTTGAAAGTTCTTTTCTTTAAGGATGTTGAATATTGGCCCCCAATCTCTTCTGGCTTGTAGGGTTTCTGCTGAGAGATCTGCTGTGAGTCTAATGGGCTTCCCTTTGTGGGTAACCCGACCTTTCTCTCTGGCTGCCCTTAGCATTTTCTCTTTCATTTCAACCCTGGTGAATCTGACGATTATGTGCCTTGGGGTTGCTCTTCTTGAGGAATATCTTTGTGGTGTTCTCTGTATTTCCTGGATTTGAATATTGGTCTGCCTTGCTAGGTTAGGGAAGTTTTCCTGGATAATATCCTGAAGAGTATTTTCCAGCTTGGATTCATTCTCTTCATCACATTCAGGTACACCTATCAGACGTAGATTAGGTCTTTTCACATAGTCCCACATTTCTTGAAGATTTTGTTCATTCCTTTTTGCGCTTTTTTCTCTATTCTTGCCTTCTCTTTTTATTTCATTGAGTTGATCTTCGACCTCTTGATATCCTTTCTTCTGCTTGGTCAATTCGGCTGTTGAAGCTTGTGCATGCTTCACGAAGTTCTCGTGTTGCGTTTTTCAGCTCCATCAATTCACTTATACTCCTCTCTATGCTGTCCATTCTCGTCAGCAGTTCGTCCAATCTTTTTTCAAGGTTCCTATTTTCTTTGCGATGGGTTAGAACATGTTCTTTTAGCTCATTGTAGTTTCTTACTACCCACCTTCTGAAGTCTGATTCTGTCATTTCATCACCCTCCTTCTCCATCCGGTCTGGTTCCCTTGCTGGTGAGGAGTTGTGATCCCTTTTAGGAGGAGAGGTGTTCTGGTTTCGGGAGTTTTCATCCTTTTTGCGCTGGGTTCTTCCCATTTTTGTGGGTTTATCCACCTGTTGTCTGTCTCTGTCCCAGGGAGTTGGAGCTTTATGAGTTTCCCTTGCACTACTGCCTTTTTTGATTTTCCTTTCAGGTCGGACCCGCCCAGCTAGCAGCAGGCCTAGCCTCTGCCTGCCCGCAGGGGCTTTGCTGAGCTGCTGTGGGCTCCGCCCAGCTGCCCTGAGCTCTTCCCTGTAGTCCTTTTTATATGGGCGTAGTTAGAACTGTCTCGGCAATGGTGGCCCCGCCTCTGTTATGGTGGACTCTCTCTGTTGTGGCAGGTTGCCTCGGCAACGGCAGCCTGCCTCCGTAGCGGTGGAGAGTCTCAGTAATGGCGGAAGCCCCTCCCCCACGGAGCCGGACCGTCCAGGTTCAGCTGTGCTTGGTTTGAAGGGCTCAACCCAGAGGGTTTCCAATTACTGTTTTTGTTTTCGTTGTTGTTGGGGGTGGAGGGGTGGGACCAACCGAGCCTGATCACCTGGCTCCCTGACTCAGAGTCTTTTCTTTTAAGTTGAACGACCCCTCGTTCCGGTCGCTTGTTGAAAAGGCGCCGGGATCTCCCGTGCTGGGACTCACGGAGTCGGCTCGAACTGTGGCGCCGGCTCCTGGCGGATTTTTTGCCTAGGAATCTCCTGGCCTGACTCGCTATTTCAGATGAATGGGCTATTCTGCCGTCTCAGGGCTCTGCTCGCCAGCTAAGAGGGCTCCCAGACCAGTGGCTTTTGTACGGAGAACCGCAGCAACAGGGAGTGGTCACAGCAGCCGCGCGGGCGGAATCAGCCCCGCGGGGGCCAAAACAGCCGCACCGGCTGGGACTGCGACGCTGGCGACCCCTCTGCCTGGGTATCTCCTGGTCTGTGGGCAATAAGAGTTCATCTGGAAATGCGGCGTCCACTCACCCTCTGCACTTTCACTGGGAGCTGAAGTCCTGAGCTGTTCTTAGGCGGCCATCTTCCCAGCATTCCAATCTATTTATCCTTTTAGTTGGCCTTCTTAAACTTTTTAGAATCAAATCAAAATAAACAATTCTTTTGGTTAAATTAATCAAACTTTAAGTTGGCAGAATCATATTCTTGACAGTCATTAAGAAAAATAGTATCTTTCTTCAGTACTGCTAAGAATTACATTTTCACTCTTTAATTTTAGTGCATCAAAACAAAACTCATAAGCTTTTTTCTATTTAATACATTTTTTGATACATTCTCATGTTCATAGTGACTGAACATGTAAATAATATATTTCAGTGCCTCCTCATGACTCTGAGGGCCACAAACATCTTTTAGCTTGATCCTGTTTGCAACCTGAAAAGTCATACCAGAGACAACTTCAACAATCATGGTTCTCTGTAACAATGAAAGTGTTAAAACAGCAAGAGTAAATTTAAATGCTGAGTTAACTCTGACAAAAGGACACTGAGATTTTCTAGGGCATGGTTTAACACTTATTTTTAAAGATCATTGCTTTAGTGCTGTAAAAATATATCACAGTCTCTGTCTTAACTCTCAGCTGGATATTGAAATTTGATTTAATTATGTTTTAACATTCCTGATTATTTTCAGCCTCTAGCACCGTGCCCAAACTCCAAAGAATCTATGGCAGTGTTTGAACAGCATTGTAAAATGGCACAAGAATATATGAAAGTTCAAACAGAAATTGCATTGTTATTACAGAGAAAGTAAGTTATTTTTATGAATAAAAATAAAAATACATTAGTATTTGGAGTTTAAAATATGATAAGGTACAATATTGTTTGAAGCCTTGAAAACATTATAGTTTTTAGAATTAGTCATTAAGTATACTTTCAACTTGTTTAAGCTTTAGGCACCCTTTTACTAAAAATTTTTTATGGAAAACTCAATTCTTTTGACTCTTATCATATTAGTGCTATTGTTCTCAGAGGTGTTTAGATTTATTGCTATAAAGATTTGTTTTCTTGCACATAGATAAAATAATTTGATTTACTAACGTTCAGTTGTGCCTTCTCTTAGAAACATTTTTGTACATTTTTTCCAGGTGTATGTTTAGGAGTAGGATTACTTATTAATAAGACTGTATTTCTTAAGTGTTTTTCTGAGGAGTTATAGAAACTGCCTTCCTCCCTTTTTAAAGAAATCCAGTCTAATTTCCTTACTACTGTATTCACAGTTCTTAAATTTGTATGAATCTTCAGTTTTCTTAAGCATGACTTTCATGAAATTTTACACTTAGGAAACTAATTTACTGGTAGTAACTAAAATGAAGTGTTACAGAAAAAAATTATGGTAACTTTACATATGTATGATAATAGGATTCCCTTCATTAATTTTAATCTAAATAAATGAAAGCTGTTTTTTACAGTAATTTGTGATAAATTTTCTGTATGGACTTTGAAGCCAAAAGAGAAAAAAATTGTTTTATCACAATTTATTGATATAGTGATTTAAGTGAAACCAACCTGGTATTTGAAAGGTAAGCCTAAATGGGAAATTTTAGAAGTAATTATGGAACTGCTGGCACATTATGTTGAAAAAGCTTGATTTCTTATTTCACGTATTTAACCTATACTTTTCCCATACTTTAATCATTTGAAAGAATAATTCTATGCTGGAAAAAACAAATGGTGGATTAGGGTGTTGGCTGTGAAAACTATGACAGTTTTAACCAATTTTAAATACTTTAAGAAATAGTATTAGGTAGTTATTTTGCTTGAGGACTTTTTATTAATTATTCATTTATATCCAGTAACCTCACTTTAGGAGATGCCTAAAGATGCATCTTTTTAGGGAATACTTAATAGTTCCCAAATAAAAGGGACTTAAATAAGTTTATCAGACTGTAAAAGACTGAGGGTCTTTCCTGAAAATGCTTGCAAATGTAAGTGGTTTAAAATAAGTGGTACTTTTTATTTTTTCTCACTGCTTTACAATGGGAAAAAGCTTTAGATTGGATAGCGTTTATTTTAATTAGCTCGCAAACTTTCTATTAGCTTACCACTCTCTACTAGAGTTAAATAGGTTTGTGACTTCAGAGTGTGAATGAGTATAAAAGTAGAATGTCAGTGATAAAAACTTCATGTTATTTTCCCGTAGTCAGATAGAACCTTTCCCAGCCTTTTTCCTTTCTTTTTTTTTTTTTTTTTTTTTTTTTGAGACGGAGTTTCGCTCTTGTTACCCAGGCTGGAGTGCAATGGCGCAACCTCGGCTCACCGCAACCTCCGCCTCCTGGGTTCAGGCAATTCTCCTGCCTCAGCCTCCTGAGTAGCTGGGATTACAGGCACGCGCCACCATGCCCAGCTGATTTTTTGCATTTTTAGTAGAGACGGGGTTTCACCATGTTGACTGGGATGGTCTCGATCTCTCGACCTCGTGATCCACCCGCCTCGGCCTCCCAAAGTGCTGGGATTACAGGCTTGAGCCACCGCGCCCGGCCTTTCCTTTCTTCCTACACAAAAAAGAGAATAGAAAATGAAATTTTCTGAAACTTTTACTTTACCATTTTATCTACTTCACTAATTATCCAAGTACAGTTACTTAATAGAAGGATTATGGTATTTATATGGTTACACTAGAAGTACGTGAGAGTTCCACTCCAGCCCATAATTATATTTGAGTAGTGTAGCTAAGATGCAAATGATAAACCCAGAATAAAACTTCTCATTAATTGAGCTTCCATCATCAGCTAGTAAGGTAGGAATTTTTCCATCATGTGTAATATTATGTGGTATTTGTTTGTAGGCAAGAACTAGTTGCAGAACTGGACCAGGATGAAAAGGACCAGCAAAATACATCTCGCCTGGTACAGGAACATAAAAAGCTTTTAGATGAAAACAAAAGCCTTTCTACTTACTACCAGCAATGCAAAAAACAACTAGAGGTCATCAGAAGTCAGCAGCAGAAACGACAAGGCACTTCATGATTCTCTGGGACCGTTAAATTTTGAAATACGCAAAGAAAGACTTTTTTTAAGGAAAGGAAAACGCTTATAATGACAATTCATGAGTGTTAGCTTTTTGGCGTGTTTTGAATGCCAACTGCCTATATTTGCTGCATTTGTTTCATTGTTTATTTTCCTTTTCTTATGGTGGACATACAATTTTACTGTCTCATTGCATAACATGATAGCATCTGTGACTTGAATGAGCAGCATTTCTCAGCTTCAAAACAGATGCAGTGAACTGTGGCTGTATATGCATGCTCATTGTGTGAAGGCTAGCCTAACAGAACAGGAGGTATCAAACTAGCTGCTATGTGCAAACATCATCCATTTTTTCATTTTAGATGTGGAACCTCAAGAATGACTTTATTCTTGTGTCTCATCTCAAAATATTAGTAACTTCTTCCCAAAAGATGGTATATACCAAGTTAAAGACAGGGTATTACAAATTTAGGGTGATTGGTGGTATATTACAGAAATACAGAACCTTTAGGGATAGTTCAGTGTAAGGGCTATGATGCCAGCATCCTTGGATCGGTACTGAACTTAGTTCCATCCATAAAATATGTAAAGGTAAGTGGCAGCTGCTCTACTTAATGAAAGCAGTTTTACCAGATTTTGTTAGACTAAAATTTGATTGTGATATATTAAACAAAATGGAAGTCTTTTTTTTTTAAGAAGTAAAGATTTTTAATTCTGTGACTGTGTGTATGTGTGTTGAAACTGTAAAGCTTTTATGACTCTAATACTAACCTCTTAAATGAAATTAAAAGGCAAAAGAACATGATTGAGCTTAAATGATCATTTCTTCCTGCAATGATTCTTGGATTGTTTTCTCATGTATTTGAGAAAAAAAAAATGAAGAAAAACAATGGAAAATGACAATAATTGCTCTAGCTTAAAAAAGGCTTGGGCTTAGATTTCTTTTATCATACCAAATGAAGAATAAATTAGGCAAATAAGAAGGACATTAAAGAAGTAAATATCAATTCAACAAGTATCCTAATTATCCTGGATATTGGAATATTTGATTTTTCCTTACAATCCCATTCTAGAATGCCTGCAGCCTTTCAACACTTTTGAAAGAATTTCAACACCTATAAAGAGAGTATTTATATTGTTAATAGTAACTTTGCTACCAAAACCATCAGAATAACTTAAAAGTAATAATAATATGACTATACAAATTGTTTTTTCAGTTGGTGTTAAAATAAGTCACATTTTGATACCGGTACATGGTGCCTTTTAAATAAGGATGTCATCAATCTGATTTTTATAGCATTAATGTTTTCTAAAGAAAAAGTTCAAAATGAAAGCATTAATTGCCGTGATTATTAGAATTCTATCATGACTGTATTGCAGTTTTTGCTCTATTTCAGATAAGCAAGTTGATCAAAGAAGTTATCAAAACTATTCTTAAAAATGCTAAAGCAAGTAACTTTTTCTTCCATTATTTTTTCCTCCCACCACTGAATTTTATAATGAATTTCTTGTGTATACAAGCAATACAGGTGAAGGACAGTTTGTACTAAACTGTTGTATTTAGCTTCTTCAAAATCTATTTTAGAAAGCTTCCTGGAAATAAATGTCTTCCATCATTTAGTTTAAATAAAAGGAGTATTGTTTCCAAATAATTTGATTACCTAGCTGAAACTGATACTGGGTTCAGCATAATAACTGTAGACTAAGATAAAGCATGACACATCCATAGCATTGCTGCTTGTGTATACATCTGTCACTCCACCGAAAGGGACCTAGTCACTTTAAAGAGGCCTTTTATCTCGGAACACGAGATATCCAAGCGTGAATGCTAAGGCTTGATGTTTCCATTAGCATTTAGCATTCAAGATTTCAGATCTTATTTCTAGTCATTGATGTGTTTTACTGTATCAGAACACACTTAAAGGGAAATTTAATTATAGTTTTTACATGTAGTCATTTCATAAAAATATCCAAATAGGTAAATGGAAGAAAATAGTAGATTTTAGTCATGGTACCAAATGCAAGAGGCTGTTGAACAGTTGCTTGTTTGTTTACAATAAGTTCTTTGGGATTTTCAGTACTATAGTTGCCCTAGACATTGAGTACAGTTTAGCCTTACTCTGTTTTTAAGTAGTTGTGTTGTCAATTTCATACTTTTAAGTCCTAAAATCCACAGCCAGTTTCCTCAGTGTCCTCAACCATCCAACGTACAAATAAAAATGTTAACAAGGAGCCATACTTATTAGTTCTGTTTTTACAGTTTATTCTGGCCTTCATTTTTTGGGTAGAAATTGCAAACAGGCAAGCAAGTGGCCAGAATGCCCCAGTCTAAGAAATTCAAAAACTATCATTGAGTAAGCCCTAATTACATTTTACTTTTGCCTCCAGGGAAAGAAAGCAAGCTTTCATCTAATCTAGAGGGAAGTATTCATGAGCAATAAAAATCACTTTTTGAGTTAAATAAAAATCAGTTAAGAATATTTACCGTATAGCAACACAGTATATAAAGATTTGTTAAAAGTTGTTTACAAATGTTTGACTGTTTCTGCTGAAGTATTTTAGAGTATTGAATGTCTTCTCTCCAAGTTTCTTTCATGTTCCTAATTTCAGCTCCTGTAGCCAGAGATCACAGGTCTTCCCTGTGAAATTTTTGTTTCTTTCTATAAATGTGTGTGGTTTTCAGTGCTCAACTCCTCTGTCTTCAAATGGTAGTAAGTTCTAGTTCTACTTATGTCATTTAGAACATTTTATGTCAAATGATGTAATGCAGAAATTCTTGTGCATACTTGTAATTGAAGGAAGCTTTTTAGATTTATTTTTGTTTTTAATAAAATTCAGATTATTATTCTAAACTAGTACGTAAAAGTGGTGAATGACTTGTATCAGCAAATGAGCTGTGAGGTGTTCTGCTTTGGCACCATGTTTACCTTATAAAGAAATTAGTAAAAACTGAAATGTCATTTTTGTACCATAATCATGATTTTTAAGAGGCTGGGTAGTTGGCCAGTTAACATATCATCTCTTGCATTTCAAAATTTTGTGTTAAATGGAGCTCTTCACAATTTCATGAGTTAATTTGTATGGATCACAGCACGTCATATATCGCTGAGTGATTCTTCTCATCAGAAAACTGATTTCTTAGAGTGTTTTTAAGTTAAATTAGGTTATTTCATTCCTTTATCAACCGGTTGGCTTCCCAACCTAAACATATGCATACATTCTTATAAACTCTACCTTCATTTTAGTAAATTCATCCATTCATTTGCTCATTCATTTCGTAAATATTTATCATATATTATAAACTGTATAGCTGTTACCAATACCAAGTTTCATGTCCATTTCAGTTACACAGTAGTTAGATGATATTCCCATCTTACTGATGGGAAAATAGGCTCCTAAAAGTTAAGACGTGCCTGAGTCTGCTTTTCCATCATTATCTCTTTCAGGCAGAATCTCATGCATGGGGACTCTGTGGCCACTATTAGCCCATGATGCAAAGAAGAGCATAGGAAAAACCTTAGATTGAGTGGCAAACAGTGAAGAGAACCAGATAACTTATAACTAGAAGACACAAGGGCTTTGTGACCACTCTGTAGATTACAACAAAGCCAACATCAAGACCCTTCCCCACGTCTTTTAAAACCCAAGTCTATGATATAAACAACTTTACCATACTGTAATTTTAAATGCTCTCCAAATTCTGAGGTGATTTGGCTTTCACATTGACTTGTTTAGCAGATAAGGTATCTGCATAGTCTTAAACTGGGGTATAATTCATATATGATAAACTGCATCTAATTTTTAAAAATGCAAATATCCTTCCTGTCACATAAGTCAGTGTGAAAGCTAAATCACCTCAGAATCTGGTGAGCATTTAAGTAAAGGTGTGCTGCTTACAGAGTTCGACTTCCGTATTCACTTGTGAAACCAACCTAGCAGTCCACATCCTGAATGTCTACCACCCCAAAAAGTACCCTCCTGCCCCTTGCAATTGAGCCCTACCCTCACCCCAGACCCCAGACAACCACTGATCTGCTTTCTATCAATCTAGATTAGTTTGTATTTTCTAGAATTTTACGTAAATGAAATCCTACAATACGTACGCTTTACTTCTTAAGCCTTTTTTCCCCCACCTGAATAGTTACTGTCATTTCTTTGAGAGGAATTGTAAGTTTTCTGTTGTATTTCTTTTTTTTTAAGTTAAAGCTGTTTTCTGCTTGCTCAGAATCCTAAGAAAGACTAGGTTGGTTGTTACTCCACAGAACAATTTGCAAAACAATATTTTCAGTAGCAGTGAAACAGTCTTTGTAAAAATGTTTGACATAGTGTCTCATACAGATGTTGTCAGTGGTCCTTCCTGATATGGTGGTCCACACAGAAATCATATTTGCATTGGCAGATCATGTAACGCTTAACACCAGGCCCTGTGCTGCTTTTCCATGAACCATGACTAGACACTGCTGTTGGAGGTTCCAACACCCCCTGCCATGCAGTTCCACCCAAATGGAACTTCAGTTTAAATGACTTGCCCTTCACATCCGTTACTTTCGGCAGCCTTTAAATCAGTAGCTTCTGTGTTACACATAACTTGAGCCTTCCAAAATACATAAGGCCAGTTTTCAATGAAGCTTTTCTGAGAAATGAATGGCTAACTCTATTTGAGTGTCATGGTAACTTTCAAATTTCCAAGTCATGAAAGGCATTCCTTTTCCTTTAATTTAATGGCTAATGATGTCTTGTCAATGCCATAAAGCAGCAGGTTCATTGCTTTGAAAGCACCAGAAATTACTTAGTAACTGCCGTGTGTTTATCTTCTGAAAAGCAAAAGTAACTTACAAAATGTTCAGACTTACTGTGTGTTTCTATTTGTGGATTCCCCGTCTTTAGTTATTACTGGAATGATTACATTAATCACTGATTGGCTCATTTTACTAAATTCAAATTAGAGACTGAAGAAACCAAAAATGAGTATAACTTTGTTTGTAGAATTAATGGTGGTATTCCCTCATTAATGCTCTAGAACCCTTTTGGATTTTAATCAGTTTCCTACAAAGGTCCTTAACTAAATATCCATCTAAAACGTGATAGACATCTTACAAAAATTGGTGCTGCTCGTGTTCCTTTTGCATGCACCATGAGAATACTATCTGAGCTGCATGTGAAATCGGTGAATTACATGGTTATAAAGCAGATCTTCTGTACCTTGGGACCATTATACTATTAGTACATTCTTAGTAAAACTGAAATCTGACTCTATAATTCTGTAATCCCATTAATAGTTCCATGTTTTATGTTTAAGAGGATTGAGGAAGTAGCATAGATTTCCTTGGCCTACACCGAACATTTCTTCCCATTATACTTTTTTATCCATATCAAAAAATTTCTTAACCTCAGTGCCCCAGACCATGTCCACTATCTCCCTATATTCACTAGGATGTAATTTTGGCTGCCCAAAATAATGGCTGAAACAGGTTAGCAGTTCTTTTTTTCTCATATAAAAAGCTAAAGTGGATCTGCATTGTAGCCAAAGGGAAGAGGAAAAGGGCAAGAGCTGTAAAGGTGTACATCATTTATACTCATAGGTTTTGAACAGAATGTGGTCACATGGCCATTCCTAGCTGCAGAGAGGCTGGGAAACATCTCCATAATGGATAGCCACATGCTTCGCTTAGGAGATCACCTAAGAGCTCAGTTACAGGTGGAAGACTGAAAGGTTACAGGGGACAAGAATAGCCTCTGTCACACTCCCTTGGGAAAGAAAGGAGGCCACTGCCTCGACCACTCCCTCCTTCCCCACTCTCCACAGTAAAAGGGGAACAAGAAAACCTGGCCTCACTAAAATGCACAAGTAACTTGCATCTTCATTCATGTCAAACTCTAATCGATATGGTATACACGCATGGGGAGATTTTCATGTATTTATAATTGATAGAGCTTGGAAAAATAATACAAAACTTCAAATGTGTTTTAGGTTAGAACACCTTAACTGGAAACTAGACTTGAAATAATTTAAATATTCAGTATCAGTGTCCCTTAGAAAAGAAACTTTGGTAGGAAGTCCATTACAAAAAGAAAAAACTTACAAGGAAAAAAAAAAACGGTTAACAAACTTAGAGATGTCATTACAAAGAGAAGGAAACTAACATTTATTAAGTGTATATTATGTTTCGGGGATTTCTTAAATGTTACCTTTGCTCTAAAGCAGGCGTCCCCAAACTTTTTACACAGGGGGCCAGTTCACTGTCCCTCAGACCGTTGGAGGGCCGCCACATACTGTGCTCCTCTCACTGACCACCAATGAAAGAGGTGCCCCTTCCTGAAGTGCAGTGTGGGGCCTGATAAATGGCCTCAGGGGGCCGGGGCCGTAGTTTGGGGACGCCTGCTCTAAAGGTAAGCTGAAGCACAGAGGAGTTGGAAAGTTTGCCCAAGTAGTAAATTATGGACTCCAATTCAAACACAGATCTTCTAAGCCTTAAGGCCTACAAAACTCTTATTTTTAATTAGTGTAGAACTTAGAGTGTATTTTCTTGTTAACTTAATGAAAGAGAAGAGATAGATTCCTAGGCTCATTCACAAAAGTATATTTGGTCCTTAAAATATAAATGAAATAATATATATAAATTATATATATATGTATATATATAAACGGAATAATTACAAAAGACTATGAGAGAAAATTAAAAAGTGAAGTGGTTAATGTCTTCAGATATTGTCATTGTGATTTTCCCCTTTTAAAAATTATTTCCCTTCTTATTGTTTTTTGTGCAATAAAAATAAAAACCAGGTGGTGGGGAAGTCTTAGACAACACTCTGACCAAGCTTTATTGGCATGGGGAACTCCACAGGACAGCTTAGTGGGCCAGGTACTCAGGACGTTTGTCATGGGCACAATTAAAGCCTTTGCATTCATCCTGCAAGAGCTGGAACTTCCCCTCTCACTATTGGCCCCAACCTAGATTCCTCCAGATAAGGGTGGATCTGAAAGAAAGGGATTCTAAAAGTATTTCCAGGGATATGATGGGAGAAATTCTGCTCCCAGAATTTAATGGGAGAAAGTACACATTCTAAGGAATGTGCACCTTCACATGACAGTGTAGGACCAGGGATATGACTTCAATTCTCCAAGTGATTTCTGTTGCACAAATTTGAGAACCACCAAGACTTCTGTTTCCAAAATGTCAGCACAGAAGCAAGCTTGCTTTACTCCCCACTTTCCCCAGCCCTCCCCCGCGACACACAAAAAAGACAATCATATAGTGCCGAGATTATCACCAGCAATATTCTAGAATTCAAATATAAAAAAGAGATAGTCCCCAGAACCATAGAGAAGTTAAAAGACTCCAAGTAGTCAGAGAATTGGACCTCCATGTCCACAATGGCATTTCGGTCCCCAGCTCACAGTTCCTACACTGGAAAAAGAGATCAAGATTAACAACCAGCTTCTCTACCATCTTGAGTTCCATGTCAGGAGACCTGTTCCTGCCTCAACCCTTGGGAAGCATCAAGAGTGCCTGCAGGGAAAAATACCCCTGAGGTCATCAGAGACAAAGGCAAGAGATAAGACTACCATCCCCAGCCATGGCAGCTCTGTAGCTCAGCCAAAGAAAACACCAAATCAGAGTGGCTTTTCAGAAGTATCAGGCTATATGAGGTTCATTCCACAGACGCCCTGGGCATGAACCCTGGCCAGCCTCCCACACTACCCAGATACCCCTTTGGGTATCTCTCTGCCCCCATTTGCGTGGGTGACAAACCTGAGCTTAAGGCATCATTTAGTGCCAGAAAAGAGGCAGCAACTTAGTGGGGGGAAAATCAGTAGGTCAATGGCAAAAAATAAAAAATAAATAAATAAATAAATCTATAAGCAAACATATCTAATAAAAAAAAACCATATAGAACGCACCAAATACAGGAGCACTCAGATATATAAAGCAAGTTCTTAATGACTTACAAAGAGACAGACTCCCACACAGTAATAGTGGGAGACTTTAACACTCCACTGTCAATATTAGATAGATCAACAAGACAGAAAATTAACAAGCGTATCCAGGAATTGAACTCAGACCTGGACCAAGCTAACCTAATAGACATTTATAGAACTCTCCACCCCAAATCCACAGAATATAATTTCTTCTTAGCACCACATCACACCTACTCTAAAACTGACCACATAATTGGAAGTAAATCGCTCCTCAGCAAATGCAAAAGAACAGAAATCATAACAGTCTCTCAGACCATAGCGCAATCAAGTTAGAACTCAGAATTCAAAAACTAACTCAGAACCGCACAGCTTCATGGAAACTGAACAACTGGCTCTTGAACGCTGACTGGATAAACAATGAAATGAAGGCAGAAATAAAAATGTTCTTCGAAACCAGTGAGAACAAAGACACAACATACCAGAATCTCTGGGACACATTTAAAGCAGTGTCTAGAGGAAAATATATAGCAATAAATGCTCACATGAGAAGCAAGGAGAGATCTAAAATCGATACCCTATCATCAAAATTGAAAGAGCTAGAAGAACAAGATCCAAAAAACTCAAAACCTAGCAGAAGACAAGAAATAACTAAGATCAGAGCAGAACTGAAGGAGACAGAGACACAAAAACCCTTCAAAAAATCAATAAATCCAGGAGCGGGTTTTTTTAAAAGATCAACAAAATAGACCACTAGTGAGATTAATAAAAAAGAAAAGGGAGAATAATCAAATAGATGCAATAAAAAACAATAAAGGGGTATCACCACAGATTCCACAGAAATACAAACCATCATCAGAGGTTATTACAAACAACTCTATGCATATAAACTAGTAAACCCGGAAGAAATGGATAAATTCCTGAAGTCTTGCATCCTCCCAAACCTAAACCAGGAAGAAGTCGAAACCCTGAACAGACCAATAACAAGGGCTGAATTTGAGGCAGCAATTAATAGCCTACCACCCAAAAAAAGCCCAGGTCCAGATGGGTTCACAGCCGAATTCTACCAGACATACAAAGAGGAACTGGTACCATTCCTTCTGAAACTATTCCAAACAATCCAAAAAGAGGGAATCCTTCCCAAATCATTTTATGAGACCATCATCCTGATACCAAAACCCAGCAGAGACTCAACAAGAAAAGAAAACTTCAAGCTAATATCCATGATGAACATAGATGCAATAATTTTCAATAAAATACTGGCAAACTGACTGCAACAGCACATTAAAAAGCTTATCCACCACAGTCAAGTAGGCTTCAGTCCCAGGGATGCAAGTCTGGTTCAACTTACACAAGTCTATAAATGTAATTTACCACATAAACAGAACCAAAGACAAAAAACACATGATTATCTCAATAGATGCAGAGAAGGCCTTTGACAAAATTCAACAGCCCTTTATGCTAAAAACCCTCAATAAACTAGGTATTGATGGAATGTATCTCAAAACGATAAAAGCTATTTGTGACAAACCCACAGCCAATATCATACTGAATGGGCAAAAATTGGAAGCATTCCCCTTGAAATCTGGCACTGGAAAAGGATGCCCTCTCTCACCACTCCTATTCAATATAGTATTGGAAATTCTAGCCAGAGCAATCAGACAAGAAAAAGAAATAAAGGGTATTCAAATAGGAAAGGAGGAAGTCAAATTGTCTCTATTTGCAGATGACTTGATTGTGTATTTAGAAGACCCCATCGTCTCAGCCTAAAATCTCCAGAAACTGATAAGCAACTTCAGCAGTCTCAGGATACAAAATCAATGTGCAAAAATCACAAGCATTCCTATACACCAATAACAGAGTTAAAGAGAGCCAAATCAAGAAAGAACTGCAATTCACAATTGCTACAAAGAGAATAAAATACCGAGGAATACAACTAACAAAGAATGTAAAGGACCTCTTCAAGGAGAACTACAAACCAGTGCTCAATGAAATAAAAGAGGAAACAAACAGATGGAGAAACATTCCATGCTCATGGTTAGGAAGAATCAATATTGTGAAAATGATCATACTGCCCAAAGTAATTTACAGATTCAATGCTATCCCCATCAAGCTACCAATGACCTTCTTCACAGAACTGGAAAAAAAACACTTTAAACTTCATATGGAACCAAAAGAGAGCCCACATAGCCAAGTTAATTTTAAGCAAAAAGAATAAAGCTGGAGACATCACACTACCTGACCTCAAACTATACTACAAGGCTACAATAATCAAAACAGCATGGTATTGCTACCAAAACAGAGATATAGACCAATGGAACAGAACAGAGGCCTTGGAGGCAACACCACACATCTACAACCATCTTATCTTTGATAAACCTGACAAAAACAAGCAATGGGGAAAGGATTCCCTGTTTAATAAATGGTGTTGGGAAAACTGGCTAGCCATGTGCAGAAAGCAGAAACTGGACCTTACACTAAAATTAACTCCAGATGGATTAAAGACTTAAACATAACACCATAAAAACCCTAGAAGAAAATCTAGGCAAAACCATTTAGGACATAGGCATAGGCAACGACTTCATGACCAAAACACCAAAAGCATTGGCAACAAAAGCCAAAATAGACAAATGGGACCTAATCAAACTCCACAGCTTCTGCACAGCAAAAGAAACAGTCATTAGAGTGAATCAGCAACCAACAGAATGGGAAAACATTTTTGCAATCTACACATCTAACAGAGGGCTAATATCCAGAATCTACAAAGAACTAAAACAGATTTACAAGAAAAAAACAAGCCCATTCAAAAGTGGGTGAAGGATATGAACAAACACTTTACAAAAGAAGATACATATGAGGCCAACAAACATATGAAAAAATGTTCATGCGAATCAAAACCACATTGAGATACCATCTCACACCAGTTAGAATGTCCATCAGTAAAAAATCTGGAGACAACAGATGCTGGAGAAGATGTGGAGAAATAATAACACTTTTACACTGTTGGTGGGAGTGTAAATTAGTTCAACCAATGTGGAAGACAGTGTGGCAATTCAAGGGCCTAGAAATAGAAAGTCCATTTGACCTATCAATCTCATTACTGGGTATATACCCAAAGGATTATAAATCGTTCAGTTATAAAGTCATATGCACACATATGTTCATTGTGGCACTGTTTACAATAGCAAAGACCTCAAACCAACCCAAATGCCCATTAATGATAGACTGGACAGGGAAAATGTGGCACATATACACCATGGAATACTATGCAGCCATAAAAAATGATGAGTTCGTGTCCTCTGTAGGGACATGGATGAACCTGGAAACCATCATTCTCAGCAAACTGACACAAGAACAGAAAATCAAACACCACGTGTTCTCACTCATAGGCGGGTATTGAACAATGAGAACACATGGACACAGGGAGGGGAGCATCACACACTGGGGTCTGTTGGGGGGAATAGGGGAGGGACAGTGGGGGTAGGGAGTTGGGGAGGGATAACATGTGGAGAAATGTCAGATATAGGTGATGGAGAGGAAGGCAGCAAACCACATTGCCATGTGTGTACCTATGCAACAATCTTACATGTTCTTCACATGTACCCCAAAACCTAAAATGAAAAAAAAAACCATATAGAGAAGACAAGAGTAATAAGAGTAATTACAAATGCTTTAATGTAAAGACATAAATGTATATCCACAGGAAACATAAGCAAACAGGGAACTATGACCTCCCCAAGCAGACAAAATAAGGAACCAATGACTGACCATAACAAGACTGTGATCTGGGAACTCTAAATAAGAATGCAAAATAGCAGTTATAAGGAAACTCAGTGATCTTCAAGATGACACAAAATCAATTCAGAAATTTATCAGATTAACAGATTGAAATAATAAACATCTTGGAATTGAAAAATATTTGCTGAATTGAAAAATTCACTAGAAGCCCTCAACAGGAGAATAGATAAGTGATCAAGCTGAAAAAGGAATTGGTAAGCACAAAGATAGTCTGTTTGAAAAGAGAGGAGAAAAAATAATGTAAAAGAATGAAGAAGGTAACCCACCAGATACAGAAAATTACCTAGAAAAAACAAATTTAAGAATTATTGATGTTCCAGAGAGAGATGAGCAAGAGCAAGGGGTAGAAAGCTTATTCAAAGAATAATAACAGAAACCTTTCTAAAACTTAAGAGATAAATAGCCAGGTATGGGAAGGTCAGAGAAAAACAAACAGATTCAACCCAAATAAGACTACCCCAAGGTATATAACAATCAAACTTTTAAAAGTCAAGAACAAAGGCCAGGTGTGGTGGCTCATGCCTATAATCCCAGCACTATGAGAGGCTGAGGCAGGTGGGTGGCTTGGCTCAAGGAGTTCAAGACCAGCCTGGGAAACATGGAAAAAACCCATCTCTGCCTAAAATGCCAAAAACTTTTTTTTTTTTTTGAGACCGAGTTTCACCCTTGTTACCCAGGCTGGAGTGCAATGGCATGATCTTGGCTCACCGCAACCTCTGCCTCCTGGGTTCAGGCAATTCTCCTGCCTCAGCCTCCTGAGTAGCTCGGATTACAGGCATGTGCCACCATGCCCAGGTACTTTTTGTATTTTTAGCAGAGACGGGGTTTCGCCATGTTGACCAGGATGGTCTCGATCTCTTGACCCTGTGATCCACCCGCCTTGGCCTCCCAAAGTGCTGGGATTACAGGCTTGAGCCACCGCGCCCGGCCAAAAACTTTTTAAATACAAAAAAATTAGCTGAGTATGGTGGCATGGACCTTTTGTCCCAGCTACTTGGAAGGCTTTGATAGGAAGATCGCTCTAGCACAGGAGATGGAGGTTGCAGTAAGTCAAGATCACACCACTGCCCTCCATGCTAATAGATTGAGAGCCTGTCACAAAAAAAAAAAAAAAAAAAAAAAAAAAAAAAAAAAAAAAAAATCAAGAGTCAAGGACAACAAGAGAATTCCAAAAGCACAAAAAAGAAAAAAGAAAAAAAGCAAATAACATACTAAGGAGCTCCAATTCATCTGGCAGCAGACTTAATGGAAACCAAGCAGGCCAGGAGGGAGTGATGACAGTTTCAAATGCTGAAAGAAAATAACTGCCATCCCAGAGGGCCATAACCATCAAAACTATCAGATAAGAGAGATGATCTTTGTAGACAAGCAAAAGCTGAGAGAATTCATCTCCACCAGACCCATCTTACAAGATAAGCTGAAAGGAGTTCTTTAATCTGAATGAAAAAACACTAACGTGCAAAACAAAAAAGGAAAACTACAGGCCAGCATCACTGAGGAACACAGATACAAAAATCCTCAACAAAATGCTAGCAAACTGAATTCAACACATTAAAAAGATAATTCACCATGATCAAGTGGGATTCATCCCAGAGACGTAAGGATGATTCAAAATATGCAAGTCAATAAATGTAACACATCACATTAACAGAACTAAGAACAAAAATCATATGGTCATTTCAATAGATGCTAAAAAACATTCAATAAAATTATAACCCTTTATTACAGAAATTCTAAACTGGTTATAAAAGGAATATGCCTCAAAATAATAAAGGCCATATATGACAAACCCACAACTAACATTGTACTGAACAGGGATAAACAAAAGACTTCTCCAAAATCAGGAACAAGAAAGGATGCTCACATTAACCACTTTTATTCAACATAATATTGGAAGTTGTGGCCAGAGCAATTAGACAAGAGAAAGAAAGCCCACCCAGATTGAAAATGAAGAAGTTAAGTTAGACTTGTTCACAGATGACATGATATTGATACTTAGAAAAACCTAAGACTCCAACAGAAACTGTTAGAGCTGATAAGTTTAGTAAAGTTATAAGATACAAAATCAGCATACAAAAATTAGTAGCATTTACAATATCTTATTTACAATAGCCACGAATAATATACAATACCTAGGAATCAATTTAACCAAAGGAGTGAAAGATCTGTAAGAGGAAAACTGTAAATCACTAATAAAACAAATTGAAGAGGGCACAAAAAGAATTGAAAGATAGTTCATACTCACGAATCAGAAGAAGTAAACTGTTAAAATGATGATACTATCAAAAACCATTTGTTGATTCAATGTAATTCCTATCAAAATGCCAGTAACATTCTTCACAGAAATAGAAAAAATCCTAAAATATTTATGGAACCAAAAGAGACCCCAAGTAGCCAAAGAATCCCAAGCAAAAAGAACAAAGCTGGAAGTATCATGCTACCTGACTTCAAAATATTCTAAAAAGCTATGTTAACCAAATCAGCATAGTGTTAATACTAGCATAAAAATACCTAGAGGCCAGTGTAATAGAATAGAGAACCCAGAAGAAAATCTATGTGTTTACAGCCCCTCATTTTTGACAAAGGCTCCAAGAACATAAAATGGAGAAAGGAGAGTCTCCTCAATAAATCATGCTGGGAAAACTGGATATCCATATGCAGAAGAATGAAACTAGACCCCTATCTTTGACCATATTCAAAAATCAAATTAAAACCAATTTAAGACTTAAATCCAAGACTGGAAACTATGAAACTAATAAAAGAAAAGAAGGTCTCCAGAATATTGGTATGACCAAAGATTTTTTTGTGTAAGACCTCAAAAGCACAGGTAACCAAAGCAAAAATAAGTGGGGTTACATCAAGCTAAAAAGCTTCTGCACAACAAAGGAAATAATAAAGACACAACCTGCAGAATGGGAGAAAACGTTTGCAAACTATTCCCCTAATAAGAGATTAGTAACCAGAGTACACAAGGAGCTCAAACAACTCAATAGGAAAAGAATCCAATTTTTAAATGGGCAGAAGATTTGAATATACATCTCTCAAAGACACACAGATGACCAATGGGTAAATGTAACAATGCTCAGCCTCACTAATCATCAAAGAAATGCAAATCAAAGCCACAAGGTAATATCATCTCACCCCAGGAAAAATGGCTTTTATCAGAAAGGAAAAAATTTGGTGAGGATATGAAAAATGAAGAACCGATGTACACTTCTGGTAGAAATGCAAATTAGTACAGCCACTATGGAAAACTGTATGGACATTCCTTAAAAGACTGAAAGTAGAACTACTTTTGACCTAGCAATTCCACTATTGGGTATATACACAGAAGAAAAGAAATCAATGCATTGAAGAGATATCTACACTCATGTGTTTTTTGCAGCACTATTGAAATAGCCAAAACATGCAATCAACCTAAGTGTTCATCAACAGATAAAGAAAATGTGGCATAAAGAGTAAAGGTAAAACTATAAATTATTAGGTTAATGCCAAAGAAATTGTGGTTTCTGTCATTGCTTTTAATAGCAAAAATTGCAATTACTTTGGCACCAACCTAATTTTAGAGATATACTACTCCACGATTAGGTTTATCACAGCATTGAGTAAAAAGAGAAAAAGATAACCTAAATAGTCATTAATCAGGCTTTAAAAAGTTATAGTAGAGCTACACCAGGTAATACCATGTAGCCACTACAAGGCATGGTATAGTTCAATTGGTGAAATCTGTCCATATCGAACCCCTTAAAATATTAAAAGAGTGATGCACCAAGAAGTAGGGTTTATAATACAAATGCAACATTTTTATTATGTATTCATTATGTAACATGTTAATGATGTAAACAATTATGTAAGCAATGTAGTGAATTATGTAATCAATTATGTAATATATTAATTAAATAAAGGAGAGAAACTACACAGTTGTATCAATAGATGCCCAAATGACATTTGATAATATTTACAAATAAAACAGGATTGAAATTGAATTTCCCAAACTTGATAAAGAACACTCACAAAAGCCAACAGCATATTAAATAGTGAAAATGTCTACTATTATTTTAATTAAATCTGAAATAACTAAGATCTGAAACAAAGCAGAGATTCACTTTCTAACATCATCTAACATTTTTTAAAAGTTTCAGCTCAATGAAAAAAAGCACTCAAAATGAGAATAATTAGTAGTGTTAATGCTGGAAATTAAGATTTCTTTTGTTTACAGGATATAAAATTGTATAGAAATTCATGACACTCTACTCAAATATTGCTAGAATAAGAGGATTTGATAAAGTGACTGTATCTGATATATATCAAAATCAGTAGTATTTTTAATAATAATCAGAAGTAAAAATGGTATTTTTTAAAGCTTAGTGGCTTCTATTGGAATTTTGATTGGGATTGCCTTAAATTTGTAGACCCAAGTTGGAGACAATTGACATCTTAACAATATTGAATTTTCCAATCTATGAACATAGGAATTTTCTCTATTTAGTTAGATCTTTTCTAATTACCCTCAGCAATGCTTTGTAGTTTTTGGTGTAGAGATCTTGGATCTTTCTAAGTATTGAATATAATGAGTCTTTTTAATAAACTAGTCTCTATTAAAAGGAAATATAACAAGCATTTGGAAATATAACAAGTCCCTTTAATAAACAAGTCTATTAAAAGGAAAATTGTACCCTTAGACACAACATTCCCACTTTGAAAAATCTACAGGATTAAGAACATCTGTATGTAAAGACACAGATACCAAGAAGTTATTTGAAACACTGTATATAATGGCCCCCAAATTGTTTATTAAAAAATAACCTCAACAACAAAAATGTCTATCAATAGGAGAAAGATTGAATCAATTATGGTAAATTATGTAGTTTCTTAAAGGAATGCATTCAATACATATATATAGATCTAGATGGATGTCTGTGACCTATTGCTACATGAAAATAGGACAGTGAAGGTCAAATATACTATTTTGGTCAAAAAAATGTTAAGACAAAAAAATTTATAATATGACATGCATGTGAATACAGGAAACAGAAGGAAAGGATACTCTTAACAGTGTTCATCCCAGGAAGGGTGGATGGTGATGGAGAGGTTATTACTGTTTTTCTTATACATTTCTTAATCACTTAGTATAAAAATACATGGTGTAGGCATTATAGCATATATAATACAGCTGACCCTGATGTCAGCCTGCTATGGTTACCACAGTCTGTAAACAGTGTGGCAAAGAATCTAACATTTTGAGGAGGGATGAAGGAGGAAGGAGAGAAGACACAAGAGCCCAGCATAATGAATTGGTCTATAACCATTGAGAGAGAACAAATTGTGGCTAGCAGTTTTCCAGATTATTCTACAGTAATAACCAGCCATATGTGAATCGTAAATCTTTCTGCAGCCCAATAAAGCTTTCAATCTGAAGCACACAAGGAAAGCTACAGGAAGTGGTATTGTCTCTTTTAAGGGAAAGAAATGGAGGCACATTCATTAATCTCTGAGAAACAAATCTCAATCTCTGACTGCCCTGGAGACAATTTACGGGGTTGTCAACAAATTCATCACCAGAACACACACATGAAACTTGCGTAGACAAGAGCACCTTTATGCCTAAGTGATCAGACATTGAAACTGGGAACCAAAGGAGCGTGTCATCTTCTTGCTCACATACCTTTAAGAGCAGTGAAATGGCCTGTAAACTTTGCTCATTCATTCAAACAGATAAAGGGAAAGTTTCCTGCTGTGCTCCTGTTCAGGCCTTACCAATAGATGACATTTGCCAGCCACTTGGGGACATCACAGCAGACCAGAAAAAATACCCCAGAGAGATGCCTTAGTTTTAAATGTGGTTTAGCATATTTGCACACTTAGGAGACGTCAGGTTAATCTACTTTTTCCCATATTAGCCCGTGCCAACTATTGCAGTCAAAACTGCATACTCCTAACTTAGGTGACTTTATGTTAAAATCAACAGAAATCACACACTCTTTCGGTGGGTCTATAAATCAAAAATGTAGGAAATACGCATTTTTTTCTTGCCTAAACAAGCTTGTAGCTGAGCCAGTTTTGCTGCCTGAAATGTTTAAGCATTGTCACTATAATTATTCCTTTGATTTTCATTCCTTAGTGCTTCACATTTAGGATTTGAACAACCTGCCAGTCCACGTAAATAACAACCTGTCATAATGACAAATGTGGAGGTGGTTGGTCCGAAATGCAAAGTATTCAAGCAGGCTGTTGTAGCAGACTGTTCCGTGGATAAGCAAGAGGCAGGTTCATCAAAATGAAACAGTCAAGTTTGCCCCCACTCAGAGACAATGCTTTGATTATTTGAGAGAAAAATGTCTTATTTTGTACTTTTTTTTGGTTTTTGTTTGAATTTTTTTGTTTTGATTTTTGTTTTGTTTTGTTTTTGTTTTTTTGTTTTTTGAGACAAGGTCCCTCTCTCGCCTAGGCTGGAATACAGTGGTGTAATCACGGTTGACTGTAGCCTTGGCCTCCTGGGCTCAAGTGATCCTTCCACCTCAGCCTCCCATATAGCTGGGACTCTAGGTATGTACCATCACACCCAGCTAATTTTTCAATTTTTGTGTAAAAGCAGAGTCTCCCTATGTTGCCCAGGCTGGTCTCAAGTAATCCTGGGCACAAGTAATCCTCCCACCTTGGCCACCCAAAAGGCTAGGATTACAGGTGTAAGCCACCATGGCTGGCCATTATTTTATACTTTCAGAAAGCCAAATGGGACCACCAATTCAATATTTACTACTTAAAAGGTTTTCTTTACCACCTTTGTTCCAAATTATCTTATACTGCTGGCAGTTAGGAATGGGGTATTCTGTTGGCCACTAAAATGTGACCTTTCACCTCACAAGACTGTCCCTCTTTAAGCTGATTTTGAGAACATGCAGATATGCTCCCTTTTTTAATGAAAAACCCTTTTTAGTGATCTTTATGTATCTATATGTATATATACACACACACACAAACACGTATATATGTGTATATATGTGTGTATACATATGTAAATCACATGCATGTATATGTGTATACACATACATACATGTATATGTACATACACTATATATGTAAGCATGATTTATATACGTATATGCAGAAGGATGGCCCAGATCCAATTCCAAATGCCTATAATCTTTTAGTATTGTTAATGTTACCATCCCCATTCTCCACTAGGGATAATTCATTTCCTCTGTTATACATACTTCAGGTGTTAATAATAAAATTATATCAAAATATTGGGAGAAAAATAGGATTAATATGAATTTATTTTCTGTTTAGAAAAGATTCTGAATTCTCTCAGAGTTGTAACAATATTATCATAAATTCTTCACAGTCATCTTGAAAACATTACCTTGATTTAAGAATCAGTAAATATCCTGGGAACAAGATAAAGGTCAGGCTCCCAGTGGAAGATCTCTAGGACATCTTCCTAGATGAGTCCTTGTGCCAAGTTGCTGCTTGTGAGTAGGAAGAGTCCTTGTGCCAAGTTATTGCTGCTCTGTACAAAGGATGCGTTTGTAATACCAGCTCACTAGCAAGTCTCTCGGATAAAATGGCAGGGTAGCATTCCCAGATACAACATATGACCCATTGTAAGTCTTGCTGTGTAAACCTGAGGAACACTGAGGAAAATAGCTGCTTCCAAACATAAGTGGAAATTGAACTTAATACTTTAATCACCATAAATTGTAGTGATCATTTGTGTAAAACCGTAAATGTACACTATGTCTAAATGAGTCATTTACAGAATATCCCTTCAGTTATTAATGTGGCATAAATACTAATCCCTGAAGATTAAGTTGAACACTAATCACTGTGAACATTCAAGGACCTTTTGTCATCCCGAGTTTTGTATTTACATACGGTAATTTCCCCTGTGATAGCCGAGTAGGGCTGATCATTGCCATGTAAGCAATAATGCATGACAAGGCATGCTGTAACAAGGAATGGGGTTTCCATCTTTTCTCCCAATCCCCCCACCCAACTTGATTCCCAATGTGAGCTTAATTAAAACTCCTCAAAACTTGGCTCTGTTTAACATGAGGGCAAAACACGCCCAGAAATGCTGACAAGCTCCTCCACCTCTGCCTGCTGGGTCAGCTCATTAAGTGTCAGGATTTTATGGCACATGGACGGTGGCCTGGCCACAGGTTTGAGATGCCTCAAACCAAGAAGCAGAATATGCCTTAGTAAATTACCAATTTGCCTTACTTTTTAAATGTCTTTTAATGATGAATTTTAATTTTTAAGATAATTCATGCATATAGTTTCTAAATCAACTTTTTACAAAATGAGCAACTGCTGCCCAACCCCCTGCTCTCAAACATTTATTCTATTTACCCATGTTTGTAAATAACACGCTTATACTGCTCTTTCCTGATTTATCAATTTTGCATACCAAATTTTTGACTAACATGCTGGTAATGGCGGGTTTAGTTAGTTTATGCACACCTCTGCCATTTCCTCTACACTTTTATCCCTACAGAGTCGGATCACAGTGTTAGAGTCGATCACAGCAAATATTGCATTACTACTTTGTAATCCCAAGTTTATGACTATATGAATTATGTTTACTGCTGATTCAAGTAATGTATTATTATAACTGCCATGGTCTGAATGTTTTGCCCCCCAAAAATTATATATTGAAATCTCAATCCCCAAGGTGATGCGATTTGAAGACAGGACCTTTGGGAGGTGATTAGTTCATGAAAATGGATCCCTAGTGAATGGGATTAGTTCCTTTATGAAGAAGAGACCCTGGAGAACTCCCTCACCCTTCAACCAAGTGAGGACACAGTGAGAAGACAGCATCTATGTACCAGGGAGTATGTCCTCATCAGAAGCCAAATCTTTCAGGGCTATGAGAAATAAGTTTCTGTTATTTATAAGCCACTTGATCTATGGCATTTTGTTGTAACAGCCTGAATGGACTAAGAAAATAATCATATTGCCTTCTCTTAAAATTATTTGTTTTCTCCTACTGCCTTTTTCATTTGCCTATAGATTTATCACCTTTTTAATTAGAGATTGAACATACATATCAAATACCAGACCTGTCTGCTTTTCTATTGTTTTTGCTTTTGTTTTTAGACAGGGTCTCACTCTGTTATCCAGGCTGGAGTGCAGTGGTACAATCTCAGCTCACTGCAGCCTTGACCTCCTGGGCTCAAGTGATCCTTCTACCTCAGCCTCTCTAGCATCCAGGGCCACAGGCACGTACCACTGCACCTGGCTTTTTGTGGTTTTTTGTAGGGATGGGGTTTCACCACATTGCCCAGGCTGGTCTGCAACTCCTGAGCTCAAGCAATCTGACCATCTCATCCTCCCAAAGTGCTGGAATTACAGGCGTGAGCCACTGTGCCTGGCCTTTTGTCTTGTTAATCTATCTTTTGTTATAGGTGTGAGCCACTGTGCCTGGCCTTTTGTCTTGTTAATCTATCTTTTGTTATAGGAGTCTCAGCCATACAACTGATGGGTGAACAAAATGTATTATTTTTGCTCCCTACCACACAAAGGCATGGGGAGGTGAAATAGTTTGCCTAATGTTACTTAGTTAGTGAGTGGCAGAGGTGGGATCAATGCAGGCAGTTTAGCTCTGGACTCAACATTCTGCCAAAGTCTGAACACCACTCCAGGGGAGATAAGAGGTGAATGTTTTGAGAAAATGTAAAGGTCCTGAAAAACATCAAAATGAATATTTTTTTAATATATCAAATATTTTCTCCAAAAGAGTAAAAACAATGGCCAGCACTTATAATCTGAGCATGAGATGTTCATTAGAATTATAATATCTTGATTACGAAATCAGTTATAAACTGGCAGTTTTCAGAGTAAAGAACTAGAAGTGTGATCACAAAAAAAAGAGGGAATTTTTTTCTATTAAAAAGCATTTCAACATTTTCCAATGTGTTCTCTTTACAAGGGAAAGTAATGGTGAGAGGCTTGTTCACCACTGAGAAGTTTGGAGAACTAAAACATAATTCACGTTTTATAAGGATGGAGATGTTCTGAAAAGTGGGAGGAGACAAGCATTTCAATAAGGGGCAGTATCTGTGGGGGATGGAAACAAACATCCTCAGGAAAAAACAGGTAGAGGATTAAACAAAAACCCAAGGGAAAATTGGGGAGCACCACGTGAGCTCTGATTCATTTCTCTTGAAAGAATTCATTAGTCTACTCAGGCACATGTACTAGTGACACCAGGACAAAGGAGTTCCTGCCATAAGGATTTCATTAGTTAATGGGAAAAATCCAGTGGGGATAAAGCAGGCTGTGGCCACCCGCTGTGATATGTACCATGATAAGAGTTAGACTCAAAGTGCTGGAAGATGCTTCAAAGTCAGGCCTTATCAGAGCCTGGAGCCAGGACATCTGGAAGGAAGTGATGCCTTAAGGTTGGAGAGAAGTTGGCCAGGCAAACGTGGGGAAACATTCCCAAGGAGGAGCCAACTGTTCCAAGGCCTGAAGAAAAACATCTCACCTCTTGAACTTCCTATGGCTAGAGTAGAGTGTGAGGTGGGCAGAGGGATACACAATCTGGGGAACTTGGGGAGGGAGTAAGTTGTGGAGCCTGTGTGTCCGCTGTAGGGATATGGACTAAATTACCAGCCCCAGGGAGCCTTGATCACCATTGTGATCCCTGTAGCTGCTGTGATTGTGTCCCTGTGGGCCATTTCCACAGAGCAGCACTTGAGAACAAGTGAATTGTCCTGTCATAGTCCCTGGCTGAAAGCGTTTCAGTAGATTTCCCATGGCATTTGAGGTAAGATCAGGAACATGTTGTGTGGGCTACGAAGTCATACTGCATCTGGCCCCTGTCTCCCCTTCAGTTCCACCCCACACCCTCTTCCTCTTGCCAGGGACATGCTCTTCTTACATCCTTCTCCCAGCTAACTCTTGCTCAGTCTTTAGGTCTCAGCTCAAGCCATCCTTGATCCCCAATTTAAGCCCCTCGTTATATATATATTTTTTAACGGATATAAAATTCACATAACAGAAAATTAACCATTTTAAAGTGTATAATTCAGGGTGGCATTTAGTACACTCACAATGTTGTGCAACTACCATTTCTATCTAGTTCAAGAATGTTTTCCTCACTCTAAAATAAAACCATATACCTATTAAGCAGTCGTTCCGTATTTCCTCCTGCCCCAACCCCTGGAAACCACCAATCTGCTGTCTCTGTGGCTTTATCTGTTCTAGATATTTTATTTAAAAGAAATCCTGTTATATGTAACCTTCTGTGTCTAGCTTCTTTCACTTAGCACAATATTTTTGAGATTCACATGTGTTTAGCATGTATCAGTACTTCCTTCCTATGACTCAGTAGCATTCATTGTAAGAATAGGCCACACTTTGCTTATGCATTCATCGTTGATGGTTATCTGGATTCTTTCTTCCTTCTGACTATTGTAACTAGTGCTACTATAAACCTTCATGTGTTGTAGATATATTTGTTGAGTACCTGTTTCCAGTTCCTCTGAGTATATGCCTAAGAGTGGAATTGCTGATTATTTAGTAACACTATGCTTAACTTTTTGAGAAACCTCCAAACTGTCTTCCACAGTAGCTATATGCCTTCCAACTTTTTTTTATAAATGATTCTATGCATCTCCCTGTTTCTGTTTCTTACCTGCCTTGCAAGCTCTGTGAAGGTCACAGCTAAGCCTGGCTTACTTACCACTGTAATTCCAAGGGCTAACAAAGTAGATACTCAAAAATATTTGTTGGCTGAATGAAACATGAGTGAATATGACAGACAATCTAGACAGATCTCTACTGTGAGTCTAGACAGATCACTCAAGATACAGGGTGGTGGATGGATTGGAGGGGTATGATGCAACAGAGACTGATAGCAGCGACTGTGCTAATTGGAGCCTGACTGGACTCTTCCACCAGGTGAGAGACTGGCCTGCTAGCTGTCATCATCACAGAGCACAGCTCCCTCACACAGCACAGCACACTGCAGTATACCAGTTTGCTTGGCTTCCCTCATTGGGCTGTGAGTTTCTAAGGTTGGCTATCAAGTTTTCTTGACATTGCCAAAGCATATAGTAGATTTTCAACCAATGTTTGTTGAATGAATGAATGAATGTTGAATTAATGTGAATGGAGAAACAGATACTAGCTCTATGATCTTGGGCAAGGTACCTATTCTTTTAAGTCTTAATTTCTTCAGTGGTAAAATTGAGACAGTGACATTCCCTGCCTCATAGGATTCCAGTGAGGGGTAAAAGAAATGAAGCCAACAGGGCTCTTGGCACAGGGCTGCCCAAGGCAGGCAGTCTCTAAATATGTGCTGCACTCTTTATGACTCTGAGGTCATAACTAGAATGAATTGGCCTAAGGTAAGTGGACAAAGTTTCTATATATATATATATATATATATATATATATATATACATATATATATATATATATATATAAGAACGTTCTAATATAAGCTTTATGGGAGTTGGACCACATCCACCTTGCTCCCTTTGATATTCTCAGTACCCTCTTACATGCAATGTCAAGACAGACTGCTCAGTGGATGTTTAGTAAATGAGCCTGATCAAAGTGTCATGGGCAGCCTGTGAGCAGAGAGCTGCTCATCACCAGACAGAATGTGGGCCCCTCAACCTCAGACTTCCCAGACTCCAGAGCTGTAAGAAACAAATCTCTGTTCTTTATAAACTGTCCAGCCTCAGGTGTTCTGTCACGAAAGCACAAAACGGACTAAGACATCTGCCTTGGTAAGATAATGGACAAGTCTGACACATAGATCCCTATGTTTTTGAGATGATTCTGGTGTTTTGACTCCTCTAAAGAGACAGTGAACTTCTCCAAGGCAATGACTGGGAACAAAAGTATACAAAAATGTATCTGGAGATAAGGGCTATGAAATATACTATTTTTATGCTCTCTCATGGGAAAAGGGAAGCATGCAATCAAATTGCTTCAGAACTGAAGATGTCAAAGGAAACCAAAATTTGGAATTTTCTTAGGAAATTTCCAAGTTTAAGGAGGAAGGAAAGCTACATAAAAAGTGAAGAGCCTAAGACTCTCATCTAATTGTATTTCAGTTAACATGCTTTTCCATAGAAATTGCAGATACTTTCATATTTGCCAGTTGTAAAATTCTAAATATTATTTATATTGTGGTAAAATATATATAACATAAAATTTGCCATTCGACCATTTTCAACTGTACAGTTCAGTAACATTATGTACATTCACATTGTGGTACAACCATCACCACCATGCCTCTCCAGAACTTTTCATCATTCAGTCTAAATATTACTTTTAAATATAAATATTTTACCTAGGAAATCTGTTCAAAAGTTGAAAGTATGCTATTGATCAGCAATTAGCTTTTTTACAAAAAGGAAAACCAGGCCAGGTTCAGCAGCTTATACCTGTAATCCCAGCACTTTGGGAGGCCAAGGCAGGAGGATTGCTTGAACCAAGGAGTTCAAGGCTGCAGTAAACCATTTTCATGCCACTGCACTCCAGCCTGGGCAACAGAGTGAGACCCTGTGTCTAAATAAATGAATAAATCAATAAAAGGAAATCCAAATATAATGTTATTTTTGTCAATATAATCAGATGAAGTTTTATCAAGAGGAATAAAGTAGTTGAATTTCCTGAATAGAAAAGGTGCTTTCAAGAGATTTCCTATGTTTATTAAATGTCGTTTCAATGTCCTTTACGGATCTGGAGAAACAAAAAATGGTATAGATCTTACGCATATAAACCATGCTGGTTAATAAAAATCTCCCATACCTTCTATGTCAATAGCCAATAATGCAGCTTTACAATCATAGCTGCTCCTAGAAAAATTAAAATTATTAGCCTGAGGTAATCAGGTTATTTGCTTTGTTTGCAGCTATTTGAACTACAGTTGCTTTCACAGCCAGCAGTATTATCATCTCCATGTGCCCAAATCAGAATCCTACAGATAAAACTTAAACTCTATTAACAGTCAAAGTCATTTTTTACAATGAGTTGGTTCCCATTTCTTCTCCAGAAGACTTCATGAGGCATCTTCAAGCAGGCCAGCTCTGCGTGCAGGGCTCCATAGGGCCTGGACTGCACAGATCAGTCACCTAGGAGGTCACATCATGACTGGTCCCACCACAGGACCTAACAAGAGTACACAGCTGGCCCAACAACACCGAATGTAATCAGCTTCATATTGTTTTATTTTACTCCCTTCATTCGATAGGAACAAAATTGCCAAATTCAAAAGATTACTGAGCAGCAAAGGTGAATGAAGCAGACAGCTAATATCAGACACCATTTCAAAAGCAACTGCCCAGATAAGCCTCTAATGGAATTTCCCAGTTTACAGCTCTGAAGATGAAGAAGGCAAGTTACCATGGAAACAAATAGTCTCTTTAAAGAGAGAGAGGCTCTTCTCTTAGTCTGAGCTCTTTCCAGAAGGGAGGTGGGGAGGTGGAAAAAGCAGGCCAAGGATCTGTGACTAGAACAATGAAGGGGAAGTTTTGTTCTCAGTAAAATTTTACCAATGATATCTGTGTGGAAGTTCAGCTCAAAATTATTTCATTTTCTTGGCTGTACCATTTAAAAACTTCAAGTTAGATATTTTGAGATACTTAAGCAAAGTGGCTTTTAACTGATAATTTCTTTAAATTTTTTTCTTATTCAGTTAGTGACACATGCTGGTAATATGTGGAGCCCCCCAGTACAATTATATAAAAGGCAGAAAGGAATCACGTTTGCTCTCTTCCACCTCAACACACACCCTCTGAGATAACTGCTTGTTTTTTCTGTACCTCTGCCTTGTCTATATATACATTTAACAGAATATTTACAAACAAAAACCAAACAACTTAATTTAAAAACAGGCAAAGGACTTGAGTAAGCATTTATCTGAAGAAGATATACAAATGGCCAATAAACACATGAGAACATGCTCAGCATCACTAGTCATGAGGAAAAGGTGAATCAAAATGAGATCTCACAGCAAGATACCACTTCACATACTTTAGGATGGCTTTTATAAAAAGAATAATAACAAGTATTGGTGATGATGAGAAGAAATTGGAACCCTTGTGCACTGCTGGTGGGAATATAAAATGGGCGGCTGCAATAGGAAACAGTATGATAGTTCTTCAAAAAATTAAGAAGATAATTAGCATATAATCAGCAATTCTACTTCTGGATATATAACAAAAGAACTAGAAACAGAGGCTTAACCCCCCATTTGTATACCTATATTTATAGCAGCATTATTCACAGAAACCAAAAGGTGGAAGCAGCCCAAGTGTCCACTGATGGATGAATGGATGAAGAAAGCCGGGTGCGTGGGCTCACACCTGTAATCTCTGCATGTTGGGAGGCTGAGAGGGAGGATCACTTGAGACCAGGGTTTGTATATATATACAGTGGAATATTATTCAGCTTAGAAATAAAGGAAGTTCTGATACATGCTATAACCGGGATGAACCTATATTAGGCTAAATGAAATAAGCCAGTCACAAGAGGACAAACACCATATGACTCCACTTATAAGAGGTTCCTAGAGTAGTCAAATTCATAGAAACAGAAAGTTAAGTCGTGCTGACCAAGGGTTCTTGGGACGGGATTGCAGGTAAAGTTGCGCTTCGGGAAGTTGGAAAAAATTCTGGAGACCGACAGCGGTAATGGCAGCACAACAGTGTGAACATACTTCATGCTATAAATCTGTGTACTTAGAAGGGGTTAAAAGTTAAACCTTATGTATATTTTAACATAACATTTTTTATGTTAAAAATATATATGCAGACATTCCGGAGTGTTTTGTCTTTGATTTGCTTGCTTGCTCTTACTAAACGAGAGTTAGAATATACATACACTTCTGTGAAACAAACCCCAATCCTTAATGGTACAAAAACAGCCATTTAATAATGCTCAGAATGAAGGATTCCATGCAGCAGGAACTTGACTTGGGCACAGAAGGGACAGCTTTGTCTGTTCCATGGTGTCTGAGGCCCCCTCTGAAAAGACTCAAAGACTCAACAGCTGGGAGCTAGAATCATCTGGAGGTTTCTTCACTTATGTGTCCAGCACTTGATTCTGGGTCCTCACCTGAGCTGTCGATCAGAACACCTACCTGTGGGCCCTCCACATGGGCAGCTGCTTTGCACTTCGTCACAATATGGCAGCCACATCAAAGGACCACATCTCAAGGGGCAAAGCAGAAGTATATGGAATTTTTACAATCTAACAACAGAAGAAAAACTTTATCCAAAATAAATTTTACAGAGTATACTTGAGCAAAGAATGATTTGAGAATTGAGTAATCTCAGAACAAGAAAAGATTCCAAGAACTCCACTCTGCAAGATGGACAGTGAGTATTTACAGAGAGAAAAAGGCCAGAGAAGGCAGAAAAAAGGAACGAAAAGCAAATTGGTCATTTCAAAGCTACTTTCCTTGTAAAGCACAGTGGATTTTCTTATCCTGTTGGCCGAAAGGGACCTGTTTCAGAATTTGGCTATTATTTCTCCCTCTTTCCTGATTCCTGGGTCAGACAAATAATGGTGTGGTGATATAAAACTTTAGCCTGAGTGATGCTGTTTTGGTTTGGTCTGTTGAGTCTACAGGAGCACATTCCAAATTAGTGAGCTCCTATAAACTGTATTGACACTAGCTTCCCAAGTTACATTGTGTCACTGCCAGAAGCATTGGAACAAATGTGACTTCATCTTGAATAGGGGCTGGGTAAAGTGAAGCTGAGACCCACTGGGCTGCATTCTCAGGAGGTTAAGCATTTTTAGTCATTGGATGAGATAGGAGGTCAGCACAAGATACAAGTCACAAAGACCTTGCTGATAAAACAGGATACAATAAAGAAACCACCCAAAACCCACCAAAACCAAGATGGTAATGAAAGTGACCTCTGGTCATCCTCACTGCTCATTATACAGTAATTATAATGCATTTACATGCTAAAAGACACTCCCACCAACACCATGACTATTTACAAATGCCAGGGCAATGTCTAGAAGTTACTCTATATGGTCTAAAAAGGGAAGGAATCCTCAGTTCTGGAAACTGCCCATCCTTTTCCTGGGAGTAGCCATTCTTTTGCTCCTTTACTTTCTTAATAAATTTGCTTTCACTTTACTCTATGAACTCACCCCAAATTCTTTCTTGTGCAAGGTCCAAGAACTCTCCGTTCTTGGGAAAGACCCCTTGAAAAGGGGTTATGTTACTGAAAGTAACATTACTTCTACTATATTCAGTTGAAGCAGTTACAAGGGTCTGTCTGCATTTGGGGGAGGAGCTCAAAGGAGGATTGGTAAGGTCCCATGGGAAGAGGAGCATGCAAGAGGAGCAATCTTGTGACCATCTTTGGAAAATTCAATCAGTAAGATGTAACTCCTCAGTTGTTCTCATTTATTCATCATTACTTTTAAATTGTAAGTAATTTTGTAATAAATGAGATAATATATTATGATGATATTATGCTATATTACAGATATGATATATTATCATATTATCTCATTTATTACAACATTACTTACTGTATTTATATTACTTTAAAATTGTAACGAAACTTAGAAAACATAAAAGAAATATCCATAATTGTCCTCCTTCATGTAATTGCCCAACAGGTTCTTCCTGACTGCTGCACAGACAAAATCAACCCACTGACTCAATGGCATTGCAATAAAGAAAGAGTTTAACTGAGGTGAGGCTGGCCACACCAAGCAGAAGACAGAGCTATTATTCAAAGCAATCTCTCCAAAGGCTGGAAGGTTGGAAGTTTTTAAGGTAGTTTGGTGGGCAAGGGCCTAGGGAAAGGTTGCTGCTGATTGGTGGGGGATGCTCTCATAGGGGTGTGGAAAATGGTCCTCATGTGCTGAGTCCTCTTCTGGGTTGGGGCCACAGAACTGGTTGAGTCACAAGTCCAGGTGGGTCCATCCAGTCATCAGAAATGCAAAATCCTGAAAAGATCTCAAAAGGCCAGTCTTAGGTTCTACGATAGTGATGTTAATTACAGGAGTAATTGGGGACATTGCAAATCTTGTAACCTCTCTCATCCTCTTAACCTGGTGGCCTTTTATTTGTTTTACAAGGGCAGTTTTGTTTTTCTTTTTTTTAAGGATTATTATTATTTAAACCATAAATGTCTCCCAAAGTCAGTTTGGCCCACACCCAGGACAGCTTGGAGGTTAGAGGGATGGCTTGTACATAGACTTTAGTGAGGTTTTAAAATTTTTTTAACCTTTTCTTGAAGAGACAGAGTCTCACTCTGTCACCCAGGCTGGAGGGCAGTGGCCCTATCATATCTCAGTGCAGACTCAAACTCTTTGTATTTCCCCTGTGGAGTACAGTACACCACGGGATAAAATCCTAGGCTCAAAACTTTTGCTTTGCCTACTGTATTAATCTGTTTTCACACCACTGGTAAAGACATATCCAAGACTGGGTAGTTTATACAGGAAAAGGGGATTTATTGGACCTACAGTTCCACATGGCTTTGCGGGGGCTCACAATCATGGCAGAAGGCAAGGAGGAGCAAGTCACATCTTACATGGATGGCAGCAAACAAAGAGGGAGAGCATCTGCAGGGAAACCTCTTTATTAAATGATCAGATTTCATGAGAGTTATTCACCATCATGAGAACAGCATGAGAAAGACCTGTCCCCATGATTCAACCACCGCCCACCAGGTCCCTCCCACAACACTTGGGAATTATGGAAGTTACAATTCAAGATGAGATTTGGGTGGGGATACAGCCAAACCAGATCATCTATTCCTACCTAAAACTCACTAGGAAAGATTACATCATGGCTTCCTTAGTCTTCCATCTTCTCCCTCTAGTGAACATGAAGCAGAGCCACAACACACTGATTATGGAAGTGCCATCCGAATTACTTTCTGACAGCACTTTCAGAATGTCAAGTAATGCCTCCTTCCACAATTGTGGAAAGAGGAAGCAGGTGACTGCCCTAGGCATGGAATGCCAGCAGGTGAATCTTAACTCAGTTTTCGGCTACAGAAGTTTGGCTTTGGGCTTTCTACAGAAAACACGTAGCATATTAAGTTAAAAACAGCGGTTCCCAAACACTAATCTAAACTATTGCCAGTTTTCATTGGTCTCCTGTAAAATGAGAAAACTAACTACTACAATAACTGCTGTGTTTTTAATAAAACTAAATATATTCAATTTAAAAAGAAACCTGGGCTCTATTCTGAAACAACTTCTTATTTTTAGTATAAAACATTTATTTTCTTAAGGCATAATTCTGACCATATATTTTCTTAGAATTCCTAGTAGCAAGAATAAAAGATGGCAATCCTACAGTCATCCCCATATTGAGTTTCAAAAATTTTACTGATTTGTGACACCCAGTGATCCCCTTCAAACGATTGCCTTCTGGGAAGTCTTTGGGGTCCATGTGCATTGCTTGTCAAAAAGGGATTTTCTTCTGAGGTAGGAACAAACTGCTTGACATGAGAAGCGGGTCTGAAACTCTGCATTCTGCCTGTGACAGTCCAGTTGCCTAGACTGGAACAAGTCATTTATCCTCAGGGCCTCTTAGCCAGCAAATTCAGTCAATAACTCGGGCTTGCCCCCCTGCAGGGCCCGGAGGAGTGAAAGGCTTAATTGCGGCAGGAGCAGAGCGCTGTATAAGTGCTGAGTGTCTTCATTGTGCAGCATTCTAGGAGCTTTCCTTCACAAAGCCTGCTCAGCAGGTCCCGTAATAGCTGGAGAAAAAACTGTGAGGAGGGAGACTCTAACATATCAAGTATTTCCCTGGGAGTTTCTCATTTCAATGAGAAGAATATTCTCTAATTAAAATGCCACTACATTTTTTTTTTAACAAATTGCTGTCTAATTTCCCTTTGATCTTTTTTTTCATTTGGGTTGTAAGGTTTTACAGAAACTTTCCAAACGTTTAGAGTCTGCAGTTATTTTCTTTTATTCTGATTAAACTTCAAAGGATGAAACGAAAAGCCATCATAGCAAGCTAAGCTTTTTTTTTCGCATATGCGATAAGCATTTGTGGGGCATCGCCAGCGTGCCTGTCATTGTGCTGGGTGTTGGAGATACAAAGATGAATAAATACGACACGGACCCTTCCCTCACTGAGTTCAGTGTTTCCAGGAGGTGATCACGCCATCAACAGAACACTGGAATGCAATGTGGTAACAACAGAAACACCATCACACAGCCATCTCACATAAGGCACTGTGGCTGAGCTGACACTTTAAAAGAAATTTAAAGGATAACTAAAGTTTAGCCAAAGGACAGCAAGGACATCCCAGGCAGAAGAGAACATATAAGCACAGGTTCAGGGGTGGAAAACATCATGTCATGGCATGAGAGAGAGAGAGAGAGAGAGAGAGAGAGAGAGAGTGTGTGTGTGTGTGTGTGTGTGTGTGTGATTCTGTCTCTGTAATGAGAAAGGGTCCGAGTGGGCATGGGTTTGGGAGACTTTACTGAATAGCATGGGCACAGGCCACTAACCTGAAGCAGGCCATAAAAGAATTCTCGGAGCTTCCTCTAAAGTAGGTAATAAGGCCCTCATTCCATGGATGAGAAAAAGATACTGCCTTCCCTCCCCTACATTGTTATCGTGGGCTGTGGCATCTGTACATGAAGCAAGGCCAACCACACCCTACTTTGTATATGGATCTTAGGATTCAAAGGTTTACTTCAACAATCTGGAAAGAAATTTCAAAATGATTCCTGCATAAATAAGATCTGCAGATGCCTTTCTGACCCCTGGAGGGAAGAATCAGGCTTGTCCACAGTTCTCCTGTGTAGTGATTTGAGGGGCACTTGCCCACTGGAGGCCAACCCCGGGGTCAGAAGGAATGACGGGAAATCTGGTTAAGCAGAAGATTCTGAGTCAGTGGGCCAAGATTTATCATTTCTAACAAGCTCTAAGGTGACGCCAGTGCTGCCGTTCAACAGACTACACTTGAATATTGAGAGCTAATCCACTCACTCCCCACCCCACCCCCCAGTCCTGATGGCACAGCAACTGAGACAAACCATAAAGAACCACTGCCCTTAATTCTGTGGCCAACAGCGCAGAGGTTGATGGAAGACTGTCCAGATCCTCCCTGCACCAGAGGTGCAGGGTCCCATCCAGCAGGAGTCCAGGCCCTCGGGGCTCGCAAAGAGCTGACTAGTATGTGACTAAGTCCACAGACCCAGAATTGGAGGGTGAAAGTGGGGAGGATGGGGCTGGTGCTTGCTCAGAAAATGAGCTCAGATATCTCCTATGATAGGAGCTAAGAAAGATACTAGGGGACCTAAAAAGAAGGATGGAGGAGCTTGGACAAGGGCCCAGGCAGAGCCTCTGAGTCATGGCATCAAGCACTGATTATGTGCCAGGGACTGTTTGCATGCATTACATAGATGTCACATTTCATCTCCACAAAACGTCCTTACAAAACTGATTTTAAATCCCTGCTAACAGATGAGGAACTTGAAATGCAGAGCAGTTCAGCAAATTACCCGATCTCAGCTGGCAAACAGTGGAACCCAGCTCACACCCAGCCCTGTGCAATCTGGAAGCCCAGGTCTTTTAGGTATCCCCCACCCCCACTGTGCACTCTCTTCATAAAGATGAATGAGACAGGACTTTATGCCCTAGAGGAGGGTCTTTCGATATCTGAATCTGAAACCAAGTGATATCAGTGGGGACTGAAAGAGGTGCTAGGCCAAGAGAGAGCAGGTCAAGAGAAGCTGACATCTGAAGAAGACCTGAGTATCTGGAACTGGACCACCTTTGGACAAAGTGGCCTGGCCTTCCTGGTCCTGAAGGGGATTTGCCTTCATGTGAACCAGCCAGGGGTTCATAGTGCCTCATAGGCATGGCATGCACAGGAGAAGGGAAACTGGTTGGTGGGCATCTTACCAGAAATGGAATATTTACCTGAGAAAGAAGAAGACAGATGTATTAGTTCATTATCGCTCCACTATAAAGACATACCCAAGACTGGGTAATTTATAAAGGAAAGAGATTTAATTGATTCACAGTTCCACATGGCTTGGGAAGCCTCAGGAAACTTACAATCATGGTGGAAGGTGAGAGAAGCAAAGTCATGTCTTACATGGTGGCAGGCAAAAGAGACAGCAAATGAGTGAAGGGGGAAGAGCCCCTTATAAAACCATCAGATCTTGTGAGCACTCACTCACTATCACAAGCAAGGCATGAGGGAAACTCCCCATGATCCAATCACTTCCCACAAGGTTTCTCCCTAAACATGTAGTGGTTATGGGGATTACAGTTAAAGGTGAGATTTGGGTGGGGACACAGAGCCAAACTATATCAGCAGAGAACTAAATGGGAAAGACTACCACATGACAAAGTGTCTAGAACATAGTAAGCAATCAACACTTGGTAGCTGCTATTTACTATTACTGTGGTGGTGGCAGTGGCGGTGGATGATGATGAGGAGGAGGTGTATGCTCCTGCAATACAGTATGCTACTGCAATACACACCACCTCAGCATTTGAGAAAACAGAGGCAGGAAGGTCTCTCCAACCATCTCCTGCCATTCTAGCCTAAAGTAGGCCATGGAAGAATTCTCAGACCTTCCTCTGAAGTAGCTCCAAAGGCACTCATTCCGCGAGTGAGGAAAATACATTACCTTCTCTTCCTTACATTGTTGTCGTAGGGTACTATTACTACACATGCCTAACAACCAGTCAGCAATACACTAGGAACATTCCATCATGTATAAAATATTTCTGAATTCCAAAGTCAGTCTGGCTAGGTGGCCAAACAAACCAGCCAAAGCCACATAACTTATTATGAAGGCGCATTCACCCCATGGTGTTTCGCATCACTTCTATTTAGGTATCAGGATAATGTTACAAGGTGGTCGGTCACTGCTTATGCCTACTTGTCCCTCCTTACTGAGTTGTTATAGTTCAAAAATTGTATTTCTAGATGGCGGGAGACTCCCTTCCAAGAATCTCCTCCTGGAGTTGAAAGACCCACTCCGCTCCTCCTGACGTGCTCTCAGTCTCCTCGTCTGTAAAATGGAGACAATCAAGTCACACCTGTGCTTCCCACCTCAGGATCATTGCTGTGAGGACCGAGCAAGATGATGTGTATGAGAGAGGGGCAAAACTGCCAAGTCCTACACACACACAAGCCATGTTGCCATTCTATCCTAATTCGGGAGCTAATTCTTTACTAAAATTTTATTTTTATACCCTCTGTGTTTCCTCTAACTGCCTCAGATCCTCTGTGGAACCAGCTGGCTGGCATTTACTTCCATGCATTCTCCATGAAACAAGTCTACATGGAACTTAAATGAAAACTTACATGCACATCTCATTCATAGGTAGATATATGTATGTTTACTCACATATAATTTTTGTATATACATAAAATTTCTTCTCCGTACTAAATTTAAAGGGCTGCTTGTTAAAGGGAGTGAGACGTTTGCACAATCAGTTTAAAAGATTATTATTTAAAAACGGAAATTGCCCAAAGCAGACAACTGGAAATCATTCCTCACTGCAACTCCAATGGAGGAAGCCATCTAACTCTTGGGAATTTAGACACTCCTCTGGTAATACAGCACCAAAATGGTCTGGCTCAATCTGCTTTTCACATTTTGGTAATTTAAAAGGACATAACGGAGTTTTATTTTAATGGTAATTGCAAACTCATGCAGAAAATGTAAATGCACATTTCATGATTAGCTTGCAGCATAAACTATGGCTTCTATTAATGTATTCCAATTTGTAATTCTTTTCACAGTATGAGATTTGAAAGCTGTGATTAAAATTAATTAGGTTAAGTAAAGTTTATCCCCCCTGAGCACTGCTATTGGGAACAAGCAAGAGGAAAATGCGAGTTACATCTGGCTCTGCAGGAAGCTATGTCTTCACAAGAAGTCGGCTGACTTCTTCTCTCCCCACAGAGGTTGCATGCTGCTTATTTGGCATATCTCAACCACCATGTATCTCCTCAAGGAGCTAATTGAACCATTAAACTATTCTTTGCTGGCTCACAAAACCACATAGGCTGTGACTACGTCATCTTCAAATAAGGATATGAGGTAGATCCATCAATTGTTTAAATACAATAAATCTTGGAGGAAAAACACATACATCTGGTAGACCTGAGGTAGTGGTGGCTACCTCAAATCCAGTACCGTAATTGCTACAGAAGAGGTGCCAAATGAGGGAATAATAATGAAGACAATAACTAATACCAGTACAGAGCTCTATGCTTTACATGTAAGTATCTCAAATATTACTTCACTAGATTGCCTTAGTGATCCTGACAAGCTCATTATATAGTCCCATTTTACAGATGAGGGTGCTGATGTTAAGTGAGGAACCCAGAAACAAAGGGCATTGGAGAGTAGACCAAAGTCTTCAGAGTTCCTGTCCTATGCTTTTTTGTGAGCACACACCACACCGGAGAAGTTCAAAATTACCTAACAGTAAGTTTGCAGACTATTGACCCTTAGGACTTTGAACCTACTGCTTCAACACAACACCCAAATTTTGTGCATCAAGAGCTCGGCACATTTTGGGGTAGATCTGGTGTAATTGTTGCTATGTCAAGGAGAAAACTGCCCACAGAGAACGGGGCCACGTAAGCATTGTTTGATATTCTTGGGACAGTCAATTCAAGGGAACAAACCCACATTATGAAACCAAAGTATCTCCAGAGATAAAGAATATTTCCCTGAAATTCAGAAATTAAAAAGAAATGCAAAGAACGTGTGCTTAGAAGCCAGAGAATAGGGGCCAGGGAGCAGTATATCAGAGGAGAACAAGTGGCTCCACATTTGAACCTCACAACCATCGACTAAGAGGTTGACCTGGGAAATTCGCTTCCATTTTTTCCTAGAGAAAACAGAAGGTTTAAGCCACTTCCTCCAAGTTCTACTGGGAGTTGGAGCCTTCGAACTCCTAGCCTGACACTCTTCACTCTATTTCGACTCTCACAGACTTTTCAGTGTTTCGTGGGGGGAATGATGAAATTAAATTAGAAAATTAACATGCCAAGTTTTCAATAAAATATTCACCTTATTACATTTTCATGAGGAAGATGCTGGTGCTTGGTGATGACTACACAGCTCGGACTATAGGATCCAGGACCCTTCCCAGAGCGGGCCTTGCTCTTTTTAACCACTAGGTGGCAGTACAAGCACAGCCTTCCAAGGACCCCCTTAACGTTGCCCGCTCCCAGCGGTGACAGGTGAGAGTTTTCCTAACCAGGAAGGGTGAGTCATCTCACAGCTCTGGTATGTGGTGTCACTATTAGTGTATTTGGTAATCTAAGGTTTTCTCTGTGCTCTCCAGCCTCACCAGAGGCTGTGTAGTTTTGCTGGGGAGGTACCTACTATGGGATCTTGAGTACAGTGAATGAGAGAAGAGCTTAACTGGACTCCCCACCCTTTGAATACCAAGTCATTTGCATCCTATGAACAAGCAGGGCCACTCAGATCCAGAAGGCGACACTCCAGATCTGCTCCACTACAGAAGCAACTCCTCAGGCTACAAACACGCCAGTCCCTTCCATGTCGTGACCAGCTATAGAGTATGTACTGTTAAAAGGAAGTCAGGGAGTCAGAGGTTAAGGATTTACTAGGAGCAAATTTCCTCCAAAACATGATGTTTAGCACACATCCCAAAGCATCTTTTCGGATGATCCAGCCTGCTTGCCTCCAGAAAGGAACACCTTGCACCGCTGTTACTAATATTTGCTAACGCACATTGGACACACAGTAAGTGCTACATTATATACTCTATGTAGATTACCTAATTTAATCTCACGATGACTCTAAGAGGTAGGTGTTGTGAATGGCCCGATTTTCAAACAAGAAGGCTGAATACTAGAAAGGTGAAGTGACTTGCCCAAACCTGAGATTTTTGAAATCGGGTCTCTCTAACTGAAAGCTAGAATTTAACTTGTAATATTAGTGTTTAGCACATCATTTAACACTGCATAGCGTCTCACTTCACCCATCTGTGCCACAGAAGGTTGCACACCCATGTACTGGTTCCGAATTCTTTGGTGAGGTCAAGCAAGATGGAAGGAGGGAGAGCCTGAGCTGGCCCTTCCCACCAGCCTGGGACCTGAATGCGGTTCCTATGGTCCTGGTTCAGCGGAGGTTCAGCTCAGTGGGCCTAGGGCCGAGGAGGCTTAGCAATCATCAGTTTTCTTTTTTCTTTCTTTCCTTTTTTTTTTTTTTTTTTTTCTTTTTTTTTTTGTGAGACGGAGTTTCGCTCTGTCACCAGGCTGGAGTGCAGTGGTGCAATCTCGGCTCACTGCAACCTCCGCCTCCTGGGTTCAAGCGATTCTTCCACCTCAGCCTCCCGAGTAGCTGGGACTACAGGCATGTGCCACCACACCTGGTTAATTTTTGTATTTTTAGTAGAGACGGGGTTTCATCATGGCCAGGATGGTCTCGATCTCTTGACCTCGTGATCCACCCACCTCGGCCTCCCAAAGTGCTGGGATTACAGGCATGAGCCACCGCGCCTGGCCGCAATCATTAGTTTTGATCCTGACAAACAGAAGGCTGAGGTGGCCCAGATGAAGAGGGAGGTGGCTCAGCAACACGGCCAGTAATATGCAGATATTCCTGTGTGCTCATCTCATCTTAGTGAGTGTCCTAGTCCGTTTCTGCTGCTGTAACAAAATACTTGAGACTGGGTAACTTAGAAAGAAAAGGCATTTATTTCTCCTGGTTCTGGAAGTTGGGAAGTCCAAGATAAGGTACTGGCAGGTTCAGTATCTGATGAAGGCTCATTCCTTCCTCATAGATGAGGCTGTCTGGGTGTTGCCATGTGGTGGAAGAGCAACAGAGGAGTCTAAGCTGGCTCCTTCCAACCCTTTTACAAGGCACTAAACCCTTCATAGGGGTGGAGGTCTCATAACTTAACCACTTCCCAAAAGGCACCACCTCTTAAGACAATGCAGTGGAGATTAAGTTTCAACACATGGGTTTGGGGACATTCAAACCATAGCGGTGAGTTTTCTCAAATGGCAATCCCTGTTTCTCCTTTGTGCCTCTGAAATGAAACTTCAGTTAGCTCTTAGATTCATTTTGAGATAAGATAGTGCAATTATCTTCATTTCGCTCATGAAAACACAACCTGGAATTATAAATCTTCCTGTAGGTTTTTTTTCCTAAATGCTTGTTCATGAGGATTCTTTCACTGGTCTGCATCAAAATGGGCACAGAAGGACAATGTGGTGAGTTTTTCATAAAGCTACATTTGAGATTTACAAGATAATCGCTTGTAAGATTTGAGATTCTGTCCTTCCTATTTATTTATGACTAAAATGTTTCTCTTAGGGAGCAGTGAAAGTTGATTTATATCTTAATGATGTCCCCAGGCAAAATAAAAACTTGGAAAGCCACTGGCTCTCTCCTATTTTTTCTTTTTCTTTTTGATTTTTTAAGGCAGGGTCTCATTTTGTTGCCCAGGCTGGAGTGCCCAGGGTCTCGTTGTGCTGCGCACACGGTGTGATCATAGCTCACTGCAGCATCAACCTCAAAGGCTCAGCCAATCCTCTCACCACAACCTCCCAAGAAGCTAGGCCCACAGGTGTGTGTCATCACACCTGGCTAATTTTTTATTTTTTGTAGAGATGGGGTCTCATTACGACTAGTCTTGAATTATACTTAAGCAATTCCACAGCACTTGGCCTTCTTTTTCTTTATTTACAGATCAGAATCTGGGAATCGCAGCTCTGGGCAGTTTTCGAATTTTGTTCACCTGAGCACCTAAGAAGTGTTTTATATACTGTCATCTGGTGGTCATCCTAGCTCACCCTCACTGACTCTTCCCTTTGAGAACAAAAATGGTAGGACTATGGAGCCCCCCCCCCCCGTGTGTGTGTGTGTGTGTGTGTGTGTGTGTGTGTGTGTGTGTATACATTAAGATGCTGACAGCAGAGATGTGTTATTTAAAAATACAAGTTTTGAAGACTGCATAGAAATATTCTGAGTGAACAACCTTTCTGCACCAAACTCAGGTGGACAAAATTGAAAGTAGGTACATGGGATAAGCACGCTATTTTTTCCAACATACCCAAAGGGCAACAGCACAGAGACGTTCATGCTCAGGAGTGTTATTAGCTAATAGGACATGAAAAGTTCTAGAAGAAAAGCCTTCAAGACTACAACCAAATGTGTTCACAATTGAACAACAGAAAATACCCCTTCAAACTCTAAGAACTGTCCACCTTTCAAAAATGGGTAAGTATATATTTCTTCAAGAGGCTGGCACCCTAGAGGCAGTTGGGGGGTGGTGTGGGTTTGCAAGTGTCAGACAGTGCTTGCCTTTTGAGTGTCCTCCGTGCACACATGGCCTGTCCACGAGCATTCCTTCGTCCACCTCTGTCCTGCCCTCCATGGCTGCTACGGTCTCTGCAGCTCTCACCCCTCAGCCTCCCATTGACATCCTCCTTCCAGCCAGCCACTCCCCTCCAGACAAAGAGGACTCTGTTTCTCATTGTTTACTTTTTTTGACATGAAGTGTTACGCTGTCACCAAGGCTGGCATGCAATGGCATGATCTCAGCTCACTGCAACCTGGGTTCAAGTGATTCTCCTGCCCCAGCCTCCCAAGTAGCTGAGATTACAGGTACCTGCCACCATACTCAGCTAATTTTTGTATTTTTAATAGAGATGAGGTTTCGCCCTGTTGGCTAGACTGGTCTTGAACTCCTGGCCTCAAGTGACCTGATCACCTCAGCCTCCCAAAGTGTTGGGATTACAGGCATGAGCCACCGCACCCAGCCTGCTTCTGACTGTTTAATGACAGAGAGGTAAAAAGGGAAAGAAGAAAAACGGAGAAATGCAAAAATTGCCAAGGCTGGGATAGACAGGAAACTGGTAGTTGGCTCTTTAGAAGGTTTGCATCTGGATAGCCCTTCTGAAACCCAAAAGATCACATATAAAAGGAATTTCAGCCATAAGGTGTTCTGTAGTTCACCTGAGTCATCTTCAGTTGAAACACAGAAAAGCAGCTTCTGGACCTAGGTGGACAAGCAGCCGGCATATAAATTGCTAGCAGTTATGTCCTGAAACGCCAAGTGTATTTATACTATTTGAAATACATTTACATGTAAAACCAGTGAACTACAGTGCTTTGGTTCCCATGCTAGCTCAGGAAATCCATTTCAGCATTTTTGCATTTCTGAACTTTGGTTCTGACCTCCTTCAAACCACCTGAGCTTTCCCTATGTTGGGCAGAGGGTGGGAATGAGGAGGTTCTGCGGAAACTCAATCGTTAATGATTCCTTTAATGATTCTCAAATACAGACCCTTAGCACATCAGGGGGAAAAAATGCTAGAAATAAATAAATCTAAATATCATTAATCACATTTGCCAAGGTGATGTGTTCAAAGAATTCTTAGAGAAGGCAGCAGATAACCAGTAAAGAAAGAATTTCCAAGAGTGCAAGATGCCCTGGCCCTCATGGGCTTCTGGACACCAGGGTTTACTTTTCCTTGCTTCATTTTCTCCTTGACTGCCAATCAGACTGGATGCTCCAGGACAGTTCTGCACCCCTATGCATGTGGCTCGTATTAGGTACACAGCAAGCATCTGATGAACCTAATTGCCAAAAGCAGACATAATCTGTTTCATTCATTCTATTTAATCAAGTGCCTCCTATGAACAAGGTGTGTGCTAAGTACTAGGATCAACAGTGAGCAAGGCAGATCGAGTCCCTGCTTTTATAGCTTGTCTAGGCTGAATAGTGAGTCCTCCAAAGAGGTTTACATCCCAATCCCCAGAACCTCTGAATATGTTAGCTTACATGGCAAAAGGGATTTTGCAGGTGTGATTGTGTTAAGGATCTTAAGATGGGATGATTATCCCGGATTACCGAGGCAGGCCTGGTGTAATCACAAAGGTTCTTCTGAAAGGGAGGCAGGGATACAAGTTAACGAGATGAAGACCGCAATCCAAGGAATACAGGCAGCCTGCAGCCCCTGGGAAAGGCCAGGACATAGCTTCTTCCCTAGAGCCTCCAGAAGGAACACGGCCCTGCTAACAGGGCCCAGTAAAACTCGACTGATTGATTTTGGCACAGTAAAACTGATCTTGGAATTCCAACTTCCAGAACGGTAAAATGGTGAATTTGTGTGTACTTAAAGCCACTAGGTTTATGGTAACTTGCTATGATAGCAATATGACATTAACACAAGCTGAATGTGGCTCTAGTTTATGAAATGTCTTCCCTCATGTTTAGCAGACATTTAAAAAGTAATCCCAAGACGATGTGAAAAAGGAAGAAGTATAGAGTGCCATTAGCTCATTTACCTTATTATGGCTTTGAAGATTGGCTTAATAATTTATTCTCTCTGCCAATAAGGGTACCTACCTATCTGAGGCTATACCTTCCTGGGGTAGCAGGAATCCAATTTGAAGTTTCCAGTGCCAGGGCCTGAGGTTGCAAATACTTATAGAAGGCATTGGGTAATGAATCCCTCACCATCGCAACAGTTTGTACTTAGAAGGAATGTTGTTCTTTGATTTTCAATCAAGTTCAACTTGGTTTCCCAGTCACTGCACCTCTAAGAAATAGTGAAGTGCTCTTATTTGCATCCCCTTTTTCCAAAGGGGAAACTGAGGCAGCAATTTGCTCAAGTTTCCTTCACCACCCAGAAGCAAGAATACAAGCTCAGCTCTTTGACACCTAAACCAAAGGTGTTCCTCTGGCCTCTACTTACTGTTTCCCAAGGGAAAAAGGAAGCAAGAGAAAAGGTTACACTTATCAGAGGAAGGCGATTGTCAGGGTTCCAGAGGGAGAGGAGAGAAATTTTGGAAAAGAAAAAAAGCTAATAGTTAAAATCTATGAAATAAAAGAGCCTCCATTTTAAAACTTAAAACCTGGGGGAAAATTTGACAATTGGATGCACTTCATTTTGAAACTTACTTAACCCTAAAAGTCAAAATGAAACTCCAGGGGTGCAAACCCACAACAATCAAAATAAAAACAAGTTTTTACAAGCCTGCTGCAAAGCTAAATATAGATTTTCAGATAGACCTACTCACCTCCAAGTTCATGACTTTTTTGGACTATTTCAAATATTTCAAAAAAGAACGTCAAACAAAAGAAAAGTAGTTTTGCGTGTGAGGTGGAGGATAGGATGGGCTGTATAAATATGTGAGAGGTAGATTTTTTTCTTTGTTTTGGCCCCTCCAAACCGTTGAGATGTTTTGAAATACCATTTGTGGTCACTACCTGGTAATATTTTCTAACTGTGGTCAAAAGGAGCTGACTAACGGTTCACGTGTTTGCTGCAGGGGGAGATATTGCTGTCACTGCCTTAGTGCACAGGTGCGTTCTGTCATCTCCTTTATGACCTGGTTTCCGACACATATGTGTGAAACTCTCTTCATTCTGATATGATGAAAAGCATAATTAAAATTGGAAACCCGAGGCTTCGCAGTGTGGCTCACACCTGTAATTCCAGCACTTTGGGAGGCCAAGGTGGGTGGATCACCTGAGGTCAAGAGTTCGAGATCACTCTGGCCAACATGGTGAAACTCTGTCTCTACTAAAAGTACAACAGCAACAACAAAAATAGCTGGACCTGGTGTCAGGCGCCTGTAGTCCCAGCTACTCGGGAGGCTGAAGCAGGAGAATCACTTGAACCAGGGAGGTGGAAGTTACAGTGAGCTGAGATTACACCATTGCACTACAGCCTGCGTGACAGAGTAAGACTCCATCTCAAATAAATAAATAAATAAATAAAAATAGAAATGGAAACCAAAATCCTCTGACTTCAGCTGGGAACACTAGGGCCCTTTCCTCTTTCTACTCATCCCACCACACCTCTGGGCTGAGCAGAAGGAAGGGGGCGGGGTTCAGGACTGACAAAGATGAGGGTGTCTCTAAAACATCCTGTGCCCTATTGTCATCTGTTCAGAATCACTGGTGGCCTGAGAGTTACCTGAAGCAATGGTCTCAGGTTCCTCGCCTTGTGGGGAAGGCTTTGAACCAGGAAGTTTGAACTGCTGAGCAATTTCTTATTAAGGCTTGAACAGAGTCAGCTGGGGTTTTAGGCTTTTATTTGTGGTGGGCTCTTTTCCTGCCACAGTTGTTGTGGTTTACCGTCTACCTGAGTGTTCAAAATTGCTTTGCAAAATCCTGTGACTTTGTTTCAGGTCAGGCACCTCTTGTGTGCCTGCCTGGCCTTGGTCCCCTGTGACACACCATTGTCCCATCTCTCGGGCCTCTGTGAGTTACCATCAGGAGAGTTAGCCTGTGAAAAGGTGCTAGCATTCTCAGACCTTCAGCATAATATGTATTTCCAGGAATGGTAATTTGGGGACATCTAAGATGGATCTCCAGACTACTGTGCAACAGATGATTTCACACATTGGGCAACAAAAGCCAGTCATCAAACCATGCAGTCCAGAAAGGAATTTTTTGTCTGTTTGTTTTGAGACAAGGTCTCACTTTGTCACCCAGGCTGAAGTGCAACCCCGACCTCCCAGATTCAGGTGATCCTCCTACCTCTGCTTCTCTACTAACTGGAACTACAGGATGAGCCACCACACCCAGCTAGTTTTTGTATTTTTTGTAGAAATCAGGGTTTCTTTATGTTGCCGAGGGTGGTCTCCAACTCTTGGGCTCAACTGATCCTCCTGCCTCAGCCTCTCAAAGGGTTGGGATTATAAGCACAAGTCACTGCACCTCATCAAGAATTGTTAAATTAAAAGGCTTAATATTTTGCAAACCATCCTATAGATTTATGCTAAGGAAATAATAATAAATATGTAAAAATAATTCGTATAGTCACAAGAATGTCTGTTAGGAGTTTGTCTATAATAGAAATGCAGGGAGGAACCTAAATAATCAATAGGCTATTGGTCAAATAAATTATGTTAACTATATAATTGCCATAGTCAATAACTAGCATTTATTGAATGCTTACTATGTGCTAGGTGTTATGCTAATTGCTTTATGTGCATTATTATCACTTTTTTTTTAACACAGAATTTGGCTCTTGTTACCCAGGCTGGAGTGCAATGGTGCCATCTCGGCTCACCACAACCTCTGCCTCCTGGGTTCAAGCAGTTCTGCCTCAGTCTCCCAAGGAACTGGGATTATGGGCATGCAAAACCACACCTGGCTAATTTTTCGTATCTTTAGTAGAAATAGGGTTTCTCCATGTTGGTCAGGCTGTTCTCGAACTCCCAGCCTCAGGCGATTTGCCCACCTTGGCCTCCCAAAGTTTTGGGATTACAGGCGTGAGCCACTATGCCTGGACTTATTATCACATTTAATCCTTAAAACACCCTGTAGAAATTATACTCAGAGTATAAAGTACTCAAATTAGTAAAGTTCCTTGTCCATGGACATAGAGCCAGCAAGATAAACAATGACCCTCCCCCTCAAATTCATGTCCACCCACAACCCAGAATGTGACCTTATTTGGAAATGGGGTCTTTGCAGATATAACTTGTTAAAGGTCTTGAGATGAAATTGCCCTAGATTTAGGGTGGGCCTTAAATTCAGTGACTGATGTCCTTACATGAAAAAGGAGAGAGTGACTAGAGACACACAGAGACATAGAGTAGAAGTCCATATGAACACGGAAGAGAAATTGGAGTCACTCGTTTCCAAACCAAGGAATGCCAAAGGCTGGCAGCCATCGGAAGCCAGGAGAGAGGCAGGGAACAGACTCACTCTCAGACCGTCCAAAAGGAACCGACTCTGCCAACACTCAGATCTTATACTTCTGGCCTCCTGAACTATGAGATTAAATTTCTGTTGTTTTAAGCCACCTGGTTTGTGGTAATTTGTTATGGCAGCCACAGGAAATGAACACAGCTAGTGAGTTGTGCACTCAGGATCTAAACCCAGAGCGACTCCAGAACCAGAGCTCTTTCGCCCCGCTATGCTGCCTCTAACAGCAGGGCTCAAGATTGCATGTACAATATCACATTTGTGTAAGAAATGTGAATATATGCATGGAAAAGAAGTGGAAGAATAGACAGCAAAATGTTTATTTCTGGGTGGTGAGATTCCAGATGGATTTTAATTACCTTCTTTTGCTTATCTGCTTTTTCTTTTTTCAGCACTGAAGTGCAATACTTTTCATAGTGAGATACACTGAAGTATGTACTAGTAAAGCGGCATTGTACTGTATCTTACTTTGAAATCATTCAGACCAAAAACTAATAATGTAGATACACAGGGAGAGAAAATGATAGAGCAAATGGGGAAATCAACTATTGGAGAATCTGGGTAAAGAGCATGTGGAAATTCTTTGTATTATTTTTGCAATTTTTCAGGAATTCTGAAATTAGTTCAAAATTTTAAAGTTACCAAAAATTTTTTTTTAACTTTGAAGAGTCCTAACATGAAAGATGTCCACAGTTGAAACAGAAATGACTTTATAAACATAAACACCAAGAGGACTGCCAAGAATTAGAAAAGCCTGAGGAATAAAAGGGAATATTTGTGTTATAGCAAAAATAACTTTCAAAGGGAAAAAATGCAGAGTGTAACAGAGAGACAAGGAAAGAGGTAATAGAACAAAGTCATGCCCAAGGATGGGCCGTGCAGCCTCACTCAGCTCTCAAATACCATTTTTTGCACAAAGTTAAGACCCTCTAACAGAGGGTGAGGCCTGGACCAGAAGTCGGAAGATGAGGGTTTGCCTGACCTACAGGAATGGATGAGAAGCCAAGATCACCTTTACAGTGTTTTCAAGCTCTGATGTCAGATTCAAGTCACTAATTTACTGATTCCTCCAGAGGGTGGTCTTCAATTATTCTACAGATGACATTTAAAAAATAATTTAGAGATAGAGACAAGCCAGATGAAGGTTTTGTGGTCGTTAGAAAATGTTAAACTATTAATAAGCTACTCGATATTTTTATTTTAGTAGGACAGAGATACTAATTATGTGCCAATTTTAAAGCTCACTTCCAACCAACATGTCTCGTTTACCATCTGGGCAAATACAGGGAACAGTATGTCCATAATTTGGACTTATCTAAAGGGGGAAAAAGTCACGCTACTAAATGGCATTATTTCAGATGGCCCATTTCTCTATCATGGGTTTCTATAAAACTCTGCTGCTATTACAAAAACTAACTTAATTTTATTGGCATCCTTTGACTTGTGTACAAGATATTGTGCCATGGAGCTAGTTCTCATCCATTTGAAGGAACTGCTTGTTCCTTTCATTCCAAGTTGGTGAGGGCCAGGGCTGGGGCTAATGGGTCTTTGGAGTAGTCCCACCCTCACTCTCAAAGAGCAGAGATAAATATATGGTTTGGCAAAAGAAGACTGAATATATTATGTGTACCTAATTGAGTCAAAGAATAATAGGTCCATTTTTATTCTACTCTCAAGTTGTTTCATGTTCAGCATTCCTTCGTCACAAAGGTTTGCTAATTGTTCCAATTTGCAAGTGCCAAGTAATTTGTGCCTAGTAATTCCATAAACGTTTGCATTTCTGGGTTCCTACGGAGCAGTCCTACTTCACAATGCCTCCAAGTAGCCATCTGTAGGAAATGGTCCACCAAAGAGCACAGGTAGAGTCCACATTCTGTCCTGCCGTCATGTGTGTGCATTCTGTGTGTCTCTGGAGATACGGCAAGTAGCACAATGATGTATCGGCTGCACAGGATGCCACCCACAGACTCTCCAAATAGAATGACCAGCCAGGGGGAGGGTGTCTGGGTGGGAGGTTTGTTGTGTGTATATTTATTTTTTCCTAATGTATTTAAAACTCATTTGAAGTACAAATGGGAAGATTTCTTTTTAGCCTGACTTTTTATGGAAAGAGAAGCAGTGTCTTGGTAAGATTCCAGGCCACTGGCCTCAACCCCACTTCAAGCTCTTTTGAACCCTTTTCTTCTGGTTTTATTGACACTTTCTGCTTGGAGCCATCATCATGAGGTATAAAGAATGCTTCCCTTTAAGCCCCCTAACCCTTCTTTTCAAAGTAAAACCTCCTCCCAAAGCCTGTAGTGGCCATGGCATCTTGGGTTGTTTTTATCTTTTGTGTTACAGTAATAGCGCTTACAAATTGATGCATAAAGCATGATCTACTGATCACAATGAACTCTGGGTCTCAGAGAAGTTTTTAAATCATTTAGGTCGGTCAGCCTTAACAGTATCTGTGGAGCTGGTGACATGATTAAAATGCTTATATCCAGCTTGGTCCACTAGACCCACAGTCCTGCAGAGAAAGGACTGAAGCCATTTACTGATGAGTTTTTAGTGGATCTGATGAAAAAGTTAAAACTCTGCTTCTGGGAAAAACACTGAAAAGAGTATTATCTTGTCAAAAGTGGCTAATGTTTTCAGGAGCTTGGTTGAGTCTGTTTTCATATTTGAACTTGGGAAACTCAGCCGACATATATTCTCTGGTCTATGTTACTCTGGTCTATTTATAAGGGAGGGAAGAACCAAGTTGTTGCATTTCTTTGTATATTTCCAGGACACAGGGATCACATGCATTGTGTCTGATGAATTCCATTTTGTCCTAGAGCCAGAAAGATGCTATTCCTTGAAGGCTTACTCATCGAGTTCATGATGCTTGGGGCAAAGGTGTCTTTTACAGCATTGGCTCCCAAACTTTTTGGCACCAGGGACCAGATTCATGGAAGACTATTTTTCCACAGATGGGGTGTGGGGAAGGGGATGGTTTCCAGATGAAAATCATCCACTTCAAATCATCAGGCATTTGATTCTCAGGAGTGTGCAACCTACATCCCTTGTATGCACAGTTCACCATAGAGTTCGCACTCCTGTGAGAAATTAATGCTGATGCTGATCTGGCAGGAAGCGGAGTTCAGGTGGTAATGCTCACCCACCACTCACCTCCATTCATAGCCCAGGGGTTGGGGACCCCTGTCTTACAGGGTTACTTATCTCTGAGACAGTGATTCCTGAACCTGCAGTCAGTACAATGGTCACTAAGCTAGGAAAAATGCCCTGAGTTTAGGGAGGTGGCTCACAAACTCCAGTGTGCATAAGAATCACCCATCAGTGAGCAAAGTGCTATAGCCAGACTGCCTCTCTAGATTCCTCCTCTCAGGGCAGGGCATCTCTGAAAAAAGGCAGCAGCCCCAGTCAAGGACTTATAGATAAAACCCCCATCTCCCTGGGACAGAGCACCTGGTGGAAGGGATGGCTGTGGGTGCAGTTTCAGCAGACTTAAGTGTTCCTGCCTGACAGCTCTGAAGAGAGCAGCCCATCTCCCAGCACAGTGTTCAAGCTCTGATAAGAGACAGATTACCTCCTCAAATGAGTCCCTGACCCCCATGTAACCTGATTAGGAGATATCTCCCAGTAGGGGTCAACAGACACCTCATACAGGAGAGCTCTTGCTGGCATCTGGCAGGTGCCCCTCTGGGACGAAGCTACCAGAGGTAGAAACAGGCAGCAATCTTTGCTGTTCTGCAGACTCTGCTAGTGATACCCAAGCAAACAGGGCCTGAAGTGGATCTCCAGCAAACTCCAGTAGACCTGCAGCAGAGGGGCCTGTTAGAAGGAAAACTAACAAACAGGAATAATATAAACAACAAAAAGGATATTCACTCAGAGACCCTATCTGAAGGTCACCAACATCAAAGACCAAAGATAGATAAATCCACGAAGAGGGGGAGAAACCAGTGCAAAAAGGCTGAAAATTCCAAAAACCAGAATGCCTCTTCTCCTTCCAAGGATCATAACTCCTCATAAGCAAGGGAACAAAACTGAATGAAGAATGAGTTTGATATAACAAAAGTAGGCTTCAGAAGGTGGGTAATAACAAACTCCTCTGAGCTAAAGGAGTATGTTCTAACCCAATGCAAGGAAGCTAAGAACCTTGAAAAAAGGTTGGATGAAGTGCTAACTAGAATAACCAGTTTAGAGAAGAAGGTAAGTGACCTGATGGAGCTGAAAAACACAGTACAAGAACTTTGCAAAGTATACACAAGTATCAGTAGGCAAATTGATCAAACAGAAGAAAGGATATGAGAGATTAAGGATCAACTCAATGAAATAAAGTGAGAGAACAAGATTAGAGAAAAAAAGAGTGAAAAGAAATGAACAAAGCCTCCAAGAAATATGGGACTACATGAAAATACCAAATTTACAATTGATTAGTGTACCTGAAAGTGGCAGGGAGAATAGAACCAAGTTGGAAAATGCTCTTCAGAATATTATCCAGGAAAACTTCCCCAACCTAGCAAGACAGGCCAACATTCAAATTTAGTAAATACACAGAACACCACAAAGATACTCCTTGAGAAGAGCAACCCCAAGACACATAATCATGAGATTCACCAAGGTTGAAATGAAGGGGGAAAATGTTAAGGAAAGCCAGAGAGAAAGGGTGAGTTACCCACAAAGGGAAGCCCATCAGACTAACGGTGGATCTCTCTGCAGAATCCTTTCAAGCCAAAAGAGAGTGTGGACCAATATTCAACATTCTTAAAGAATGTTACACCCAGAATTTCCTATCCGATCAAACTAAGCTTCATAAGTGAAGGAGAAATAAAATCCTTTACAGACAAGCAAATGTTGAGAGATTTTGTCACCACCAGGCCTGCCTTCCAAGAGCTCCTGAAGGAAGCACTAAACATACAAAGAAACAACTGGTATCAGCCACTGCAGAAACATACCAAATTGTAAAGACCATCAATGCTATGAAGAAACTGCATCAACCAATGGGCAAAATAACCAGCTAGCATCATAATGACAGGATCAAATTCACACATAACAATATTAACCTTAAATGTAAATGGGCTAAATGCTCCAATTGAAAGACCCAGACTGTCAAATTGGATAATGAGTCAAGATCCATCAGTGTGCTGTATTCAGGAGACACATCTCACATGCAAAGACACACATAGGTTCAAAATAAAGGAATGGAGGAATATTTACCAAGCGAATGGAAAGAAAAAAAAAGCAGGGCTTGCAATCCTAGTCGCTGATAAAATAGACTTCAAACCAACAAAGGTCAAAAGACAAAGGATGGCATTATATGATGGTAAAGGGATCAGTGCAACAAGAAGAGCTAACTATCCTAAATATATACACACCCAATATAGGAGCACCCAAATTCATAAAGCAAGTTCATAGAGACCTACTAAGAGACTTAAGATTCCCACACAATATTAGTAGGAGACCTTAACACCCCAATGTCAATATTAGATCAACAAGACAGAAAATTAAGCATATCCAGGACTTGAACTCAGCTCTGGACCAACTGGACCTAATAGACATCTACAGAGCTCTTCAGCCCAGATCAACAGAATATACATTCTTCTCAGCACCACATCACACTTATTCTAAAATTGACCACACAATTGGAAGTAAAACACTCCTTAGCAAATGTAAAAGAACGGAAATCATAACAAATAGTCTCTCAGAACATGGTGCAATCAAATTAGAACTCAGGACTAAGAAACTCACTCAAAACCACACAACTGCATGGAAACTGAACAACGTGCTTCTGAATGACTAGTGGGTAAATAACAAAATTAAGGCAGAAATAAAGATGTTCTTTGAAACCACTGAGAACAAAGACACAAAGTACCAGCTCTGGGACACATTTAAAGCAGTGTGTAGAGGGAAATTTATAGCACTAAGTGCCAACAAGAGAAAGCAGGAAAGATCTAAAATCGACACCCTAACATCACAATTAAAGTAACTAGAGAAGCAAGAGCAAACAAATTCAAACGATAACAGAAGACAAAAAATAAGATCAGAGCAGAACTTCAAAAAAATCAATGAATCCAGGAACTGGTTTTTTGAAAGATCAACAAAATAGACAGACTGCTAGCCAGACTAATAAACAAAAGAAAAAGAATCAAAGAGATGCATTGAAAAATGATAAAGGGGATATCACCACCAATCCCATAGAAATACAAATTACCATCAGAGAATACTATAAACACCCCTCCACAAATAAACTAGAAAATCTAGAGAAAATGGATAAATTTCTGGACACATACACCCTCCCAAGAAGAAGTCAAATCTCTGAAGCAGGAAGAAGTTGAATCCGAGACCAATAACAAGTTCTCAAATTGAGGCAGTAATTAATAGCCTACCAACCTAAAAAAATCCAGGACCAGACAGATTCACAACAAATTCTACCAGAGGTACAAGGAGGAGCTGGTACCATTTCTTCTTAAACTATTCCATACAACAGAAAAAGAGGGAATCTTTCCTAACTCATTTTATGAGGCTAGCATTATCCTGATACCAAAACCTGGCAGAGACACACCAAAAAAAAAAAGAAAGTTTCAGGCCAACATCCCTGATGAACATTGATGCAAAAATCCTCAATAAAATACTGGCAAACCTAATCCAGCAGCACATCAATAAAGCTTATCCACCACAGGTCAGGTGTGGTGGCTCAAGCCTTTAATCCCAGCAGTTTGGGAGGCCGAGGTGGGTGGATCACGAGGGCAAGAGATCAAGACCATCCTGGCCAACATGGTGAAACCCCATCTCTACTAAAAATACAAAAATTATCTGGGCGTGGTGGCATGTGCCTGTAGTCCCAGCTACTCGGGAGGCTTAGGCAGGAGAATTGCTTGAACCCGGGAGGCAGAGGTTGCAGTGAGCTGGGATTGTGCCACTGCACTCCAGCCTGGCACCTGGCGACAGAGTGAGACTATTTAAAAAAAAAAAAAAAAAAAGCTTATCCACCACAATCAAGTTGGCTTCATCCCTGGTATGCAAGGCTGGTTCAACATATGCAAATCAGCAAATGTAATCCATCACATAAACAGAACCAATTACAAAAACCACGATTATCTCAATAGATGCAGAGAAGGCCTTCGACAAAGTTCAACAGCCCCTCATGCTAAAAACTCTCAATAAACTAGGTATTGATGGAATGTATCTCAAAATAATAAGAGCTAAATGATGAAACGTATCTCAGAATAATGAGACCCATAGCCAATATCATACTGAATGGGCAAAAACTGAAAGTATTCCCTCTGAAAACCAACACAAGACAAGGCTGCCCTCTCTCACCATTGCTATTCAACATAGTATTGGAAGTTCTGGCCAGGGCAATCAGGCAAGACAAAGAAATAAAGGGTATTCAATTAGGAAAAGAGGAACTCAAATTGTCTCTGTTTGTAGATAATATGATTGTATATTTAGAAAATCCCATCACCTCATCCCAAAATCTCCTTAAGCTGATAAGCAACTACCGCAAAGTCTCAGGATACAAAATCAATGTGAAAAAATCACAAGCATTCCTATACACCAATAACAGACAAACAGAGAGCCAAATCATGAGTGAACTCCCATTCACAATTGCTACAAAGAGAATAAAATATCTAGGAATACAAATTACAAGGGATGTGAAGGACCTCTTTAAGGAGAACTACAAACTACTGCTCACAGAAATAAGAGAGGACACAAACAAACGGAAAAACATTCCATGTTCATGGATAGGAAGAATCAATATTGTGAAAATGGCCATAGTGCCTAAAGTAATCTATAGATTCAATGCTATCTCCATCAAGCTACCATTGACTTTCTTCACAAAATTGGAAAAAACTATTTTAAATTTCATATGGAACCAAAAAAGAGCCCACATAGCCAACACAATCCTAAGCAAAAAGAACAAAGTTAAAGGCATCACACTACCTGACTTCAAACTATACCACAAGGCTACAGTAACAAAAACAGCATGGTACTGGTACCAAAACAGATATATAGACCAATGGACCAGAACAGAGTCCTCTGAAATAACACCACACATCTACAATAATTTAATCTTTGAAAAATCTGACAAAAGTAAGCAATGGGGAAAGGATTCCCTATTTAATAAATGGGGTTGGGAAAACTGGCTAGCCATAAGCAGAAAGCTAAAACAGGATCTCTTCCTTACACCTTATACAAAAATTAACACAAGATGGATTAAAGACTTAAATATAAGACCTAAAACCATAAAGTCCCTAGAAGAAAACCTAGGTAATACCATTCAGGACATAGGCATGCACAAGGACTTCATGACTAAACCACCAAAAGCAATGCTACAAAAACCAAAATTGACAAACAGGACATAAATGGGATACAAAGAGCTTCTGTACAGCAAAAGAACTATTGTCAGTGGAAACAGGCAACCTACAGAATGAGAGAACATTTTTGCAATCTATTAATCTGACAAAGGGCTAATATCCAGAATCCACAAGGAACTTAAACAAATTTACATGAAAAAAACAACCCCATCAAAATATGGGTGAAGGATAAGAACAGACACTTTTCAAAAGAAGACATTTATGCAGGCAACAAACATATGAAAAAATGCTCATCATCACTGGTTATTAGAGAAATGCAAATCAAAACCACATTGACATACCATCTGATGCCAATTAGAATGGCAATCATTAAAAAGTCAGGAGACAACAAATGCTGGAGAGGATATGGAGAAATAGGAACACTTTTACACTGTTGGTAGGAGTGTAAATTAGTTCAACCATTGTGGAAGACAGTGTGGCAATTCCTCAAGGATCTAGAAATAGAAATACCATTTGACCCAGCAATCCCATTACTGAGTATATACCCAAAGGATTATAAATCATTCTACTATAAAGACACATGCACACATATGTTTATTTTGGCACTGTTCATAATAACAAAGACTTGGAATCAACCCAAATGCCCATCAATGATGGACTGGATAAAGAAAATGTGGCCAGTTTTAGAGTAGGTGTGATGTGGTGCTGAGAAGAATGTATATTCTGTGGATTTGGGGTGGAGAGTTCTGTAAATGTCTATTAGGTTTGCTTGTTCCAGGTCTGAGTTCAAGTCCTGGATATCCTTGTTAATTTTCTGTCTCGTTGATCTGTCTAATATTGACAATGGGGCATTAAAGTCTCCCACTATTATTGTGTGGGAGTCTAAGTCTCTTTGTAAGTTATTAAGAACTTGCCTTATGTTCTCACTCATAGGCGGGTGTTGAACAATGTCAACACATGGATATAGAGAGGGGAGCACCACACACTGGGGTCTGTTGGGGAGAAATGGGGGAGGGACAGTAGAGAGTGGGGAGTTGGGGAGAGAGAGCATGGGGAGGAATGCCATATATAGGTGAAGGGGAGGAATGCAGCAAATCACACTGCCATGTGTGTACCTATGCAACAATCTTGCATGTTCTTCACATGTACCCCAAAACCTAAACTGCAATAAAAAATTAAAAATTAAAAAAAAGAAAAGAAAATGTGACACATATACACCATAGAATACTATGCAGCCATAAAAAAGGATGCATTCATGTCCTTTGCAGGGACATTGATGAACCTGGAAACCATCATTCTCAGCAGACTGATACAAGAACAGAAACCCAAACACCACATGTTCTCACTCATAAGTGGGAGTTGAACAGTGAGAACACATGGATACAGGGAGGGGAACATCACACACCAGGGCCTGTCAGGGAGTGGAGGTCTATGGGAGGGATAGTATTAGGAGAAATACCTAATGTAGATGATGGGTTGATGGGTGCAGCAAACCACCATGGCACATGTATACCTATGTAACAAACCTGCACATTCTGTACATGTACTCCAGAACTCAAAATATAATAAAAAATAAGTATGCTTATGTATACATACATATATTTCTCATCTTTGTCCTCTAAGAACGCCTATGGAAGCAATTAAAACCAGTACCAATGAGCATATGTAGTTCCCAAATTCTGGCTTTTAAATACCATTCTCCAATAGAAGAATAAGAGAGGGGAAGGGAGAGAGGGGGAAAATACAGGATAGGATCCAGTATATTAAAAAAAAAGAACAGCTTGTCTACTATAACAGAAAAAAAAAATCACCCATCAGTGATGGGAGTATTAAGAGTGTGGGCTGTGCATGGGTGTGGTGGCTCATGCCTGTAATTCCAGAACTTTGGGATGCCAAGGTGGGAAGATCACTTCAGCCCAGGAGTTCGATACCAGCATGGACAACAAGTGAGACCCCATCTCTACAAAAAATTAACAAAATTAAAATGTGGGCTCTGGAGCCCATACCCCAGGTATGGGTTCTGTACGATGGAGGAGATTTCCATGTTTAACAAACACTCTGGGTAATTCTAATGCACACAGTTTGCAATAAGAAACACTGTTCTCTAAATTCTGATGGAGAAGAATATTTAGACATGTGCTTTTTGGTTTTCAGATTTTCCCTTCAAAATCGTATTATTTCAAATATTTTTCTTAATAAGAATATTTAGGACATGAAAAGATAACCAACACCATTTGTCATTAAAGTTATGAAATTGAATTGAATTATGCAATAGAAAATTGCAATTAGATACTACTGCACACTCATTAGAATGGCTGCAATTAAAAAGACTGACAATACCAAACACAGACAGAGGATATGGAAAAACTGGAACCCTCACATATTGCTAATGGGAATGTAAATGATAAAACCACTTTGGAAAACAGTGTGGCAGTTTCTTAAAAGGTTAAGCATATACTTACAATATGACCCAGTAATTGTACTCCTAGGTATGTACTCACAAGAAATGAAAACATGTCTATGCAAAAACTTGCACATGAATGTTCATATGAGCATTATTCTTAATCACTCTAAACTGAAAACAACCCAAATGTCCATCTACTGGTGAATGGACGTACAAAATGGGATATATCTATATAATGAAATATTATTCAGCAGTAAAAGAATGCACTACCAGTACATGGTACAACACAGATGAACCTCAAAAACATTAGGCAAAATGAAATAAGCCCAGCACAAAAGACTATAGATCATATGATTCCATTTAGATAAAATTTCCAGAAAATACAAATCTATAGATGAGTAGTTGCTTGGGGCTAAGAGGAAGGATTGACTGTGAATGGCAAAAGGAACTTTTTTGGTGACATGAGATGTTCTAAAACTGGATTAGGGGAATGCAGAACTCTGTAAAGTTAACCCCCCAAATCATTAAACTATACAGCTACATGGATGAATTATAAGGTATGCAATTATACCTTTAAAAAGGTGTTTAAAAAAGAAGACTCCTCTAAATGACAATTGAGTGGTAGATGAGTGAATGAATCAATTAAAAAACATTTCATAGTTTTTAGGAGACGGTGTTCAAAGACATATCTCTCTATATGACTAGGTAGTGCTTTCTGCATTTTGCTATCAGCTATGGTCGAATGTCAGTCTTGTTAGTAGATGGCTTTTTTTCTTTTCAGTTCACTCTGAGTCACAGTTTCAGTCCCAGCCTTCACTAACTTATCCACAACTTGCAAGCAGCTTTTGTCAATTTTAACTACCACAAGGTCTTCCCCTTTAGGCTAAGAGGGGACTAGGTTCTTTCAGCTTTCCTAGCAGCCAGAAAGGACAGTCCACCATTACCTCTGATTCATCTGCTTTCTTTTCCATGTGGCAGGAGAAGAAAAAAAGAGTTTTCAGTCACATTACATGTCTCAGTGTCAGCAATTCAATTGTTCCCTTAGCAACCATCGCTTTTACCACCGGCTTTCTGAGACACACTGCTTTCTCAAAGAGCTGAAAGTCACAAAATATCTTGGTGCATGCCAGAAGCTGTTTTCTAAAAAGGCCAGTATGTCTTCTAGAGCAAATCATTTTTAAAACAATGTTCAAACACAGCATATCATTATTAGACAAAGGTGATAATGGGGACAATGCTGAGGAGATGATACTTCTTAGGGTCATTTGGCTACCCTGGAGCTAAGGGGTGTGTGCAGCCACAGACTCCCTGCTCCCATCTTTGCCAGGGGATGCGATGGGTCACAGGGAACTCACAAGTGGAAAGGAGGGAGAATGACTCTGGGCAGAGGCAATGCAGTGACTCTCCTGCCCATGGCTAGATGGATAGAGACATTGCTCTTGCACATGAAGCATCCAAATTTACCATTTTCTTATCTGACTCATGGGAGTATACTGCCCCTCCATGTATTTCTATAGCCAGGTAAAAACTAAGACCAAGGGATAGCTCAGAATTGTGGTTTCCTTTATTATTCCATTTATGATTTATTTTCCAAGAGAACCTTGTGATGGTTAACACTGAGTGTCAACTTGATTGGATTGAAGGATGCAAAGTATTGTTCCTGGGAGTGTCTGTGAGGGTGTTGCCAGAGGAGATTAATGTGAATCAGTGCACTGGAAGAGGCAGATGAACCCTCAGTCTGGGTGGGCACCATCTAGTCAGCTGCCAGCTCAGCTAGAATAAAGCTGGCAGGAGAAGATGGAAGAGCAGACCTGCTGAGTCTTCCAGCCTTCCGCTTTCTCCTGTGCTGGATGCTTCCTGCCCTCAAACATCAGACTCCAAGTTCTTCAGCTTTTGAACCCTTGGACTTAACCCAGTAGTTTGCCAGGGGCTCTTGGGCCTTTGGCCACAGACTGAAGTTGGCTACAGACCGCACTGTTGGCTTCCCTACTTTTGAGGTTTTAGAATTTAGACTGGCTTTCTTGCTCCTCAGCTTGCAGATGGCCTTTTGTGAGACTTCACCTTGTGATCATGTGAGTCAATACTCCTTAATAAACTCCCTTCATGTATATATATATATATATATATATATATATATATATATATATATATCCTATTAGTTCTGTCTTTTTAGAGAACCCTGGCTAATACATACCTGTAATGAAAAAACAAAAATGAAAATCAAATATTGTCTGTTAACCACTATTTGAAAAGCAAGGACATCTCAGAGTATAGAGATTGTGTAAAGGTTCTCCAGAAAATATTTCTCAAACAGCTTAAACAGGATGTGAAGTCTGTGATAACTTTATTTCACAGGCTTATCTTTAGGAATAAATATCTTACTAACAATGTGATAGCTTTTTTAAAATTAGTAAGAGTAGAGAGGTAGTTCAGCACTATCCAAGAATACTTGTACTTCAAACTATTGATACCAAATCTCTTTAATGAAACTCTGCTAAATATTAATTCTTGTGCACTAGAATTTGGGTAGATTAATTACAAGATTCTAGTACCTGCCTTATTTCTATTTTTAAAACTTTGTGTTTCTACTTTTCTTTTAAATTAGTTCTGTCAGGTCTTCCTTGAGAAGCACAAATTAAGGAGATTTCCCTATATATACATTATTTCAAAAGTGTTAACCCAGGAGCTATTGACCCAGTGGGCTTGCAGAAAAGGGAGGAACTCCTCTGCTATATTTTATAACCTTCAGGACAGAGACTCCTGGCTGGTAACTGTGTGCCCCTGCTATGGTGTTGCTGAGAATCCTGGCTTTGGGGCATGCATATCTTCAAATCAAGGTGTTTGGAAAGATTGTTTTTCAGGCCCATCTGCTTCCTTAGGTTTTCCCAAAATAATACTAAGCTACCAAGAACAAAAAATCCAGACCACAAGTTAAAGTTCTGACTCCACTCAGAGGGCCCTGAAGGTGAATCCACAGGTGATTCATCTTGCAGAGCCTATGCGTAAACACATTCAACCCGTCCCAACCCACGGAAAGATGAGGAACAATTTACTTTTCAGCTCAGAAAAGGAAAAGGGATTCATAACAATTTGAGTTTTCCTTCAGGAAATCAATAAAATTTGCAGCCAGGCACAGTGGTGCATGCCTGTAATCTCAGCACTTTGGGAGGCAGAGGCAAGAGGATCACCTGAGGTCAGGAGTTCGAGACCAGCCTGGCCAACATGGTGAAACTCCATCTTTACTAAAAGTAAAAAAATCAGCTAGGTATGGTGGTACATGCCTATAATCCCAGCTACTCGGGAGGCTGAGGCAGGAGAATCACTTATACTTGGAAGGCGGAGGCTACAGTGAGCTGAGATCATGCTACTGTACTCCAGCCTGGATGACAGAACAAGACTCCGTCTCAAAAAAAAAAATTGTTTTCTTCTGACAGAAGAATACATGTCTTCTGAATTTCTCTCTTCTTAATAAAGACCATCACTTTTTGCTGAAGCAGGTCGATGTGCATGGGTCTAATCTGTGGTCATTGAGCTACTGAAGAGTAGGGTTTTCCTAGCATCTCTGGGTATATTCCCTCACCTGCAAAGAGAGGGGCTAGAATGAATATCCTCTGGGATCCCTCATGGCTGTAGCCTTCAGCTCGTCTGTCCCCGCTGCTGGCACCTTTTCCTGGAGCCCTGATTCTGAGCACCCAGCACCTGTCACATGTAATGTTCCTGCCTCTCAATTCACACAAGCATTTCTTCTCACCACCAGCAAAGTCCCAGTCAGAGATGTGAAAAGGAAGAAGGAAAAAAAATAGACACAGACACATACATGTGAGTATATGCACATATAAAATGTGTTCTAGAGCAGATTCAGAGGCCTGGGATAGCCCTGAATTTAGTGCTCCCAGTCTCATCAAGGTGACTCTCCTTGGCAGGAAGTGACCCAGTGAACATCCTGCCCAGTCACATGGGGCCTCCCACACATCCTCTTCCTGGCTGGGGAAGGCTTGCCTGCCACCCAGCCTGGCTTTTTAGGCTAGAGTGACGGAACGATTGAGTATCTCATAACCATTTTGCAGTTTCTATAATAAAGTTACAAGGCAGTTTGGCTCAGGAAGTGGGATGCTACCACCCTACCCCTCAGTCCCAATCTCACACATGCGACCTCCCTAATTCCTTAGCAAAATTATGTGTTAAAAAGCTGCATGTTGCGTGGTCATTTGCCCTGAGTCAAAAGTTGATAGGAGAATCTAAAGCTACTCACCTTCACAGTTGCCCACTTATTTTACAGAGAGAAGCCAATTTATTATTCCTAGGAGTTTTGTTTGTTTTGTTTTGGGGGCAGGTCCCTCTGTTGCTCAGACTAAAGTGCATGGTGCAATCTCAGCTCACTGCAACCTCTGCCTCTCAGGTTCAAGTGATTCTCTTGCCTCAGCCTCCCTAGTAGCTGGGATTGCAGCCCTGTACCACCAGACCCAGTTAATTTTTGTATTTTTTAGAAACAGGGTTTCACCATGTTGGCCAGGCTGGTCTCAAACTCCTGACCTCAAGTGATCCTCCCACCTCAGCCTCCCAAAGTGTTGGGATTATGGCCACTACACTCAGCCTATTCCTAGGGTTTTTCATTCTCATTCAGGAAACAAGAAACAGACGTCTCCCCATGCTCTTGTCTCATATTTGGTCATCTGCTCCTTTCCCCATTAAAAACAGGTCAGAACCAGGATGATTCCCATGTTAGGTGGAGGCTTTGAGGCTGTGACTTGGTGTCACTTTTAAAAATAAATGAATGAATGATTGATTGCTGCGTGACTGTCAAGGTGATACTGATGTTCACTGCAGACAATGGGTTTCCGGGCTATCACAGCAGGGACTGGACTAGGGGTATAGATATTGAAGGTGTAGACTTGCAAAGGGGCAGGAGGGAACAATCAAAAGAGGGAAAAAAAATAAAGACCACAGTATGAATGTATGTAACTTAGGCTTATATACATGCTCTATTGAATCATATTAAAAGATTTGGAAAATGTAGAAAAGTTCAAGGAAAAAAAATAAATCTATAACTTTACTTTGCAGAGAGGACCCTTGCTAACACTTGGAGTATTTCATGCATCTTATTTTTTGTTTGTTTACATGAATGTAATATAAGCCTCTATTTCTATAACCTGTCTTCTTTCCAGCTAATAATGTATCATAGACCATTTTTATGGTTAGTAGCAGTGGGCCCCAGACAAGGCTGAGCTCCTTGAATCACTCCAGGAACCACTGCAGTGACTTATTACTTATTTTATGACTGAGGATGCAAACTTTGGTTTACCTTGGTTCAGTGTTGGACTCATGCGGTCCTCAGATCCTCAGAATTATAGCCTATGAGAGTTCAAAGGGACCATGAGCGATCCTGGAGGTCAGGCCTCTAATTTCACAGATGAGAAAACTGAGGACTGAATCAGAACCAAGCACAGGACTAGATCCAAATCTGCCATTCGGGGTCGATTTCAACCATGCACATCCGAAGGATGAAAAGTTTTCCCTTTCAGCAAACAGCCCATGAGAGGACTCGAGGTAGAAAGGGGTACGCAGCCTTGTAAGGATTTTACTTAGTGGTGTGTGCTCAGCCTCACCAAGTGGAAGGAAAAGCCATGGGTGGGTATGGGAAGGCAGTGGGCTGGGGATTTGGCAGGATACAGTGGACCAAAAGCCCAGCTGCTCTAACACAGCAAAATGCACACGCTACTATTGCAGGGAATGGGGCCTCAGGTGTTGCGGGTGTCAGCTCTGCCTTCTGTATGAAGCATTGGGTCACTTCTCAGTCTCCTCCTCAGTTGCCACCCTGTTCAGGGCCACCTTCTGTCTCCTGAATTACTGCAGGACTCCTTCCTGGGATTCCTGCTTCCACTCTGCCCACCACGATCCTTAGGCTGAGCTCTTACAAGAGCTGGCAGAATCCTTTTAAAATAGAAAACTGCTCGAAACCTGCAGTGGCTTTCTACTCAGGGCAAAAGGCAAAGTCCTTAAAGTATCCACATGGCTCCACCCTGCTCATTTGCTTCCCCATCCTCCCACTACTTTTCTCTGTTTACTGGGCTCCTGCCATGCTGGTCCCCTTTGCGTTTCTCAAACTCTTCTCCACTAGAATGTAAGCTCTGGGAAGCCTGGGATTTTTGTCTGTCTGTTTCCTTAGGCAAGCCCCTTTGTTGCTAGGCATAGAAACAAGCTACAGCTAGCTTAAGGAAGAAATGGAGACAATTTACTACAAGAACTCATGACATCTAAGGGCAGAAAGGAAGCCTGGACTCAAGAAAGGATTGGGGCTCTGGGAAAAGGCGCTGCTCTCCTGTTGGCCTCTGAACCATAGAATAGGATATGATCACCCTAACTCCAATTCTTTTATTTAACTACCACTTTTTGTACATAGTAGTGGCAGGCACTGGTGTGGATGCTTGGCTTGCATCAGGAACAAAGCTAATTCTAGTGGGAGAGGTGGACCGCAGGTGTCATCAGTGAGCACACACAGCTTGTTAGCTGATAAGGGCTGTAGAGAAAGAAGGATGGAGTGGAGTAAGGGGGGATCCAGAGCAGGAGGTAGGGTGCTGTGGGCAGGATGCACTTTTAAACATGGGCAGAGTAGACCCCAGGGAGAAGGTCAGACTTGAGGAAGGACTTCTGGTCACCACGGAGACTGACTTGGAAACCCCCAGGTGTCCACCTCTGCTCCAATCAACTGTCACTAGGGAAGGCAGAGTCCCACAAAGCAAGCATGGTTTCTGGATGAGGTGGAAAGGTGAAAGCCATTCCCAGAGAAGAGGGAGTTATCCTGAGCCGGAAATACATCTCCAAATGTAACTTCCGCAAGAAGGATTTAGGGACCCTCTCTTCTTACCGCTAGGGTGCCTGTGATGACTTTACAGCTTTATTTTTATTTTTATTTTTTTAAGTTGTACTTGAATTAAGCTGTTTGGGTGACTCACCTGTTGGAAATCTGTGGTAAACCAGACACCCCACCCCACACCCCCACCCCGCAATCCTGCCACATTTGTGGGACGGCAGTGTGCTGCTAATTTCCTGCTGAATTGCTGAAGACAAGAGGATAGAAATGGTGATATCGTAAGGAAACTTGCTGAATTCATATTGACTCAGAATGACTAAAAATGATACACCACATCCCCAACTGACAGGTGGCTGTTCCTGCCTCCTGGGCCAGGGTGGCCCATTTGTAGGACAAGTGAATTCCTTTCTCATCTCTACCCTAAGGATTTTCTCCTTGCAAGAGCAAAAACTCACAGAGAATTAAGGGCTTGAGAAGGAATAAGGCATGAGACATATTGGATGACATAATGGCAGAAGCTATGCGATGCAGGTTATTTCCTTGTAAGGGAAACAAAAATAGGAATGGAAAATTTAATAAACCCCAAGTCCTCCATTGCTTTGCAAGAAAAGCCTGAAAGAATTTTGAGTCTGGAGGGCGAGCTCAGAGGACCCTCAGATATTTACAACCTTATCTGAATTGTTAGTCTTTGAAAAGGAGAGAAGTGATATTTAAAAATTGATGAACTTAGAAATGTCAGGGTCCCATTATTAGAAGCAAGTAATGCCAGACTGTTCTGGAGTTTCATGTAGTTTACTGTGGCTGTGAGGTCATGGCAGAGCTCTCGGCTGACCTCTGAGTACAGAAATCTCCCTCCTGCACTTCCCACTTTACTGGATTTGCAGGCAGCAGGCACTAAAACCTTGACATGTGGAACTCCTTGCTGGTGGAGAAAAATGATGCGGGTGAGGTGTACAGAGAGTAGAACTAAAGGATGTTCTTTGTTTGTCATGGCCCAAAGAAAAGTGTATACCTGTTTATGGCTCCAAGTTCCCAGGGCTTTTTTTATGGGGGCCGCCTGCTGAAGCCATCCAAACCTGAAAGTCCCATTCTGGCTTGCACCAATCTAAGGGAGCCAGAGGCTCCTGGGAGCTTGTTGGTAAACAGAAGATGCATTGTCCCTGGGTCACCCATGATCATCTGCCTCCTGAGAGTAAGCAATTAATGCATATAATCACAAGCAACACTGAGGATGTACACGAGTCAAAATTAGGAACATGTCTTCTGATTTGCCTTTGAGTCTCGAGAGAATGCTAAGCACTGACTAGTCTGCAGATCTTGTTATATTTACTGGGCTTCCCTTCCATGGTTTGAAACAGATCCCTCAGAGGCCGCCTCCACCCACCTGTGGCCTCTGACTGTTCAAGGGACCACACAGCAAAGACTTCAGAAGCATTTTGGAGAATCCTAAGGCCGTGAAAAGTTGGCCTGTAAAGCTAGGGGATCTGGGCTTTATAAACCTAGCAGAAAAATATCCCCATAGGTTTTCTGGAGCAGAAGGAAAGATTCCCAAGAGCAGCTGGCCCTCTCTCTACAGAAAGTTCCATCTGAAGAGGTTCTGTCTGCTGCACCTTGGCACAGCTCCCGGGGATCAGACTTCAACAAGCCGGGCCCGCTCTGCCTCAAGTGGGTCCACTCCCTGTGCCAGTGCAGAAGCATGGAACCTCGGGCTGCCAATTCGCCACATGCTGCTTCCTGCTCATTTTTCCACTGTCCAGTTTGGGCCTCCCTGCAACACCCGCCAGGAATCTGGGCTTCACCTTGCCACTGTAAAGCTGATTTCTGTAGAAGTAATATCACTATAGCACTTTCTTTTTTCCAACTGTGTGCCTCCCATATTTCCCAGAGACCTCACTGAGTTCCTGGAAAGATGAGCAGGAACCTGCCAAGCAATGCGTCACTCTGTAGATGCACAGGAACACAGGGGATTGCTGTGCTCAGGGACCAGGGGGGAGTCCCAGGGTGAACTGGCTGCTCCCACTCAGTTCCAGACAGCACTTGGGTGATATCTTCAACATCAGAATGACACTTTTTCTCTTAAATGACTTCAGGGAGTTGTCAGGGAGCAGCAAGTGAGTAATATTTGAAACCTTTATAAAAACAATGCATAGGGATTATGAAAAATGTATATCCTTTCATGTACAGATTACTGCAGGCTATTTTTGATGACATATAGAGGCAGTGACTGTATGATGTCCAACTTTGTAGACATTACTGTAACTGGACTGGAGGCAAAGTAGAAAAGTCATCTAGCACAATGCCAGTACACAGTAGGTAGTCAATACATGGTAGATGCAGCTTCTGTTGCTATTTTAAATAAACATAATGGCAATTTTAAAAAGTAATAAGAAAAACAGAATGCTCTAGAATATACTCAGATACTTCCTTCAGTGTTAGAGGAGCCAGTTAATAGATTAGGCAGAAAGACGTACAAAATGTGGTCATCAGTGTGGGCTAGCCATTGCCAACCCTCCTTCCTTTTTGTTTCATTTCCACTGTGGGGACAAGAAAAGCGAAATAGCTACTTTTCCAGCAAAAGATCACCATAAGACAGTTCTAGCCCAAAAGACGTGGGCAAAGAGCTTCTTTCTTGATAAAAACATGGCTAATGCAACTTTTCCTTTCCTTCCTCCTGCCATGAATGGGGCTAACATGGCCATGTTGTACCCACGCAGTGATGAGCCAACATGGTTAGGATGTCAGAAGAGAATGAGAAAAGGTCTTAAGTTCTTATCAACATCGTTGAGCTGTTGCATCAACCCTGAGCTGCGTACTTTCAGACTTTTTAGTTTTGTAAGAAAAAATACCTTTCTATCTATTTCAGTGACTCAGATGGGCTTTCTGTTGCTTACTGCTGAAAACATTCTTATCTGATAAAGAGTTTTGTGATAAGCTTCTGAAATACCTTGCTGACCTAGAAGAAAAATTCACAGTCACTTTGACTTCTCAATCATACTCTCAGGAGCATTAGCTTTGTAGACATTAGATAATGCTTAATATTTTAGAGAAAAGAAATACATATGTGTATGTGTATATATACACATATATTTATATGGCAGTTTATGAAATTGAGAGATTTGCTTTAGATGTGATTCTTTACCTTTACTGCACACATGTGCATCATAATCACAGTGGAATACTTTAAACACACCCATGTCTGGGCTCTAACCCCAGAGCTTCCAGCTTCACACACCTCCAGTAAGGTCAGGCCATTACTAAGTTGTAAAGCTCCCCAGGTACCTGTGTACCAAGTGAGAACTACACAGGACCCCTCCCTAACAGGGACCCAAGCTCAGCAAACTCTGTCTTATAACTAACTCCTCCAAGACTCAGTTTGGAAAGAAAATACAATACAATAAAAAATACAATAGCTGTATTGGCAGCCTGGCATAGCTCTACTATTTTAATTCAATAGAATTATTGCTCATAATTACAGAAAGTTATCAAGCTTCATAAGACACAGAATGTATATGCAACCCTCTGCTGTAAATTATACCAATTTCTACTTTAATTTTGCACAGCATGTGGTCTGGATTAACCTCATTCAACCTGTGTTGAATTCTGATATTTCTGTGCAGGGACCAGAAATATCAGAATGGCTACATTATTATCTTATTTTACTAACACAGATAACCATGTTAGAAATTCATATGCTAGCACAGGGCCCATGAGCTAAGCCCAACATAATCACATATGGCGGAGCAGAGCTCTCCTGATAAGGCAGGCAGCTGACTCTTCGCCTTTTGAAAGGTTGGTATAGTATGTGCTATAACCCCTCACGATGTAAAGTATCCATATGGTAAGATGAGAATCCCTCACATTGCTGACCCACTGCATGTTTTCCTCTGAATTTAAAATTTTTTTACACTATCTGTAGTTTCCCTGTCAGGGTTATGCACTTGTTTATATTTCCTGAATATAGTTTAAATGAGACATGTATGTGCATAAAATAAATATGTATAAATATCTGGAGGATTTTTGTTTTTTGTTTCGCCAGTAGCAAAATGTTTGTATGATGGGACATATCTGTTGGCCTGTCAATTAAGCTTCTATTTTAATATAATCAGTAGAAGTTATTGCTAAAAATCTTAGGAGTGACTTATTAATGCCGGTATAATAATATATGGAGACCAGGCCTGCTGGCTCATGCCTGTGATTCTAGAGTTTTGGGAAGCTGAGGCAGGAAAATCACTTGAGACTGGGAGTTCAAGAGCAGCCTGGGCAAATAGCAAATATAGCAAAACCTTGTCTCTACAAAATAAATAAATACATACATACATAAAAATCCAAAAGTGGTAACACACATCTGTAGTTCTAGTTACTCAAAAGGACATCAATCCACATTTGAAAACTAATTCACAATATAATACCTGTTGATGCAATTTATAGCAGCCCATTTTCACATTGCATTTTTAGTTTTCACTAGTAGTAATAATGGTATAGCTTTAAACAGTACTAACTGTATATCAATAACTATGCTCTACATTTTACATGAATTATTTTATTTAATTCTCACTACAACTCAATGGGAGAAGGTACTGTTATTATGAACATTTTACAGATGAGTAAATTGAGTTTGAGAAATTAAATTACTTGCCCGAAGTCCCAAAGTCAGTAAGTGGTAGAGCCAACCTTTGAACCTACATGTGGCTGATGCCAAGTCCACCCTCTTAACCACTATGCTCTGTTAGCACCATTTATTATCTATATTTTTTAACCATATTTTTTTCTGAGACATGTAAGAATCTTTGTAACAATTACCTTATCATGAATCACCAGCAATAAACAGCCACATTCTATTATAGTCTCATCTATCAAATCATTTCCTTTTTTTTTTTTTTGAGACAGAGTTTTGCACTTGTTGCCTAGGCTGGAGTGCAATGGCACGATCTCAGTTCACTGTAACCTCTGCCTCCTGGGTTCAAGTGATTCTCCTGCCTCAGCCTCCTGAGTAGCCAGGATTACAGGCACCCACCACCATGCCCAGCTAATTTTTTATGTTTTTAGTAGAGACAGGGTTTCACCATGTTGGCCAGGCTGATCTCAAATTCCTGGCCTCAAGTGATCTGCCCTCCTTAGCCTCCCAAAGCGCTGGGATTAAAGGCATGAGCCACTAGGCCTAGCCTATCAAATCATTTAAACACAGCAGTAGATCTGAGTTATACTTTGTTTCTGTGATCATATTTGTTGTAAAGTCACTTCCATAGCTGCTGGTGTGATGGAAGGAGCACAAGTTTTAGAGTCAGATGTTTTATGTGGCTCAGGCTGGAAACATAATCTCTTGAAGCTATAGTTTGCACATCTATAAAAGGAAGGTAACTTCCCACACCCAGGGAGTTTATATGATGACTAAACAAGCTAGTACATGTCAGAAATGCTTTGAGGCCAAGTGTGGTGGCTCACGCCTGTAATCCCAGCACTTTCAGAGGCTAAAGAAGGCAGATCACTTGATATTAGGAGTTCGATATCAGCCTAGCCAACATGGTGAAATGCCATCTCGACTAAAAATGCAAAAAAAAAAAAAAATAGCCTGGCGTGGTGGCGGGCGCCTGTAATCCCAGCTATCTGGGAGGTTGAGGCAGGAGAATTGTTTGAACCTGGGAGGGAGAGGTTTCAGTGAGCCAAGATTGCACCATTGCATTCCAGCCCAGGCAACAGAGTGAGACTCCATCTCAAAAAAAAAAAAAAAAAAAAAAAAAGTGTTTTGAGAACAGCGGTTTAAGACACACATGTTATTTTAAACTCTCTTTTAACCCAACTTTTCTGACAAGTTTCACTCTATTCATGGTCAGAAATCTCAGAACGGCCTTTGGTGATGCCTCTTGGTCCTATACATTCTCCACATCTCTTAACTCTTTCATTCTTCAAAGTAACTATTTCACATCTTCTCTCTTAGGCATTGTCCCCACTCCAATTTTAGCTGGTGACCTTGCCTCACACTTCATCAAGAAAACTGAAGCAGTCAAAAAGACCTCCCTCATCATGTTGCATCCCTACCACCATCTTAGGACCTGATGACTTTTTCTTGTCACTAAGGATCAAGTGGCCCATGCTCCAAAAACCAACCACCTTTCAGCTCCCATCTCCCCTCATCCTTCCCAGCAACTTTGTTTCTCTCTTTCTTCTCTTCAGCATCACCCATTTTACTTTCTCTACCAGACAGTATGATCTCGTACCTCCCATATCAAATAACAGAAAGAAAGAAGATTAAGTGTCTTGACGGCGTATTCCTGCCCAACTCCTACCCTTTTACTCTGTTCTCCTTCACAGCAAAGCTTCCTGAAGTCCTCAATTATTATCACTACCTCCGCTTCCTCATCTCACATTCTCCCCTCAACCCACTTCTGCTGAGTTCCAGCCCCTTCGCTCTTCGTGCTGCAGAATCCAACCTGCAATCCCCATCCTCAAGTGATCCGCCCGCCTTGGCCTCCAAAAGTGCTGGGATTACAGACATAAGCCACCATGCCCGGCCTATCAAATCATTTAAAAGCAGCTGTGGATCTGAGTTACACTTTATTTGTTTCACGCTTGAGCTCTCGGCAGCAGTCACCAGCATTTGTCACTCCCTCCTTTCAAGATCCTTTCTTCTCCTGCCCAGCAACATGCTCACCTGGTTCTGCTTCCCCCTTGCTAATTGCCTCTTGTTCAGCACTTTTGCAAAATTTGCTTTATTATCATGACTCCTAATTCTTAAAGTAGCTCTGGATTCATGCTCTGACCTCTTCTTCATCTTCACTCATTCTCTAAGCAGTCTCACTGAGTATTATGGCTTTAAATATTATGTATACACCAGTCACTCCTCTCCCTTGCATCAGCTATGTGAACTCCTTGGCACTGCCACATGGATGGCAAGCAAATAAAACTCATGTACAATCAAAATTCTTGATTTTCCTTCCCAAAGTTTCTCCACCAGTCTTCTCTGTTTTGATATATGGCACAATCATGGTGCCACCAATTGGAGCCATTAAATATTATGGTTTAATGACATACCATTTTGCTTATGACAAAAATCTAGAAATTACCCTTGGTAAATTTCTTTGCATCACCCTCACATCCAAACCATTGGCAAAACTCTCAAGTTCACCTTAAAACATAGGCTAAATCTATTTCTCTCCATTCTCTGCCAACACACATTGGTAGAAGCTATTATTACCTCTCCTGTGGTATACTTCAATAACCTACTAACTGATCTCCTTGCTTCATTTTTACTTCTTTATGATCTCTTTTTAACACAATAAATGGAAGAAAGAAAAGCTCTTCATTATAGTTGAATTCCAAATAACAAACATAGAAGAAGTGACGTATTTAGAAATTCGTCAACGGGTGCTAAAACTAGTAAAAGTTTGATGAGCAACAGGATATTTACATAGTCTCAAACTCCTCAGGAATTACTTATTAATTACAAAGGGAAAATTAGTCACTTTACAGAGGAGAGACTTGGGGATCATCACCTTAAGCAAGTGATCAAAGCTAACATCACCAGTATTGGAAAAAATAATACTCACAGTTCCACAGGGCTGGGGAAGGCCTCAGGAGGCTTATAATCATGGCAAAAGGCACCGCTTTCCAGGGTGGCAGGAGAGAGAATGAGAGCCAGCAGGGGAAATGCAAGATGCTTATAAAACAATCAGAGCTCGTGAGAACTCACTAACTACCACGAGAACAGCATGGGGGCAATCGCCACCATGATTCAATTACCTCCACCTGGTCCAGGTGGGGATCCTCGACATGTGGGGATTATTACAATTCAAGGTGCAATCTGGGTGGGGGGACACAGCCAAACCATGTTGCTGTTCTTGCAACTTTTTTGTAAGTTTGAAATCATATCAAAATGAAAAGTTTCCAAAACACTATACTCATCCAGCCACGTCATTTTCCTGCTTTCTACCCCTCCAGTAGCTTCCTAACTTATTTATATTAAAATTCAAACTCTTGCCGTGGCTTACGCAGCCCTCTGTGATCTGACCCCTGCCTGCCGCTTATGTCATGCTCTATCATTCTTTCTCACCCTCCTAAACCAGGTGTTGACAAAAAGAGTCAAACTCTGTAAAATATTTAAAGAGATTTACTTTGAACCAAATATGCGAAGACCATGGCCCATGACACAGCCCTCAGGAGATCCTGAGAACATGTGTCCAAGGTGGTCAGGGCGCAGCCTACTTTAATACATTTTAGGGAGACATGAAACATCAATCAAATACATGTAAGGTATACATTGATTTGGTCTAGAAAATCCTGTAAGGAGAAAGGAGGTCTTCCAGATTACAGGAAGATTTGAAAATTTTCTGATTGGCAATTGATCAAAAGAGTTATTATCAATAGAAAGGGATGTCTGTGTTATGATAAGGGGTTATGGATATCAAAGTTTTACCATGTAGGTAAAGCCTCTAAGTAGCCGGCCTCAGAGACAATAGGTTGTAAATGTTTCTTACCAGATTTAAGGTCTGTGTTGATGTGGAATGCTGGTCAGCTTTTTCTAAATTTCAAAAGTGGGGAGGGTATAATGTGGCATGTCCCACGCTTTCTTCCTGTCACAGCCTGAACCAGTTTTTCAGGTTAACTTTGGAGTTCCTTGGCCAAGAGGAGGGGTCCATTCAGACGGCTGGGGGTCCTTAGACTTTTATTTTTGGTTTACACAGGCCCAGTGTCTTTCTGCCCCTGAAATGTACCAACCTCTCTCACCTTCGTGCCTGAGAGCTGTTTCTCTCCCTGGAATGCTCTTCCCCTCAACTTTGCAGATTTGCTTCTTCCTTGACATTCAGACATCAGCTTCAAGATCATCTCCTCAGAGAGGCCTTCCCTAGCCACACCCCCTCACTCTCTCCCATCGTACCTTATAGCAGCTTTATGTAGAGCACTTATCACTCTGTTTTCTTTATTTACTGATTCACTTATTATCTTCCCCCCGTGGACCATAAAAACATGAGAACAAACATTTTGTCATATTCAATGGCCACACCTTTTATTCCTAGAATAGTACTGGTCCCTAGTACATGCTCAATAAATAAGTGCTGAACGTAGCTGGTGTTTGCTGTGTATTTTGAGAATGCTGATAAATGGCCATAAGATTCTAAGCCCCTATCCCCCGCTGATTGAATGGGTCTTCCTCTCAGTCAAGGGGACCCAATGACACCTAAGAATCTAGTTCAGATCATAATGGAAAGGCAGGGGGCAGAAAGGTTTGGAGTCTGTCTGACAGAACAGACTCTGTAGCCATAAGATACCAAATTTCAACCTTACTAGTATCGTATCGCAGACGGCAGGGCCCTGAAGGAAACTGAAGTTTTTTGACCCTAAAAGAGTTTACTTGACATATTTTGAAATGGTCCTGCAAAGCTGTCTCTTGTGGGGGAAAGTTAGCATTCTGTAGATAATCTGCTTCCTTTACTAGGTCTCTGCAAACTGACAACTTTGGTAAGAGACATTCTATTCTCTCTGAAGCCTGCTACCTGGAGGCTTGTCTACATGACAAGAACCTTGCCTTCCACAACCACCACCCCCGCCACCCTTACTTCAGCTGACTTCAACTTTTCAGGCAGAGCTTAACCTTTTCAACCAATCGCCAATTTGAAAATCCTTGAATTCACCTGTGACCCATAAGCACCGCCCCTTCCCCCCCAACCCCACTTCGAGTTCATAGGCCTCTCCAGACCTAACCACTGTATGTATACCTCACATATGTTGATTGACGTCTTATGTCTCTCTAAAACATATAAAACCAAGCTATAACCCAACTGACTTGGGCATGTCCTCAGAACCTCCTGAGACTATGTCATGCGTCATGATCCTTAACGTGCAAAATAAACTTCTAAATTGATTGTGACCTGTCTCAGATACTTTTTGGTTTACATATTAAAATAAGTCTCCTGGTAATAGAATCTCCCTCTCACAAGTTTTGGATACCCTTTCCTATATAACTCCAAAGTTTTCAGTTCTGGGCATCATTCTGGTTATATTCAGAACAATAGCTATTTTCTTTTGGTTCTTTTTTTCTAGGGAGCCAAAGCTCATTAAGCCCCTTCCCCATTAGGATCCCTGGGGACCAAGGCAATTACTAAGAGGACAATGGGCATTATGTGCTCCCACACTTCCCAGAAATGATGCCTGCATCTCATAAATGCCAGGCCTCAGGATGTGGTGATGATTTTTGTCCTCATTGTTTTGAGACCACTGATGAAATTTCCTCATATGCCAATTCCTACAAGCCATACAATAGCGATAGTTTTCATAAGTTGGGGCCCGGGAGAGAAGTTTGATCCTGCTGTCTTCTGCCAACTCTGAGTGGGGTCTCAGATTTGCCCTTTGAGTTCTCTGTGGCAGCTGCTTCCCTTTGAATTTAGAGAGTGGCTCTTTCAACTTTGTGAATGAAGCATGGGGCCTGCAGAATCAGAAACCTGGGCCTCCTTCCCACTGGTAACCTGTCTTCACAATCTCCTGTATTAGTCACATTCATAAGCGGCGGTGAAACTCTAAGGACTGTGTGTTGTAAAAGAGACCCTTGATCTGATCCATAAAATTTATGCCTGTCATCATCTTTCATCCACTCCAGGAGGCCTTTCAATGGCACTGCCCTTCAAAATCACCCCCAAATACTCAGGAATATTGCATCTCCCTGTTAACCCACATAAAGGCAGCTAACTACCCCAGGGAGTAACAGAGAAATGTGTGGACATAAAAAAGACAAGTCTCTCCTAGTGCCTGTGATCCCTAAAAGATTGGTCCTGCTTGCTGCAGATTCATAGGAACAGATGTGCCTGGTGAGGGAATATTGCTCAGAGGCACCAATGGGCAGATGGATTAATTACACCATCTAATGAAAAGCAGTGATTCACCGTGGCCCAGGGGAAGGAAGGTTAGAGGCATAAAGAAGATGTACGCACTTGGACACTTTCACACACAGTGATGTGCTGTCGGAGAAAATGTCATGAGGGTCCAGGTGAGAAGATGCTCATGCCTCTCCCAGAACTGCCAAGAGAGCCCCAACCACGTCTAGTTTATGTGCACATCCACTGCTGCATGGGAGCCCATGTGACTGGCAGCCTCAAGTTATCATAACCAGCAGTACTAACTGCAAGCTAAACAAGCCCATGTTGAAACAGTGGCTGGAAATCGGCTGGAGAGGATTTAGAAAGACAACAGTGTGATGGTATCTTCCTTCCTGTTAATTACCAGCTGAGTGACCTCAGCCATTTAATTAATCTCCCAAACCTCAAATGACTCATCTAGAAAAAGGAGGTACAGGTTGAGCATCCCTAATCCAAAAATCCAAAATCCAAAATGCTCTAGAATTCCAAACTTTTTGAGTGCCAACATGACGCCACAGTGAAAAATTCCACACCTGACCTCATCTGATGGGTCACAGTAAAACAACAGTTAAAAGTTTGTTTCATGTGCAAAATTATTAAAAATATTATATAATATTACCTTAGAGCTATGTGTTTAAGGTGGATATAAAATATAAATGAATATCATGTTTAGACTTGGGCCCCATCCCCAGATATCTCATTATATGTATGCAAATATTCCCAAATCTGAAAATATCCAAAGTCTGAAACACTTCTATGTCCCAAGCACTTTGGATAAGTAATACTCAACCTGTAATAATAGTACCCACAGCCAGGCACAGTGGCTCACACTCACAATCTCAAGAAGGGAAGATCACTTGAGCCCATGAATTAGAGACCAGCATGGGCATCATAGTGAGACCCTGTCTCTACTCTACCAAAAAAAAAAAAATTTAACTTAGCTGGGAATGGTGGTGTATGCCTGTAGTCCCAACTACCTGGGAGGCTGAGATTGGAAGATCATTTGAGCCCCGGAGACAAGGCTACAGTGAGCCATGACCCAGCTTGGGCCACAGAGTGAGGCCCTATTCAAAAATAATAATATAATAATAGTACACACCTCCTGTGGTTAATATGAGGGTTAAATGTTTATATATATATATGACACTTAGCACCATGCCTGGCATAGGGTAAGCTTTCAATAAGGTAATATGGATGTTAGGTATTATCACTATTTCCATTCAGTCATCAAGTGCCTAAATTATCTCAATTGTACCCCTGCTGCTTTAACACAATTCAAACCCTTTTTCTGGCTTACACAGCCTTATACCATGTCGTTCCTACCTGTCTCTCTAGACCTCATCCCATATCACTCTTTCTTATTTACACTGCTTGAACCAGGCTAGATGTCTTTCTGTCCCTGAAACATAACAAGCTCATTCTCATTTTAGGACCTTTCTATAGATTAGAAAGCAGATCTATATGCCATATTCATCTGCTCAGCCAGAGGCATTATAGTAAATATAATGAAGTTTGAATTCCCTAAGTGCAGGATCCAAAATAATATATTCATGAAAGGAAATAAACATTCTTTGTGTAACCCGCCTTAAGAGGCCAGGAATCTTCTAAGTGGGAAATCAGTTCTATAAAATTGACAGAACAAGCAATTATGCTTAGGATCTCTTGCATAAAAGAGAATTACATTTGAGTAACCAGCTGGTGAGCATTATTTTGTCAATGAGAAAACTGAAGTTTAGCGAGGTTAACCTTGCCAGAAACAGCACAAAACTAATGCAGCTGGGTCTTGAACTCAGGCCTGACTCCAAGAACTTGTCTCTGCAATTATTACCCTCTATTGACAAAAAAAAGAGTTGCAACATGGATTCTCCCATCAGTTTTAAAGTCTATTGGGTCCCATTCCACCCATGGAAAGAGCTTTCGAACTAGGTGGTGGGGGGGCATTTTGATATCTGTGCTTACCCTGCACACATTGGTCTGATACAACTTGCCTCACTAGAAGAATGTCTGAGAGGACCAGCCTGGCCCACTCTGCCCAACAGGTCTTGGCTCACCTGGCACTGGGTCTGCTTTCTGAAAACCCAGTGCCCCTGCCCTTTGACCAGCCTCAGGGACTATGCCTCAACTTTCCATCCAAGATCCCTTCCCCAATCTTTTCTCTCTGTACCTATTGGCACGTATTTTCTTCCTTTACCAAGAATCTCCCAGTAGCCACTGTAACCCTTGCTACTTAAAAAACAGTTCTCAGCATCACCCAGGAGCTTGTTCAAAATGCAGAGTCTGAAGTCCTCTCCCAGACTTGCTTAATCTAAATCTGAATGTTAACAAGATCCTTGGATAATCCAGCAGCCTATTAAGGCTTGAGAAGCGCGGATCTTCCCCGTAACTTGGCAAAGCCTCCACCAATTCCAAGGGTTATAAATTAATCCCATTGTATTTCTCAGTCTGATTCCTCAGGCTCTGCACAATCAGAACATCTGCCCCAAAAAGTTCACATTAGCATTTTTAGCAGCTCCACCTGGCTTCTGCTGCTTCTTTCATAAGCCCAGTCTTCAGCCTAGAGGCAATTAATTGGCCTTTGTGAACAACAGCAAAATAGAGATCGGAGACCATCCCTTATAATACTTAAAGGTGTTAGTCCCATGTCAATTGGCGTGACTCCCAGCCAGCATATTACTGTTACTGTTGAATAATACATCATAAATAGATATGAGTTCAGCACACTCTCCAAGGATAGGGGAGTGTGGTGACCTCCATTTAGGAAATAAACACAGCAAGCAGAGGATTAGATCATAGTACTCTCCTGCCTGACTCTGATGTTTTCTTGTTAATTACGCTTATTTTTGGACAGTCCTTGAAGGTCAATGGCTGGTAGAATACTGTGTCTTCAAACAAAGTTAAAATGACTTGTATTTGTTGCATAAAGACACTTTCAGAAAGGTTAAGTATATTGTTCCAGACTGCAATAAGGGTTCATAAGTTTCTTAATTCTGAATCTGTATACAGTCTAGAAGTAGTAGCAATAACAATGATTGAAGTGACATAGTTGCTTTATAAATATTACTGCCAAGTATTAAGTCAGATATTATCTCCATCTTGACCTCCCAGAAAACCAAGGTACAGGCCAAAGACATGGTCATGATCAAACCTCAGTAACAGTTCAGCCAGTCAAACTGCTATCCCTCCCCCAACATACAGGCACACTGATATTAAATTTGGCTTCACTGTAAAATGAACTAAAAATAAGAATAGCTTCAGTCAAACACGGCCACATCAGAGATTTCACACTGAAAAAGCCACTTTCAGAAAAGGATATACCAAAAGGTCAGTTGGAAATTTCCCCTTTCCCATCCCAAGTGCCAACACCTCTGCTATTGGGGCTAGGCTCTTTAAGAAGGTGGCTGTGGGCCAGAGTGATCACCCCTCTTGTCTGATATATATTGAAATAGTCTTAAGAAGAAACACGAAAATTAGTGTAAGGATTCAGGGAGGTGGGAGTTAGATGGTTTTCCACCATCTATGGTCAGGTATAGATAATTCAATTTATTTCCCTTATAAGCTCAAGCAAACTCTCCATAATAGAGGGGGAAAAAGTGTTACTTGAATTACCTCTGGCTTATTTGATTTCTTTTGGTTTGCATTACTTACTCAAGCCAACCTCTCATCACTTAGAAAAAGTGACGAGAAAAATTAGACAATATCTTCTCCTTTTAATATAGCCAACAATACTGAGAAAGTCCAAATTTCTTAATGTTCATTCATGTTTCCTTGGTAGTTTTGAACCTGTTGATAAAGCTGAGTCCATAAAAGCATATTTTGAAGTAAACACTAAACTAGACCAACCCACAATTGAGTAGCCATTTCTTTCCAGAAATGAAATGAGTAATTTAAAAATTTAGAAACATTTTCCACAGCCTTTGCTTCCTGCTTTCCCACCTTCTTTCTTGTTTAATTTCCTCACTCAAGGTACTTTTTATGGTGCTAGTTGTTAATAAGGATCCTTATCTCTTGCCCTGAAATAATTGACCAAGGGAAAGTAGATCTCTGTTTTAATTTTGCCTTTTGGAACAACACCTTTGTCTCTCTTTCTATTATGTCTTTCAAAAGAGTTGACTGAACATCTCAAATTTGTCATGTTAATATCCAGCAATAAGAATATGTGTTCAAATAGTTTCATTCTTCCATCTTGAATGAAAGTCCTATCTAACACGTCTTCAAATGACCATTTTTCTATATTTTAATATTCAAACCATGAAAAATATAAGATTAAACCAAATAAGTTTCATGGGGAAAAAAAAGTGCTAGTTTATTCAGAGTCGTTTATTCCATTTCTTGTTACAGCTGAACATTCATTGCCTCCTGCCCCCTCCTCTTCAATTTTTTCATCTCCACGGGCTGGATATTAGCTTTGAATGGTTGAGGAAACAGACTTAGGTATTATTCTAGTAACTTTACACTAACCCGACAATGCAATTTATAGCACCTACAAGGAGCCCTCCATGTTCCAATCAATTGTAGCTCTTCTGCTCTGGGTACCAGCACCAGATGTTATATTTCCCATGAGTCTTTCATTAACACAGCACCAAGGCCCCAAACAGAAACTGAAAAAGCGACAAAGACATAAAGCTTACTTTTTTTTTTTCAGCACTGACTTCATGCTGGTCTAGCAGTAAAGAACAGATAGGAATTGCACGGAGAAGTTGGCTGTCAACAAAAGGCTGGTTCTTTGCGACTGATCTGAGTTTTCCACTTGAGGGCTTTTAAGCACGCAGAATGCAATGCAGTACCTCAAAGCATTCCACGCAGTGGCCTGTGTTCTTAAAGAAGACTGGCCTCCGGGAGCTTTACCTTTCGAAACAAAGCTGGGGCTAGAGGTCTGTGAGGGTCCATGGCTTTGCTGAAAGGATCTTGTCTGAGGTATGTCAGGAGAGAAATTTAAAATGGCCTAGAGAACATCAAGAACCCTTTTCACTGTTTCAGAATAAGGAAATGTTAGAAACCCCAATGCCATATTATTTGGAGTTCAGAAATCCCTAACTGTGGATGCCAACACATTTACAAAATAACCCAACCATTCAAAACAAACTTTTGTTGAATTCAGACTTGAGCACTGCTTTTTCCATAATTCAACCTGAAATTATTTTTCATTTGATTCTACTTTTCAAAGAAGGGAAGTCTAGGTTTTTAAAATGTTACCCTTCAAACTCTACACGAAAACAAAGCCACGCATTTTACTAAAATGCATATAATCAAGACCATTCGAAGCTCAAGCTCTGTATATGGGTTATGGGTACTATCTACTTATGCTTGTCCAGCTATTTCTGAGCCAAAGCCCTTAGTGCTTGTCACCAAAACACAGGTGGAGAATAGGTATTCTTACCTTTGTGCAAGGAGGACAGGGATCACACCCAAGGCTAGGGAAACATAAGACATGAAGAAAAGAAAAACTGGGAAAGCCAAATGCCTAATCTTAAAACCTGCAGTCATATTCAATATACAATCATTATTTTTAGCACAGGGCTTTAAAATAGTAATTTAGTGGCCAGGCATGGCAGCGCATGCCTGTAATCCCAGCACTTTGGGAGACCAAGGCAGGCAGATCACAAGGTCAGGAGATCGAGACCATACTGGCCAACATGGTGAAACCCTATCTTTACTAAAATGCAAAAAACTTAGCCTAGCGTGGTGGCATGCACCTGTAATCCCAGCTACTTGGGAGGCTGAGGGAAACGCTTGAACCTGGTGGGGGCAGAGGTTGCAGTGATCCGGGATTGGGCCACTGCACTCCAGTCTGGTGACAGACCGAGACTCTGTTTCAAATAATAATAATAATAATAAATTAAGCCTCAATTACTGTAGGTAGATAACAGCAATCCCTCTACCCATACAAAATCACCTCAAATATCTTCAGAAGTCATCACCGATTGCTGTTCTTCCCTATTACATATGCCCTCATCCCTTCCAAGCCTTTCTACTTCTTCCTTGGCTTTATTCTTTGTTCCTATTCCAAGATCAACACTATGATTTCACTAAACTTGAATTATTGCACTATTGCCCTCATTTGTCTCCCTGCCTCTGGTTTATTTTCTTATCTTATGCATGCTAGATACCATCATTGAGCTATTTTGCTACAGCTCCATTATTTCATCCTACTAGCTTCCTGGTGAAGAACCAGCAATGGCTTCCTATGGTTGACACTCCTCAGTGTTCACCCACTCGTTCTGCTTTCATTTACATTATCTTTCCCTGCCACTCCCTTAGAGGGGACAGCCACCCTCTGATATCCACGAAGATGCTTTCCTATTATGAGTCTGTCAAGTTAAGACTCTGAGTGTTCACCTTTGGTGAGCAGGAGGGGAAAAGGACACCCAAAGCACCTGAAAGGGGCTGAGCTGACCTGGGGCTAGGAAAGACCAGCCATTCCTTGGGATTAAGACCCACCAGACACCTTTGCTCTGCACAAGAACTGAAAGTAAAGATAGCTACCTCTCAGACTGGAAACAGGAATTCAGTAGGTGTTCCCTTTGGGCAGAGGTTGGAAACTGAGTCTTCTGTTGACTAAGTGGGGAGCAGGCTTGATGTCCATGCCACCACGCTCACACAATTCAAGAAGATGTAGCCTGGCTGCCAACCTAGAATCATGGAAATGGAAGCTGGGCATCACCTTAACAACCCGAGTGAAGTCACTGCAGATGCAAGGTGGATGCCATGACTTCCAGGAAGCCTTCCTGACCTTATGTCCTTTCTCTGTGATCTCCACCGGACTTCCTTAGCATCACACAGTGATGTAATCATAGATCTTAGCTCGTGTAGGAAATTATTTTCCTGCCTGTCTCCACTCCTGAGAGCTTGTTGCACAATATCTGGTATGTAGAGCATCTCAGTAAACGAATCCAAGCTGTTCTGAAAAGAAAAGCCAGGGTGAGAGCAGGATGGATTGGAAGCTTTCCTTGTGAGTGGGACTCTGATACATCTTTCTTCCTCATAACCCAGCTCCAGACTGTACACAGAGGAACTTGCTTAGTGAGTCAGTGACTGATAAGCTAATGCCATTTTTTATATTCTGGTGTCCCTTGCATTTCTTTCTTAGATTAAATGCAAAAGTCGAATACTATCACAAGTGTAACTCTAAGAGCATTATTTTTAAAACTAATAGTTAAAATTATACCACTTGTTGGGGCTTTGATTTTTAAAACTTCTATGTTAAAAAGTATTCAAATTCATATATTTTGTTTTTATCTTTAGTTTTCAAGAATGGGAAATTTGAAAATATTGCCTTTTATAATGTCTATTATGCCTTATTTAAAAGAAAAAAGGTCAGATGTGGTGACTGATGCATGTAATCCCAGCATTTTGCGAGGCTGAGGTGGGTAGATCATTTGAGTGCAGCAGTTGAAGACCAGCCTGGGTAAGATGGCAAGACCCTGTCTCTACAAAAAGTATAAAAAACTAGCCAGGCATGGTGCCACTCACCTTTAGTCCCTGCTCCTGCTCCCTGGGAGGCTGAGATGGAAGGGTCACCGAAGCCTGGGAGGCTGAGGCTACAGTGAGCCATAATTGTACCACTGCACTCCAGTCTGGGCAACAGAATGAGACTCTGAAAAAAGAAGGAAAGAAGGAAGGAAGGAAGGGAAGAAGAGAGGAAGAAAGAAAAAGAAGAAAAAAAGAAAAAGAAAGAAAGAAAGAAGTCCTAAAACTATTTTAATAAACATTTTTTTAATATTTTTCCAATAATTTTAATTTTTTTGCCAGTGTAGTTTATTAGAAGCAAAAAGTGATGCTATTGTATTGATTGTTCTACTGTCTGCACAGTGGTCTTTTCTTGAAAAGACAAATAATGATGGTCATTTAGTAGCTTTTACAGGCTTGCCAGGTGAGCTTTTAAAATTAAGTAGTTATTCTTGTCCAGATGGCTGAGTTACTAGGTAAAGGGTTGTGGGGAGCCATCACTCAGTAATAAAACTTTTAAAGAAGATGAATTAAGATTAGCAAGTAATTTAACCACATGAATAGATACTGCAAACTTGATTTCTAAGCATGATCAAATCACAACTCCTTCTTTACTCCAAGAGAATGAGCCTGTGTACTGCACTAGTGTATTGTAATGAGTAATTATTATTCACACAAATCCCTTTATCTCTTATATGATTTAGAGTGAGAAGATACCCTCCCAAATTTTGATCATACAAACCCCTTGTAACTATTTAAAAAGCATAAATTGTCTTGATAAAAACAACAAAAAAAAATTGCACCCATCAAATGTGCAGCTTTAGAGCAACTCTCTTGGTGTGAGGGTAGATCTATTTTGATGTTTTACATCGTGCAGCAGATGACTTTGGAGCTGCTGCAAGGTTGTCTGTGATTTGATCTCCAGATGGGGCTACAGCAGCACTGTGGTAGCTCTCCTAATTGGATGTGTTGCTAATGAGAGACAGGAGCTTGCAGTTGCCTGTTTTGTGTACACGGCGGCTCTGTGATGCACACGAACTCTAATTGAGAGCACAGCTTAGTCTGCTGGTTGGGGAAATCTGGCCTGCAGGGTCTGACTTCAAAAACAGAAATAAAGAGAATTCCCAATCCTGGTTTCCACTTTGGCCTTAACTAGCTCTTATTGTGCTCCATATGGCAGGACATATGTTTCTCACGGCAGAAATTTAAAACATCTGAAAATAATATTTTCCTGATTGAGCAGCCATTAGGGATGAGGCAGCATTTTCTGAGCAAAAGATTGAGTCAGTGGTAAACCTAAAAGGCAGTGTCACAAGGACAGCTGCCACCCACTCACCATGGCTCATTTCAAACCCAACAGCAATCTAAACGTCTGTAGTAGTTTGGGAAGGCAGCTACCTTTCACTGCTGGAGTATGAGCTTCAAAATAAAGAAAAGAATGGACCACACACATTGTGCAAAAAGCAGTACTGAAACATACACTTTAATAGATTAATTTTTGTGATCTTATCTGTGTTTTTCACAAAGTCATTTTTAGGCCCTGGACAGTCTCTGTACATTGTGGGGGAAAGAAGGAATACCTTTCCCATCAATTACCCTGAATTGGACTACGTCAAGCCTGGCTGGAGCCCAGGGAAGCAGAGTTCAGGTAAGGAAATGTTCTAATTTTGCTGATGGTGTGGTCCTGTGATTCCCTGGGATTCAGGAAGAGGAATTAGTTGGCAAGGAGACTGAAGGTCTCAGGTAGGAGAAAATGAGATGCTTGAAGGCCTTAGTGTTATGAAAGGGTAGGATGCGGGGAGAATGCTGGTAAAGCCCAAGGTAGCCAGATTAATAACAGAGGCTGAGCCAGGGTGGCTAAATGCCGCATCCATAACAGGCCTAAGGCAAGGGAGCCTTCTTATGGGATTCCTAATTCAGGGGACGCAGCAAAGTCAACATGCAGTTCACCGTGAAAAGCAGTTTCAACTAAGCCAAGAGAGCTGGATTCAAACTGGAAAAAAAAAAGAAAAAAAGAAACAGGAAGGGAGGGAAGAAGCAGCAAGTTAGCATTCGAGGTGCCGTAACTTTCCTGCTACCTCCTTCACTGCTGCAAACCAGCCATCCTTCCCTGACAAGCACTTTTCCACTGCATTCCTTTGTCCCCAGCCTACTCCCAGAGGCTCTCTCCTGCCTCTCCCTCTCCAAATCTTCCCATCCTTCAGGGCCCAACTCAAACCCTTTGGTCAAAATTAATCTCTCTCCTCTCAGCTCCCTCAGCACTCCATCTGGCCTTTTTCTTCTCTTCCATCATTTATATGAGAGTGATTTGTGTGAATGTCTTTTCTCTTTAACAAGAGGGACATTTGATCTTTGAAGAATTCATTCATTCATTCCCCAAATATTTATTGATTGTTGCCTATGTGCAGACACTGTGTCAGGCACTGCATCAGGGTGTTAAGTGCAGGATAAGATATAAATTAATAAAATCCTGGTTTTCATACTGCTTACCTTCAAGACCTGACATTCAAAATGGGTCCTCAAACCAGCTGCATCAGCACTACTCACCTGCTAATTAGAAATGCAGAATTTCAGTTGTCCCCAGACCTAAAGAAACAGAATCTACACTGTAATAAGCTCTGCAGGTGGGTTCGTGGGCACAGTAGAGTTTGAAAAGGTGTGCTTTAGAGGGACAGACAATGAACAAATAAATGTACAATAAAAAGTCAGGGAGAACTACTTTAAAAATGAAGCAGGATGAGGGGAATGAGAAAAACAGTGCAAGGTTAGCCAGGCACCCTGGCTCACACCTGTAATCCCAGCCCTTTGGGTGGTCAAAGGAGGAGGATCACTGGAGTCCAGGAGTTCAAGACCAGCCTGGGCAACATAGTGAGATGCTGCCTCTGTATTGAAATATTAAGAAAAAAAGCAGTGGTAGTCAAAGGGGAAGGAGCTACCATGGATAAAATATGATAAGAGAGATTCCTCTGAGCAGAAACCACTTGAAGCAGTGCCTTATATATAAGCACTGTGGTTTCGGTTCATTAGAGACAGGGTGAACTGAATGAAACTGAGGCCACAGAGTTCATGAAACTCAAGGTGGGTGGGATGTATTGAAGAGAACTGGCTGTGAAGGGAGAGCACATGTTGAGGATGGAGAAGTGGCCTGGGGAGGGTCCAAAAGGACATCAGCACCCAAAGCTGTGTCTGTAGCAGAGTAAGGGTGCCCTTTCCCCTCTCCGACACATCGTATCTCCCTCCTCTGCTTTAGTTTTTCTAACACACCATCTATTTTTCTTATTTATCTGGTTTTTTCACTCCACATCTAGAGCATTAACTCCATAAAGATAGGGGATAGTATTTGCTGTGCTCACTGCTCTAAGCCCTCTAAAATTGAGTGTCATGAAAATTGCTTTCATTCCACTGTGCCTCTGATACACTTGAACTGATGGCAAAGCTACAGTTAAGCAGATTCAGGAGAGATGGGGAAAGAGGCGAAGACTCCTGAGACCCTGAATTTGCGAGGAGAGGCTTCTGTCCCCAAGGAGAGGTGGCTACACACAGCAAGCACAATAGCAGCCACACTCAGTGTGCTCTTGGCCATGCTCAGGCTAAACACCACATAACACCATTCAATTCTCCCAGCAACCCTGTGAAACAAGCACGATTTTTACCCCTTATATTTTATATAATTGAAGAGCAGAGAGGTAAAAAAAAAATAGGTTGTGTCATATGAAAGTGTACATAAAAAATTATCAAAGTGAGCAATATCATATGGTTTAACATAACTGTATGCTCAAGATAACGAACTTCCTAAGTGGCAGAATGCAGATGCAAATGCATGTCCATCTGTCTGACCCAGAGCTCAAGTTCAAGGGCACAGCTCTTCTTGGAGGAAGGGCACCATGGGACCGCCATGCCATTAAACCTCGTTAGAATATTCATACAGTGAGTCCTGGGAGAGAGAAGAGAGGATTGGAAATCATTGTCTCTATGAACTATGGCCATATGGTCATCCCAAAATACCTCAACTTTAAAATGAAGTCTCCTAATTCAGCCATAAAAAAGAATAAAATTCTGACATAGGTTACAACATAGATGAGACTTAAACTCATCATTCTTAGTGTAGTACGCCAGAACAAAAAAGGACAGTGTAGGATTCCACTTAGACGAAGGACCTAGAATAGTCCCATTCATACAGACAGCAAACAGAATGGTCATGGCCAGAGGCTGGGAGGAAGGGATGGTAAGATTAGTGTTTAATGAGTACAGAGTTTCAGCTGGAGAAGACAAAAGTTCTGGAGATGGATGGTGATAATGGTTGCACAACAATGTGAATGTATTTAATGCCACTGAACTGTACAGTTAAAAGTGGGTAAAATGGTAAATGTGATGCCAGGTATATTTCGCTACAAAGAAAAAGTGGCCCTGCTTCAGTTCAGACTTGTTGAGTTAATCATAAGCATTGTTGGATGCTTCAATGCTAAAAGATGAGGACTGTTATTTCAAGTATATATCTTTGTGTCATAAAGTATACATATGCATGCAAATATATTTATATGTATTATATGCAGGTAATAATAAGGACAGCTAACATTTATTGAGCACTCACCTTGTGCCAGACTCTGATTTAAATATTGCAATGTATTAATGCACTCCATGTTCACAAAAGCACTATAATACAGGTATTTTGATCATCTGTGTTTTGCTTCATACCCCCTCCCCTATAACATATATACATACAGTCATCCCTCAGCAGGCGAAGGCGATTAGTCCCAGAACCCCTGTGGATACCAAAATCAGCAGATATTCAAGTCCCTTGTGTAAAATGGGACAGTATTTACATAATTGTGTGCACATTCTCCAGTATATTTTAAATCACCTCTAAATTACTTATTACCAATACGAAGTAAATATTATATGTGTTAATTTGTTTGCATTGCCATAAAGGAATACTTGAAGCTGGGTAATTTATAAAGAAAGAGGTTTATTTTGGCTCATGAGTCCGCAGGCTGGATGGGAAACATGGTACCAGAACCTGCTCCTGGTAAGGGCTTCAGGAAGCTTCCAATCATGGTGGAAGGAAAAGGGGAGCTGGTATATTACATAGTAGGAGAGGGAGTGAGAGAGAAGGGAGGAGGTGCCAGGCTGTTTTAAACGAGCTCTCGAATGAACTAACAGGGAGAACTCAGTCATCACCAAAGGGATGGCACTAAGCCATTCATAAAGAATCCACCCGCCTGGCCTGATCCAGTCACCTCCCACCAGGCCCCACCTCCAACACTGGGGATCACATTTCAATGTGAGATTTGAAGGGGACACAGCCACACCATGTTCTGATGTAAGTCATTGCTACATTGTACTGTTTAGGGAATAATGACAAGAAAAACATATGTACAAGTTCAGTACAGAGGCAACCATCCATTTTGTTTCTTGAATATTTCCAATACACAGTTGGTTGAATCCATGGATGTGGAACTCACAGCTACAGAAGGCTGACTGTACACATTAGAGTGCCTTTACCTTGTTTTTGTACTATTTGGAGATCTCCTGGAGGGCTTTAAGAACAAAAGATTCTGTAATGAAGACTGATTAGGAGCAGAGGCTTGGAACAACCCCCGAGTGAAGTCCTTAATATATTTTTAAGTGAATAACAACATCACAATGAAAATTTCTGCCAAAATGCATCCTGATATTTTTACTAAGTGGAAACATAACTAATTATAGCCCACAAAAACTGGCCCTACTTAGAAATGGCCTTTTGATTTGTATGTTTCACCCAAATTATATTTTCATTAAAAGGTGAAAAAAATGAAATTTCCTTTCATTTTTAGATGAAGGAAATTTCATGCAATGGTTTTGTGTCACCTTACCGTTTCTCTGGGTAATATGACCTCCCCCTCGCTAGTTTAAACCCCACCTCATTAGAGGCAGGACGCTCTGTGGTTTGGCCGCAGAATATTTTTAGTTTCTTCTGACAATATTGGCTCTGGGTGTAGGTTAGTCTGCTAACAGTTCTCCCTAATTGTTGCACCTACTGCATAGAAACTGAAAAAAAATGATTGAAGTTCCAGTCACAATTTTGCTGGAAAAGGTGTGATGTCTGTCAGCTCTTCAAGAGTTAAGCAGCAGATCTTGCACTTTCAAAGCCGGTTGTTTTGCAAGAAGTCTTAGGTGAAAACAATGAGACAAAATGATGCTTTGTGAAAGACAATGACATCCATTCAAATGCCTCTCACCAGCTCTTTCTACTCAACTATTTTGCACAGACGTGTACCCAGAATTATCCTGTTCTATTAACTAGTCTGGTATAGGCTCAAAGAAAAAAAAGACACTTTTTTCTCTCTTAAATGCAGGGTTGGGGGTGGAAAAAAATGAAAAGCAAAAAGACATCTCTTTCAACTCATTCAGTCCCAGCATTCACTGGGTGGAGAGGTTGTTTCTAGTCAAAGTCCCTTTCAGCACTTTACGGGAAGAGCCAAAAGCTTCCCAGAAGTGCAAATTCCCAAGTGCATGCTTCAGGGTTTAAAATAACTAACTTCTCTACAAATGAAGTAGCCCCGATGATAGGGGGCAAAGGGAAATTTCCTTTTGTTTCTTTTCTTTTTTAGTATGTTAACATAATTCATTGCAAAAATCCTGAAAACTGGAAAGGAAAACAGCTCATAGGGTCTCTGGTCTATTTCATTTCTTTCTCCTTCAACAACACATTCCTCAGAGATTAATCCCATCTCAAACACATTGAAGGAAGCCATGCGCACCACTTCCCGAAGAACTTGGTGCACAATTTATGAGATTCTGTGGTCAGGGCACTTATATTTTTGGTCTGTGGTTCAAGCTTATTGCAGTTCAAGTTCACAGGGCTCAGAGTGTGAGGGAAATGGGTGTCAGGAAGGTGGCCTCCAAGCAAAACTGCTCATCAGAGGAAAGGGCAGAGGAGGAAATGGCCAATCACCAAGCCGAGCCAGGGTCCTGGATCGGGAAAGGGTAATCAGGTCCTTGAGTGTAGCCTTTGAGATGCACCTGTCAGGTGCCCATCAGACTGAGGAGCTGTGAACATAAGGCACTTTACAAACTGCATTGGCAGGAGCAAGCATAACAAACCAACTGCAAGAAAACTGAGTTGAGTTTAGTGACCTGTGTGAAAGGCCCAGGCTGATGAGCAAAACTCTGGTCCTGTTCATTATGGTCTATAATGCCTCCCATCATTATATCTTTTCACTTAAATAGTCAAAAGTTTGCTTTCATCTGTGTCATCACTTTGTCCCTGGTTTCACCAACAGGTGAAGGCAAAATAAGTCATGTTTACAATTAGGCCTAACTTATAAGGCCCTCAAGCTCCCACTACTTCTGGTAAGAATTCCAGTCTTTTCCAGAGTAATTCACTCTAAATATTTAAGAACTTCCTCAGAGCATCTTGCATGCACCTGTGAACTAATCTTTATTGTAGTCCCTTGCAGTAGCTCAGATGAGGCACTCTCTACTTGATACCCCAATCATCAGTCTGCTCTGCCAATATTTCCTATCAGGCAGAGTGAGAAGCCCACTACTGCTGAGTGCCAGGCTGAAAATCCCCACACTGCCATGTAGCCATGACCAAGCCATCTGTCTGTTGACCCTCTGCCTTGCTGTCAACACTGTCACCACCTCCACCAACACAGAGCCATCCCCCTCATATACCCCAGTGATGCAGGAGACACCCTACTCATTCATCCTACCAGGCCTTGCCAGGCTTACACACCAGCTTAGCCTGCAGCTGAGCCAGGCATGCCTCAGCCCACCTTTGTTATAGCTCATACCCACATTCACTGCTTCCAGAGCTTTTGTCCCTCATCCAAGAAGAATGAGGATAGGCTGACAATTGAAGGGTGAGGGGGGAAGACAATAATTTTATTAAGTGATGAAACAGCCCTCAGAGCAGAGGGGACACTAGGGTGGTCAACCACGGGTGTTTTTTCTCTCTTAGTGTGGCTAAGTCCAGGGCTTTTATGGGCTCAGAGTAGGGAAATGAGTGGTGATTGATTTGTGAGTATGCAAAAAAGGTTAAAACAAAGGTACCACTCAAAGGTGGGCACAACAGTGTAAAAAAACCAATTTGGAAAAGGTAGGTATGTGTAAAATAGGTGAAGGGTGGGGATCAATCAGAGGAAAATGTGCAAAACTGGAAGACAGGTTCTCAATCTGGTCTGTGGATTTGACTTGTAGCTAGGCTTTCAGGCTTTAAACTATCTTTGGCTTGGAGGTGGGATTTCACCAGGAACCTGCCCCTGTCTGCCTAAGATTTTTCTGCCTCCTGCCGCTATCACCAGGATAGAGCTCTGACAATTCACTCAGAGTTTTTTTTTTTTTTTGAAGTTTGTCAAAATAAAAATAGGAGGAAAAACCTGAATGAATCTACCTTTAGAACCCAATTCCGTCCTGTTCTACTCTGCAAATTCTTGAGCACTAGTGATTTTATGACTTCTTATGATAGCAGATTAGAATAAAATGTTCAAGTCAGAAACAAGATCATGCCCTCTCTGCCCTGTAAAGGCACAAAACTATCAAAACCAATCACAACCCATTAGTTCCTGGGTTCCTTTTGGTTTCTTTTTTATTATTATTACTTTTAGATTATTGTGATTGGGCTCTCCACATGCTATACAGGTAATGCCAGCAAGTTCTCTTGTTGATGGGCTATAAAAATGACAAATGAGTGGCACACGTTTCCTACTTACATTTCTATAGCCACTTAGAAGTAGAATGAGTCTGCTTATGTTTCACTTGCCACTTTAAGGCCCCACTTATCCCAGTGTTGGACCAGCTTTCTCTTCACCGTTTTTCTGTTTGAAGAGCTAAAAGTGACCTCACTGCTCACAAGCTAATTAGGGATATATAACATGCACTCAGAAAGAGATACTTGCGGACAACTGTCAAGGAGAATATAGCTTCATACTGTCTCAACAATTTCATACTTAGAATATATTCTAAAGATATGCTTAACACAAGCTTTAAAGTGACATGTATAGGATTTTCTTTGTGGGATTTTTGATTATTTGTTTGTGGTGGCAGGGAATTGAAGGTAATCTGGGAATTGATAGGTGCCCACCATGGAGTGCTTTGTGTCCTTAAGAAGAACAGAGTAGATATGTGCATAGCAACATGTGCACAGCAAAAACAACAATAACAAAAACAAAAACAGTGCTTGGTGAGAAACAGAGTGACAGATAATAACACAATAGCATTTGAGAAAATTAGAAGTACCTGTACAGAAGACACTAGTAGACATTTTTCAAAAACACTTAAAGTTAAGTGATACACGTTAAATACTTTTCAATGATTGTTAGTGGACAAGGAGAATAGAAGGGAATATATAATTAAATTAAACATTAAGAAACTCTTTCAAAAAGAGAAGGGCCTTGCAGCCCCAATGATGAGGTTTAAGGAAAAGAAAAAATAAGTTACAAGACATCCAAGCAACAACATACAATACATAAATGATGAATGCATGAAGACAAGTAGCAATCAACAAGAGTAGTTTATCAGGGAAATCTTCCTGAAAAAGGCAACTTTTCAGCACAATACTTTATCCCTCACTCATTACCATCCTCCTCTAATACTTCTATTAATATCACATAATAGCTGTGGTCATCACGGAAACTAATTCTTGATGATAACACTGACCACATTCTAGATATTCATTTAGTGCCAAAATAGAATCTTGAATAATTTACATGCACTATTTTATTTAACCTCCACAAAACTCAGGACATCAGGATTATTATCATCCTATTTCATAGATGGGGAAACTGAGACTCAGAAACATTAATTTTTCCAAGGTGACATAGCTGGAATGTGGCAAAACAAGATTGATACTCGATATGTTTGACTACAAAGGCTGTGCTCTTAACATATTTTCTGGTGATGACACATGGCAGACACTCAAAAAATGCTTGCTTAATGCCAAACCAAAGAAAGCAACAGTGCTTTTAGAGCTTCCTTCCAGATTTGAAGCCATGCAAGTGGCAGCCAAAACAAATTCCTGTTAATTAACATGCTTGTTATGACAGGTAGTCCCAGTCCTGAATCTCTCTAGGTTTATTCATTCATTGAAAAAAAATTTATCTGATAAAGAATGTACATGTGCTATATTGTTCTAAGTGCTGAGGATACAGCAATGAACAATTCAAGCAAGGTTTCTACTTTCATGAAGTTACAAATATGTGGGGGGAGAGGCAAGGGGAGCTCTATTAAAGCCGAAATTGTCACCTATCATAGTAAGTCAAAATATAATTGTAAAGTATTAAAAGGTAGCAATATGCACATTATTTAAAGAAAATATACAGGTAAATACCAAAGAAACAGATATTTTATATAGTTGCCACTGGAGAGTGGAGTGGATCTGTGTGTGTATGTGGCAGTGTTTTATTCTAAACTTTTTAAGAATCATTTGACTTTTTAAACTACACACACGTGTTACTTTGTTAAAACAAAACACACTACAAAGCTACCATTCACCAAACCAGGAAGGGCCTTTGAGGGATACAGATATGACAAATGCATCACGTATCTGTAAATATATTCACAGCCTAGAAATCGTCAAAGAAATTAACCTTTCCTTCAAATTTTATATCCTAACATTTATATTAGGCTGGACATGGTGGATCACACTTGTAATCCCAGTTCTTTGAGAGTCCAAGATAGGACAATTGCTTAAGCCCAGGAGTTTCCAACCAGCCGAGGCAACATAGCAAGACCCTGTCATTCATTCATACACACATACATACATACATACATGCATGCATATATATAGGGTTTGCAGCTAATACTCATAGTTTTAAATTAGTTGGAAAAATCTGTAGAGTCATAAAGCACATGTTTGCTCACTATATGGATTATCAAAAAAAGAAAATGGTATGTTCACAAAGATCCACACTCAAAGAATTCTTAACTAGTTAAAATCACCAACTATCAATAGAATTAAATTCAATGATTACAGAGAAAGGCTAGAAAAATATAGGTAGGAATAATAAAACTATACTTATGTGAGATAAACAACTGACAAAATAAACAACTGACTGACTAGTAAAGATTCTGGATTACTTAGAAATGACCAAAACAGACTAAAACCAAAATTGGACTTAACTTTTTTTTCTTTTTTACAAATTATATACAAAAATCATAGCATGGGGAGAAATGCCAGATACAGGTATTGGGGAGGAAGGCAGCAAATCACACTGCCACATGTGTACCTATGCAACAATCTTCCATGTTCTTCACATGTACCCCAAAACCTAAAATGCAAGAAAAAAAGGTGAAAAAAAAAATTTAAAAAAAAAACAATAAAAAAATCAAAACATGATGGGGGAAATTGCTCACGGTATATGTGACAATTATGTAAGGCTTGGTATGCATCTGATTCTTACACTGATGTGCTACCTGCTCTGAACTGTTCTTTTGCCAATACCAGGAGGATACCTATAAGTTTTTCCTTTTTCTTTCTTTCTTTCCTTTTTTTTTTTTTTAAGAAATCTTGTTCTGTCACCCAGGCTGGAGTGCAGTGGTGCAATCTCAGCTCACTGCAACATCTGCCTCCCAAGTTCCAAGGATTCTCCTGCCTCAGCCTCCCAAGTAGCTGGGATTACAGGTGTGCACCACCACACCTGGATAACTTCTGTATTTTTAGTAGGGACGAGTTTCACCATGTTGGCCAGGCTGGTCTCGAACTCCTGACCTCATGATCTGTCCACCTCCACCTCCCTAAGTGCTGGGATTACAGGCATGAGCCACCATCCTGGCCAACTTTTTCCATTTTTATTGCTATACCTACTACTGTTTTTCTGATTCTTCTGTCTCCAAAGCCTCACTGCCATTCTTTTCTATAGTAATTATTTTTTTTCTTTTCTCTTTTCTTTTCTTATTTATTTATTTATTTATTTATTTATTTATTTATTTATTTATTTTGAGACAGGGTCTTACTCTATCACCCAGGCTGGAATGTGGTGGCACAATCATGGTTCACTGTAGCCTCCATCCCCTGGGTTCAGGCAATCCTCTCACCTCAGCCTCTCAGTAGCTGGGATTACAGGTGCATGTCACCACACCTGACTAATTTCAAAAAAAATTTGCAAAGATGGGGTACTACTATGTTGCTCTAGTTTGTCTTGAAGATCTGGGCTCAAGCAATCCTCCCACTTCAGCTACCCAAAGTGCTGCAGTTACAGATGTGTAATCAGCCTCTTTTCTATAGAAATATTCAATTACAGTACTTGATTTAAGGAGATTGTAGAAAATTCGGGGAAAGGTTCCAAGATATTGACACCTTGGTAAATAATTCTTAAGAGAAAAACCAAAAGAGCTTGATCTATTAAGTCAGAAGTGAGATAAGGAACATAAGGTCTTCTTGTTTGTATCCAGACCAATAACAACAAAAAATATAGGCCCATGAGCAGTTGACATGAAATTTGTGGTGACTAATTAATTTTTAATTAATTAACTTGGGCTGCCTTGTTCATCTACTAATTTTCAGGTTCCCAATGGCTTGCTAATAAATTAGTCATAATGAAATCAAATGAATCTAAAAGGAACCAGTGTTTCAGTCTCCTAGGATTATCTTCAGGTTTCTCAAGACAGACCAAAACAAGAAGGTTACTTCCAAGATTTAATCTGTACCAACCAGTCAAGCATTAGATTTCCCTGCACAAAGAGCATGTACTTTCTTACCAGTGACTTGGCAGTAAACTCCATCTTCAAATTTAGCTATGCAGTCTTGACTATGAACTAGACAGGGGATTTCCATATTTTCCCCATCTTCATTTTAATAAAATGCCTTAATTTTCTTTAGTAGTACTTAAAAAAAATTCAGGCTCCGTCTCTAAGAAACGAAAGAGTAGAGTATTGTAGTTTCATAGAAATTTAAATTTAAAGTTTCACATTTTATAGGCACCATTCATAAAACTACATATGAAAATTTAGAACTTAAATTAAGGATAAATATTTATCAAAGAGAGAGGAAGAGGAGCAAGAAACACATACAGCTAAGGATATGGTGGCTTGAATTAGGATTGGGGTAGTGGAAATAAAAATTGAAAGCATTCAATTAGTGTTTCAGAAGTAGTTAGATAATAACAGGGATGGTGGGTGGGAGATGACACATGGCAAGAAAGGAGGCAAGGATGATTTCTAAGTTTTTAGCTCAATAACTTGGGGGACAGGATGCCATTTACTGGAATGTGTAGACTAGCGTACAGGTTTGAGAAAAGAACTCTTTCAATTTTGTAGACATTTTACTTTGGAGAAGCCTAGTAGACTTCCAAATGAAGATGTCAAACAGGATGTTAGATATATGACTTCGGGGATTTTGGGATGAAGTCAGGCAACAGGTGTTGATTTAGAGGATCATAGGCATAGAGACAGTATTTAAAGCCATAGTCCCTGATGAAATGAGAATGTAAGAAAAAACAGAACTGAGGCTGAGGAGCTAACCCTCATACATGTCACAGTTTAGAGGTTTTGCAAAGAGAAGACAGAAAATGAAACTAAAAAGGTGTGAACAGAGAAGAGGAACACCAAGAGTATGAATGATGAGACAGAAACCAAGAAAAGAAACTAATGAACATCGCTGAGAGATGAGTCAAGTGAGGAAAGAAAATGATGTCTTGCTTTGGCTACATGAAGGTCAATAGGTCCTCAGTGACCTCAAGAACCTTGATGAGTCCACAGAGTTGTGGGGAAAAAAGCCTGAATGGAAGGTGAAGAAATGAAAATTGTGTCTGCAGTCAACTCTCTCAAGAAATGCTGTTGGAAAGGAGGCCAAAAGTGGTATGGTTGTGAGGGGAATGTGGGGTCAAGGGGTTTGCTCTGTCATTGCTGTTGTTTTTACTTCTTTTTACTTTGGAAACCTACTTAATGCACAAACAACCAGAGAATAATATAAAGTACCCTCATGTACTTGTCACCCAGCTTCAACAACAGTCAACTTTTTTGTTCGTTTCACCTATTGCCCCATTAAAATTGTTTTATTCAGGTAAATTGACATAAGTAAAATTTACTGGTTTTGGTGTACAGTTCTGAGTGTGTATACATGTATACAGCCATATAACCACCAATAAAATAAAGACATAGAACAGTTCAATCACTCCTAAATGGCACTTACTGCCCCTTTGTAGTCATCTTCTCCTTTCAGTCACAGCTACTGAGACCTCATCTAGTTCTTCTAGATTCTAGACTTCTGTCTCTGACTCCCTGCTGGATAGCTCTCCTTGTATGTCTCATAGAAATGTCAGATTCACTATGTTTAAAACTAAATTATTGGAAAATGAAAAGACAGGCCACAGACGGATACAAAAATCTTCAACAAAGAACATATAATCAACAAAGAACTTATTACCGAGCTATTATGACTCAATAATAAGATAAACTGCTCGATTTTTTAAATGGACAAAAGATTTAAACAGATAATTCACCAAAACGATATAGGGATGGGAAATAAACGCTTGAAAAGATGCCCAACATTATTAGTCATTATGGAAATGCAAAACAAACTACAATAAGATAGCACTGCATACCCACTAAAATGGCTAATATTTAAAAACTTGACCATATCATGTGTTGGCAAGGATGTGCAGCAATTGATGTTCTCCCATATACTACTGGTGGAAATGTAAAATGATATCACCACTTTGGAAAATGATTTGTCAGTTTCTTTAAAAGTTAAACATACACCTAACCACATAATTTAGCTAGTCCACTCATAGATACTTACCCAAGCTATAAATGAAAGCATGGCCAAGAGAAAGAAAAACATCACCATCTGCCCACACAAAGACTCATACACAAATGTTCCTAGCAGCTTTATTTATAACAGCTTAAAACTAAAAACAACCCAAATGTCCATCAACAGGTGAATGAATAAAAACATTTGGTATATCTATACAATGAAATATTACTCAGCAATAAAAGGAAGTGAACTATTGATAGACACAAAATGGAGAGATTCAAAATAATTATGCTGAATGGGAGAAGCAAAACAAAAACGAGTAATTCATATAGTAGTCCATTCATGTCAAATTCTAGAAAATCCAAACTCATATACAGTGACAGAAAGCAGATCAGTGGTTCCCTGAGATGACAGGGATGGAGGGATGGAATACAAAGGAACACCAGGAAGCTTTTGAAGATGATGGAAACGTTTCAATATGTTGACCATGGTAATGGTTTCATGGGGTACAAACATGTTAACACCTATTAGATTTTACATTTTAAATGTGAGCAGCTCATTATATGTCAATTAGGTGTCACAACACTATAAATAAAACCTAAATTATTTATCCTTTCCTTAAAATTTGCTCATCCTTTTCTATTGCATCTGTGAATGGCTGCACCCCTGCTCAATCACCCAAGTCAGAACCTTGAAGTCATCCAACTCCTTTCTCTGACACTCACCCTTCCATTCAGTACTTACATCCTATTCACCTGAGCTATTTCATACAGAGTTGTAAAAAAATTCTGCTCATCCTAAAGCATGTTTCAGAGAAACTCCTGGAATCCAGAATATATGGGTTTTAAGAAGATAAAATCATAGGTAGAAAGGTTAACGGTGAAGAGTACATTTTTCTCTTAGCAGCCCCATGCCCTACACTTGAAAACTTTTCCTGAGAAAAGCTTGGGATGATGATCCAATAAGCCAGAGCTTCCTGTGACCCTTTAGAGATAGAAACGTATCCTGTGTGCTGCCAGGTCAATAGGAGGAATGAAGAACTTGAGATTTGGGGAAGCCAAGTTCATATACAGAAGGCACTGCTCTTGGTGGAAAACTGTACTAAAGCTGCTTTCATCCTAGTGTGTGTGTTGTTTTGGATCACCATTTAGAAAAAGCAACCCTTAATATTAATAGGTCTTGATGGAAACACAATGCTTAATTGGGAGGAAATAAAGTAAGCAAATTGCTCAAAAAGAAATGGAAAGAATAGGGAAACCCAGGAAATATAGAAAAATAAACATACATAGGAGAACTTGAAAAAGAAAAACAAAAGAATGAGAGAAAATAGACCAAACCACTAACACCAACCCAATCTGACAAGGAGGAAATGCAGTAAAGTAGTAAAAAAAAGAAAAATATACAAATGATGTGGTGTATAGTTTCTATTGCTTTCCTCTATATGCAGTTTTCCTGCCATAATATTAAACACACGAAATCATGATTTACATGCTGTGTATAAAACTAAACACAATATACACAGCCTTCAAATAAATGTTCATTGTATTTTACTTATAATCAGTAATGTCCCATGATAGAAGCATCTGGAATAATATATCTAAATACTTTTTTATTCAACCCGAGAAAGCATAAATTTAAAAAGAGGAAAAAATTAAAAACATAAATACTTTTTGAAAGCATGACACAACAAATATTCTTTGATATAAGTAATCCCAGCACCTTGGGAGGCCAAGGGGGGGCAGATCACCTGAGGTCGGGAGTTCGAGACCAGCCTGACCAACATGGAGAAACCCCATCTCTACTAAGAAATACAAAATTAGCCAGGCATGGTGGTACATGCCTGTAATCCCAGCTACTCAGCTGAGGCAGGAGAATCCAGGAGGAGGAGGTTGCAGTGAGCTGAGATTGCGTTATTGCACTCCAGCCTGGGCAACAAGAGTGAAACTCCAACTCCAAAAAAAAAAAAAAAAAAAAAAGAAAGAAAAGAAAAGATATTAATATATTACTCATAAAAGCCTATGACTTAAAATTTGTATTTTGTTTCTGGTACATTTTCAAGTACTGTCCTTAATGTACCTCTTACATGATGGTAGGGAAATATAAGCTGTTTGAGAATTAATTCTAAGAAAATAGAGGGAGTGGGTTACATAGTGCCTATTTTTAGCTCCTCAACCCTAAAACTACACATCTGATATTTAAAAATGAAGATCAAATACATTTCTCTTGGATGCCTGCCGTCAGCTCCTGCCTCACATGTGATCATTTTGGCCACAGCTCTGCTCTCAGTGTGTCTTTACATGACAGTTTTTTTTCTTCCTGTTTTTAAGCATTACTGACTTCCACTGTCTCTCTGGACCCCTCTAGGCATATTGTGATCCAGCCTTTACCTCATGGGCCCTTTAATTATGCCATGTGCAGGAAGCAGGTTGGAAAGGATGGCAACTGTAGACATATCTGCCAACAGATGAGTGAAAATGTGCCTTCACTCGCCTTATGCGCTGGGAATATCTCTGACAGAAAAGAAAAAATATATATCTACATATATATATATGACCTCTGTCTTACTGTCAGGGCAGCCAAATCCATTGTGATCTGCTGTGTAGGTGTGAGCTTCACCATTTTCTAGTGCCTAGAGGCAGATTTAAGTTGAATACTCAAATGCAACCCAAAATCATCTGTCTGAAATCTAAGGAAAATGCACCTATTTTTTTCCTTGCTCCATTTATCAAGATTACCTGGAAATTTTCAACAACTTCTATTTATGTATTCATTTTCTGTATTTTATCACTTTGAAGTTTCCCCTAATCACCGGGCAACAGCTCAACATGCTACTGTTGCTTGAACAGTTACTTCTAGCAAGATGATGTTGTCATATTAATGATCCTGTGACCTTTAGGAATAAGGAATATATAAACACCAACTGTTTCCATTAGAAACACTGGTTTCTTCCACCATAAAGAAAAATACAATGTTCACATATTGAGTGCAGAGTAATGGAAATCCCATTCCAAGCTTAGAGAAAAACTGCCCTGTATTTGTGGCTATAATACCTGAAGTTATCATCTGTTGAATTTATCCATAAAAATCCTTTGTGACTGCAGTGGACTAACCAGCATGCTTTCTGAAAATAGATTTGTATAATTTCCAGTAAATGTAATAGATGGAGCTGACAAGTTTAGGCTACCTTCCCATTAAAACCACCTAAAATTGTGGGATAAAATAAAGCAAAATGATTTACTTACTAACTAGTTGAGCTCAAACTAAAGAAATGAAATTTTCCAGGAGCTGGGAAAGAAGCAGGCACCAAAACCTAAAATGGCAAGAATAGAAGTGCTGGGGACCACACAAGCTAATATTTTAATGTCTTTAGAGGAACAGAGGAATTGAGGTCTCAGCTATTCAGAGGTGAGGCATGGGAACAGCATTATTTTTCGCCATCTGTGAAGTAGGACCCTGGCCAGCTCCCACAAGCCCAAGAGAGCATCTCCTGGGCACTAGGCGAAGAGAATCACCTGTGCATAGTCAGAAACCTAAGCCTGATCGTTTGTCTGCGGCATCTGAATTTGTGATACCAGCATGATACAGGATTTAACAAAACTGGTCCGGAACAGACAAGAATCCTAGAGCCTCTACAGAGGAAGGCATAAAGGAAACATAGCTCAAATGAGACTTCCACAGAAAAGAACTTGATCACAGCTGAGTTCATAGTAAGGCATTACACTTACAGAAGGAAATAAACTGCCATGAAGAAGAGCCAGGGCATGCATACCCAGGAACTAAGGTAAGAGAACAATCAGAAAAGGTCTATACAGTAAATATGATTATAAAACTGAAATAGATTTTAAGGGTAATATGGAAAGCAATCAGCTAAGACTTTCCCCTGCAATGAACTAGGATGGGATGAATATGAGTGGCAACAGATGCACTAGCTGGTGCAATGTCCCAGGCATTGGGAGAGATGAGGGAAGTGACCACTATAAGGACTGTGGAATGGAGCGGCTGCTGCTAACTACCACTGATTGAAGGATGAAAGAGAATGACAGACTCAGATTTATTAATCAAGAACTGAAAGCAAAGTGTAAGAGTTAGGCAGGACTTCTTAACAGCCTTTAAAGAGACTCATCTCCTGCAGCCAGAGGGCAGAGGACAACCAAAAGACGGGCACAAGCCTTAATCAGATGAATGGCAGAACTTCAGACCAGGCTAAATCCTCACCCTAGGCCAGACTCCTATGTCAAAGTCAGGGTGCCCATGGGGAATGAGAGGGATCCTGAGAGTTGGGATGAGATATCTGGGTAGATTCAATTGAGAGCCATAGATCTCCAGTTTCTCCTGAAACTTCTGGAACTTAAAAAATAAAAGTCCTCCTACCTACTTTTTTGAAAACTATTCAGAGGTATCAAATGAAGTAGATGCTTGACCTCCGGGATCTGCTCTTTTCATGGCCACCAGTTGCATACTTAGGATCAAATCTCAGCATAACCAAATTGGAGAGAAGGGCCTGCTAAGGGAGGAGAGAGATGATGACAAGGCTTCTGTAGGAGTTGGGTAAAAAGAAAAGCAGAAATGGGGATGGTTCAGCAAGAGTGAGGAGGACATGCAAGGACAGGATTCTTAGGGTATCGGATCAAGGTGAGTGAAACATAAAGTTAAACAAGGGGGAGTTTACTGATAAGGAGACACTGCCCTAGCACAAAATTTAACATCCTCCCAAGGTCCCAAGGTGGCAGTTCTAATACTCTACCTAAATTCCTCTTAAAATCTCAGATAAAGTGATAGCTCACATTTAATAAAGTCGAGATGTGAGTACTGTAGTGGTAAACTGTGGAGAAAGGGATCAAAAGGCTCAGAGAAGAAGACATGCCGGAATGGGTCTAATCCTACTAGCTGACCACCATGGGGTCAGTCCTGCCTGGAGGAAAGTTCATTTTCCAAGGTGAGAAAGAGCGCACTGGTGAGGGAATGCCAACATCACTGAAAATCTCAACATGCATGTTCTTTGTAGATGAGATTGGAAAACAAAAGATGCCAATTCATATCTCAGCTGCCTGATAGCAATGGAAGCAATGGCATCCCAGAGGAGCCAAGGCCAAACGGTAGCATCTAACCATCAAAGGTAAGATGGGCATCACTTCAATAACAGGCAGTAAGGATGCAATGGCAACTGGGGGCCTGATCTACAGGGATCTATGAAGATAGATCAAGGAAGGCAGTGTTCTTAGGCCAATACAGATGGGCAACTAACAAAGGCATATTAAAAAGAGATCAAGAATATGGGAGGCCAAGGCAGGTGGATCACTTGAGCCCAGGAATTCAAGACCAGCCTGGGAAATATGGCAAAACCCCATCCCTAACAAAAATGCAAAAACAAACAAACAACAACAAAAAAAAAAAAGAAGAAGAAGAAGTTAGCCAGGCATGGTGGTGCGCCTATAGTCTCAGCTATTCGAGAGGCTGAGTCACGAGAATCACTTGAACCCAGGAGGCAGAGGCAGTTAGCCAAGATTGTGCCACTGCACTCTAGACTAGCCAGCAGAGCAAAGAGAAGGACTCTGTCTCAAAAAAAAAGAGAGAGAGAGAGACAAAGAGATCAAGAATAGAGCAGCAGAAGCCTGGGGTCAGCCAGCCCAGTGGAGAAAGACAGTCTCCTGCTCAGTGCCCAGGCCAGAACCAGTTCTCTGACCAGAACTCACTGACTAAAGGAGAGGCTGTGTCTCTGCACCACAGTGGCAAGATTCGCCCAGTCTTTCCCAAAGCATCCTATGGCCACTTGCTCAGGTAAACATATATATGTTTACCTGAGCAAGGGGGTAGGGAAAAGGGAATATTCAAAGAACCACCGTGGCCCTCCCATTAGAGCAGTAGTAAATGGTGGTTAAATAGTCAATGGAGTTCTCACCTAGTGCCATCTCACAGCAGGTTTAACACATGCACAGACCCATCTCATGGTCATTTCCTTTGTTCCTAAATGCATATTTAGAGTAGACAGACCTAGGAGTTGGCAGCAAGGTCACATTTGATTTTTGACCTATAGAATAAGACTTTGAGGTAGGAAAAGCCAAGTAGATGTCCCTGAAACTATCCTCTGAACAAGACAGAAAATCTTAACAATATCAGCCTGGGAGGGGCTGGCAGAGATTAATGTCACCCTTAAAGACTTGGGGGACCCAGGAGTGCTGACATTGTTACAGATCCCCTTTTAATTCAGCAGACTCTCCCCCATTTAAACTGAATGGATGAAGGCACTTGATGGTCAACTGCTATAACTTAACCAAGTAGGAGCCCTGATTGCAGCTTCTGTACCAGATGTGGTGTCTTTTCTAGAGCAGATGAACACAGCTTCAGACAACAATATAGATTTACAGTCTTGTTCAAGGTTATGTTAATTGTCCTGCTCTCTGTCATAACAGAGCCTGAAGGTACCATTATGTGACATGAAAGGCTGCTAGCTTGGATAACAAGACAGGGCTCTATAGCAGGTCCAGGCTTTAGCACGAGCAGCCTTGCCACTTGGGCCACATAATCGAAAAGATCTCTCAGCACTTACAGGTGTCTGTGATAGAGAAAGACAATCTGTGGAGCCTCTGGCAAGTGCTGACAGAGACATTTAGGGTTCTGGTGCAAGACTGCAGAAGTCTGCAGCAGAGAACCATAGACCATTTGAAAAGCAGTTCCTGACATGTTTCTAGGCCCTGGTGGAAGCCAGGCAATGCCAGACTCAACGAAGTCTAAACTGCATGGGTTTTGAACAACCTATTGCAAAATGGAAACGGTATATTTGGGATCAGAAGGCACAGGAGCTTGGTTAGTGGGTGGAGTGGCTTTGTAAGTTGTTACAAGCTGAAAATGGAATGTTTCCATACAACTCAACTCAAGGTGTCTCAGAAAGGGTGGTGAGGGGAAATCTCTCTGACGAATAGATTCAGATAATGCACGTCAGCATCCACTTTGTGTGGAAAGAGAAGTGACTCAAGATAAAGGTATACGAGGACTCATGAGCAGTGGCAGATGGCTGAAAGAAAATTACAAAGCATGATATTCTCACATTTACTCTGTACTCAGAAAAATGATATATGCTGGCTTCTTTATAATGTTTCTATTATTAGAAAAGAGAAAAGCCTATTTCTCAGTGTCCCTAATAAGAAAAGAACAAGTTACAGTTGGATCTCATCTTTGCCAATTATTCTAGTTTATAAAAAGGGAGTTAGGACACCTTCCCTAACTAGGAAACAGTTGCAAGGTTATGTCCACAGAATGACAGTCTTTGAGTCCACCTCTCCCAAGATGGGGCAGCACAGAGGGCTGCCTCTTAACTATGCAGACTTTTGAAATCAAGAAGGAACTTCAGCTGCAGAAGCTGAGAAAACAGCATAGTTAATAGTTCTTATGATCTAATATGACCTTGGTTGAAAAACAAAAAAAGACTTGCTTGAAAAATCTTTAATTTTTGTCCAGTTTTAATATATATCTCACTGTTATATAAAAGAACCAACTAGTGAATTTAGGTCTGCCATCGAGAAGAACATTGTCCCTGCTCTTGGCAAGTGTTCCTAAGATATCCATGTAACCAACAAAGCATCACTGCCCAGAGTGCTTGAGGAGCTCTTACAAATAAATAGGTTAAAGTAAACCCCAAAGGGAAACTGAGCAGACAATTCACAGAAGATGAAACCCTGAATGGCTAAAAAAGACTCAAAGAGATGCTCACCTTCAAGAGTAATCAGAGAAATGCAAAGTAAAGCAGTGGCAAAACATTCATCACACATTACTAAGTATTGGCAAGGTTGTGAGGGAATTAGAATTCTCATTCCGTCCTGGTAGAAGTGTAACCATTTTGGAGAGCAATTTAGTAGTACCCAGAATGTTGAAGTTTGTACACCATACACAGATTAGAAATACTAACACACAAGTGCACAAGAAGATGTACACAATAATATTTTAGTCATATTGTCACAGGAAAAAAGGGAAGCATTCATCAATTGGGGATTAAAACATAATTATGATACATTCCTAGGTAGAAACTATGTAGTGATTTACATGTGAATGAGCTAATTCAACAGCATCAAAATAGGATAAGTCTTGGAAATGCAATATTGAATAAAAACAGCAAAATACTATTTATTTAAACATTTAAACTACCCCAAACAGCACTACAGGCAATATTGTTTATGGATCCATACATATACCATAAAATATAAAAGCATGAAAAAGAAATAAGAACCAACTTCAAAATAATAGCTCTGAAATGAGACAAAGAGAAGATTCCAATTCTACCTGTAAATTTTTAATGTCTTTTTAAAAATCCTACAGGGTATGGTGGCATTCACCTGTAGTCCCAGTCACTCAGGAGGCTAAGGCAGAAGCATCACTCAAGCCCAGGAGTTTAAGGATACAGTGAGTTATGATTACACCACTGCACTCCAGCCTAGGAGACAGAGCAAGATCCTGTCTCAAATAAAAACAAGAATTTAAAAAAAAAAATCTGAAGTAAATATGGCAGAATGCTAACGGTTGTTAAATATTGACAGGGAGTAGTTTTATGTTTGAAATGTTTTGTCATTTTAAAAAAATCATTCATTAAATTAAAAGATACAATGCAATAAAGCAGAGGGAACACCAGGCCTGCAGCAGGCGGTTATTCATCCTGGGCTAGGGCAGATGGGTGGAGGGACTCAGGAGAGCCATGGGACTCCCAGGTCAGTGAGGGTTGAGGGCTGTGGCTGTGGAAATGAGAATGTCACAGGGAGCAAGTGAACTGAGGGGAAATCACCTGGACTGGGTTGGACAGCGGTGGGGTGGAGGAGGAAGGGCCTGGGCCTTCACCTTGGGCTCTCCGGGTCCAGCCAAGTCAGGGCAGGGAGAGGGGAGGCCATATGGGCTGAGGGTCACAATTGCCCAGCCTGCGGTGTTGGGGCACCCACGGGGATGCCTCCCTTCCCCCTTCTCCCCCGGCCCCTGGGCTGCTCTCCTGCCTCCTCCTTTCCCAGCCCCCTTTCCTACACAGAAATTGTCTTTCCCTTTCTCTAGCTATCTATCACAGGCACCTCTATTTTGTCTATTTGTAGTATTGGTGTCAGTATTAACTTATGTATCCTCCTGCCTCAGCCTCCCGAATAGCTGGGACTACAGGTGCACATCACCACACATAGCTAATTTTTTAAATGAAAATTTTTAAGTTAAATCAAATTTTAAAATTTTTTGATTTCCAACCCCCGACCCTGTTCAGCAGCTTTTAAAAAGAAAAAAGGGCTTCCCTTTTAATACTTTCTTTCTAACACTGTATTTCAGGTCTTTTCTAATAATAACTATTAAAATCAACTGTGTGCCAACTAGTGTGTAGGCTCAGTATTTTACAGCAATTATTTCATTTAATTCTCAATTTTAAAACAATAAAGAAAAAGAAAGAACCTAATGAAAGAGTTTAGCCCCGTGCTACAGGTTATCTCCATCTCACAGATGTGAAACTAAGGTTCAAACAGGTGAAGTCACTGAAGTAAGGGCCACAAAATGGCCCAGCAGAAACTGAAATGCAGCCAGCTTCTAGAGCTCAGCGGGGCTGGGGCGGAGGCAGTGCTGGTGGAACCGTGGGGCTGCAAGGGAAGACTTGTCCCTGACCATAATCTGAAAGGGGCTCTCGAGCATTTACTTAGTGTTACAAGTTTTTGAGTCCTGTTTTCCTATAAATTTAGGACTTTGTGACTTTTCAGTATCAGTGCTAACATGATTAGATTTTCTACAACAAAATTGAATTTTATTTGGAAGGTATGACATCATTCTCAAATATGAAAAGCTATATTGTGGAAGAAACATCAAACATCTAATAAACCCATTTCAGTCTCTGCCTCTCTCTGCCTCTGTCTCTGTCTTTCTCTCTCTCTCTCTCTCTCTCTCTCTCTCTCTCTCACACACACACACACACACACAAACACACACACACACACACACACACCCTCGCTCACAGGCACCCACACTTCCGGATCTACTAACATAGATCAGCAGGCTAAAGGGCCTCTCAGAGACTCCCCTCAGCATTAAGGATGCTAATTGCTACTCTAGCAGTTACTGGAAGATCAAAGACCCGCCCACAGAGCAGAGCTGCATTTCATCTTCCACAGACTAAACACTAATACTGCCCATCCCCCGCCAGCCTCTCCCCTCTCAAGCTGGCAGGTTGGACCAATTCCCTTTCCTCTTCCCCACATGCTCTCCCCTGCCCCTAAAATAGCTCTGCGCCAGAAATACACACTCAGAAAAATGCTTGCGGAATGAATGGAGAAAGGTAACTTCTATCGTTATGTTTCCCTTCTAATTACCATGGCCTGTCAAAGGATGTGCTTGTTTGTTTCTGGTAGCCGTTCAGAACCCATCACAGGGAATCCTCCCCAGTCCCTCTCCCAGGAGCGGGAAAAGGAATTCTGTGGCCTCATCATCCTTCCCTCTGGCACCAAAGGCCCTGGGCACACACCATGAATCCCCGTCCTGCACTCTGGGTCCCAGACCTTGTGAGCTGCGTGGTCAGTGGGCTTTCATTCAGGAATGTTCAAATTTTGCTGAAAATCAGCTCTATGGAAAAGGCTTCCCCTTTTTGGGTCAAGACATCACCCTCCTGGGACTGGCACAACAGGCAGGGGTGCCATGCATGGCAAAGAGGAGTCAGCACCAGCAAAGAGGCCCTGTCACTCTGATGGTGTCAACAGTCTGGCTCTGAGACAGGATAAATGAGACGACCCTCCACACTCCAGGGACTTCAGCAAAGCTGTTCCTAGTTCCATAGAGGGGAATGAGACTGCATGGCAGGACAAGGAGCCCCTCAGTGCAGGGCGAAGTGATGGGGAGTCTCAGACAAGAAACCTCCTGAGGAGCCTGGGTCAAGGGCCCTGTGACGGGGCATTCTTGGTGGAGCAGGTGCATCAGTGCCCCTCCCCCACAGATGGACACGCATGCCCTGCAATGGGCAGCTGGAGCCTTCAATTAAGAAGCTGCCCAGCACAGAACTGGATCCCCCTTCCTGCCGTGATTTGCTTCCTCCCTGACCTCTGGACAAGGAGCCTTTTTCTACTGCCATCCCAGACAGTCAGGCACCGCTCTTTCAGCTCTAGTCACTAATGAAGAGAAGAGGCCTGGCCCCACATTCACACTCGGCTCCCCGTCCTGGACTCCTGGAGTGAGCTCAGTTCTGTTCTCAGTTCAGCTCCCGCTGCCAGCTCAGAATCTCTGGGTCCTGAGGGGCCGCAGATTTCTCAGGCCCTCATCCTACTGAGCCTCCTCACTCTGTTCCTGACCTACAAAGATTTCCATGTCCTCCTCTTTCCTTCTTTCCTTTCTTCCTTTCCGTATTCTCCCAACCCCAACTTCCTTTCCTTCCCCCTGCCCCTCCCCTCCCCCTCTCCCTCCCCCGCTCCTACCCCTTCCCTTCCCTATCTTTTCTCCTTTTTTAAGCAGGGTTTTCCCCCAAAGAAGTGTTTCTAAAACCCATCCCCACCTTTCCACATCTAGCTCAGTTCCTTTGGTTCAAGGGTTTTCTCCCTGGGCCCATCACCAGTCTCCTAACAATTTGCCATTTCCCACCTCTGCTCCCTAAAATCTGTTGGAAAACCACTGCCAAGCGCAGTCTTCTCCAAAAGCGGTTCTGTTCTTTGCATGTCCCTACTCAAATATCCTCGATGACCCCCCATTAAAGACATTACAACTTAAGCTGTGTTGAGGATCCCCAAGTGGAGATATGTAAGTAAAAGATCAATCCAGAGTTCTAATTTGTGCATGTTTTGTCTCTGGGCAAATGCATTTGGCCCACCAGGGTCCAAGTTGCAGAAAAGTCTTAGGAGACTGAGTACAAGATAGGAAATAAATGAACTGGTGTTGGCTTTTGGCCACCAAGACTGAGAACCCTTAACCCCAAAAACCATTCCTAGTTAAAGTGCTGAGGGGAAAGAATTCCCAGGGGTTAGAGATTCAGGATGCACAAGTTTCTCCTGAGAACAATGGTTGCAGGATATTTGGCTATAAATTGTCTTCCATCCAAAATCCCTCATACCTACCATCCAGCTTTCTGGGCTAAAAACTGAAGGAATGAGCAGGGTGTGGTGGGCACATTCTTGTAATCCAGCCACTTGAGAGGCTAAGGCGGGAGGATCACTTGAGCCCAGAAGTTTGAATCCAACCTGGGTGACATAGTGAGACCCTGTCTCTAAAACATTTTTTTTTAATGAAGGGATGACAAGGTAAGAGAGTCAAGTGAAAGATGAGAAATACCCAAGCTGCTCTCATAGTGGTGATTGTCAGACCCCGGGTGTTCCTCTACCGCAGTCAGCAAGAAGACAGAGTAGTCTAATCCTCAGCAGCTGGAAGGTACCTCAGCACCAAAAGCCAGGACCCTTAGAGTCAGAGGAAAGACAGAGGCTGAAAGGAGAGGGAAGAAAGTGCTTGCTGTAGAGTTCACCTGTGAAACACGCCAGGGAGCCCTTATATGGAAAGGCAAGATTAAAGGGAGGCACTTTTCCAGGTGTCAGTTTCATTCTAGTGACAGTTATCCATCCCTCACTTACATATTCAGGCCCATAACCTAAGGGGCTATAGATTAGAGCTGACTCATTTGTAAATTGGACAGAGAAAGTCCCTTCTCCTTAGCCAGCACTCACATTTGGCCCCTAGCTGTCAGACCAAGCATGAGCTGTTCACCTCTTGGTGAACACACCCCAAACATCTCTGCCATTGAGCTTTTGCTCATGCTCTAGTCAGCTGGGGTGCCCTCCCTTCCTCTACTTCCCTGGCCTTCATTTTAAAAAGGTCACCCATCCTTCAGGACCCAAGTGAAATGCTACTTCTGACATGAAACTTTCCATGATTGTTTTAATCCTGAGTGGTTTTCCTCTCCTGGATACACGTGGCCATTTCAACTTGCATTTTGTTTCCCACCACATCCCACTTTGTGATGGAGCTATTTGTGTGGGTCTGAGGGCACCAGGGACTTCCTGGTGGCTAAATACCACAGTCCTTATCTTTCTTGGTCTCTTAACAGTATTTTTTTTTTTTTTTTTTGGCAGATTCTCAGTCTGTCACCCAAACTGGAGTGTAGTGGCGCTATCTTGGCTCACTACAACCTCCACCTCCTGGATTCAAGTGATTCTCCTGCCATAGCCTCCGGAGTAGCAGGGATTACAGGTGCCTGCCACCACATCACACTAATTTTTATATTTTTAGTAGAGATGGGGTTTCACCATCTTCTTGGCCAGGCTAGTCTAGAACTCCTGACCTCTTGATCCACCCACCTTGGCCTCTCAAAGTGCTGGGATTATAGGGGTGAGCCACCACACACCACCTTAATGGCATTTTCTACTTTTAAATATATTTTCCCTCTTAGAATTCTTATCCCTTTGGCAACTTTATAGACATCTGGGATCTTGCCTGACTGGCTTCTTCTCAGTTCTTCAGGTAACAGCACCCTGATTTTCTTTTAAGGAACCATCCCTTCCCCAACTTTTAGTCTATGTGAAGTGTGGGTAGAGCTGATATCAACCTCTAGCTCAGAGATGGGCATCTAGCCTAAGCCAGGCTAATAATAGTCATGCCTGATGTAGTTGCTGGAACCAACAGAAGGATATTTCTTTTCTTTGTATAGGATGTAAACCTGAAGCCTCTGTTGGTGACCCCATCTTCTTACCACATGGGAAGATCCACCTGGCAAATAAGCCCATCTAGAAGGAGACAGAACTGTGGAGAGACAGTTTCCCGAGGACCTGAGTGTTTGAGCACTTGAGCACTTGAACCCAGCCATATCTGACCAGTCCTGATTTCAGACTGTAAGAGTCAATAAATTATTTTTTTGCTTACATCAATTGAAATGGGTTTCAGTAATGTGTATTTGAAAGACTCCTAATTCAGTGTATACTACACTCTCCTGCCTTTCTACCTACCTGGCTATTCTTCAATCTCCTCTGCAGACAAAGCTCCCTCTACTCAGACTTTAAAGGTCATCATGAGGTCAGGAGATGGAGACCATCCTGGATAACATGGTGAAACCCCATCTCTACTAAAAATACAAAAATTAGCTGGGTGTGGTGGCCTCATGCCTGTAATCACAGCTACTCAGGAGGCTGAGGCACAAGAATTGCTTCAACCCAGGAGGTGGAGGCTGCAGTGAGACGAGATCTCCCCACTGCACTCCAGCCTGGTGACAGAGCAAGACTCTGTCTCAAAAAAAAAGAAAAAGTCATAATCCATCAAAGACTGGTCCTAGTCCCCCTTCTCTTCCTGCTCTTTATATCTCCTTTGGCAATTCCAACCACCCATGACTTCAATCACCATCTCAAAAGTCATAGCTAATTTAACTCAGGTCTCTAAATATGTGCATGCATCTGCCTACTCAGCATGTCTATTTGAATGGCTCCCCAAACAGCTCTCCTCTGCTCATTGCATACCAAAAAACCTGGAGTCATCTAATCTATTCTCCACACTTTAGTTATTAACACAAATTAGATCATGTCTTTTCTGCCCAAATCCTTCCAAAACTTTCCCAGTGGTAGTGGTAGCACAGACCCCAAGGCCCTGCTTAAAATAGTTCCTGCCCACTCAGGGCTCTGCTCCTTGCTCCCTGAGCTCAGTCACTCTGGCCTCTTATGACTACTTTGAAGCTGGCATGCCCTCTCCCATCTCAGGGCCTTTGCACTCACTCTTCCTTTTTCCTGGAACTCCCAGCCCCATCTTCACCTAGTTCACTGCAAATCATCCTCAGATCTCAGCTAGAAGGTCCAAGAAGCCTTGCCTTACTCTTCTAGACTAGATCAGGCCACGATAACGTCTAGTAACTCCATCATACTCACTATTCAGTTGATTCTTTGATTAATAGCTTTGTCCCTCAGGAGACTTTGCTTCAGGAAGCAAAGACTATGTCTGTTTTCCTCATTTATGTTTTCTTAGCACTTAGGCCTGCTGTATAGTGGGCACTGGGCATCAGTGAATAGTTGTAGAATAAAGTGATGAATACATAATGTCTCCTGCTAAGTGAGTAAGCTCTTCCAAACATGTGGAAGCAAGTGGGCGTGCAGGCAGGGCAGCCTCCAAGCAGCCTCCAGGGAAAAGGCCAGAAAATGGAAAGGGGAACTTCCTCTGTCTTCCCCTCATGGGCAGACAGAGGCCTAGGAGAGCAGCAGCAGGGTGGGACCATGCCGGAATGAAGGTCACACTGATAAGGGGAAGGAGGATGAGACATGATCACAGAGTGGTATGTTGGTAGACAAATATTCACTTGGCTGGGATGTTGACTTGAGAATGGAGTGGAAAGTCCCAGGTAATATCTCCTGATACAGATGAATTTTGAGGATAAGCATTTGTAATCTAATCGAAGATTTTCTAACGTGTGTGTGATGTGTGTCACATATCGAATTAAACTAACATGCAAGACCAGGCATGGCAGCTTATACCTGTAATCCCAGCACTTTGGGAGGCAGAGACAGGTGGATCACTTGAGGTCAGGATTTCAAGACCAGCCTGGCCAACACGGTGAAACCCCATGTCTTCTAAAACTACAAAAATTAGCTGGGTGTGGTGGCAAGCAACTGTAATCCCAGCTACTTGGGAGTCTGAGGCAGGAGAATCGCTTGAACTAAGGAGGTGAAGGTTGCAGTGTGCTGAGATTGCACCACCACACTTCAGCCTGGGTGACAGAGTGAGACTTTGTCTCAAATAACATAAAATAAGATGCAGTGTTAATGGACTTGTTGTGGATAATTCCGTTAAGAAATCTTCAGATGTGTGATAGTCATGCCATGTGTGTCAAAACTTCAGAAGGAAATGTGAATGAGTACTCTTGGAAAATTGAGAAGGTAGAGGCGGAGAAAGCATTAGGCTTTGCAAGCTATCTGTGCCGGGAGATTGTTATGTGCTATCAAACAATAGGAGCTGCCTGGACAGGGATGTCAGGAACAAAAATCAATGAGTTTTTTTAAAATTTTTAAATAAATATTTATTGTACCCTTAATTTATGCTACTTCTGCTACTTCCTAAATCTATGATCCCATTTAACGTCTATATGTCTCAGTAAAACTGGGATAAAGTGTGTTCAGAGGATCAAATGGGATAATCGTACATTTAGGGTCTTAGGAACAGTGCCTGGTACAATATAAGTGATCAAAAAGTTAGCTGATATTATTTTTAAATATTTCATCATGCCTATATCCTGGGCCCTTTCTAGGAGCTGAGGCTACAGCTGTGAAGCAGACTGACAAGATCTGACTCCCACGAAGCTTCTATTCCAGTTAATGTGGAGACACATTAGCAAGTGGTAAACAATATAATCTCAGAGAGGGATGGAGTCAAAGAAGGGTTATGAGCAGAGTGTTCTGGGGGCAGAGGCCACTTTTAAAAGGGCACTTGGGAAAGGTCCCTCTGATGAGAAGGCAGCGGGGCTAGGACCTGAGTGATGGCAGTCCTGCAGACAGCCCTAGCCAGGGCGTTTTTAGCCAGATGCACAGCCAGTGCAAAGGCCCTGAGGCAGAACTGAATCCAAGTGTTAGAGGCACAAGAACGCAGTGTGGCTGGAGTGTGGGGAGTGAGGAAGAAGGTGTTATGTATGAGATGAGGTCGATGCAATGAAATGAAGAAACCCACCAGCACCAAGCTGGACTGACTGGAGAGCAAGCCCACATAGCCTGCCACGGTTAGTGTCTTCAAAGATTGTTCCTGCTGATAGAAGACTACAACTCAGTGGAGAGTGACCTGGAAGTCAGCACACTGGACTTAGGGAGAAGACGGCAGCGGGGCCAAAGCACAGCCCCAGAGGAAACATGGCCTCTAGCAGGCAGCACCTCTCTGTGGATGAGTTGTCTCCCCACCCATCCTCAATGACAGACACCACTAGGTGTCTGATCACTTCCCATTCATTTCCTCTTTCCTCCTTGCAACAGAAGCTCGATTTTTGTTCATGGTGGCAATGGACCATGAACAAAATAGAGCAGCCCAAAGCAAAACAGCGTTAGTCCAACCCAGTCAAAACACACCCGCAACTTGAAGCCTGTGATAAAAGAAATGCCCAGGAGCCCAGGCACCCAGGCCCAGGGAAGCAGACTTTCTTCTAGGTGTGAGAACCAAGACCATTTACTCCAGACTCAGCCTGGACACCAAAGCTGAAAGCACTTTTTACTGTCTACATTAACATGACTTTGCTTTTCCAGGACTCCTGCCCAAACTTCACAAAAGAATCGCCAGAACCCTTTGATAAGCAAAACCAAGAATAGTACTTACCATAGTACAAGGAGAGCAAACACAATCTAGGCGGAGCTTTGGCAATCACTCAGAGGGGAAAGGTGACATGAGAATTTCCGGAGAATTGTAAGTTTGGTTAACAGTAAGCTCAGTGGAAAGAAGACTCCATTGTCTCAGTCCAAAATCTCCTTAAACTGATAAGCAACTTCAGCAAAGTCCCAGGATACAAAATCAATGTGTAAAAATCACAAGCATTCCTATACAGCAGAAACAGACAAACAGAGAACCAAATCACGAGCGTATTCCCATTCGCAATTGCTACAAAGAGAATAAAATACCGGAATACAACTAACAAGGGATGTGAAGGACCTCTTCAAAGAGAACTACAAACCACTGCTCACGGAAATAAGAGAGGACACAAACAAACGGAAAAACATTCTATGCTCATGCTTAGGAAGAATCAATATTATGAAAATGGCCGTAATGCCCAAAATAATTTATAGATTCAATGCTATTCCTATCAAGCTACCATTGACTTTCTTCACAGAATTGGAAAAAAATGCCTTAAATTTCATATGGAACCAAAAAAGAGCCCACATAGCCAACACAATCCTAAGCAAAAACAACAACAACAACAAAAAAACAAAGCTGGAGGCATCATGCTACCTGACTTCAAACTACACTACAAGTCCACAATAATCAAAAGAGCGTGGCACTAGTACCAAAACAGACATACAGACCAATGGAACAGAACAGAAGCCTCAGAAATAATGCCACACATCTACAACCATCTGATCTTTGATAAACCTGACAAAAACAAGCAATGGGGAAAGGATTCCCTATTTAATAAATGGTGCTGGGAAAACTGGCTAGCCAAATACAGAAAGCTAAAACTGGATCCTTTCCTTACACCTTATACAAAAATTAACTCCAGATGGATTAAAGATTTAAACATAAGACCTAAAACCATGAAAACCCTAAAAGAAAACGTAGGCAACACCATTCAGGACATAGGCATGGGCAAGGACTTCATGACTAAAACACCAAAAGCATTGGCAACAAAAGCCAAAATAGACAAATGGGATCTAATTTAACTAAAGAGCTTCTGCACAGCAAAAGAAACTATCGTCAGAGTGAACCAGCAACCAACAGAATGGGGAAAAATTTTTGCAATCTACCCATCTCATAAAGGGCTAATATCCAAAATCTACAAAGAACTTAAACAAATTTACAAGAAAAAAACAAACAAGCCCATCAAAAAGTGGGCGAAGGACATGGACAGACACTTCTCAAAAGGAGACATTTATGCAGCCACAAACATATGATAAAAAGCTCATCATCACTGATCATTACAGAAATGCAAATCAAAACCACGTGGAGATACCATCTCATGCGAGTTACAATGGTAATCATTAAAAAATCTGGAGACAATAGATGCTGGAGAGGATGTGGAGAAACAGGAACACTTTTACACTGTTAGTGGGAGTGTGAATTAGTTCAACCATTGTGGAAGACAGTGTGGCGATTCCTCAAGGATCTAAAAATAGAAATTCCATTTGACCCAGCAATCCCATAACTGGGTATATATCCAAAGGATTATAAATCATTCTATTATAAAGACACATATACATGTATGTTTACTGTGGCACTGTTCACAACAGCAAAGACTTGGAACCAACTCAAATGCCCCCTCCAGGGGCTACAGTTAACCCTCTGCCAGTACCCAGATACAGACACAGTGATAAGCACTTTATGTGGGTCCTCTTATCATCAGCCTGTGAACTAGGTACTACTTCATGTGCATTTCACAGAAGACAAATTTAGGCACAGAGGAGTTACATACTTCAGTGAAGATCACACAGCTAGAAAGTGCTGGAACAAGAATTCAAGCCAGGGCCATCTGTGAGCGGTAGCGGTCTGTTAGCAGTAGTGGCCTGACAGTGTGGAGGAGAATGAGAGGAACCCAAATCAACAAGGTGTCTGCAGGCTCCGCGGAGCTGGTAGGAGACGGGAGGCTCCCATTACACATTGCATCAAACTCTAGGCCATGCTGAAAGAGCAGAGGTAAGATCCTCCCTTGTTTCCAGCTGTGAGACTTGGGCCAGACCCAGACGCTGCTGCTCTCTCCTCTGGCAGGCTCCTACTGGACACTGACTGTCAAGGAGGTTTTGTTAATAATGCAGACTGGTAACACAAGCAGGATGTCAGCTTTGAAGGGAGGCTTGCCACGGCCTGGCTCCCCTGCTGAACAAATGTGAAGCAGAGCTATCCAAGCTGCTAGGTGAGTGGTAGGCAGCCGCCGCCAAGAGACAGGACTGTGGATTCTGTTAGGTCGTAATGAGGAAGGAAGTCCAAAGGGGTTATGAGGCTGAGGACACGGGATGTGGCAGAAGCCAAGAGACTATGGGGAAATGTCAGTCAGAAATGGGCCACCTACTGAGATGAACTAAAGGTAAAGGCAGGACAGCAAAAAGCCTCAGTAACTACTAGGGAGGTTTTGGGAAGAAGTCTGCAAGCAGAAGAGCAAGGATGACAAGAAGTGATTCCCTCGAAGGGAGAAAATATTTATTACCTGGACATGAGGGGCATTGGGACTGAAATGAACCCCCATAGTTCTGATAGGACACATTTACACAATCACTGGGAGCATTCCTTAGCCACCATTGAAAATGTGGCTGGGTGCCTCTGCTCCCAACATCACTGGCCTCATCTCTGTGGAACTTAAGCTACAGGATGCCACAGCTTTGATGGGTTTACTCACCACTGTGTTTCCAGGACACAGCACAGTGCCTGTGATGTGGTCCATGCTCAAGTAATAGTTCTTGAATAAAAGAAAAAAGGAAGAGAAGAAGGGAGGGTGGGAGAGAGGAAGGCAGAAAGGGAGGAAAGGAAGGAAGGAGGGAAGGAAGGAAGGGGAGGGAAGGAAGGAAGGAAGGGGAGGGAAGGAAGGAAGAAAGAAATGAAGGGAGGGAGGAAGGGACAGAGGGAGAGAGGGAGGGAGGGAGGGAGAGAAGGAAGGAGGTAAAAAGGGAGGGAAGAAGTGAGGAGGAAGGGAAAGAGCGAGGGAGGGAGGGAAGAAAGAGATGGAGAGAGGGAAGGAAGAAGGGAGGGAAGAAGGGAGGGAAGAAGGGAGGAGGAAGGAAGCAAGGAAGGAAGAGAAGGAGGGAGAGAGGGCGGGAGGGAGGGTCAGCGGGTGGTCCTCCCCCAAGACTCCAGCCCAGGGAGTGTTGGCTTCCTCACAACGGACCACTGACTCCCACCCAAAGTCCAGCGAGGGTAGCATTGAAGTCAACAATCATAACAATGCAGTTGATTTGGAGGGAAGGAGGGAGAGAGGAAAGGAAGAAAGAAGCAAGGGAGGGAGGAAGAAGGGAGGGAGGGGAAGCTGTGACCCGGGACAGCTGGCTATGATTAGCCGGCTTAGCTGACTTTAGGAGGGCTACATCACAAATCATCTCCTCCCTCTTCCTGCCTCTCCACCTCCTGTCTCAACACACAGGCAGCAGTCTCACCAGCTCACACACAAAGGGCCAAACAACCCAGGGCGTGTATGGCAAAGCTCTAAGGAAGCTCTGGTAGCCCACACCCCAGCCCCTGGGCTCCCCGAGCAGGCCAGCAGGGCACAAGGTCAGCCTCTACAGCTGCTTCGAAGTTAGCTTCTGGTCCTGAGCAATCTCCAAAATTCAACCCAAGTGAGCTGGTTTAACACCTCTCCATAGGTTCTCAACGGCTCAGTGAAGCTAATGATGTGCCAGGAGCTTGACGGGACTTCCCTCTCTTCTAAGAAATACTACCCTTTCTCCCCAGATTGAAACACTCCTGGTATTATGGTCAAGAGGAAGAGGGTGGGGCAGAGGTTTATACCTGTTTATCAGGCAGGATAGGCTAATCTGTGCAACAGTATCAACCCCAAAACCTCAGTGACTGAAAAACAAGGTTTATTTCTCAGTCTCACTCACTGTTCATCACAGTTTGGCTGAAGACTCAATTCTGCATTGCCCTTTCTCTGGCTTCCAGGCTAATAGAGTGACCACCATGTTCCTACGGAAGAAGGAAAGACAGTGGAGGTTCTGAGGCTGACATTCAAATACTCCAGTGTGGACAGCACATACATCACTTTTGTGCACCGTCATTGGCTGGAATCAACACGTGGTCCCACACAGCCACAAAGGGTCGAGGAGTACAATCCTTCCATGGGTAGGGAAGGCAAAGAGCTAGAAATAATGACCCCAGTGCTGGAAAGGAGCCTTAGAGCTGTGACCCAAATATTCCTAAGCCCTTTTCCTCACGCACTCGATGCCCTCCAGTGAGGAAGTGGCCGGTGGCCTCGCCCAGAGGACTGGGATGACTTTCTAGTCAAGGCTGATGCTCGAAAGGTATCCTGTTTATAGATTCCGATCAGGGGCTTTCCACTTGTCCTTCAGTCACAGCTCTCCTGAGAGGGATAGCTCAAAATGAGGATGGTGAGTGGCCAGGCAGTCCGGCAGCCCTCCCCCAAGACTCCGGCTCAGGGAGGTCAGCTTCCCATGTTGGACCACCGACTCCCACCAAAAGCCCAGTGGGGGTAGCACTGAAGTCAACAACCATAATAATGCTGTTAGTTTTAGGATTTGTTTTTGGTTTTTGGGTTTTTTTTTTTTTTTTTTTTTCTTTTTATGGAGTCTCACTCTGTCACCAGGCGGGAGTGCAGTGGCGTGATCTTGGCTCACTGCAACTTCCGCCTCCCGGGTTCAAGCGATTCTCCTGCCTCAGCCTCCAGAGTAGCTGGGACCACAGGCGCACACCATCACATCCAACTAATTTTTTGTATTTTTAGTAGAGATGGGGTTTCCACCATGTTAGTCAGGATGGTCTTGATCTCCTAACCTCGTGATCTGCCCACCCCAGCCTCTCAAAGTGCTGGGATTACAATTGTGAGCCACCGCGCCCGGCCTGAGGATTCGTTTTCTTAATTTAAAAACAATGTTTTCCCCTACGTTATTTTAGGAATCAAGCCACGAGGGAGGCGTGGAGGAGACTGAACAATCAGGCACAGGAGGAGGGTTGAAAAGCAGGCAGGCTCCCTGGGAGAGCAGAGAATAGGGAGAGAGGGTGGGATGGAGAGGGCATCTGAGGGGAGATGGTCAGAGGTCGACTGCTATCCTCAAGCCCTTTTTCAAAGTCATCCCAGCTCTTTGAAAGGCTAATTTGCTATTTAACAACTGTTGGTGTTTCCTTAAAAGTGAATCTGAGGGTGCATGGCCGGGCAGCAGGCGCCAGCATCAACAAGAGGACAAAGAAAGACCCCTGGAATCAGGATCCCAGCCCTGTGGTGCAGAGAAATGGCGGGAAACTTAGGGCTCCACAAGGCAGACCTACAGGGAGATGACCATTTGCACCCACCCTTCCTGTCCTAGGCGAAAGAGGGAGCCAGCTGAGGAAAAGTTACAGCTAGACTTCCTTAAAGTAACCGAGTAAGCACTATTTAATTTCTGGTCTAGACCTCAAAGGAGTTAAGCCACATGACTTCCACCAGGTTTTCTTGATTCTGTGTTCCACCGAAGCTGTAGGTTCAATCCTGAATAGGTTCTAGAATCCTCTGGAACCTGCAGAACCTATATGGCCAGTTGAAGTGAGTGAAGAAAGCAGGAATCTCAAATATCTCAATGTAAAGACACCACTCCTTCTCCTCTCTTCACTGCCCGCACAAAAGCAGGTCCTCCATGCCACTGCTCTCCTGCCAGACCGCTGCACTCTCACTAATGAGGCCATTTCTTTCTTGAGAGTGCTGTGCTGTTGGCCCAGTGACAGCGATCAGAGATAATCAGGCGCGATCAAGCACATGCTACCATGGACTGGTGGGGGGGGGGGGTGACATTTCCATCGGGGGCCTCCGTAGTGGCTTTTCCTCTCTGAGCAGCGAGGACATGGAGTGGCTGTCAGAACACCAAAGAAGGCCCAGGAAAGATGCTCAGCTCCCAGGAGGAGAGGAGGGGACAGCCAGCCTGTCGTCAGCCAGGAAAGGGGATGACAGCACAGGGCAGCCTGTGGGGGCATGGCGGGGTGAGAAATCTTCCTGTGGCTGTGGAAATCTTGATAAGGTGGCAAGTGTGTTGTGCAGTGGCATCCTGAGGGCTGCCCTCCCTCCCACGCGCCCAGGGTGGGCAGGCAAGCTGCACACTGTCATCGCCTAAGTCAGCAGCATTGGGCACACTTAATTACAGGGGAAGCAGAATCCGATTGCACTTTCTGTGCCAGCTCCTGACTTCATTTGCGTTGTCATTTTTTTTTTCTTTTTTATACCTCAATGGAGTAAATCTGAAACATGTTTAGAGCTAGATTTTCACCAGCAGGTCTTCAGAAATGAATACAGGGATGAGGAATTTCATTCATTTATCCTTGCATTGGCTGAGCAAATATTTATCGAGTGTCTTGTAACCAGATACTGTGCTTGGTGATAGGGGGATTCTCAGATTTGTTTTCTAAAGTGAAACAATTGGGATTTGGAGCCACCGATGTGTTCCATGCTCACCACAAGGGAGAGGGGAGCTATAATATTTGGACATCACAATGAGGTAAACTGGAAGACACTGCCTGGTTCCTGAAAGGTGAAGACTGACAATGCAGGTTAATAGGTGGGAAGCTCTGCCTTAGATCTGCGCTTTTGTGTTATCTCCATTAATGAGGCATGAGGTGGAAACGTGATGCCTGTGATAGGGGCTTGACAGTCTTCTCAAATGCCCTAGAAGAAAGTCTCCCCTCCTTTGGCCATTTCTCTTTCTTTTTTCTTTTGTTTGGAGCACTTGTCAGAAAGAGGACTATACAGAGAAATGTTGTTGATTATTGGGTCACCTATATCATGAAGGTAAATGATTCAGGATTTATTTTATCTGCAATTGGGAACCCCAAGCCAAGTTCTTTAAAGGACAGGGATTCAGATCCAAGTTTGTGATTCTCATAATGATACAAGATACTTTGAAAACTGGCTGAAATTGATATTCCCAAACTCTTCCTTCTTGCTAGAAAAGTCTACCTCTTCTTTGACCTGTAAGACTAGGAAAGCAGCTCCTGTAGAGAGTTTGCAGATCATGCCTGGAGATTCCTGAGGTTCAGGGGCTGCTGGGAACATATACCTCTGGCCTCTCTACTGCTTCACTTAACCAGAGAAGATTCATGCTTAATATTATAATATATATATTAGTTTTCCTTTCTTAAGAGATCTCATCTAAAGAAAGGGTTTCTATACTGAGAGAGAAGGAGGCAAAGAAGGAAGGAAGAAAGGGAGGGAGGGAGGGAGGAAGGGAGGAAGGGAGAAAGGGAATGAGGAAAGAAGGAAGGGAGGGAGGGAGGGACGGAGGGAGGGAGGGAGGGAGGGAGAAAAGAAGGGAGGGAGGAAGGAAGGGAGGGAGGGAGGGAGGGAGGGAGAGAGGAAGGGAGGAAGAAAGGAAGGTCCAAATCACATATTTACCAGGCTCATACAGCTTCACAGAGCTAGCACTGGAGAGCTGGTGGACACCCTGCAGGAAGCGACCCATGGCACACCGAAGTTAGCTTATGTTTGACCAATGACAACAAGGCCTTTTTTGTTTTTAGAGGGCATTTAATATGCTAAGTTTACTTACCTTTAACGTAGCAATTTTCAAAATGAACTTCTGTTGGGGCTCTACTGCTTTTGCTCTATTCTATAGAGAGATTCTTGAGGGACAAAGCTCTAGCTAAATGTCCCTATCTAACTGAAGAGAAAGACAATCCTGTTATGTCGAAGCTTAGAGGTTGTGATGAGCACTATTTGTCACACCCCTGTGGTCTCTTGTTTGGAGAAGGGGGTTCATAGAAGCAAGAGCATGAGAGAGGCAGTGCAGCTTGCACTGATGCTGACCCCTGCCTCCACAATATATTAGAAGAAGATAACCTTTGTGATGGGAAAGGAGGCAGATGCTTGGACTAAGCCAACATCTAGAAAAAGACTGTCTCATTGAAACACTCTTTCCTTTTCAACACTACCTTGGTAGTCAACTTTTCCATTATTGCCCAGCTTTATCTTCCTGTCAGCATAAAAAATACCATCATAAGGTGAAATGTGTATGATATCCCCATAAATGCATGCTGTCAGGAAGTTTCACTGCCATAAACTTGCCCTCTCATTCCCCCCATTTCCTCCAGTTCTGTGCTTACATTCTGGTACCTGGCAACCCTATGCGTGCCGCAGTCGCACCCACAGGGGTAGGCAAGAGGTGAGAGCCTTGGGGAATCCCCCACAAAAGGGCAGATCTGCCAAGGGCCGTTATCAGATGAGGGTGAGGGGTGTGAGGTGACTCAGACACTGTGAAAAGGCATTATTCATCTGGAACCCTGCTTCTCTTTAAGGTTCAGAAAACGTGCTCTTGAAATGCTGTGTCTAAACAAAGCTCTGCAAATCAGGTCTTGTGTTATATGGGCTGGAGCATCTTCTACTCAAACGATTCCTGTAAAGCACCCTTTATCTAGGAAACTTCGTTCATTTGTTTGTTCATTTGGTCACTCAACAAATATATATTTATTCAGGACTTTGAGCAGGACACTGGCTCAGGCATTGAGAATATGGGGGGAAATAAGATACGTCCTTGGGCTGACGAGCGTCAGATCATTACACAACTACTACAAGACGGAAATCCAGAGGTGCTCATTGATCTTTGGCAAAATTGGATCTTCAAAGATAATTGCTTACAGCATATTAGTAACTAAATAGAATTAGGTCCTTTGGTAATCTTCCTCTCCTTCCTAGGTTCTGGTCAGCTGATTTCTCCAGAGCAGAATCTTCCACCTCTTCCCTTCAAAGTTGTAGTTTTAGTTTCACTTTGATCCAAGTTTTCTGTTGTAGCCTATTTGAAGTACAATGTGATCTGTTGAGCTTGGATCACAACACATCTGGGGAAATTACTCTTTGAAGAGAGAGCAGGAGATAAGAGCACCTAGTTTGTGAAAAAAGATCATTAGCAACATCTCATTAACAAATCTGTCTCTGCCTGTTTAGGGCCAGGTATCTAAAATAGGGTTGACAGAGCAATTAGCAGGAGGGAGGAGGAAAGATCAAACACCGAGGTAGACCCAGCTGCTACTGCTGTTGCTGTCTGATCTCTCAGCAGCAGAAACAAACCCCGGAGCTGGATAAGATACCATGCCTGGAGGAGACCAAACAAACACTTGGTGCAAGTTGATTATATCAGATCTCTTTCACTTAGGGCAAGAGCTGGGACAGTAGTTTCTCCATATTGAGATTGATATGCATTCTGGTCCTGGGTTTTGCCTTCTCTGCCCACCATGCCTGGGCCAGGCTCACCATCTGGGTGCTCTCAGAAGATCTCACTTGTTCACATCCCTCATAACATTGCTTCAGACCCAGGGACCCATTTTATGGCAAGGGAGTGCAACACTGGCCTATACCTGCAGGACTCATTGTATTTATTATACACCGCACATGCTGGAGGCTGCCAGCTTGAGAGCATCTGAAGAGCCTCCAAAAGACCCAGTCATCTTTCCAGATGCACAGTATACTTTAGATACTTTGAACACATGGGGAGAGTAGGCCCTTTCATCATTACTCCCAGTAACTGAGTTAGGGAATTCATGCTTCCTATTCCTTAAACTTTAGGCACAATCACCAGTGGCAATCAGAGGTGACCAAAACATGGCAACCAGAAGTTCAGATCCTCAGGGGTAAATTTCAGGGTTATTCCACCAGGCAAGCAACCTAGACCAGCAAAACTGCCTTCTGGAAAGATAAATATTAATCATGGCCTCAGGGCAATATCAAGGATGGTAGCTTGTCCCCCCAGCCCACCAGCATGCCTTCTGTAAAGTTCTTCTTTTAAGAAACTGAAAGGAAAACTGAGAGTGGGGTGAGCCACCACCACCTTGCAGAATCAGGGATGGGTCAGGAATCTAACAAGGCACGTGAGTGCATTTGGGCAATGAAAGGAGACTACAGCAGAGGCTGCCAGTGCCTTGTCTGTATGCCCTTAGCACTCACTCTTCCTGTGCACATCCACAGCCTCTGCTAACATCTGCTGTTGAGCATGTCAGCTGGACCTGGGAAAATGCTTGGCCTATGCACGCTGAAGCCAGAGGTGCTGGAAAATTGATGCACCCAGGAACAGGCCTCAAGTGTAGCAAATGGTATTATTGGATGAGGGACCTGGAGAACATTAATGGAAAGCTAACTTGCCTAGTGCTCAGGAAAGACCTCTTTGAGACCTGAAGGGTAAGTAAGAGTCAGTCAGACAAAGAGCTGGAAGAAGAATGTGGATAAGCAGACAGGTAAGATGAAGTCATGGTACACACAAGGAAAGGGTGGGAGAATGGAGTTGGATGCAAAGCAGCAACAGGGGCAGGCAGATCCCATAAAGAGTCTTGGGATTCTTGTTTCAGAATCTTGATTACATGATCCAACATAGGTGTTGGGAGATCACTCTGCCTGGATTATGAAGAATGGTTTTGAGGGAACAAGGCTGAGACAGGAAGACCAGCAGGCCCATGCGGCATTTGGAGATAAGTCTCTCATGTGTGGGGGATATCATGTGACCAGTGATACAGTAATTAAACCCACTGTAGAGGGAATGAGATATTCCAAAGGAAAGCTAAAAAAAAAAAAACAGCCCAAGCCCAAGCCCTGATAGACACAAACATTGAAGAAAAAGGTAGAGGCAGAGGGGATGACAAAGAAGATCAAAGAAGAATAGCGAGACAGGTAGATGAAAAACAAGAACAGAATGGCACCTAGGGAGCCCTGGGGAAGAGAGTATTTGTAGAAGGCAGGCATGGTCAGCAGAATCAAATGCTGTTGAGAGAATAAGCAAGAGAAGTCTCACCCACTGCTCTTGGCAGAGCACAATCACACAACATTTTGGGAAAACAATTAGCCATCCACATCAGGAACCATCATCCAACTCCTGGGAATTTATTCAGAGGAAATACTGAGATTCAAGTGGAGAAAGAAATATATTTCTATAACCATGATGATATTGTTTATAGTGGTTTTCAAAAACTTGATGGTAAAAAACTTTTAATGCCTCTCATAGATAATTGACTAAGTAAATTAAAATATATATATTTAATGAAATCTTTTACAACCATTATAATTATGGCTACCATGAAGTAACATTAAAATGCATGTAACATAACATCAAATTTAAAAATGAAAGAATCTACATAAAGAATAAACACCCATATGGATAAAGATTGGAAGAACATGGAAAATGTAAATACTTCATATATAAGAGAGGTGGAATTGCTAATTTTAAAAATTATTGTCAGTATTTACTGTTATACTACTTCCAGATAATAAATTACAATCCAGAGAAAAGAACATATGTGTAGCAACTTTATAATCAGTAGGAAAACCTAGTACAATGCCAAACAACTTGATGTCTTAGTTAGGATGAGAGAAAAAAACATAAAATTTGCCTCCTATACATAAAAATGGGAACACTGGACACTCAGGACTATCAGAGGGGGAAGTCAGGGAGGGGAGCCCTGGCTGAAAAGCAACCTCTTGGGTACTATGCTCACTACCTGGCTTATGGGATCATTCGTACATCAAACCTCAGAAACACACAATTTACCCATGTTAAAAACCTGCACGTGTACCCCCTGAACCCAAAATGAAAGTTGAAAAAAATTTTTTGCCACCTATAACAAGATTTTTTGCAAGTATTTATTGCTTTCTGGACCAAAGAGGCTCAGAAAACTTAATATATACTCAATAATCATCTAAAGAGAATAAATGTCCAAATAGCCTTTAATGTGAAAACTGTTTATGCTTAGAAGCTAATGAAAATAAAAGGAAATTAAGTTAAATGCAGCATAATAGTCATTGGAAATGTGAGCTTCTCAAAATCTTCAATTCTATGCACTCCCCCACCAGTGGGGAAAGGAGAAAGAGAATTAACATTTTTGAGTACCAACCTGTGCCAACAATGATGCTAGTCACTCATATCCATAGCTCATGCCAACCTAGGAAGCACAATGACCTGCAGCAGCATCAGTTACATTCTCCAGGCAACAAGCATCAGAGTTTTTGGAGTCTGGTCCTGTTTGTTCTCCTTTTCTCATTGAGAATTTCAGTGACCGTCTGCACAATGGAAGCAAGTTTGCCCCAACCTAGTGAAGTGATGGCTTTGTTTTGTCAACTTACCTAAACTTCCAAGTCAGAATTGGATACCATCGCTTTCTTTTATAACACCTCATTTCTCTCATCTTAGATTCCCTATCGTAACTCTGAAATTCATTTAGGCATGAGCCTACAGCTGAATCTCTGTTGTGTAATGCTCCTTTATTCTAGCATTTAATCTTTTCATCTCACCCACATACTACAGTGGTATGGAACATCGGGGCAATCCCTTCTTGTTGACTAGTAAGGAGGATTTCATTTCATTCCTTGGTAATCGCATCCTGGGTTTATTCACCCTTCTAATAATTTTATTAGAATGTTTATAAGATGACGTGCTTTTAATTGTTTTCCTTGTCCCAAACATATAGAGAGCAAGTTTCTCTAATAGGCTTTGTAACATCCATCCTTTATTTTTATTGCTAATGGACTCTCCAGTAATATAAAATGACTGATGAGTGCAGTCAGAGAAAAGGAGAAAAATCAATACCTGTCCAGACTGCATATTAGTTAAAAGCAGGTGAGGAGCTGAGGCTAGCAGACAATAAAATTTCCTTTGCCTCCAAGTATCAGAAAAGGGGGGAGATTATCTCAGATGGGCTATGAAGCTTTTTACAAAGGAGACTACAGGATGTTGAAACAAGGGAGTGCAAAAATCACTTGGGTATTTCTTAGAAATCTGTGGGAACTCTTTCCAGTAGAGGGCAGTGGTGCACACACACACTGACCCCAGGCAGTACTAAATTCATGTTGTCTCTTGCTGGGGGTCTCTCCTCACCTTCTATATCCCGTAGTGACTCTGGTGCAATCGAATTAGAATGCACACCTTGTTCAGACACGGTCATTGTTAGCAGAGCCTCAGTAGCTGCAGGTTCACATTTGATGAGCTAGATTCTACACAGCAGACATGCTAAACATGGTATATGTATCATCTCATTCAGTCTTCACAACAACCTTATGATACAGGTATTACTGTCATCATTATCATCCCCATTTATAGATAAGAAGAGGTTATCTTGCCCAAGCGCACCCAATCAGTGGTTAGTAGAGCTGAGATTGGAATTGGTTCTACTCCACAACCCAAGAGCCTAGCAGCAGACTACTAGTACTACTACTGCTGCTGCTGCTATACTACTATTCAGTGGCAGTCCTTACTGTCTGTTCCATTCATGTGTACCCTTCATTACCTTACTGTGTGAAATTTTTAAACAGTGAGACCCTAGATTATTTATACTTCCACCATGCATAGCTCAAAAAGAATTTTGTATATTTGGCTGGGTGCAGTGGCTCATGCCTGTAATCCCAGCACTTTGGGAGGCCAAGGTGGGTGAATCACCTGAGGTTAGGAGTTTGAGACCAACCTGGCAAAGTCTTGTCTCTACTGAAAACACAAAAATTAGCTGGGCCTGGTGTCACATGTCTGTAACCAGCTACAAGAGGCTGAGGCAAGAGAACTGCTTGAACCTGGGAGGTGGAGGTTATAGCAAGCCAAGAGTGCACCACTGCACTACAGCCTGGGTGACAGAGCAAGACTCCATCTCAGAAAAAAAAGAAAGAAAGAAAGAAACTTTATATATGATAAGTGCTCAATAAATAAGTTTGACTAATTCATCATTCAAACACCCTTTAGATGTCTTTTACTGTACTGAGATGCGTAGAGTAAGCTCTACAATACATGTTCCTTACTTTGTCTTCATTTGCAATCTGAGACAAGTAAATAGCAATGATAAAGATGAACCTGTTGAAGATATAGACAAATGGGAAATAAACTTGAACAAATATCTAAATGGAGGAAGTATTTGGAGATATATATTTATATATATATTGAGGGCAAAAGGCGCAGATGATTTTCTATGACTGCTTCTTGAATCTTCCCAGTCTGCTACTCCCAGATTTCTTGAAACCTTTCATTCAAGTCCAGATGAGTTACAACTTCTGATCATTGTCTCCAGGATATTCTTCCAGTGACTACTCCCAGGGAGGGGGGCTTGGGTGGGTTTCTGTACCCAGCCTTTCCTCTGATATTTCCAGCCAATCACTAGTCTCCTATGGTCTCTCAGAGCTTACCCTACTCACCTCAGAATACTCATTCTCATCCTGGTTCCTATCAGAGGCAATGACACTCACTCCTGCCTATCTGTAGTCTATTACCCTTACTAAGACTATATAATTATTTACATTTTGATGTGTCTACATGTCATCTCTTTTATCATCTTGATTACTAACACGAATTTATACCAACTATCTAATATAGTGCTATGGCCTTAGAAAATACCTTATGGTTAACTGAGGTCATTGTTGATAAAATTAGGATGTATTTTTATAATTTAAAGAATTAAAGAACACTATGCTGTAGTGACTCCTAGAAAAAGTAATGGGTTTAAAGGCAGACAATTTAATGTTTGTTTTTCAAATTGGGGCTCATGGATGATTCCTAAGAGGTCCTAACAGTGCGCTAGGAGAAAGTTTAACTTTGTGCTTTATTATATTTCATAAAAAAATTAATGTAAGCATATTCTGGATTACAATTACCTATGAAAGTAGAGTGCAGCAGTTAAGAGCTTGGTTCTGGAACAGACTGCCTAAGTTTGCATCCTGGCTTTGCTCCGTACCAGCTGTGTGACCTTGGAAATTCTCAGTACCTCAGTTTCCTCATGTTCATAGGGTGGCAATGAGGGTTACATGGATTAAAACACATAAAGCACTTAGAACAGTGTCTGGCTTACATTAAGCACCTTATAGCTGTTAGTCATTTTTCTTATTACCAAGAAATGCCGTATGATTTCAGCATTTGTGTCTGCCTGGGTATTGATAATCACATCATTGTCAAATAACACTACTTGAACTTCAGAGCTAAAAGAGAAAAGAAGCTTGGATACATAAGTGATGTTGTGCTCACACCATGTGAACTCCAAATGCTGTAACAATGCGCTATGCAAGGATGGATCTTTAGGAGTTTAAATGGAGAAAATAAATGGGAGAACTGAGTTACTCCAAAAGCCTACAGTTATAAAGAAATATTGAACTGGAAAGAATGCATATCATAGTAGGCAACATCATATTCCTATTGCAAGAGGCAATTTATTCTCAACAAAGCCTCATCTGTAAATATTAAAATAATAATTTATTATTTCAAAATAATTATTTAAATTTTAAAATAATATAATTAAAAGAATTTATTATTTTAAATTTTATTTATGTTTAGTTTTGTTTTTATTCCATTTTTAAATCCTTTTGGAATTGTGTAACAGTTTAAAACATGAAATGTTTGTGTCTCATTTTTGTTTTAGATATCTAAGTAACATTATCTCAGATTAAGACTAGGACTCCAATGGACTTCTTCCTCTGAAATGACCCTTCATTTACTCAGGTTTATAAACACCGCATTAATTGCTACAGCCTTTCCCTCTGGTTTGAAGTTGCCTTTTTAAAAAGTTAAGTCCAGTTTTGCTCTACTCATGTAAAATTTGAATTCGATAAATCTCTGCTTATATGCCATGGCCATTTGCACATTGTCATTATTTACTGATTTAACTTCAAAGTCATTTAAATTTTAACATTTGAATTGAAATGTTCTTATCACTTAAAACAGTTTGTCTGACACACTATATATTCATTCAAATGTGCAAACTTAAAACACAAAACAGCAAAGAACAGGACTTTTGAACCCTTTTTATTTCTTCTTTCTGAAGAGATTAAAAAATAGTCTGTACTCCCAGCAGCTCCTGTGTTTTTCACAAGGAGAATTCAGCTGCTAGGAAGCCCCCTGAAGAAACTGTATCTCAGTAAGACACTGGCATTCAATCAGAGTGTGGCTGAGGTGACATGAGCCAGGTCACAGACACCTTGGGACCCTCCTCATGCATCACAGTTTGGGCCCATGCTTGGAAAGCCCCTGAGCATAGAAAGGAATGGGGCCATCTCCATTTTTTATTTTCTGGGCTTTTACTTCTCCCACCATGCCTGCATACCAAGTGTTCTGGCGTTTGCAGAGGAAGAATTGTATTTACAGAGGCCTTGAAGTTTTAATTAACTGGTCTAAACTATTGAATAAATGCCTGTGTCCCTAGGGATCAAACCTCCGTTGAATAAGAGGAAAGAAGCTAAGTGCACAGACTGAGACAAATTCCTAGGAGTAATGTCTAATTACTGGCTCCTTCTTTACCCGAGTAGTAAAGGACTATTGATGTCACCATAACATTTAAGAAATTGCATGAAATAGTGAAGAAGGTAGATGTATAATCAGTCATTTTCAGCACTATGAATGCAAGCGGGGGTGGGGGTGTGATAGTCAAATTAGTTAGCAACTGGGAGGGAAAGGGAGTTGAACAATCAAGCCAATTTTCCTGAAGGCCCTAGCTGTGCCACAGGTTGACCCTTCTGTTGCTATATCATGGGGGTGGTCCAGGTGGTCAGAAGAGAGGGAGGCAAGGGGTGCCCAAGAGGCTCAGAGCACAGCTACTTACCAGTCAATGGGAATTGTTAGGCTATTCTGCTATGGCTATGGCTATGCTAGTGTGTGCTGGCTAAACAGCAGCCTGAGTTTTCCACTCCTCCTACCCACGCTGTCAACAAGTGACTCAGTGAAACACAAAGGCTGGTGGTAGACCTTGGCTCAGGTCAGAAAGGAGGGTAGGAATTTGCTTATTTTCCACTGGGGCATGAAAATAGGAACTCCTTTCAGCCCTTGGCAGTTTTGACTAATTGGCAGTTTCGAAAAGCAAAGAAAGCAACCCCAACATAAGAGGGTATGCCAAAATCGACCTTATTTTGATGACAAGATCTTAGATTTTAGCTGAAGTGAGCAGACAGCAGATTTTCAATTATATTTGAATGTAGGGTTGTTCTTTCAGTGAGGGTATCCCCTTATATATTCAAATCAAATTTCAAAGCATTTGTTTTGCGGATGTTTAAACTGTATGTTCTCTAGCTAATATCGAGCCAGTTGCAAAAATAAACCATTGATGGATGGGTAAATGGGTAAAACCAGTGTTTTTCTGTATGCTACAGGTTTTTCTGTATGCTATTGATTCTCTTGCCAGGAGCAGGTAGGCTTCTGAGTGAAAGAGAAGTCATGCTTTCATGAATGGGAAGGTGGGTGTTCACAAGATAAGTACTTCGGATCTGAATGATTGAAGGAAATGACTTTTCTAAACCACCCTTGCAAATAATTAAGTCAGTCAGGGTACAATTTCTTTTATACGACACGGTTCACCCACCCATCCCATCCACAGCTCCCATACTTCCCATGAGGAGCCTGCATTGTGCACAAAATAGCCCACACTCACTTTCATGCTGATATCAAATATCAACACTTGAGAACACACAAGCTGTCACCAAGTCTGATGTGGTAAACTAAAGCTACCATTATTTCAAATCATTAATCACCTAAATACTTTTCAATCCAGGCAAAGTTACCATGCTTTCTTAAACTAAGTTTCTCAAGTCATACTATTTGAAGCTGTTGTCCAGGCTTGTCATTTAATGGAAACTCTATGTAGCAAATAGCCAAGATGAAGATCTTAAGTCAAGCAACCCTTTAACCAAAGAAAGGAGAGAGAAGCAAATTCTTCCCACTTCTCTCTTGTGACTTCTCTGGGGTGGGTTTCTTAAGAATATCACTGCCTCTCCACCACCAGCAGATAGGAGGGGATCAGTGACTTTGGTATGCGCCTCCCCTTCAAATATGCAGCTTGTCAGAGCTAACCATCAGTTATCTCTACCCTACTGCTGCTCCCCGGGAAGGAGGAGGGGAAAGAGGGAGGAGAACACAGCTCAAAGCAGGTGCCTAAACCCATCTGAAAATAGTCTGGTTCAGAACTTTCTGGTGATTGTGTTGATATTTATGATCTCCAGAAACAGGTTTAGTTGTCTTCTGGAAAATAGGCATTCTTGCATGGAAAAAGCAAACAAACAAACAAACAAAAAAAAAAACAAGACAAAGTTATGGCTGCCTCATGCCCTTATCTGGGCTTCAGTTTGCCGGACATTGAGTTCTAATTAGCTGGTTCACACCATGTCTTTTGTGACGCTGAGTGAGAAGCCCCACTTGCTGACCTGTGGAGTTGGGAGTGAAGAGCTGGAGTGATTGCTGCCTCTGCCTTTTTCTTCTGCGGCAGCTAAGGTCCCCAGCAGAAGGGCTTCCCTGAGAATCAAACCCCAGCAGAGGAATTGTGTGCCTTGACGTCCTTTGCTGATGACCCAGACAGTATGTCATCAAAAAAACCCTGAGCGGTTTTGAAAAGAGAGAAAGGGAAATGGATGTGGAATGAATGCTGTTCTATACTGGGCAGTGCCTCATTTAATCTTCCCCAAAGTTAAATTATTTTCCAGATGGGGAAACCAGGCTCACAGAGAAGCAAGATCAATTAGGAAATATGGATTAGGATATGGAGAAAGGAAGCTCCCCTCTCCCTCACCATACCCTCCCCCAACACCTTCACCCTACTGCCCCCCAAAACCCAATGCTGACATCCAAGCAACTCACACTAGAACCCCTTCTGCCTTCACCTCGACTGCCCCCCAAAACCCAATGCTGACATCCAAGCAACTCACACTAGAACAAAAGTACTGTGTTTTCCTAGTGATGCCAATGAAGCTTGGAAGCAGGCAAACAGAAGCCTGCTTCCCAAGATGTCCTCCCTGCCTGTGTCCAGCAGACTCTAATCCTAACGGGAACCTATGACCCTCATATTCCACGTGGCGTGGCTGTCACCAGTCTTGCTTCTTCCTCACATTTTCTCTCCTTATGGTCTTCTTATCCTGTGTCTTCTCCCTTCTTAATCACAGTGTTATAGATAAAGGGTCCCTCGCCTCATGAAATCCAATCCCCAGATGATTTACTTGCCTAGCATACAACTTTTAAGTACTCGCCACTGCAGTCTATAAAGCCAGGACAATAACACTCACCCTCACACCTCAGGATTTTGCACATTAACTTGTTAATGGTTTGGCAAACATTAACCCCACCATAAAGGCTGAGATAAAACTCTGTCTTCCCTTTCTGTTCTTTTTCTTTTTTTTTTTTTTTTAACTCAAGCCAAAGATCTTCCTGCACATTAGAAAGCTGATATTTTATTTATGATAACTGTAAAAATCAGCAGGTTGGATGCACTGGGGGAAATAACCAAATTGCACATATCTGTACTTTACTTTTTATCTAACCAAACAGTGCAGTGTTATGGGACACAGACACCTTCTCTGTGTAAGTGATCGTCATATAGAGCTTGACATCCCTCATCTATCACACTGCCCTCTGTGCATTTCAGGGCTTGGAATAAACAAATCTGGGAAGCCATATATGTTCTTGTTGTCTAAGTTCATTTCATAACACATTGGTTAAAGTGGATTTTTCATATGTCATCCAGGTTCACATCAGTGAACCAGTCTGAAGCGCTTACGAAGGTGTGTCAGTAGAGGGAGGACTTCATCAGTGCCCTGATCCCCCATCCCCTGATCCCCTCAGGCTCTCTCTCTGCACATTTCTACTCCAGCCTTACAAACACATACTTTCGGGGCCAAACCTCGCCTGAGTCAAGGCTGTCAGTCATTCCCAGCCCAGCAATAGTTTTACAAAATGCACAAAGGGTAATTACAGAAAGACCCCCACTGATTTTCATGTGTAGTCTTACCTTGGGACTGGAACCCAGGCCCCCACTTCAGCTGTTTCCTATGTAACTTAAAGCTGGCAAGCACAATACCGTATAACTGCTTGGAGGGGGAGAAAGAAGCAGGGAGTGGAGGTGGAAAAGGGGAAGTTCAGATTAGCACAGCCTTGATCTTGAAGATTATTATAAATCCTTTAGCACTGTTGAAACAATTAGATCACTTGATTGGCCTTAACATTCCTCATCCCATAAATTAGCCTGGTGGGTGCCTCCTACTGTTAAGCAATGCATTATATTGTTCCAACACCAACATCTGGCTAACGGAGAACAGACCGATTTTAATTTTAGCTCTTAGAAATTATACCTATCCCAGTCCTTATGATAAGCTCTTTAATGAATACGTAGAAATGTGGCTTTTGTCATTAACAATTTATTTGAAAAATTACTTTTGCTCTAGGTATAGCATGAATAAAACTTCTAAATGGTGTTCAGTTTCAACAGTTGTTTTCTTCCTCAAAATTTACAAGTAGATATTTTCAAATGGTAAATTTCATTCAAAATAGTTTATTTCAAACACCATCTTTTACAAATTGCAAATACTAATACTTCTGAGATGCAAATATTCACACAGCATGAAGTAAAACGTTTTCTACCACTATAACACTAAAACAAATAGAACATATGTTCTCTGATTCATTATAATTCTCCTGAATTATAAAACCAAATAGACAAATAAGCACATATATCAATCATTGAACCCATAAAAGTAAAAAGATAGTGTCAAGTCTATCATTAATTCTCACCTTTATTTGAGAGAGAGATGAGATGAAGAGAGCAATATACAGAAAAGAGAAGGTGACAGAGAGAAAGAGAAGGCAAGAAGAGATTTTTTAAAAAAGAAGAAAGTAAAACTCTGCTGGGCACCAACGTGGCATTCACTGAGGAGGAAGCACTGCCCCCATTACATCCCAGGAGGCAGAAGCAGCAATGGGATCTCACAAGAGGGTGCAAAAGTAAGCTATAGTAATCAGCCCTAAAATAATGCTTTCTATGTGCCAGGTACCCTAAATGTATTAACTGCTTTAATCCTCATAACAACCTTATGAGGTTTAAATTCATTTTCGGATGAGGACATTAAGATACAAGGAGGTTAAGTACCTTGCCCAAGGTCATAGAGCCAGTAAATGGCAGAGCCAGGATTGGAATCCAGGAGACTGACCCCAAGAATCCATGCTCAGCACCATGCTGTACTCCATCCCAAAGGTACTAGAATTTACCCAACCAAGTTATTGCTGCTCCATCAGACCAGCTGCCTGAGAGGATCTGCCTCTGTTCTAAAGACTGTGCCTCGGTTCAGCCTCTGGGTCACCTCCTTTGAAACTGCCCTGGGACCTGCACCACATTCCTTTGCTCCTTAGTGGTGGCGAGTTTTTTACATTCTTGAAAGTGGATATGACTTTTTGGAACTGCTGAGAATCATAGGCATGCACAGAGAAGAGAGTGAGCTCTGAAAAAATAATTTTTAGATTAAAAATGGGGCCAGCCAACCCATCCAAAAGCGGGCGAAGGATATGAACAGACACTTTTCAAAAGAAGACATATATGAGGCCAAAACAAACATGAAAAAATGCTCATCATCACTGGTCATTAGAGAAATGCAAATCAAAACTACATTGAGATACCATCTCACACCAGTTAGAATGGTGATCATTAAAAAATCCAGAGACAACAGATGCTGGAGAGGATGTGGAGAAATAGGAACACTTTTACACCATTGGTGGGAGTGTAAATTAGTTCAACCATTGTGGAAGACAGTGTGGCGATTCCTCACGGATCTACAAATAAAAATTCCATTTGGCCCAGCAATCCCATTACTGGGTATATATCCAAAGGATGATAAAGACACATGCACATGTATATTCATTGTGGCACTGTTTACAATAGTGAAGACCTGGAACCAAACCAAATGCCCATCGATGATAGACTGGACAGGGAAAATGTGGCACATATACACCATGGAATATTATGCAGCCATCAAAAACGATGAGTTCGTGTCCTTTGTAGGGACATGGATGAATCTGGAAACCACTATTCTCAGCAAACTGACACAAGAACAGAAAATCAAACACATGTTCTCACTCATGGTCGGATGTTGAACAATGAGAACACATGGGCATAGGGAGGGGAACATCACACGCTGGGGACTGGGGGAGGGACAGCAGGGGGTAGGGAGTTGGGGAGGGATAACATGGGGAGAAATGTGAGATATAGGTGATGGGGAGGAAGGCAGCAAACCACACTGCCATGTATGTACCTATGCAATAATCCTGCATGTTCTACACATGTACCCCAGAACCTAAAGTGCAATAAAATATATTTTTTAAATGAAAAATAAATGATAAAAAAAAAATGGGGCCAGGCATAGTGGCTCACATCTATAATCCCAGCACTTTCGGAAGCTGAGGCAGGTGGACCAACTGAGGTCAGGTGTTCAAAGACCAGCCTGACCAACATAGAGAAACCCTGTCCCTATTAAAAAAAAAAAAAATACTCACTGTGTCCAAGGAGCCTTTCCACTAAGCTATAATATTTATCTTTAGTATAGTCTTTTGTACCCTCAGCTTTCCCATCAGGGCTTCTACAGCATTCTTGTCTTTCCTAATAAGCAGATAAAGTAATAGGTACACTGACATTTGTAGGACTGAAACAGGAATCCTGATCTTTTAAACTCTAATATCTAATGAGAGATCTATCAGATGGAGATAAAACGACTTAAATAGCCATCCTCCACAGGCCGTAGTGCTCGGGGAATTCTCAAAATCCAGGGGCATCAGTGTTGCTTGCTCCAAGACTTATTAGTTCATGCAGTGTTAATTAATTAGAATCAAGAGAACTGACTCACACTAACTATACACATTAGAAACTAATGTAGAGAGTAGACATTTATTTGTTTGTTTTGGGGAAATTGTCTTTCTCATAACTATACAACATACTGTGATCAAGTACAGTGTATTTATCCGGTAGGTTAAAATTTGTTTCTCTCTTTCTGGATTTCAAGGCCTCTGATCATTGGCTACCACATCATCACTTAAGACAGTAGATATTACAATAAATTAGGTTACTAATCCTGCATTAGGTTATCTGCATTATCCATTTCCTTGCATGAGTGTCTGTTTGGTCACCTTAAATGGGCTGTTTCCCAGCCCATGTGCAATTCACCTTTTGATTTGGACCACCATACAGTTTATCAGTTGGTAATTTTTGTTCTTCACTTAGTTAGAATTCAAGTATATAGTAATAGGTTTAAACCAAATAAAACTGAAATTTTTAACTGTTCCCTCCTCACTAATAACAATAACAACCCGGTATCTATTGAGTTCCTGTTATTGCCCTGGTGCTACTATAAGCACTTTGCAGGTATTAAATAATTTAACCCTCACTGCCACCCTAGGAGGTGGTTTCCATTATTATCTATGTTTCATAGATAAGGAAACAATCCTGAGAATTAACTTTCTCAGGGTCATAGGGTTAGTAAGTGGCAGAGCTAAAATGCAAAAATAGTTTGATGCCCACACTCTTAACCACAACGCTGAATTACTCTCTTAGCCTCTTTGCAACTTGGGTGTTACTACTGAAAAAAAAAAAAAAAAAAAAAAAAAAGGAAGCAGCTGTTTTTCTCACTTGCCCTGACTGTAGCTAACTGTTCTTAACTTTTTTTGCATTTTATCCATGCAGAACAAAGCTATATTTGTAATCAAACTCCAGATAAGTAAGTACCTGTTCTTTAGCAGAGTCGAAATTTAAAAACATTTAGCTGAAGCTGGTAAAATATTTAAAAAAAAAGAAAAAAAGAAAAGAAAGAGAGAGAGAAAGAAAGAAAAATAAATAAATAAAACAAAATAAAAAAGAATGAAGGAGAGGAAGAAAGAGGAAGAGGAAGAGGGAGAGAGAATGGGAGTGTTGCTTTATTGCCCAAGCTAGAATGTAGTCTAAAAATGGGTATTGAAAACCTCTTTTATACCAATAATTATGCTTAATAAGGAAGACAGGAAAAAATGAGGGAAGAAAATAACAAACAAGCAGCCAACCAATATTTCATTTAAACCTGTAAGTAGGTGTGATGTGGTGCTAATAACAGTGTATATTTTGTGTATTTAAAGTGTAGAGTTCTATAAATGTTTATTAAGTTTACTTGTTCTGGACCTGAGTTCAAGTCCTGGATATCCTTGTTAATTTTCTGTCTCATTGATCTGTCTAATATTGATGTTGAAGTCTCCCACTATTATTGTGTGGGAGTCTAAGTCTCTTTATAAATCTTATGTATCTGGGTGTTCCTGTATTGGGTTCGTATATATTTAGGATCGTTAGCTCTTCTTGTTGCATTGATCCTTTTACCATTATGTAATGTCCTTCTTTGCCTCTTTTGATCTTTGTTGCTTTAAAGTCTATTTTATCAGAGGTGAGAATTGCAACTCCTGCTTTTTATTTATTTATTTATTTTTGCTCTCCATTTGGTTGGTAAATCTTTCTCCATCACTTTGTTTTGAGTCTTTGTGTATCCTTGCATGTGAGATGGGTCTGGATGCAGCATACCAATGGGTTTTGGCCGTGTCTTTTGATTGGGGGATTTTGTAGATTTAAAATTAGGATTAATAATAGTATATGTGAGTTTAATACTGCCATTTGATGTTAGCTGGCTGTTTTGCCCATTCGTTGATGTAAATTCTTCATTATGTTGATGCTCTTTACTTTTTGGTATATTTTTGGAAAGGCTAATACTGATTGTTCCTTTCTATGTGTAATGGTTCTTTCAGAAGCTCTTGTAAAGCAGGCCTGGTGGTGATGAAATCTCTGAGTACTTGCTTGTTCACAAAAGATTTTATTTTTCCTTCGCTTATGAAGCTTAGTTTGGCAGGATATGTAATTCTCGGTTGAAAATTCTTTTCTTTAAGGATGTTGAATATTGGCCCCCCTCTCTTCTGGCTTGTAGGGTTTCTGCTGAGAGATCCGCTGTGAGTCTGATAGGCTTCCCTTTGTGGGTAACCTGACCTTTCTCTCTGGCTGCCCTTAGTATTTTCTCCTTCATTTCAACCCTGGTGAATCTGATGATTATGTGCCTTGAGGTTGGTCTTCTTGAGGAATATCTTTGTGGTGTTCTCTGTATTACCTGGAGTTGAATATTGTTCTGCCTTGCTAGGTTGGGAAAGTTTTCCTGAATAATATCCTGAAGAGTATTTTCCAGCTTGGATTCATTCTCTTCGTCACATTCAGGTACACCTGTCAAACGTAGATTAGGTCTTTTCACATAGTCCCACATTTCTTGGAGACTTTGCTCGTTCCTTTTTACCCTTTTTTCTCTAACCTTGTCTTCTTGTTTTATTTCATTAAATTGGTCTTCGACCTCTCATATCCTTTCTTCTGCGTGATCAATTCAACTGTTAAAATTTGTGCATACTTTGCGAAGTTCTCATATTGTGTTTTTCAGCTCCATTAATTCACTTACATTCCTCTCTAAATTGTCTATTCTCGTTAGCATTTTGTCAAACCTTTTTTCAAAGTTCTTAGTTTCTTTGCATTGGGTTAGAACAAATCCTTTTAACTCACAGAAGTTTCTTATCATCCACCTTTTGAAACCTACTTCTGTTAATGGAACAGACTTGTTCTCCATCAGGCCTTGTTCTGTTGCTGATGAGGAACTGTGATCCTCTGTAGAAGTAGAGGCATTATGATTTCGGATATTCTCAGCTTTTTTAGGCTAGTTTCTTCCCTTCGCTATAAATTTATCCATCTGTCGTCTTTGTAATTATCGACTTTCTAATTAGGTTTCTGAGTGGACGTCCAACTTGTTGTTTCCCAGCGCCGGAATCTGAGCAACCCACTGCGCCTGCTACAGAGGCATTAAGATTGATGGTGCTTTTCTGACTCTGCACCGAGAACCGCCGGACCAAGGAGCCGAGGCACCGGCAAAACCACCATGCTGGCCACCCGATGGGCTCCTCTGCTGGGAATCTCCTGGTCCGTGAGCAACAAAAATTCGTCTGAAAGTGTGGCGTCCTCTCGTTCTCTACGCTTTCACTGGGAGCTACAATCCTGAGCTGCTAGTGATCAGCCATCTTGGATCTCTCTCCCAAGAAAAGTGAAGCTGGTAAAATAGTGAACCTGGTAAAATATTTAAATCCAATAATGTCCTGAATAGAATGTAAAGATTCTTTCCTGTGTTATTAAAGCCTAAAGGTATCCATAGGATCATTCCATCCTGCACTTCAGCTGTTTCCTTACAAACACCCCTCCCTTCCCCCCTACTCCCAGTTTCCAGGGCCACCAGATGAACAGCATCTCTGGCCAGGAGAACATGGAGCATAGTGGCTGTGCACACAATCAGCAGTGAGACAGGGAAAAAAGACAGCAGAAACATTGAGCATCTGGAACTACAGTTCATGTCTGACTGAGAAACCTTAGGAAGCCCATTTAATTGTTCTGCTCCCATGTTCCCCTCTTTGAAATGGCATTAACAGTACTTGCCTCTGTCTTCTTTATGCCGGGACATTTGACCCTCAAGAGGCAATGTTTAGAATAGCACTTTGCCCCCTCAGCATGTATAATCCAAATAGAATTCACATTTGTTGTACTGTTTTCTGCTGCTGTATACCTGCATGAGACTATGTCTAAGGGCATTTCTTTTAGTCTACTTATAACAACAGATAGATTTTGAATGTTGACCTTTGCACAGCCTTAAAGAATATTATTAAACAAAGCAAATGTCCTCTCAGTAACAACTGAGGTGTAGTGGGAGGACTCGCAGGTTAAGTCAGAGTGTCTGGGTTCAAGTCCTGAGTCCAGGTTCTAGCATCTAAGTTGGATGCCACTGAGGAAGTCACTTATCCTCTCTGAGTCTCAGTTTCTTCATCTGTACAATAGGAGCACTACTTTGGAGTTCTGATGATTGCACAGGGGAATGAACGTGAAATGGCTTTATACAATGTCATGAACCTCCAAATGTTCACACTACCAGTAGGCAAGGAGAAGCAGAAAAGTCTCAGGGCTGGAAGAAACATGTTGATGTTGGCCTAGATGCTTGGGGCTCTTGTTCAAATGCAGATTCTATTGATCTGGGGTTAGGTACTGAAATTTGACATTTCTAAAATGTCATGGTTCCACAGTTCAACTCTTTAGTGGTGGCAAGTTTTTAACCTCTTGAGAGTGGATATCACTTTTTGGAACTGCCAAGAATCAGAGGCACACATAGAGAACAGAGTGAGCTCTCCTTCTCTCCAGTCTCCTTTTCCTGGTTTCGAATGTTCATACTACAGAGGAGATCTCAAACATCATCTGGTCTGATTCTTCCCTTTTACAGGTCAGAAAACTAAGGCTCAGAGAGGTCAGATGACTTCTCCAGGGCTAATTCCTCAGACCCTCTCTATTTTCTCCAACTTCTGAGTGGCTTCTTACAGCAGGGGGCACAAGCTACCTCTGTGGACAAGGAACTCCTGAAAGAATGGAGGGGGAGTGGATACTATTTTAGGACACTAGTCAGTTTGCACCTCAATTGTGTTCTCTGTGCGAAGGAGAAAAGTCTATTCTTAGACATCAGCCAGAGCTTGGAATAAATAGACTCAATCATTGAAGTAATCCATGTACACCTCAGTAAGTAAATACCCTCATCCATATGAGAGCTGAGCAGGAATAAAACAACAGGTGCTTTGATAGGTTTACAAAATGTATTTGTACCAGGCCCATGTAAAAGCCATTTCCAAGCCAAGAGGAAGAGCATTTATTATTTTCATTTAACTTTTATTAAATAAAGTGTGTTGCAGAGCAGGCTCTTATAATCTGAGCCCCTTTTGACTGTATGCATAAGCTTTTCAGATACCTGCAATTTCTTCCTCTTACTTACAAAGATGCTTATTGAACTGCAAGAGGTAAGTAAACATTAGAAGAGATCTTGGAAGAAATCCGTTAAATGGTTCAAGGGCTCTTCCTGGCAGAAGGAATCAGATACCTGACCTTCAATACATCACAAAAGACTCCAGCAGAAGGAATTGAACCTTCAAATGTTCATCCTACTAGTAGGCAAGGAGAAGCAGAAAAGCCTCAGGACTGGAAGAAACATTTTGATGTTGGCCTAGATGCCAATATCTAGGCCATGCTGGCTCTTGTTCAAATGCAGATTCCACTGACCTGGGGGTAGGTATTGAAATCTGACATTGCTAACAAGCCCCTAGATGATCTGATACTGTACCTCCCACCATACCTAGTATAATGCCTTTCTCAAAATAAGCTCCTAATAAATATATTTGACTGAAGGAGAGAGTGAGTAGATATCCACACTTTGAGTAGCAACTTCATTCTGTATGTATCCATCCTTAGCTGTCATTGGACAGTCTACAAGCCTTTCTGGAGCTAGCATTAAGAAAAAAAAAAAAAAAAAAAAAAAAAAAAAAAAGGTGATAAAGGTTGCCCCTCAATAGAGGAGTAACAAGTACTACCTCTATCACCAGACAGAGAATCCAAAAATCCTAAATAATATTAAGGAATTTGTAATTTAACATGCTACTTTCTCCAGGGATAACTGCCTTTGAATAGGAGCTGGCAGGAGAGGAGACTGCTTAACACAGTATTCCTCCAGAGGTGCCATTTCAGGAATGAAGGAAGTGCTGGTGGGAGACCTATCTTAAGGGTCATGCCCTATCTGGCACCCCACAGTCACTTCTAAATATTCTGACTTCAGAATATGTGTCTTGAGTCCTACACCTGAAATAGCCAAAGCAAATTTATGTACAGCTCTCTGTATCCACAGTGTTCACATCCATGGTTTCAACCAACTATGGATCAAAAATATTTTTAAAAAAACAATAAGGTAAAATAATACCAATAAAAATTATATTATTGTTTATATAGAATTTATATTGTTTGGGGTATTATAATATTGTATATATAATAATGTATTATATATTCTATATAACTATTTGTATAGAATTTATATTATATTGGGTATTATAAGTAATCTAGAGATTATTTAAAGCCTATGGGACAATGTGCATAGGTTGTTTGCAAATACAATATCACTTTATATAATGGACTTGAGCAACCCTGGATTTTGGTATCCAAAGGGGCCCTGGAACAAATCCTCCACAGATGCCAAAGGACACTGCGTATAGCTGTACAGACACTTGAGCAAATTTTCAAGTGTAGAATTTTAATCAACTGGGACAAGGTTCGTCATAGCTTAAGCAGCTCTGTATCTCCCACCGTACCTAGCATAATGCCTTTCTCAAAATAAGCTCCTAATAAATATATTTGACTGAAGGAGAGAGTGAGTAGATATCTATTCATATCTCTGAGGAAATATTGTGACAGGAAAAGTTGCTGTTTAATTGGTTTTCAAAGCAAAATTACAAAATAAACTGGATAACTATTTTTCCCTTAAACCATCAGTTGATTTCATATAATTAAGCTCAGCCTTAAGTCACATCCAGGAGGAGTTCAGCTTCAGCCTCTGTTCTACACGGAGAATTTCCTCTGGTGTTAAGGGATTCTTATGACAACCAGTATGTCACATAGGACCACAAACATTCCAATACTCTAAATATAAAGTCTTCACAAGACAGTAGAGCCAGTGTGACAGTAGATCAACAAGTATAAAGATGAACTGAACCATCGAATAAATGTTTATGGGATTATCTTGATCATGAATAAATTTAATTCAGTTTTTTTCATCAAATATTTTTTATCCAACAAATTTAAAACATATTTTTTCCAGTTGAAGAAACAACTTCAGTTTTAAGATAACAGATAAAAAACACTTTAAATCACAAACCGCATTAAATATTTGGAGAAATGAGTTATGCTGACCTCAATGGAAGCCAAACCTAGAGTTATAAAAATTGAATTGTCTCATATACAGCTTAATCACAAAGGATCTGTGCATATTTTTTTTTTTTAGTCAGCTTTATTGAGGTGTAAAGTATTCAACCTGTTAAGCTTTGACAGGTGTATACCATAACTAAGATATACAACGTTTCCATCATTTCCAAATATTCCCTCATGCTCTTTTATGGCCAGTCTCCATTGCATCCCAAGACCACCTCCCTGACAACCACACATCTGTTTGTGTCACTATAATTTTGCTTTTTTTAGGTTTTATGTCAATGAAATTATATAGTAGGTAGTCTTTTTTTCTTCAGCTTCTTTCCCTTAGCACATTGCATTTGAGATTCATCCATATTCTATCTATCAGTTCACTTTTATTGCTAGGTAATATTCTATTGTATGGATATATCACTATTAGCTTATTCATTTACTAGCTGATGGACATGTGGGTTGTATTCAGTTTGGGACTACTACACATAAAATTTCTATGAACATTCAGGTATAGACCTTTGTGTAGACGTAGCTTTTCATTTCTCATGGGTAAACAGGATTGGCAAGTTATATCATAATTGTGTTTTTAACTTTATAAGAAATCGCCAAATTGTTTTTCTGAAAGTGGCTGTGTAATTTTGCATTTCCGCCAGCAGCTGATGAGAGTTTTAGTTGCTCTACATTTTCACCAACAGTTGGTATTGTCAATGATTTTAATTTGAGCCATTCCAGTGTATGTGTAGTGGTAATTTGTTGTTTTAATTTTCATTTTCCTAATAACTAATGATGTATTTTTAATGTACCTATTGGCCACTTGTATATCTTCTTTAATTAAAGAAAAATTAATTTAAAAGTTATTTATAATGGTTTTAGAGTAAAGGTGGCCCCACTTCAAAGATTGGTGAACTGAGGCCAAGAAAAGAAAATATAAATTCCCACATTTATTCCACAGAGCTCCTGAAAAAATGTCCCTGGGGAAGAAGTGAAAGGTTTTATGAAATGGAATTAATTTAACTAATGGCTAAAATTAAAACTAGCACATGTGAATTTCCACAATTGTATATATTTGATAGCCTGTATATATATGTATATATATCGTCAACATAATGGAATAATTTTCAAATGAGAATAGACATCTAATCCTAAATTAAATGATGGGAAAAATAATCCCTTAATTCTAATTCATAATAGAAAACATTCTAGCTTTGGGTCAGACATTGAACATAAAGAGAATATAGCACAGTGGTTAAAAGTGCTGGCTCCTAAATTGGACAGTCTAGATTCAAATCCTGGCTGTTACATGTGGGTCAGTAAGCCAGGATGACATACTGAGCTCTCTGAGTCTCAATATCTTTGTGTAGTAAATGAAAATAATAGGCCAGGCATGTTGATTCACACCTGTAATCCCAACACTTTGGGAGGCTGAGGTGGGCAGACCACTTGAGTTCAGGATTTCAAGACTAGCCTGGACAACGTGGTGAAACCCTATCTCTACTAAAAATACAAAAATTAGGTGGGTGTTATAGCAGGCACCTGTAATCCCAGCTACCCAGGAGGCAAGGCAGGCGAATCTCTTGAACCCAGGAGGCAGAGGTTCTAGTGAGCTTAGATCACACCACTGCACTCCAGCCTAGAGACAGAAGGAGACTGTAGAAAGAAAGAAAGAAAAGAAAAGAGAAGGAGAAAGAGAGAGAAAGAGAAAGAAAGAGAGAAGGAGAGGGGAAATAATAACAGCTACCACAAAAACTTGTTGAGATAATACATGTTAAGTCTTTAGAATGGTTTCTGGCATGTAATAAATGCTCAGTAAATGAGTTATTGCTGTTATTATACAGAGACTTAAAAGCACAGGATTGCAATAGGTACACATAAAAGCCTCTGAGCTAAAAACATACACAATTCACTCTGTTAAATAGCCTTTTACAAGTCTGATACTTGGAAAATATCTATTTTCCACCTCAAAACATGTTTAACAAGGACTTGTTCTGGAAAATCATCCCACGTAATATGCTAGGTAAATTGCCTTCCTTTCTGAAAAGAGCAAGTAGCAAGAAAACAGGGCTCAGGATAAGCCTTCCTGAAGACAAAGCCCATAATTTGACCCTCTTCAACCCGAATAGTTGGCCAGTGACTCCTAAGGAGTTTCTTTATGACATCCTGTACCTGAGGCCAATGGCTTGCTGAAGCAGCAGTTCCTACTCTATATCTATACAGTAAGGTTAAAAAAATAAAAATTTTAAAAATCAAAAACTTTTAAAAAGCACTAATAATTCAATTTGCATTTAAATTAATGTTTTAGCAATCATTTCAGTATCTACATTCTTGTGGAAAATAGAACACATATGTGTCGGGCAGTTATTCATTAAATCAATTCCAAATGCTATGACCTTTGCAGTCAGAAGTGCCCCCAAGGTCTGGAGCTCCTACATGGTGAAACTCCATGCTATAACACACATGCAGATTTTCTCAGCCGTGGCTCTCCTAACAGGACTTTTTTTCTGTGTTGTGTTCAATGATATCCTCTTTCACTAAGATCATAATCTTTTCCCTAAGAGTTTTATGTTTATCTTGAGAAGTCATTGTAACATGTGTGTACAACCCTCAGATGACATTGTGAAGGCCTCCCAGCACAGGGGAGACTGTCCGATTCCTTTAAATATACCAATTCTGCCTGCATCTTTGACTGTGGCTTCTGGCATCTTCCTTCTGATTCTCTCAGGATCTCTTCTGGAGCTGGTCCTAACTGCTTTTCACAGACGATGCAAACTGGAAAGTTCCTACCGATTCAGCAAAGGCACTCCAAGTCCTCTTTTCTCCTCAGTGGCAAAAATAAGACTTCGCTTCCGTAGAGATCACAGGTGCATCTGTACAGGTTGGAGTGCTCCCATGCACCCTGGACCTCTAGGAGCAGCCATGACTTGTGACACAAGTCCCCAGCTGTCAGTGTACTCCTCATACAGCCATGGAGAGCCAAGAACAGGGAGGGAGGTGAGTCAGCGATGAATTTTTCTTGAACAGCTAAGGCCAATTGGTGGTTCGCCTCTTTAGTAAATTCCAAAATTCTGGAGTCACTTGAGTCCAAAGGGGAAATTTGTGAGATTGGGGGAAGGGCCAGTAGTGAGAAAATAGAAGCAACAAAAATATGCCTCCAGTGTTCTCACTGCTCGTTAGACCAGCACGGAGCCAGTTCTCGTATGGCCTGAATAACTAGTACTTTTTATAAGTAACTGAAGAGCTATAAAAAGCTTAACATTTAAGAAAACAACAAACAGCTGTGGCGACTGAGCAAGGAAAATCTGAAGAGTGAGCCTGTCTGGGTGGCAGGAGGTCGCACTGCTTCATGAGGAAGTACTAAAACATCGCTAACATTTGCTACATCAGTGTGTTTCCCTGACGGGTCACACTTCTCCTCCCCCTAACCTCGGCCCAGCTCTCCTATCAAAAAAGAAGAACAAATATACGTCACCAGAATGCTCAGCAATTATTTCCTGAAAACAGCATTTCTTTTACATACACTTAATCATGTGTTAAATATGGTACCCATGAGGGGCTCTTGATCAACAGAGTGAACAAACACCCGTGTCTGAGTTTGGTTCCCAGTGCATTTGGGCTGAGCCTCACTGACCTGGGACCCCTGGGCTTACTTCACATGCACCTTGAGGTTCTGCACAGTTGCCTTTCCCTTTAACGGAAAATGCCATCTGCAGGACCAGAGCTAGCAACAGGCAGTAATAGCTCTCCCGACTTCCTCTCGTAGTAATCCATAAGCTCAATGATAAGGCAATTACCAGTGGGAGGCAGTAAGGTAAAGTGATCGAATATATTGGCTTTGGCCTCTGAATTCAAACTCTAATGCTTACTTCTGGGTGAACTTAAGCAAGTTAACTAGCCTTTCTGTGCATTCATTTCCTTAATAGTAAATAGTAAGTCAAAATTCTCTTCCTCTGGCCTTCAGCTGAGTCTGAGGTGGGCTTATTAGACAATGATCTAGAATGACTTTGAGAAGCACACAGTCATTTTCCCTTATTTCCAAGCTTCAGATAACTTTTCTTAATAGCATATAATAAATGTCACTTGGGACAAATAGAAAGTGAACAAGAAAGCGGTAGGCCTGGATTCAGTCACATCAACAATTACGTTAAATGTAAGTGGACTAAACATTTTTAATGAAAAGAAAGAAATTGTCAGAGTGGATACAGAGCAAAATTCAAAACTGATATATTTCTCAAAAAAGATACAATTTAAAGATTCTGATCAGTTGAAATCAGTCGGATAGAAAAAGATATGTTATGCAAACAGTATACTGTATATAGGAAGGCTGGAGTGGCTATAATAATATCAGATAAGGCAGACTTCATTACAGAGTTTTGCCAGGGGAAAAGAGGGACTTCTCATAATCACACACAAAAAAAATAACAATTACAAATGCATATGTGCCTGACAACACCTTCAAAATACACAAAGTAAAAATTGACGATCTAGACAATTCTACAATCATAGTTAGAGATTTTACTCCCCTTGCATAGCAATTGATAGAAAAACTAGACAAAAATATCTGTAAAGATGTAGAGGATCTGAATAACACTATCAGTAAATATCAGCTGCTATAATTTTCTCTTTCATTTGAGTCACATTTTCAGACATTTGCAAAGCTGCCAGTTCTGGCCCTCTAGACCCAGCAAGGAAGCCACTAAGGCCACTGTCCCTTCAGGAGGCACAGACATGTGGATGACATCATACTGCAGGACATTTTCAAAGCTTAGTCTATGGAGAAACTGCTGAATGTTGCAAGGCTACATCTTTTTTCCTCCTGAATCTGTTTCATATGAATCAATTCTAGGATCACCAGTCTGTCCCCACAGTCATCCTGCCAACTGCTAGGCTTGCTAGCCATTGCCGGAACACTTAGAATCCTTCCCTAAGATGTCTGGAATGTTGTCACAACAGATGTTTAACCATCAAATTCCACATGTGTTGCCTAGGGCAAGCCTTCCATGTGAGGACAATGCTGGAGGGCATGTGAGATATAAGAATCCTTTAAAAGTGTCCACAGCAAATGAATTTATTATATTGTGGTTCTGTCTTTTACGTGAATTCTAAACAAATATAGTCCTCATTTATCTTTATATCCATTAGCAACTGCTCAGATCTAATTGAAGTTTGCATTTGAAGGGAAAAAATAACTGATGAAAAGTTTATCCCTTTGTAGAGTGTGAAAGATGAGGTTTCTCTTTAGAAATCTTTTCTGCCCAGAGCTGTATAACTACGTTGCAGTACTCCATTCCATGGAGCATCTGGGGAATTATATGTGTGATACAATGGCCTTCTTATCCCAGGTGAATTGGGCAAAGGCTTCCCCAAATAACATTTTTCATTCACTTGAGACACATAAAGTTTCAGTTAAAGAATACGCACACAGAGAATTTGACATTTCCAAGTTTTGTGGCTTCTGTATGTTGGCATCTCCAACCACCGTCAATCCCCTTTCCAGAATTCCAGTCATCCCAGCAGGCCTTACCAGGCTGAGGCCACAACGGAGGACAAAGGCTAGGGAGTATGAATGTGGGCCATGAGGGAGCCTTTACAAAGGTTCTCTTTAAGATCCATAATTTAAATGGTTACCTTTTGTCCATTCAGTCACAGATGGGATAACAAAAGATCATGATATTAATGAGGCAGAAAAGCCATTTCCAAGTTGTGAGGGCTCTAGCCTCTGGATGGCCTCCTAACACGGCGGCTCTCCCAAGAGAGAAGTGCCTACTACTATTCAAACCCTTCAACTTTAATCTCATTGGCAATTTTCATGTTTTCTTCTCAAAGAGCATTATAAGCCTATACCTCCCAAATGGCAGTACCAAAACCTAGTCAGCTACAGAAGACTTGGCCATTGATAATAAGATATAGTTCCCCTTCAGGAACTTGTTCACCTGGACTCTTCCTCCATGGATATGCCCTGGTAAAAATATACAGTTCTAATATTCTCCACTTCTTTAAGAGAGTTTCATGCTTTACTGACCAAAAGGAGACTCCAGATCATTCCATGATTAATCTTTCCAATGCTCTGGAAAGGCAAATAGGTGACAGGCACAAGGGGAAAGTGCTTCCATGAACACATTTCTTTTTTACTGGAACTTGTCCTATTGCGAAGCTCTTCTGCCAGATTCCATTAGGAAATTGCAAGCAGATTCATATATCCAAGTGCTCCTCTCTCTCCTGCTCATAAATATATAGACATCATATGGCAGGGAGGGGGGAAGAAGCTGATTCTCTCATGGCATACCCTTGCACAGCAGACGTGTAGGCAAATGCAAATACTGAACATAGTAATTCATGCATATGTGCACATGAATATATATCATGTTATTACTACTCATCAATGAGATTCCAAGTAGCTACCAGAGGGGAGAAAAAGTCACAATCAGTATGGCTGTACTTCAGAATGTCAGTTAAAGACAGTGACAAAAAGATAGGCAGGCTGCCCCAGCCATACAAAAATAACAGGAACACCTAAGGATTGATTAGGGGCTGGGCCAAATTCCAGGTCTGAACTCGTCACAAATTATGCTACAAGCTCGTGGGGGAAGTTTCCAATTGGCATTTTTGAGCCACACGTCCCATTCTTTTGATACAGACATCAGGACTGTCTGGAAGATGACTGGAGAATAAAAAGCCCAAACAAGAAATGAATTTGAGAAGGGCTGCCTTCCCATCCAAATGCTTTCAACTTTCCTGAGAACTCTCTGAGCTTCTTTAGAACAGGCCGATATTATTTTCCACTTTACCATTCTGGTTCTTATCGAAAGGCAAAGCCAGTGTGGAGAAAGATGCAGAATAGTAAATGAAAACGTCACTGGACAGGTAGGAAGGTTGTAGCCTGTCTTCCATCTGCAATTGTGAATGAAAAAAAAAACAAAACTATTTTTAAGGGAATACCCTTTACAATTTTTTCCATATTCTTCCAGGAACACTTAGGTCTTGTCCTTTTGTAGACAAAGACATACATTTAATTATAGGCATATTGTATGAAATAAAAATGTATAGAACTTCTAGACCCCAAAATATATAGCAGTCGTTCTAGTTTTCATTACCAGAAATAACTAGAGGAAATGAAAAGCAGGTGAGAGAAGGTTTCCCTGAGCAAGGCCAGGGCTTCATTTTAATTCAGCTGTGTGGATGGCCCGCCATTGCCCCCCGGCCTTGCTGCTCACACACCCAGAGGTCAAGCTATTAAAATCAACCAAAATGCTCAAATTAATTTTTTTTAGATCCCAGCCCTATATTGCTTGCCAGTAAAAGAATACTTCACTGACTTCTGGCAGAAGTAGCACTAAATCTCTGCTGTAGGAAATACAGTTTCTTCTTAGATGACAAAAAATATTTGGGACATAAGCTTTGGGGATCTCAGCATTAAAGGGAACATAAAATTATATTTGAGTGGGTGATGGAAATCTAAAATTCATTCTATTTCTTCTACTGGTAAATTAAATCTTAATGGAGTATGGTCTATGTGGCTTGTTGATATTAGCAACTGTTCGTATCATGCTAATATCTGATAATGTCCCTGTGACTACTGCTTGGAGAAAAGGAAAAGTGAAGTGCATCTGAAGATGTACCTTTTTCCTTTTTATAAATAACCCACATTTGCTTCTTTTATGTTCTTTAAGCAGTCTTTTAATTCTTTGAAACTTTAGAATTGCCCAAGGATTTAAAAGAGGTCATTAGCATCTGTTTTGAATATATATACCACAGATTAATGCCCACAGAGTAAAAATAAGGAATGGCCAATTTGCTGGACAGGATTCTATTTGAAGTGCCTGTTGTAGGACAGTCCTTTGTTCATTTACAGCCCAGCTCCGGGACTATCATTAATGGTGATTTCAGTAGAGAAAGAGGATCAAGAAATGGGTTTAAGCCCTGGTTCTCTGACTTATTTGTTGCTAACATTTGACAAGTCACTTAACCTCTATAGAACTTAATTTCCCTATCTGTAAAATGAGGAATTCAACTAGATGATTTCCAACATCACTTTCTGCTATAAAATTTTATGATTCTAAGTCTCTGGCCCTCTTGGAAAAAGCCTATATGGCTGTGCTTATAGGAATTTAGTATACTTCACACTATAATGAGCTAAAAAGACCTTAAAGAGACAAATGATTATAACTAACACTCAAAGGATAACCATAATGCTAATGAATGAATTTGCTCAATTCATCTCCATGTAAGAAACATTATCATAATACTGGTTCACAGCTATAGTAGACTTTCGAATCCAGGCCCTAGCAAAAGAAGTTCCCACAAAGAAAGATCAGAACCTTACCTCTAGGGCTTAAACTCACTTCCTCCAGTGATCTCACACAGCGAATGTCCCAAGAATGCTGACTCTCCCTTACTAAGTCTCTAATCCAACCAGGAGAAAGGCAATGACTTCACACATGGATGTGCAAAGCTCATGGATGGATAGAAATGAGTCCCTATTAAAGGAATGAGTTCTTACATCCGCTGGTTAATTATACCTTCAAGGCCAATATGCTCTTCTTTTGTAGCTGGAGTCAGCGATAAAGAGCTTCAGTCCGAAAGTCTGACACCTCCCTAGTACCCAGTACTCACCCAAACTCCATTTCTTGTTGAGCCATCCTTTCTGTTCATCTGACTCTTTGACTATAGTGACTCAAGTGAACTTTTATTGCCTAGGTTCACTCTGATTCACACAAGGAACTTCTAAATGTTGTAAACAGCACAGATACAGATATGTACAGTGTACTCACAGAGGTGTGGGTGTACATAGCTGTGCTCAAACATGTGCATGCTCCCTTTACAAGGACTGATATCTGGAAAAAAAAAAAAAGCTCTTTGAACAACCTCAAATGCTAAACTGAGTCTTAAAATTTTAGATACCAAATTTATCTCCTAGTCCAACAATTTGGTTAAAATTTCATGTTTTGCACTGTTAATGACGGCACGCTTGTGTGGCATTTGCATTCATAAATGCAAATGTATTTACATGGCATTATACCCAGATGATTTAAAAAATTGGTTAACTACTCTGTTTTAGGCTAGTGAATCTCTCTCATTTTCAGTTACTCCTTCTAATGTGAAATATACTTAAACTTTTTTAAAATTGAAATTTTCTTCTGGACTTAATAAAGAGACTAACATTGACTAGCAGAGAATTTCAAATGGATCCACCAGTTTTGTAATAAATTATCTCTGGCTGATATGGAGACAGTGATGGATTGAATTCTGTCCCCCTCCCCTCCATTCATATGTTGGAGTCTTAACTGCCAGGACCTCAGAATGTGACCTAATTTGGAACTAGGAGCATTGCAGGTGTAATGAGTTAAGACGAGGCCATACTAGAAGGGGCAGGTTGGGCCCCTCATCCAATGTAACTGGTGTTCTTGTAAAAAGAAGAAATTTGGAGACAGAGACACAGAGGGAGAATGCCATTTGGAGGTGAAGATAAAGAACACAATGGTACTTCTACAAGCCAAGGAATGCCAAAGACTGCCAGTAAACCACCAAGAAGCTCAGGGAGAGGCATGGAACGAATTCTTTCTCACAGACCTCAGAAGGATCCAATGCTGCTGATGCCTGGATCTCAGACTTCCAGCCTCCAGAACTGCCACAGAATACATTTCTGCTGTTTAAGCCGTTCAGTTTGTGGTGCTTTGTCATGGCAGCTCCCAGGAAACTAATACAATAACTAAATTTGGAAACTTTCTCTTCTAGGCTTTTTTTTTTTTTAATTATCAAGAACAAGTCTCTCTAACAATTTATATAAGCCTGATTTGTTCATCCTACTAACTACAAACACGCACACACATGACCACGTCCAAACACAGAGATAAGTGTCTGGACTCAGCCCCATTGAGCGTGGTTGCTGGGAATGCCCTGGAGAGCGTGCTGTAATAGTGGGCGTCAACAGGGATGGTGTTTTCTTACTCTCAGTCTTGAATTAGTAAAAGACGAAGAAAAAAAGCACACTTGCGTATTCGCTGGTGTAGGCCCAGTCATGATTCTTTTAAAGATGCTGCCAATAGATTTTAGTCATTCTCTGGCGAAGGTTTCTCTTCAACCACAAACACTACATAGTTGCTGAATGAGTCACCACCTTGAGTCATCTAATTCCTTGACCAGTACATGCCTGCTACTGACAGCACACAGTGTCTTTGGTTGTGTATTTTGTTTTGCTCCATTCTCTGGATCTTCTCTAATACTTTCTCAGGGCTAGGGTTAAAGATTTGCTATAAATCCTTAGAGGATGAATCCACTTACTCAGCGGCATGTGCACTGGCTGGTCATCAAGAACCAAGACATTAAGTTTTATTAAGTTTTCTCATACCTGGATCTCAACTTGATGTGGCCTTATTACTGGAAAAAAAAAGGGGGGGGCAGTGAATGTAAGCTGAAAATCGTTTTCACCCTTCAAACTGTAAATCTACGCTCAAAAATTCAGAGGGAAACAAAAGGAAAGAAGAATGATGTTCCCAGGAAGGAAGCAAGTAGAACCCAGCCCACTAAGACAAATAAACCTCAGAGCTTCTTTTTGCAAGATTTTTTAAAAGTGTGGCTTAAAGAGATTTTCTCTATCAACTTAACCACAAGATTCTTTGTTCTTTAATGTGGAAATATTTTATTATTCAAGATTGGTACACTGAAGCATTTTAAATATTTGTAACTTTTTAAATAATTTCTATCACTTACATTATTTTTGTTTTTATTTTTCCATGAATGGGTACTTATATCCTGGAAATAGAAATTAGAAAAATGGAAAAAAATTTTTTGATTCATTTCAACTATGCTGCCCTAGCTTCTAACTTTACCAAATACAGGGAGGAGAAATGTACATCTTAAGTTTCTACCTTAAATGGAAAGGCTTCTATAAGCTGAAGAGTGACTGTTCAAAAGTATGATTCATAACATACATTTGAATGGCAATACACAATTCTCACAAAACCCAGTTCATCCTAAAAACAATCCTGAGAACCATATTGAGGAAACAGAAGTCCTCAGGTTATATGGAAGGTGGTGGGGCCAACGACTCTTGGCTTAGTGTTCTTTGTTCTCCATCCTGTTAAGGCAACTTGCCCTGGACAGGAGGCATAACCATCTGCCACGGAGAATGCTATAGTTAACTCTCTATCAGACTCCTCTCTGCCTAAGGACAGCACAGCAAGCCACAAAACTTCTCTGTGCTTCTGTTTCCTCATCTGCAAAATCAGAATAATGTCACCAACGCTACAAGATAAGGTGAGAGTAAAATTAAGCCCAGTGAAAGAAAGTTAATAAACCATAAAGTGTTGTACATGTTTCATACAAATCCCTTCTTAGAAGCTTGTCACAATAGAACCACAAAAGACTCCAAATAGCCAAAGCAATCTCAAGAAAGAAAAGCAGACTGAGAGGCATCACACTTCCTGATTTCAAATTATGTTTAAAAGCTATAGTAATCAAAACAATATGAACACATAGACCAGTGAAACAGAAGCCTAACCATATATAGTTAGATCAATTTTCAACAAGGCCACCAAGAGGATGCAACGGGGAAATGTTGGACTTTTCCATAAATGGTACTCAGGAAACTCGATCTTCACATGCCAAACAATGCAATCGGATCCTTGTCTTACACCATATGCAAAAAATCAACTCAAAATTAAAGACCTAAACATAAGACCTAATACCATAAAACTCCTAGAAGAAAGTGTAGGAGGAAAGCTCCTTGACATTGACCTTGGCAATGAGTTTTAGATATCATAACAAAAGCTCAGGCAACAAAAGCAACAATGAACAAGTGAGACTACATCAGACCAAAAAGCGTCTGCACAGTGAACAATTGGCAAAGTGAAAAGATAGCCTACAGATTTAGGAGAAAATATTTTCTAACCATACATCTGAAAAGGGATTGATATTTAAAATATATAGGGAACTCACATGACTCAATAGCAAAAAAACAAATAACCCAATTTTTAAATGGGCAAAAAAGCTGAATAGATATTTTACCAAAAGAAAAACATGCAAATGGCCAAGAGATTTATGAAAAAGTGCTCAACATCATTAATCAGCAGGGAAATGCAAATCAAAGCCACAATGAGAAATCAACTCACACCTGATAGGATGGCTATTATCAAAAGGACAAGAGATGACAAGTGTTGGTGAGGATGTAAAGAAAAAAGAACCCTTTTGTGCGAATGTAATTTGGTACAGCCATTATGAAAAATAGAACTGCCACATAACCCAGCTCTTGTGGGTATATACCCCCAAAAAATGAAGCCAACACCTCACAGAAATATATACATGCCCGTGTTCATTGCATCACTATTCACAATAGCCTGGATATAGAAGCCACCTAAGTGTCTACCAACAGAATGAATGGATAAAGAAGAAATTGTGAGATAGATCGAAATAGATAGATAGATAGATAGATAGATAGATAGATAGATAGATAGATAGATAGATAGGATACATGTCTATAGAGAGAGAGAGGATGGAAAATTATTCAGCCCTGAAAAAGTAAACTATCCTACCATTTGTGACAACATGGATGAACGTGGAAGACATTATGCTAAGTGAAGTAAGCCAAGACAAAGAAAAAATACTACATGAGCTCACTTACATGTAGAACCTAAAAGAAAAATTTAAATACATATAAACAGTGAATAGGGGTCACCAGGAGCATAAGGAGTTAAGGAGGAATTGGGGAAATGTGAACCAAAATGTAGACCAAAGGGTACAAAGTTGTAGTTACGTAGGATGAAAGAGTCTGGAGATCTAATATACAGCATGAAAACTATAATTAATAATATTGTATTGAATATGGAAAATTTTCTAAAAGTATAGTTATTAGATACTCTTACCATTAAAAAGGTAATGATGTCAGGTGAGAGATATGTAAATTAGCTTGACTGTAGAAATTATTTTACTACATATATGTATATCAAAATATCATGTTATACTCCTTAAATGTATACAATGTAAAAGCTGGTCTATTACAGAATGAATAAGGGGACTCATTTGGTATTCAACCTTAAGCAAGTTTCTTAATATTTCTAAGGCTTCATTTCCTTATTGGTAAAATGAGATAATACTAAAACCTTGCAGCTGGGCGTGGTGGCTCACGCCTGTAATCCCAACACTTTGAGAAGCCAAGGTGGGCAGATCGCTTGAGTTCAGGAGTTCAAGACCAGCCTGGTCAACATGGCAAAACCCCAGCTCTACTAAAAATACAAAAATTAGCCAGGTAGGGTGGGGGAAGGCCTGTAGTCTCAGCTACTTGGGAGGCTGAGGCAGGATAATTGCTTGAACCCGGGAGGTGGAGGTTGCAGTGAGCCAAGATCACACCAGTGCACTGCAGCTTGGGCAGCAGAGCAAGACTCTGTCTTAAAAAAAAAAAAAAAAAAAAAAAGAATACTAGAACCTTGCCCATAAGGCTATTGTTGATGAGTAAAGGAGATAGTCCATGCTGAGCACTTAGCACTGATAAGTGCATGGACATCACAAGTCCTCAGTAAACCTTGGCTATCATTAGGAAAGCCATCCGTGTTTGATTCCAGCCCTTTACCAGCTCAGGCAAGTAAAAGCAGATGAACGAAGGCCAGAGGGACTCCATATTGTAATCCTATGTGTCCAGGCCCTTTGCCCCATTGGCAATTTCAGCACTATACTCTCAAAAAACATTTTTGGAAAAGTCCCACTTATACCTTGTTTTGCAAACTTCACATCCCAGGTCCACAGCAAACACTCAGCCACTGAACACAGGTCTCCGTCCGTTTACCTCTACTGCACTGGATTGCAGGGTTTGGTTGGAAAATATTTACACCCAACCTAACACCAATGTCCAAGGAACAAAACGGACCTACTCAACACCTCAGTATCCCTCCAAAAAGAGGAACAGAGTGACAATACTACTTCAAAAGATACTTGGCAGTTACAGAACCAAGTTTTGTGAACATACACAAGATTAAATCATCTTATACACTAACTAGGAAAAGCCAACTCAAGTTGTCAGTGAATAAAGGAATGTAAAAACCAGCAAAATACCTGACATATCATTGGCACTTAAGACAAGCTGGGATGGAAGAGAAAAGTAACATAGTATATTTCTGATTGGATTGGTGTCTGATCATAGCTTTGAAGATGTTTTAACAGGAAAGGGGAATCAACACCAGCACAAACCATCTTAAAATCTCACCAGTCTCTGGCTATGTACACTACCTCTTAATTTAATCGAGTAACTACATTTTTCTGTAACTTAAATAATCTGAATATACGTCTTTACATATTGCCAGAGGGTCAGATGAATTACACAAAGCAACACACACATGAGTGGAAACTGTTTACCTGTCTTCAGGTATGGTTGCAGCATACAGGCCAGGTCCTCAGGATTGCTTTCAGATAATGTTAAGCCCCTGAGAAGCCTCAGTGACTTTTAGAGAGAAGAGAAATGTCAGCTTGGAATGGTAACCACAGATGGATGCATCCTGAAATGCTGGTGTTTTCTTGTTCCTTACCATTCCAGAAGTAAATCTGTTAATCTTTCTCAAACATTTTATTTGCCTTAATGCTTTCCTCTAGGACAGGCGTCCCCAAACTAAGGCCTGCAGGCCGCATGCGGCCCCCTGAGGCCATTTATCCGGCCCCCCACCGCACTTCAGGAAGGGGCACCTCTTGAAGGTGGTCAGTGAGAGGAGCACAGTATGTGGCGGCCCTCCAACAGTCTGAGGGACAGTGAACTGGCCCTCTGTGTAAAAAGTTTGGGGACGCCTGCTCTAGGAGGTCCTAAAGGATCTGTTATTCAGATCCTGGACTTCTTACCCTGTCTGCTTTGTTTTTTGAGAACTTAAAAATTTGAGCACGTGACTTGCTGTTGAATGGGGACCTGAATCATTCAGTGAACATTCATCACGTGCCTGCTGCTTTAAAGGCATTATACAGGGCTGTGTGGTTGATACTGTAAACCCCCATCCATCTGCAAACAATATTGAGGACCAACTATATACCCACCACTGAAGACGTAAATTTGAATAAAGCCCAAGCCTTGTGCTCCGATTTATAGACAGTGAGGGAGGTAGGCTTTACTTGCATTGTAGGAATTACAACACAATGTGAAAAGTGCAAAACAACAGACTTGTGAGGTTCCCCACTTTGCTGACCCCACCCACTGAAATGTGAGAACAGATGTGATGGCAATGCCAGAGCACCCCCTAGAGAAGCCGGACACAGGACTCCAGCAGCAGTTCATCATCATCCAGCAGCGAGGGCAACACAACCCAAGTGCTACAGCCCCTCATCTTCCCACACTCCCACAGAGCTCTTTGGGGTGTTTTTCTTTCTTTCTTATAAAACTACTGAATTTTCATTTCTCTCTGGGAAGGAAGGCCTTTCTCTGAGGCCCCTCGTTCTTCCCCTCATTCTCTTTCTAGTCTCATTTTTCTTTTTCCTCATGTCTGTTGCTGTCTCTGACGTCCTCTCCTCCACTGTTCTGACACCGCCACCCTCTCATCCATGTTGCCACCCCCCACCTCCAGATGACACGTGGTAAACTGCCAACTCCTGACTGCACAAAAGTATTTCTTTTGCAGCGTAGGTAAGTCTGCTATATAACACTGAAAAGATTTGACCCTACAATATTTACATTAAGTGTTTTTAATTGAAAGCAAAACTCTACAAATCAATCCATCTTCTGTTAAGACTATTAAATAATGATCTTTAAAAAAACCCAGAAAGAGCTTTTCCTTCATGAATCTGATCCAAATGAAAGCCCTGGAGAAACGCAAATTGTCTAATTGTGAGCACTTCCTCCCTGTCTCAGGATATGTACATTTCTGGAAAAATTGAGAAATGGAGAGTTATGTATGAGATGAGCTAAGCCAAGGGCACACATCCTTTTTCGTGGCATCTCCGTTGGATGCTGTGGCTCTGGGGCGCTTTGTCTCTCAATGGGTGAGACAAGAATGCCATTGTTGTTGCTTTCACCACATTGCTGGGAACGAAGAATAGCAATGTTCTTTATTTTTGCATCTCAGTATAATCTCCTTATTGGAGGCCTACATTTCAGAAAGTCTCAATTTGAAATGTGGATCTTGGCTAACCCTACCTAGTAATCAGGAAGAAACCCAAGGGGCGCATAGGAGATGGAGCCATGCTCCCAGCTCTACTGCTGTGCGGATGCTCTGACCTGGGGTATGAGGCCAGGGGGCTGGGGGCCCAGCGTTGTGGCTCCAGTGCAGGGAGGTAAGAGCAGAGGCTCTGGAATCTGACTGACTACAGGTCAACCTTGGCTCCATTACTTCCTAATGTGACTTTGAGATACCTCCTTAACTTCTCTTAGCCTCAGTTTCCTCCCTGTGAAACAGGGAATATAACAGAACCTGCCTCATGGCATCCTCATGGGAGGTGAGTGCATTCTTATTTATAGAGTTCTTAGAGCTGTGTTCGCGTGTGGTAAGCACCTGTGTACACACTTACGGTATGATTCCCAAGACTCCAGGGGAAATTCAGTTAATGGCAGAATGGTCTTCTTTTTCTGGACATAAACCATAAAATCCTGGCATTTAATACACTTAAATCTCAAGTCACAAAATTCCATATTCTGAAGACAGGTTTTTAAAAAGACACCATTTCATCACAAAACCGTAACCAACAAACAAAACAGAGGTAAGAACGCAATGTAGAGGAAGCTGCGGAGCCGTTTCAAGGCAAAAACAGTCATCAACCAACAGTACTAGGCTTGTGAGACATGCCTTTCAGGATTTGGGTGTGTTTGTGCTTCAAAAAATGGCACCTTTGAGACAGACAGACTTTTTCCTAAGATTCCGGGGTTCACAGAAACCCACAGTTCACCAAGGCAGTTTGCTCAACTCTAATTAGGAATCTGATTGCTGGTTGGCCTTGCACAAAGGACTTTTAATTAGGGCTGAGAACGCTTAGAAAAATCCACTTGGCAAGTCGACTCCCTCCCTCTATCTCTTTTTTAACATCTTGCCAAGATCGTAAGGAAAGGGAGAGCTTAATTACAGTTGGTGTATATATCTTTAAGAAAAAAAATACATTAAGTGCTTTAAAATAGGCTCTCTTGGCTCTGTGATCACAAGGATTTTACTCACTTCTTATCCCTGATTGGTCTCATTCTCAGTTACAGATGAATCAGACACATTTTGAGCAGCTTTAAGATTTGCTTTTCATCCGAAGCCAAGTAGGCAAATGGCAGTGAATTCACAAGCTTTTCCAAATGATCTCATAGGTTCCTCTGGCTCCACTTTGGGGGCCGTTTGCACTCTGCAATGCTGTTATCTTAAACACTCCCTGCCTGCTTGTGTCCAAGGAGAGACCATGGTGTAGGACAAGGCAAGGCACTTCACTCTTTAGAAGGCAAGCTTGACCTTTTCTTTTCTTTTCTTTTTTCTTTTCTTTTCTTTTTTTTGTGAGACAGAGTCTCACTCTGTTGCCCAGGCTGGAGTGCAGTGTGGCACGATCTTGGCTCACTGCAACCTCCACCTCCCAAGTTCAAGCAATTCTCTGCCTCAGCCTCCCAAGTAGCTGGAATGAGAGGCGCTTGCCACCACACCCAGCTAATTTTTTTGGATTTTTAGTAGAGACACGGTTTAACCATCTTGGCCAGGCTGATCTCGGACTCCTGACCTCATGATCCACCCTCCTCGGCCTCCCAAAGTGCTGGGATTACAGGCATAAGCCATTGCACCTGGCCAAGGTTGAGCCTCTTAACATATGCATATGGCAACTGTGAATCAAAAAAGAAGAATAAGAAGAGCACATGAAAAACCTTGCTCCAGAAAGGTGAGCCTGGAGGAGGCGGGGTGGAAATACAGCCTTAGAGATGGATGCTGTCCTTAAATTCTTTACAAGAGCATCATCATCTCTCAATGCCTTGTCCACCCTCTCGTTAAGTCTCCCAGCCTGAAAACAGGTGACCCAAGTTCCCTTTCAATCTATTTGAACCTGGCCCCAGCAGCCAGTGACTTTTTAATTATTTATACGAAATATCTGATAGTACATGAAGCAGCTAAACCCAGTATAATGTATGCTCAGGGCGACTCTGTGAAGCTCAAAACAGCCACTCGTATCCACAAGATTTTTCTGACTGAAGTTTGCTTTTTACCGTTCCTTTCGTCTCTGCCTTTTTTTCATGTCTTTGTGCCTCAGTGCTAAGGATCCCTTTCATCTAATCTCAGGAACCTGAAGCTCTGCTATTGAATTACATTTCTTCACTTACTATTTATGTTTGATGCAAAAATAAGAAAGCGGGTAGAACCAGAAGATGCTGTCACTTACTTCAGAAAGGGATATGTCGATCATTCTTGAGCTCCATCCAGCTCTTTCACACTTTCTAAATGTGAGGCTTCTGTGCACTCTTGAGTTTGGCGTTGTGGAATTATCTTAAAATTCAGGCACACCCTCCCCGTGGAGCTTGAGACGCTCATGGTCAATAGGAATTTTAGTCTTCTGCCTTTTGACTGACTACTGGGTGAGGGGTGGGGGAGGCAGGCTGCTTTGAAATGTTCCCCACCGCCTGGGAATATCGGAAGGCTGTAGAGCACTTTCCTATGCAAACATCTTTCTAAGGTCACTCCGATTCTGCAGTAGCAGCCGCCACAAATACATTTAATTATCTTTATGTATTAAAGATGAATGTCATTGGACTAAAAAATCCTTAATATCAAAGAAAATATTGGAAAGAGAACAGCTTTTTAATTCAAGCCAGGTGAATTTCAAAGATATTTGGCTGATTTATTACACCATATGTATGTCTCTCCTTTACACTGTTTTTACCGTGTTGTAAGAGCGACCAGACATTTATTTGTCATTGCTTATGCTATTTAAAATAATCGGGTTTATTAGTTCACTTCTTTCTCAACTGCCAAGAACGCTCTCCAGAACTTACTGTGAGCTCTTCTGATGAGCTGGAGAAGGAAATATCATTATCCTTGTTTTACACATGGAGAAATCTTAAGGCCCCAGAGACTGTTTTGCCTAAAGGTGAAAGTGTTGTTTTAATCTAAGACTTTTATTTTTATCTCTTCAATTTTCTTCCTAGGGGTAGTAATGAGCTCAGAAGATTCATAAGGACTAAACCTTGTCTGAAGACTTGTTTATAAAATTATTTCAATAAAATCCACAATCAGATTGGCTGGGGCAGGTCTTCAAACCAAGTGGCTTCCCTAATGAGCACACTCATCAGGGTGGCAAAAATCTCATTACCAGCCAGCTTCTCCCACACTCTGTCAAGGCAGAGGATGGGGGCTGGTGGAAATTTATTAGTAATAAAGACCAAAGCCCTAGGAGCTTTTATACTTGAAGAAAGGAGGTTTCTTCTTCATTTGTTTAATTATTTAAAAAGTTAGATTGGAAAATGTTTGGGGAGCAGCTAATAAAGTGACTTCAGAAAGGGATGGCTTGGGCACATCCTACTCATTAGCTCCAGAGGTCACTTGAAGTTGGATTTTCCTCAATTTAGTTGCTATCTCCTCATTTCTCTTCCTTTTGGTTGTGGAATTTTTCCCTCTGACTCCTCCCTTCCTCCCTCACTCTACTTACACACTTATTTACAGGAAAGACTGGACGTTCAAATCAAAAGGAATCTAGAAGGAGAATGTTTATGCTTCAGAGCCCCAGGCTTTTGTATACTCATTGGCCTGCCACCATGTACATCCTGGTACTGTATATTTAACACAAATATGTTGATAATTTACAACAGGTCTGCAGCATTGAATACATAAGGCCAAAATGCAGCCCATTGTGTGACTATGTTCTCAGGAGGATCCATCACTCAAAGGTGGGAAAGTGCTTCTGAGTCTTAAAAATCCACCCCATTGCACGTGCACACACACACATACCCCACACCCTCCCCCAGTTTGGCTTAGTTGTCCCTTTGTCTCTGCTGAAATGGGAAGAAGGCTGAACAGAGTAGGCATCATCATTGACTGTCTTGTGTAATGGAAGTTCAGCAAATCAGAACTGTTATACAGACTTTCTACTTCTTACTTGAAAACTGCATTTGGCACAGATGGGCAGCTCTAATTCATTTCTGTTCTATTTTTGTTATTTTCAATAACATTTACGATTTTCTGATAAAATTTCTGATTTGCAAATGATAAAGCAATATATGCTCATTGGCAAGAACAAAGGAAAACAGAAAACAAAAAGTACTGAGAGGAAAATTACATTATACACAGTCACCTCACTCAGATAATAAATGTTAGTTAACATTTGGTTTAGACCCTTCTGGTCATAAAAGACACCTTTTTTTCCCATTTAGGATTAGTATGTATATACAGTTCAGATTCTACTTTTCAATTTCACATTTCTTGCACATTCTCCCATGTCATTAAGTAGTCTTTGAAAATATGACTTTTACCAATTCCTTAATTTCCATTGTATGATATGATAGGATTTATGTACCCATCTCTCTAATGTTGGGCATTTAGGTTGTTCTACTTTGTAGTTATCATAAAGAATTCTGTAATGCACATCCCTTTACAGCAATCTTTGCCCATAAAGATGGAGGGATAGATTTTTCAAATAGAATGAATGGGTCAAAGCCTACTAACATTGTGATAACTCTTAGAATCTGTTTACAAAAAGCATTCTACCCATTTATATCCCAACAACAATATTTGATAGTATCCATCAAACTGAATCATTATACCACAGTAAATTTTTTTAATTTTGCTAATTGGATATATAATTACATCCGCAAATGGTATCTTACTGATGTTAATTTGTATGTCTTTGATAACTAGCTATTTTTAACAGTTTCACTGAGGTAGTTTACAGACTGCAAAATTACCCATCTTAAGTGTACAAATCTAAGATTTTTAGGAAATTTATAGAGTTGTATAACCATCACTAATTTTAGAATAATTTGTAGGAATTTTAATTTTAGAAAGGTTCCTACTATTCTCCTCCATCTCTACTCCATATCCTGTCCCTGTGCAACCACTGATCTGCTTTCTGCCTCTGTAAATTTGTGTTTTCTGGACATTTCCTAGAAATGGAATAGGATGTCGTTTTTTGTGTCTTTTTCACATAGCATAATGTTTTTAAGGTTTATTCATGTTTTAGCATGTTGTAATAGCTTGTATCCACATTTAAGTCATTTTTTAGTGCTGAATAGTATTCTTTAGTATGGTTGTATTGCTTTTTTTTTTTTTTTTTTTCTGAGACGGAATTTCTCTCTTGTTGCCCAGGCTGGAGTGCAATGGCACTATCTCCACTCACTGCAACCTCCACCTCCTGGGTTCAAGTGATTCTCCAACCTCAGCCTCACAAGTAGCTGGGATTACCGGCACATGCCAACACACCCAGCTAATTTTTGTATTTTTAGTAGAGACTGGGTTTCACCACGTTGGCCAGGCTGGTCTGGAACTCCTGACCTCAGGTGATCCATCCTCCTCGGCCTAACAAAGCGCTCAGATTATAGGCATGAGTGACCATGCCCGGCCTGTATTGCATTTGTATTATCTCATCAACAGGTGATGGACATTTGGATTATTTCCAGTTTGGGTCCATTATTCATCCTATTATAAATTTGTGTTTTCATATGTTTCCATTTCTCTTGGTAGATTCCCAGGAGTGGAATTGCTGACTCATCTAGTTTTTAAAATGTCTATCAACTAACTAGCGAATAGCTAAACAAAATTTGTTAAATTTTAAATTTCACTTTTTTTCTTGAATGGTTTCTATAACATATAAATTATATGTTTTCTGAAATTTTGAAGAATTTTTTAGCAAGCCACCTGGACCCAGACAGCTTTTGAAAAAAGATATTTTGATGACTTCATAATTTCCTTCTCAAGGTTACTGGTGTGTGTGTGTGTGTGTGTGTGTGTGTGTGTGAGTGTGTTTCTGTAAACTTACTTTGTATTATATATTACTTAATTAACTTTAGCAATTTTCCCCAGGAAAACATCTATTTCATCAATATTTTCACATTATTGGCATAGAACATAATTTTATTCCATTTAAATATCCTCTGTAATATGCTCATATTCCTTTTCTCACTTATAATATTGTTTGTTCATATTTTCTCTTTTCCTGGATTCAATGGATAAAAAGCATTTCTATATTGTTAGCCTTAAAAAATTAAAAACACTTGGATTGATCAATTATACTTTATTTTCTAATTCATAAATTGCCATATTTCTTTTCCTTGTATTTCTGTTTAGTTGGGTTTATTTTATTCTTCTATTTCTCATTTTTTAGCTATATGCTTTAGTCATGTTTGCTCAATTTCATTATCTCTGGTTTAATAATGACAGCATGTGGGGGCCTCAACATACCTCTTTTGTACTGATTTAGCCACATTCTATGAATGCTCATATAAAACATTCTGATTTTTATTACTTTCTAAATAGCTTGTGATTATAATGTTGATCTTCTTTTAAATGAAGTCATTTTATATATTTTTTTAAATTTCCAAGTGGTTGAAAGGTTAGTTGCTTGGTTTTTGTTTACTTTTGTAATTTTTGTCTAGTGTTGTTGCATTTTGGACAAAAGTTCTCTTTATGGCTTTTATATTATTTGTTTTGCTCCGGTTTTCAAATAATACATCAGAAAGGCATATTCTTTGTTGCTAGGGAACAAAATTCAGTATGTGTCTATTAATCAACTTTGATAATTATGGTATATCAAACTTAGGTGTCTTTTTTTTCTCTGTTAATTGTCAAAGTCTGGTGCTTACGTCTCTGGTAACAATTGTTTTTCTGCTGAGTTCCCCTTTTATTTCTGTCGATTTTTTTTTTATATTTAATATTGTGCTTTTATCATGTGACTTTGTTCATTATAATATCTTCATTCTGCATTGTACTTTTTATCAACATAAAAATGCCCCAAAATGGCTCTTTTATTCCAAGTGTTGCTTTATGTTGAGTTCTACTTCGTCTTATTATTACTGCCATTCTTCTTTTAATTTGCATTTGCTTGAAAAGTAATTGGTTATCATTTTATTCTTTTAACTATTTAGAATTAACTCCAATATTTATTGGTGTTTTTCCTGATTTCAAAGTGAATTTATGTTCATTACAGAAATTCTAGCAACTATAGAAAAGCGCACACATACAAAATCATTCTCTATCCAATACACAGACTTTTGTCCTTTTTTCTCCCCTCCTCTTTTAAAATTTTCTTTAGTATGTTCAAAGCTGGAAGAGTCTTACACAGGGATCTACAGGTCACAGACCAACTAAACCAGAAACTGTATCATTCTACCGACCACAGCTTAGAAGAACAAAGTTATCAAGAAACCAGCTCTTGTTTCTGTTTCATTTCTTGAAATCCAAAACAGCAAATTACATTCCTCCCTTGTCTCCTGTGGAAGCATAGAAATAAAGCGATTAGATTGCCGGGGATTCAAAGCAAGAATGACTTAAATCTGTGGTGGTCCAGAAACCAGAAGCCCAGGTGGCTCCCTTGTTTCAGGAGTTTAGAGAAGGTGAGTCTAGCAGCTGCCACTAAGAAACAAAACCCCTGCTTTGGCAAGGGCCTGGGAGTGTGTGTGTTGCTGTGGTGGGAGTGTGCGTGCACGTGTGTGTGTGTGTGTGTGTGTGTGTGTGTGTGTGTGTGTGTCTGGTGGTGGTATGTATGCATGCATGCAGAGGGGTGAGCCAAGAGGTCATAGCAGTAGAGACAGATTGGCAGCAGCACTGAGGTCCCGCTGAGGATAAAGCAGATAATCAACACACCTGAGTCCGTTTCCTTGAAGACATCTTTGGAGGGCAGAGAAACCTGGGGTCTGAGGGCTGCCCCAGGTCATATTCCGGTTTAAAAAAGTAAGGCCTGAGCTTAAGCAAAAATGTATCCTATGTCAAAGAATCTGCAAATAGGCTCTCCTAGGAAAGGTGAAAAGGATTGACTGCCTTTAACATAAAAGAAGAAAAGACTAAGTGCTTGCTTAATTACTACCATCAAATCCATGAAGGTGTTCTTAAACAGAGTGTTCAATGGCTTTCCACTTTCTCTGGAAGACAAAGGGGGTTAAATGTGATCACTTAAGATAATGGAAATGTCAAGGAGAGTTCCTTAACCCTCAGATTTACATAACATGAAATGTCCAGGGCGTGTGACTCAGGTCTGTAATCCCAGCACTTTGGGAGGCTGAGGTGGGAGTATCGCTTGAGCCCAGGAGCTCAAGACGAGCCTGGGCAACATAAAGAGACCTCATCTCTACTAAAAGTCCAAAAACTTAGCCCGATGTGGTAGTATGTGCCTGTAATCCCAGTTACTTAGAAGGCTAAGGTTGGAAGATCACTTGATCTCAGGAGATCAAGGCTGCAGTGAGCTGAGATCAGACCACTGCACTCCAGTCTGGGCAACAGAGCAAGACCTTGTCTCAAAAAAAAAAAAAAGAAAGAAAGAAAAAAGCTATGAACCAGTCTGCAGGGAAAGACAGTAGCATTGCCATCACTATCCCCAATGATCATTGAAGAGAGACAGAAACAGCCATCCAGAATGCAGGATCTATAAACTCCTGGAAAACACACAGGCCTCTGGGTCAGGCAGATCTGGGCAGTAGCTCTGTACAATCTAGACAGATTATTTAACCTCTTTACCCTTAGTTTCTTCATCTGTAAAATGGGCATAATATCACAGGTATTTGTTGGATTAAAGCAAATAACATAGTAGTTGCTCAACAAATTTTAGCTTCCTTCCCCTTTCAACCATCATTTGATAAACAGTTAATCTTGACCACTGACCACTAAAGAGTACACTAATTAAATTCCACTCACTAAAAATTTACTGAGCATCCACTTTATGTAAGGCACTGGTGTGAACATTTGGTATTTCTTGGCTCCCTAGTATCCATTCACTCTCCTTTTGATATGCCTCCAATTTGTGTGTGAATGTCCATCCCACCCTTACTCTCTCTTGGTCAGTGTGGTTTTGGTGGAGTTTACTGGGGAGCCGGCCCTTTCTTCTCCTAGACCTGAACCTGGGAGGCTGTGGCTAGTAGAGTTATCTCACCTCTTCAAGAGTCTGAGAATGAAAATACACAGAGAAGAGCAGAGCTGAGTTTACAGAAACAGGGAGAAGCCAGCCTAACCCCTGGACTTTTCAGTTATGTGACTCAGTGGATTCTACCTTTTGTTTAAGTGAGTTTGAGTTGAGTTTTCTGTTGCTGAAAGAGTCCAAACTGATTTAGCCTGTGGAGGATATGTAAAAACAAATACGGCTAAAAAACTTATACATTATAAACAAGGTGTTTTATAAGAATAATAGTACAAGGCAAAACATTTATTATGTACTTTTTTTCCAGTGCTTACTCAATACTAGTCACTATGCTAACTTTTTGCACACATTGTTTTATTTAATGTTAACAACAACTATTTTTATGGAAACAGCAGCATTTGGCTTTGAACCTGAGAGATGAGTAGAAACTAGACAGGTGCAAGAAGAGGGTAAACAGGGTAAGTGGAAGAAGGACCAAATGGTGGCAAGAAAACTCAGGGACTGCTGGAGAAATAGTTGGCATTCCTATTCATTGGGGCACAAAGGGCAGGAAGGATGGTAGGGGGAATAATACTGGAGAGGCAGATTGAGACAAATGCATGGGGAGTTTGGAATGCCAGGGCAAGGAATTTGTGCTATTGACAATGAGGTGTTCTAAGCAAAGAGCTAAGAGACCCCAAATCTACCCTCACATAGCTTAGATTTATTCTTACAAGGCAAAGAAGTTAAGATCTTTTTCAAGGTGAATATAGCAGTGGTAGAAATTATTGATATATAAGCATTCACAATTTAGCCCCTGTCCTTAGCTTTTAGAGTGACTTTCCTTTGGGTTAGCAGCCAAATGTCCTCAATTGTGCAGTTTATATAGTGGCGAAAGAATGCAAAAACTTTAAAAACCTAAGAAGGTAAGTTGATCATATAAAGAAGAGTTTACCTGATGGACAAAACAGAGAGACAGAAAGGCTGAATGCTGGGGCTTGAGAGGTTGAAATTTATCAAGAAAGAAAGATTGATTCTTAGGGAGCTGGTGCCGTCCATATGGAGGAAGCTGAGAGTGATAAGGAAAGAGGGTTTTTAGAATGTGATGTCATGTGCTTTCTTAAGAGAGAGAGAGAAAAAAAAAAAAAAAAAAAAAAAAAAAAAAAAAAAAAAAAAAAAAAAAAACAAAGATTTGCGGCACATCCTTGTAATTACTTTTTCACTTCCAAACTGTAGGTGCTAGGATTTATTACCAGTAGCGGGGAGAGCTTGAGTTGATACTTAAAGAAGGGCATGACTTTCTCCATACTTAGAGAAGAGCTTGAGTTGATATTTAGAGAAGGGCATGGCGGTGGGGAAGAGAAGCAGCATTTTGTATTCAGCTTGCAGGGAGACACACCATGGGTCAGCACTGGGACCATGCTAGGAACCTGCCTACCTTGAAAAGAGGCATCAAAAAGAAAAGTGACAAAAGGTGGAGATATGTCAAAACCATGCGTCAGGCCTCTCTAAAAGTTAGAATTACCGTATGCTCCAGCAACTCCCCTTCAAACAGATTTGAAAGAATAGACTCAAATACTTGCACACCAATGTTCATAGCAGCATTATTCACAACAGCCAAAAGGTGGAAACAACCCAGATGTTCATTGACAAATTAATGGATAAGAAAATGTGGTATATACAATGGAAAATTATTATTAATATAATATATTATTCAGCTTTAAACAAGAAATGAAATTCCGGGGCCATGTGCAGTGGCTCACACCTGTAATTCCAGCACATTGGGAGGCCAAGGTGGGTGGAACACTTGAGCCCAGGAGTTCAAGACTAGCCTGGGCAACATGGTGAAACCTCATCTCCAAAAACAAACAACAACAAAAAAATTATCTGGACGTGCTTGTCCCTGTGTCTCAGCTACTTGGAAGGCTGAGGTGGGAGGATCACCTGAGCCCAGGAGGCAGAGGTTGCAGTGAGTCATGATCATGCCACTGCACTCCAGTCTGGGCAACAGAGCAAGAAAAAATACAGGAAAAAGAAAGAAATTCTGATATGTGCTATAACATTAATGAACCTTAAATATAATACTTAAGTTAAAATAAGCCAGACACAAAACAACAAATATTGTATGATTTCATTTATGTGAAGTACCTAGAATAGGCATATCCACAGAGACAGAAAGTAGAATAGAGGTTACCAGGGACTAGGGGAGGAGGTATGGGGAGTTATTGTTTAATGAGTACAGAGTTTGTTTGGCATGATGAAAAAGTTCTGGAAAAGAATAGTGGTGATGGTTGCACAATATTGTGAATGAACTTAATGCCACTGAATTGTAGACTTACAAACTGTTAAAATAACTTTTATGTTACCTACGTCTTACTACAATTTTAAAAACCACATGTGACGTAGGGTTATTGATGCCATACCAGGGAGTGGGAGTGTGCATACTATCACCAGAGACAAGTCTTGATCAGAAGGGAGGGCTATAAAAATGTTGTTCTGAGAAGACTGATCAATAGCTATGAGGCAGAGAAGCTAGAATCAATGCCAAGCACCAGACTAGGGTGTGAACTTTTAAAACAGATAGGATGTGTTAACTCTAAGAGCCAGACAAAGAAAGAATCAGGGGGGTTTGTGATTACTGGATGGGGAGAGAGGTGTTGGGGATGCCAGACAGTTTTCATTATTTCAGCTTTTTTCTCCCTTACCAAATATTTGCTACAGTGTTTGATTTGTATTTTTCAACAAGCCAGGTATTTCCTTCTTAAGATTACCTAACATTACCTTTCTCAATTGCTACCGTAGTTAGAACTAATCAGCCACAAAGTCTTTAAATTATCAACCTCAGCCAATAGACAGTATTTCAACCATATGGAAAAAGTGGGCAGTCATGACTCAGGCTAAGTGATTCTACTTTTCTGAATGGAAAAAACATACCACATTTTGATCTTGGCCAAGAATGTTACTGAATGCAACTGTGATGTCTGTAAATAAACTTTTTGTGTGTGGTACTGCAATGTTTCCTATTGCATCACTATATGCTTTGTCAAAGAGGCAAATGTCAAACTCTCGACTGATCAATCTAAAACCATTTCCAACTTGTTTTTTAGGATCTTTTAAGTTTCACTTTGTATGATTTCACAACCTTACTATTCAAATAATATTTTACAATTTCAACATATTAAATCTTTTTACAAAATCCAAAATAAAGTATATTCTTATATAGAAACTTAAATTCCTACACAGTCAAAAATGGTTTATTGTTGCTCTCTATAACCCTTAGGTATATCTTAGCTGTGTTTTATTATCAAAGGGGCCCTGGTACACCTCTTAACCACAAATGAAGTTAAACCAGTTAACCTGTTTACCCCAATAATCCCCCCACCCCCCCAACTCCCCCACCCTACCCCCATCCTACCCCCCTGCCATCACCACACAGTAGCAGAGAAGTATCTCCCAACTTCAAGAACTGAGGAAAGAGGAAGGTATGTTTTGATAACAAGGAGAGAAATCCAGCACCGGACTAGGTCAGCACTAAAGAGATCAGCCTAATTAGTTGCTGCAGTGACAGGCTCTGAACAGACCAGCAGAAACAGAAAGACAGTCAGAAGAGATGATAAGGGAGGTTGGGTAGATATGAGGAATGAGGTCTAATAAATATCACCTTTGCCTCCAGCAGCCCATGTGTTACATGTGCAAAGGAAATCCTAGTGGGCACCAATCAGACTAGATCAAACTGACAGCTGGAAATGGGTGATATTTCTCCCCAAAGAGTCTATTTGTATCCACTGATGTACGCAGAACTTTGGAGGTCTTACAGGAAAAATAATTGAATCTCATTGTATTAGTCTGTTCTCACACTGCTAAAAAGAATTACCTGAGCTGGGTAATTTATGAAGGCAAGATGTTTAATTGACTCACAGTTCCTCAGGCTATACAGAAAGTATGGCTGGGAGGCCTCAGGAAATTATGGCAGAAGGGCAAAGAGGAAGCAATCGTGTCATCATCTGGTAGCAGGAGACAGAGACAGAGACAGAGAGAGAGAGAGAGAGAGAGCGCAAAGAGGGAAGTGCGACACATGATTAAACCAACAGATCTTATGAGAACTCACTCACTATCACAAGAACAACAAGGTAGAAATCTTCCTCCATGATCCAATCACCTCTTACCAGGTCCCTCTTCCAACACTGGGAATTACAATTCGGCATGACATTTGGTTGGAGACACAGAGCCAAACCGTATCACTTGTCTACTTCAAGCAAATGCAGATACGTTCATTCCCCAAATATTTATCAAGTTTTTCCTGCTGTGCCAGACACTATGGAAGGTGCTAGGAAGACTGGGAAGACAAGGGCCCTGCCTTCAAGGAACTTACAATCTTAGTAGAAGAGACAGCAATAAGTAGAATAACAAATTCATAAGACAATTAATAATTGTGATAACTACAATGAAGGGAAAAAAACAGGGGTGAGGCCACCTCAGACAGGATGTTCAAGGATTGCCTTTGAAAGTGGTAACATCTGAGCTAAATCTTCAAGGATGAGAAGGAGCCAGCCAGTCTCCCCGAGAAGGGCAAGCATTCCAGAGGTGGGAGAACAGAAGGTGGAGTAGCTGGAGCTGGTGAGGTGGGTTTGCAGAGCTGGCAGAAGCTAAGCCTCGTAGGGCCTCACAGACCATGGTGAGGAGTGGGTCAGAAGCCGCTGTAAAGTTTTAATCAGGAGAATGACATGATATGATTTATACTTCTAAAAGACCATTCTGGCTGCTGTGAGGAGAATGCAAGTAAAAGTGGAAGCAGATTAGTTAGGAAGCCACAGTGATAGCCCAAATAAGTGATGATGATGATGGCTCAGACCAAGAAAGTTGTTCTCAAAGTGGGGACCCTGGACGAGCAGCACCCAGCAACTTATTAGAAATGCAAATTCTCAGGCCCTACCCCAGCCCCACTGAATCAGAAACTCTGAGAGAAGCCAGGCACAGTGACTGGTACCTGTAATCTCAAAACTTTAGGAGGCCAAGGCAGGAGGATCACTTGAGCCCGAGTTCAAGATCAGCCTGGGCAACATAGTGAGACTCCATTTAGACAAATATAATTGTGGTGGTACCCACCTGTAGTCCCAGTTACTCAGGAGGCTGAGATAAGAGAATTGCTTGAGTCTGGGAGGTCAAGGTGGCAGTGATCTGTGATCTTGCAAATGTATTCCAGCTTTATTTTTAGAGACAAGGCCAGATCTTGTCTCTGAAAATAATTTTTTTTTTGTTTTTTGTTTGTTTGTTTTTTGAGACAGAGTCTTGCTCTCTCGCCAGGCACCAGGCTAGAGTGCAGTGGCGCGATCTCGGTTCACTGCAACCTCCGCCTCCCTGCAACCTCCGCCTCCCAGATTCAAGCAATTCTCCTGCCTCAGCCTCCCGAGTAACTGGGACTACAGGCACATGCCACCATGCCCAGCTAATTTTTGTATTTTTTAGTAGAGACGGGGTTTCACCATGTTGGCCAGGATGGTCTCGATCTCTTGACCTCGTGATCCACCCGCCTCGGCCTCCCAAAGTGCTGGGATTACAGGCAAGAGCCACTGTGCCCGGCCTGAAAATAAATTTTAAAAGAAACTCTGAGAATGAGGCCCAGAGATATGTATATTAACAACTCCTCCAGTTGATTCTCATGCACCCTAAAATTTGAGAACTTCTGGACTAGGGGTATGGAAATAGAGAAGGGCACAAGTGAACTGTGGCAGAAGTAAATTGTGATGGTTGAATTTGGTAATGTGTTGAATATGAAGGATGAGCTCACTATCAAAGCCAGAGCTAAGGACTCCAACTTAACCAGCTACCAGAGCAAAAGACTAACTCAGAGCAACAGTGAAGGAATATGAGCCCCTGTCTTGGGACTCACTGAAAGATGAGGAAAAAGCATGATGGAAGTTTGCCTTCAATGTCCAGCATCTGACCCCTCTTCCTAATTCAGAATATCACCTAGAGTATAGGCCCTAGTGGGAGACACAGCCCCATCTGTCCCTCTGTAAAAGTTAAAAGGGGGCTGAGTTAAACATTAAAAGTTACAATGCCCCCCTTTCATTTATTACTTTTTTTAGAGACAGGATCTTGCCCTGTTGCCCAGTCTTGAATGCAGTGGTGCTATCAAAGCTCACTGCACCCTCAGGCTCCTGCGCTCAAGCAGTCCTCTCCCACCTCAGCCTTACAAGTAGATAAGAGTGCAGGTGCATGCCACCTCACTTGGCTAATTTTTAAAATTTTTACTAGAGATGAGGGCTCACTCCATTGCCTAAGCTGGTCTTGAACTCCTGGGCTCAAGGGATTCTCCTGCCTTGGCCTCCCAAAGTGCTGGGATTACAGGCATGAGCCAGCACACCCAGCCTTAATTTCCCTCCTATAACTCACTATAACCCAGGGCTTGTGAAGATGACCTAGACTCAGTCAATTAGATGCCCACATAAGACTTTGGCTCTGGAAAGAGTTTATTCATGGCTATGATAGTGGAGTCAAGGGTTCATTGGGAATGACGGATGACATGAACTTGGCTGTTATTTTCCAAGCCGGTTTTCCCATATTCCCCATCCCTTTATGAGCAATTAGACATGCTTCTGTTAGACTCCTTTTCTGCCTAATTTACTAGATTTTTCATACAACCTCTCTGGTCAAAGGAAGAACCTTATAGAGACCATGTGTACATGGGAGCCCAGAGCTCTTGATATCTGGGTGCTAATTTTTATGTGGTGATATTTGCACTCACAAGCTGCAGCAGCCAGAGACATTTGGGTTGCAGCCAGCTAAAAACAACAGCTTCTGGCAGTTGCTTCCCTGGACTTGTGTCTCTCTGTGCACACAGTCAACAGGCAACTGAGACTTTAAATAATAGAGATTTCCTTTTCTTTCTAAAGGCTTTTGACTTTATCTCCTCATCTTCGAGTCTATTGCCTATCATACTGTTCACATTGCAATGGTCTTCCCACAATCTTTGGCCTCCCCACTGCAGAGGGTGATCCTAGAGCACAACCCTGACCATGCCATGCCCTTAGCAAGCATAATTCACACAATGTTTAGAATAAAATCCATAAAATAAAATAGGTAGACATTTCAATTCTACCTATTTTCCCTAACATACCTTTTTGTACTTTCCAAAGCACACCTTATGTTTAAAATAGTTTGGTCTATTCACTGTGCCCTGGACATGTGTCACGTATTCCCATTCTCCCCTCTTTCTCTCCAAATCCTTCCCATCCCTCAAGACTCATTTCCATCCCCACCTTTCTTGGGCAATCCTTCTTGAGCTTAGCCACAATGATCTTTCCTCCTCTACATTTTTTAAACCTGTAATGCCCATACCAGTCGTCTGATGCTCAGCAGGCCCTGCCTGACATGGTTTCCTTTTCTTGGGCTTGTACCTTATTGCATCAACCAGATGATAAACCCATTTAAAGCAGATACTGCACTCTACACAGTGACTCACTGCTATGATTATCCAACTTCTATATCCTAGACTAGCTCATGAAACATGATTTTAAACAGGATGGAAACATAGATCAGCAAGGAATATAGTAAACAGGTCTCCTTGCCTGCCCCATCCATGTCCCCTTCTAGAGAATCTAGCCTGTCAGGTTACCTGGAAAAAGCATCACTCCCCACCACGTGACCAGTCTCCCCATCTCCCCCAACCATGGCTGAGTGTACCAGGGTTAGACATCTTAACCCCAAAGCAGCTGCTCCACCGTCAGGCAACACATGATCTGGACTGATCAGTCTTCTCCTTACAAGAATTTGCCCAAGAGACACAGAGACTGTCATCAATTGGCAGTGACTACTGGAGCTTGGAAATCATGAGATTGAGGTGGTCTGGGAGCTATGTTGGATGAAGTGAGCAAGATGAGTATGCAGAGGAAGTAGGTTTAGGAGTAAGGACAATGATGAAGATTTTCAGAGGCAGAGATCTCTGCAGCTCCTGAAGATAAAGAGAATGGCTTAGCTCCTGGTGGCTTTCTAGTTCTCAGGTCCAATCTTTCAAAGGGGCTGATTACATTTCCTGTCCATGAGATTTCCCTTTAACATTTCAGGAAATTGGAGCTAACTTGAATAGCTTTCTGCTTCTTCTCATCCCCTCACCACCACCCCCCCTTTTTTTTTGCCATCAAAGGAACTGTGAGTAGAAAGAGGCACCACAGGCTGATAATAATTCTTACCCTCCATTCTTTATACTCCTCCCAGGGTCCTGCCCCTTCCCTTCTCCTAGGGCTGTCACAGCAAAACGTGACTACTAAATTCCTAATGTGGAGAACCAAGAATCAATTGCTCAAATGCTGTCAAAAATGACATTCAAGTTTGAGTGACAAAGATGTCTCTGGTCCTGTCCCTATCCATTTCTCTATTTTTAGTTCTGTTCCTACTCTCTGAAATTACAATGCCTGGTGCTTAAGCAATTGCCAGGAGTTATTTAACAAGTACCTTACCCTTCTTTTAAGATGATGCTTTGATCTTGAGCTTACATCCTTTCCTCAGTGACAGGAATTTTGGAATGTGCCATTTCACAAAACACCAAGTCTCTTCTGGTGTTTTCTTTGAATGAGGGGCTTGAGTCTGTTGGCTGGTAACAGAAATTGGAGCTTGTCAAAAGAAATTTTCCATAACCCAGTGTCTTTAGCAAGTTACTCTCCATATATTAAATAGAGCCAACATGGCCAGGCTTTCTCAAAAGGATGCTGCAAAATGAATCGATATAATGGGTTGAAAGTGCTTTGTAAACTAATTCCAAATTATTCTTATTGTCAGTACCCATCTATCTTCAGATGTATTATTCTAGAGGTAAAGGTCATACACAGACCTTTGAATAGCTCAAAGCAGAGCTATTCAATGTTTACAGCTGTGTGAGGATGGAGAGGCTGCATTTGACTTTCAAGTAAATGATGGCTATTTGATCAGCACTCAAGCATGTATATGTATATACTTCATTTTTGAAGCTTTTACATTAAACACAAATTATATCTTCCATCAGAAAAAAGAATGTCAAATTTTTAAACCCTATGTACTACTTAGGGATCAATTAAGGCTAGGGAGCTTGAGAAGGAAGGGACTGAGGAAAGAGTTTAAGCAAGTAAAAAATGTATTACCCTTACCCAAAGAATTTATGAAAGTTCTTATGAATCTTACTCCAAAGTGTATCTCTAAACATCAGCATTCAGAACGTTTCCAAGAGTTACAGATCAGGTCCTCCTGAAACAGACTGGAAGTTTATTTGGGAGGGTCCCTGGGAACCACACCTATGGGAGAGTAGAGGAAGCAGGATTGGACAGGAGGAGAAGCTGGACTACGTTCAGCCATAACAAGAGCCTCAACTGACCCCCACGGGATGCTCTGAAGCTGAGATGACCCTGCAGAGTTGTTCCAAACCAAATTAAGAGGGAGGATCTTTATGTTCTCATATGTTAGTCACTGATAGAAGGCTGCCCCCAGAAAGGGGCCCAATGTCTCTCTTCAGCCAAGGGCAATTACCAGGAGGGATTACTCCACTACAAGTTGTCAGCCATCCCTTCCAGATGCTGAGGGAATGAGCACCTCCATCTTGAAGCAAGGGCTATGAGGATCTGGGGCACATTCAGCACCGACCACACGAGGTCAGAGGTACCATTGTAGGATTTTGTGTGTCAGTGAAATAAGAAACTCCACGAAGAAAATGTGCTTTTCACAATATTCTTGTCATCCCACTGGCACACTCTCAGGGACAGAAGCATACCCTAAACCAACTGGTATTTGAGTTTCGCTAGAATCTGTGGCCAGAGCAAAAAAGCCCCACACAATATGCCTATACTCCAATCCCAACAACACATCATACCACTGGCTCTTTAAACCATGAACTTGCATCCTTTGTCAGTTACTTATTTCCAAGAGTGAGGGCTCAGCTTTAAACCAGATGAAAGGATTATTCTTGTTTCTCAAGCTTACCATCTCCTGAGAGTTGGAGAGCACTGAGGGTTGACAATATTATCCTTTCAAAAGGCTCATGGCTATTGAATCGAAAATTAAAGAGACATTGTCAGAAACAACATGAAGAATTAAAAGATCAAAAATAACATCTAGAATAATTGCAGTCCCCCCATTAAATAAGATATGCTAAAACTTACCTATACACAGCTTTGCAAGATTAAAATCCTTCTAGGTTTTCTTTTATAAATACTCACTCATTCCTTGTAAGACATGTATTAAACTTACTGAAATATGTTACAAAAAATCTTGCCTTAATTTTAATCAAAACTATATTTTTCTTCAGAGTTTTAAGGAAGGGAATCTTCTTCCACTCAATGAAATCTTAAAGTGGCATTTCTAGTACTCTCTTTGTCCCCTCTTGCTAACGACCTTGGCTCACAAATTTATCAGTACAAGAACATGTATTAACTTCCTGGTTAATTCAAAGTTCACAGATGTACACTGCGATTTTTAGCATACCTATCTATAATGGGCAGTGTGTCCAGGTTATTATATCCCAAGGGCATCACCATTTAAGCTTTTCCTGGATCCTCAATTTTCTTGCTAGGATTTTCAACTTCAGCCAACAACAACAAAAGTACACTGTCCTACATTAATGGTTTGGCAGATTGTAAACCACCATTGTTCCTTTCTCTTTTTGATGCTCTTCAGATTTTTTAAAAATGAGTTTAACAAGACCTTTGGGTGTCCCTGCTCCATTCCAACTTATCACTGTCATACTGTTGATGTACCTAATTGACAGACCAGTAACCATTCATTTTATGTCTGAGTATGAAGCCAGTCCCCATCTTCACTTAGTGGTATAGTTAGATTCTCACCAGCATGTGAGTCTATAGAAATTATTTACTAATAGCATAGATTCTTGAGCTAGATTTTACAACTTCAAATCCTACCTCTGCCGCTTAGCTACAGAAAAATCACCACCCTGTGTCCCAGCCTCCCCATCTATAAAATGGGAATATCTAGTCATAGGGCTATTGTTAGAAATAATCAATTTAAAAGCAGTGCCTGATATATTTTTTAAAAAGCAGGTACTATTATTGCTACGCTAGTTTTTAGAATTAATTTTGTCAAAAGCAGTGCCTGACACACAGTGCTATATATGTACTAGTACTATTATTGCTATGCTATTTTTACCAAAAAAAAAAAAAAACCCACACATTTAAAATTGTTATCACTTACACTGCTGAATTATGGCATTTTATTGGCACAATGCTCTAGCCAACTGAGCTAACCGGCCAGCCAAATTATGGCATTTTAAAGAATGACCTCACAAATCCATCGTGAAACTTTATCATTCTTTTCTGTTATAAACAAGATCATGTTCTATGCCATACTCCAGGCACGAAAAAGATGATATCCAAGCTAATGAAAATATGCATTCATTTACTCCAGACCATCAGAGTGCTCTCTCTCAGCATGGCCACGGGCTAGGTGCCAGTGCTCCAGATATGATTAAGCCATGGGTTATGTCCTCAGAGCAATTACCATCACAGCTCCGCCCAGAGGTCCACTAAAGCTAGCTCTATGTGAAGGTGAATCGTGGACTTCCCAGCACATTTTCTTATCTCGCATTTATTCTCAAGCAATCTTTGTTAGCAGATGCTTTCATACCCTGGGTGTGAAGCTTTCTTTCAGGTAATTGAAGCTTAAAAGAGATACATATTGCATAGTACAGAATGAGAAGAGATTCCAATGAAAGGATTTAGCAGATGCTATGGTCTTTTTCTACAAAATCATTGTGATAGCCCTACCAATACCTATTTCTAGGCAAGTACCTTATTAGGATACCACTTTCTACATATCTGCAATTTAAAAAAACTGATATAACTAATCATTCCATTCCCCTGCATTTCCTTGGATAATATGATTTTGCCTCACAACACTGCTTGTTTAGTTTGATGGCTTGCTGGTGTTACCAATAGTATTTATTGGGTAGGTCTATCACTATTTAGGTCATGTGTGCTAACTGAATGCTGGTTGTGTTATAAACAGCTTTTCCAATATATAGCATATTTTAAAATACCAAAAAGGGTGTTAACCAAATTTTTAAAATAAAAAGCATTAATCAGGAAAGCTTCAGGAAGGTAAATTTCAGCCAGAAAATTTACATATATCAATTGGTGACAGCAGAAAAGAGGGTTCGGTATCCAACTAGGCACAGGAGAGGGAATTAGGAATCAGAAAATTAGAGGATCTTCCTATGGTAACACCATATTCTCTCTCTCTCTCTAACTCTGTCTCTCTGTCTCTCTCTCTCTCTCTCTCTCTCACACACACACACACACACACACACACACACACACACCTGCCCTTCCAAACCTCATGTTTGTGAGGGCAGAGACAAACCAATCAACTTTTTTTTTTTTTTAGACAGAGTCTCTCTCTCTCTCTCTCTCTCTCTCTCTCTCTCTCTCTCTGTCATCTAGGATGGAGTGCAGTGGCACAGTCTTGGCTCACTGCAACCTCCACCTCCCAGGTTCAAGTGATTCTCCTGCCTCAGACTCCTTAGTAACTGGGATTACAGGAGTGCACCACCACATTCAGCTAACTTTTGTATATTTAGTAGAGATGGGTTTTCACCATGTTGTCCAGGCTGGTCTCAAACTCCTGACCTCATGTGATTCACCTGACTCATCCTCCCAAAGTGCTAGGATTACAGGCATGAGCCACTGCATCCAGCCCAGTCAATGAATTTGACAGACGTTGTGGAGTAACTGCTGCATGGCTAGACAAGAACCACAGATTCTGTGATCCTAGATAAGTCATGGCCTTTTAAAGTTTTCGCAGATCACTAAAATTCTATATAAGGAATCCCTGTGAACCCCAGGGGAGCTCTCAACTATCAGAGAAAAGCTTCAGATCCTATAAGTTCTCTGTCATTGGACACTGAGTAGTAAATCTAATTCCCTAAACTGTTGCTTAGATAATGTTTCCCATCCATACAAGAAGTATTTCAGAGCTGCCCAACCCAGAAATCTTTCTCCAAGTAGTTCCTAAAGGACTTTAAAACTGTCCTCCTGTGGCTCCAGTATGGAAAAGAATAGAGATGCCAGAGAAACCACACACTAAAGCAGCTCAGATTAGAAATTCAGAGAGCTAAAGCATCTTGTTCCACTGCCCACCATTAGCAAGCAAAGCACGACTCTCCAGCAGTGATAAGGAGGCACCAAGAATCAAATGTCTACACAGAAAGACAAGCCTAGGCCAAGAACAACACAAACACACCCAAGTGTCAGACAGGATTAGCTCTTTTTCTGTGGGTCCAACTATGGCTGAGGCTTCCAGTAGTTCCTGAAAGAGGAGAGACTGTGGCCTGACATCAAAATCCATGCCTTCATGCAATCTTAGGATGGAGAGCAAGTTTACGCATTTTCAATGAATTATTTGGCCTTCATTAAGGTCCTAAGTTAAAGAACCATTTTAGGTTATCACCATCTGTACATCCCTAGACCTAATTAATGGACACTACCTTTTGAATTAAGTTTCCAGGGCTTGGTGCAAAGCAAACATATGAGCATCTCCCCACTCCCCCTACCCTTAAAAAATTGCCTTGAGAGAATTACCTGTGTTTCTTTGTGGCATACAGCACTGGGCACCTACCTGGAGATGAATCGTGTGTCTATGTCAGGCTGCTCTGGGACAGATTTTCGGGAATATTCTAAGCACCTGAAGCTTCTCCAATCCTGAACTGTTCCTTTAGGGCTGCCCCAGTCAATCTGGTATGGGAAAAAGAAGAAATCTACTCATGTTGGTGTTTCCCCTTCTTTCCTAACTTGAACTTGATTCTATATTTGTTTGTTTGTTTAACAAGCTCTAATATCATGCTCACTATGTTCCAGGCACTGTTCTAAGCACTTTATATAATTGACCTATTTAATCTCAATACCCCACCAAACTGTGTGTCTTCCTTTACACACACGCATCACACATGCACACACAAGCAAAACCTATCTTGCCTCTGGTGTGTCTACTTCTTTGTCTATGCTTTTCATGTGATCATGTGTTATGCCCTTATTTATATGTTTGTATCATCCCAATCTGAATTATAGGCAGGAACTCAATGCTGACATCAATCTGAATACTGTGACTTCTAGGAACGTCTACATTTGTTTCCTCTCTGGCAAACTGTTGAAGAGGTGTTGCACTTGCTGTTGGTGTTGTTTCCTCTCAGGAGAATGTCCTTCAGGCTTGGTGAGAATCAAATAGCTTGCTTCCTGTATTAGTCAGGCTTCTCCAGAGAAACAGAACCAATAGGATATTATGTTCATCTGTTTTGCATAAAGGGATAATGGAATGCTTGAGGCTGAATAAATAAAAGAGGTTTATTTTGGCTCATGGTTCTGCAGGCTGTACAAGCATGGCACCAGCATCTGCTCAGCTTTTGGTGAGGCCTCAGGAAGCTTTTAGTTATGGTGGAAGAAAAGAGGAGCTGATATGTCACATGGCAAGAGAGGCAGCAAGAGAAAGGAGGAGGTACATGGCTGGATGAGCTTTAAATACCCAGCTCTCACTTGAATTAACAGAGCAAGAATTCACTCATTACCAGGCAGAGGGCACCAAGCCATTCATGAGAAATGCTCCCCCATGACCCATATGCCTCCCATCAGGCCCCATCTTCAACACTGAGATTACACTTCAACATGAGATTTGAAGAGAATAAATATCCAAACCATATCAGATATATATTAGAGAGAGAGAGAGAGAGAGAGAGATTGATTTACTATGGGAATTTGTTCACACAATTATGGGGCCTATTATTAAGTCCCATAATCTATCATCAGCAAGCTGGAGAACCAGGAAAGCCAATAGTATAATTCAACCCAAGTCTGGAGGCCTGAGAATCAGGTGAGTTGATATCTAAGGGCAGGAAGGGATGGGCATCCCAACTTAAAAAGAAAGAGCAAATTTGTCAGTCCTCTGATTTCTTGTTCTATTCAGGTCCTCAACAGATTAGATGATGTCCATCCACACTGGGAAGGGTCATCTGCTTTACGAGTATACAAATTCAAATGCTAATCTGTTCTGCAAACACACTGATAGACAAACACCAAAGTGATGTTGTGGTAGCTACCTGGGCATTCCTTAGCACAGTCAAGTTGACATAAAATTTAGTATCACAAGTCCACCCCTGTCAAGTTGACACCTATATGCTTCCCCTTAAACTGTACCTAATCTCCAATTACAGTCAATAAAAAGGTAATAATTCCACCTAACATGATACAACTATCCTGCATGCAACCAAAAATGCACTAATCCCTTCCACAGAAGAGGAAGTAAAATCCGTAAGTGATGTTTACTACTCTCTTGATATCCTGCAACTTAAATACCATGATATAAAATTAACAATACTTAAATATTCATTGGTATAAAATCATCTTATGTTACATGATAATAAAATAAGAGGAAAGAAAACAAAGATATTTTCTTATATGTATATATACACAAATGTGTTCATAACAAAAGAAGAAGAAAATACCTATGATAATTATATTCTTCATTTCTATAACTGGTCATGTAGCTGGTATTTATAACTACTTTATTCTACTACCCATTCTGTATTTCCTTTGCCATAAGCAAGAACCATAACTGGTCATGATTCTTTAACCCAAACCTTCATTTCTAAAAGGTCTGGGCTATTAATGTTCTTGCCTGGATTCAGTTGTCATTTTCCACTGAACATAATCACAGGCCATGATAATAATAAGAGACACCCTAAGGGATCTCCTATATTCCAAACATACTCTTCCATGCCTCTGTTGTGTCAAATTTCCCCCCTTGGTAGTCAGGATGGATTACCCCAACAACACTGTAACTATTTATTTATTTATTTATTTGTCTGTTGACTCGGAGGCATAAGGAGCCCAAAGTGGCCAGGGAGAGTCTTAACTTCCAGTCCAACAGAATCATTGTTGAGTCTCCTGGCAGAAGCATTCCTCCCTCTGGAGCTAACGCCACTAGGTTAGCAGAAGATAATGTCTCAGGAATAGGAAGCAAGACTTTTGCTAGTGGGATAACAGTGAGACTTTTTCTGGGGGTAATAGTGAGTGGTGTCACTCCCATTTCTACCCACTTCATTCCTGAAACTATGAATCCTGACTATTGGAGAAACAGTATCACATATTGACACTGATTCAGAGCATATTAGCCTTTTGCAGAATCTTGCTCCCACCCTACAAGGTATTGTCACCTATCTGGTGCTGTAATTGAGTCTTCAAAAGGCCATTTCACCATTATATCAAGCCAGCTGTTTCAGGATGGTGGGGAATGTTGTAAAGCCAGTGAATTCTGTAAGTGTGAGCCTATTGCCACACTTCTTTTACCATTAACTGAATTCCTTGATATTCACTGTATAGAATACCATGATGAGGGATAAGGCATTCTGTATGTCCATGGTCAGTAGTTTTGGCTAAAGGTGGGAAGCAATTCTACTTTGGGTGAGGTGACTTCTTCCACTAGCAAAGACTCATCAGAATTTAGGGTTCAATGTCCTTAGCTTCATCTGAGTCTTCCCACACATCCCCAATCAATCCACAGGATCCTATTTTTTCCCCAATCAATGTCTTCACTTTAACAGTGGGCATCCTATAAGGCTGGGAGTTCCACTTGCATTGTAACTCAGCCAATCACAGGATGAGTTTCTGCATTTGATTTTCAACCATTTCAGCTCTACAGCTATAGGAGGTAAGACTCCTTCAGGGCACACCTGAAAGCTCTTAGGTCATTTATGAAGAAAATTCAAATCCCTGAGCCCATTTTTTTCTTTTACCACTTTGTCCAGTGACACTGGGAACAACAAACCAACATCATTATATTCTCTAATTTCCAAAAAATGTTCAAAAATATCATATACAGAGTTGCTGGCTTCTTCAGATTGATTGGTTCCTGGCTTCTTAGGATTGATTAGGAGTAGTTGATTAGGAGTATCCAATGCAGATATTTTATTTACATCTCTAAACAGTTCACATGCCATAGATTATCAGTGCTGACTTGTATTTTGTTTTTTTTAAGATGAAGTCTTGCTCTGTCACCCAGGCTGGAGTGTGGTGGTGCTATCTCAGCTCACTGAAACCTCCACCTCCCAGGTTCAAGCAATTCTTATGCCTTAGCCTCCCAATTAGTTGGGACTATAGGTACCTACCACCACACTCAGCTAATTTTTGTATTTTTAGTAAAGACAGGGTTTCACTCTATTAGCCAAGCTGGTCTCGAACTCCTGACCTCTGGTGATCCACCTGCTTCAGCCTCCCAAAGTGCTTGGATTATAGGCATGTGCCTGGCCAGTGCTCACTATACTACTGGAAATAGATATATTAATTTATTTGTATCTTTAAATCTAACCAGATTAGACAGCCAATTCCAGAAATCGCAGAACCAATTCAGAAAAGTCATCCTTAAAAGTCTGTCCCTTTAGAAACATTCTCGATACTAAAATTTGTATTAGGGTTCTCCAGAGAAACAGAACCAATATTGTGTGTGTACCTGCGTGTGTGTGCATGGGCTGTGTGTATGTGTATGTGTGTAGATGAAGATTTTATTATGGGAATTGGTTCACATAATTATGGAAGCAGAGAGTGGCCACCGTTCTGTTCTGAGTCTGAAGGCCTGAGAACTAGGAGCACTGATAACTGAGGCAGGAGGAGATGAATGTCACAGCTCAAAAAGTGAAAAATTTGCCACCATTCCTCTGCCTTTTGTTCTATTCAAAGGCTCATAAAATTGGATGGTGCCCACCAAGACTGGCAAGGTCATCCACTTTACTCAGTTCACAAATTCAAATGCTAATCTCTTCTTCATATGCCCTTATAGACACACCCAGAAATAATGTTTTACTGGCTCTCTGGACATCCTGTGGTCTAGTCAAGTTGACACATAAAATGAACCACCACACCGCCCTTTCCTCTTCTCTGAGATGGGAGTGGGAGTGTCTGTCTAGACCAGCACCACTGCTGCTTTCATGTGCCCCACCCCCAACTCAAGTATCTCAGCATCACTGGGAATAACTGAAAGACATCATTTTTCTGTTAAATTGCAGGACTGTGTGGATGAAGGTAATGGCAATAGCAGTTTTCTCCTACACCCAGGCCTGTCTCTGTCATGCTCAGCTGTGCTGTGGCTCTGAAACTCTCTTTATGGAGTGCTTAGTGCAGCACTCTGGGCAATTAGGGGCTTGACAAATGCTTTTTCGTGACGCTGAAGCTGAAGATCAGAAGAACAAAACATTCCCTAAAACAAAAGATGCATTGTGAGTGAATTCACCTTTCAGAATTGACTCTCTGGCCACCAGGCTCCTCTATGCCCAGCATGTAGGGAACCATCAACCTGAACATAAGCATAGAACTGCGCATGCAGGGACTAGGGCCATGGCACTAGACTCTTCAGTGCCAAGATGCCTCTACTGCATGAACAGAGGAATAATAAGATCTTAAATTTAATAACCAAGCTGGGAAAACATTAACTGACATAAAGGATTAGGAACTCACAAACTGGCCTGAGCAAAAACCTCATAGATTCCAAACTCAGTAGCAAGTATTTATTCAAAAACACTAATTAGCAGGTAAAATGCAGGTTAATGAAATACAGCTTATAAGGAAGTGAGGAAGGATGGAGAGGTTGAGGGGAAAAAAAGTAAGACAATTTCCTTAGTGAGAATGATGAGAGAATTGCTCGCTCAAGGGCAAATTTTATGGAAAATCATGATCCAGTGCTAAGAGAGGGAGAAATCTTTCCAGAGAGTTAATGGAGCAGTTAGAGAAATTCAGGTTCAGTAAATCATGAGTACTGAGAGTATTGATCTGAACATTCTGGTAGATGAAAATACGGAGCTGAGCTGCTGACCAAACTATATAATAGAAAAGCTCTTCAAAAGTGGCTGGGAATTTTAGTCGCTGAGTTAATGCTGGAGTCTTGCTCACAGAGTTCACCCTCCCAAGCTGGTTCTCTTAAGAAATTCTGCACACTCTATCCTGGAGGTTAGGAGGCTCTGGCACTCTCACAACTGTATCTTTGATCTCCCTGATGGTTCCCATATCCAAAATTTCCAGCCAAACCTCTCATCTGATCTTCAGGAGAGTATTTTCAAGTCCTTCCAAGACATTTCTACTTAGGGGACTCACTATCACAGCTAATTAGACACTCATCCTCCCCAATGCCCTCAGCATCATAAATAATGAAAAAACAAAACAAAGCAAGGAAACAAACCACAGGACCATCCAAATTGTATTCTTTGTCTTCCAGCCTCAAAAACATGGCAATACTTATGATTCTTCCTACTTTTCCAGCTCCTCTACCCAATTTACCAAAAAATTAGCATTGAACCTCAGGTATTTAGCCTTTCTCTGATTCAGTTTTCATATCTGGAGAATGTAAATAATAAATAGTTGAGTGAAGACTGAATAAGGCCATGCATGTAAAGCACTCCAAGTGATATCTGGATCATAGTTACAGTTATATACAAGTCATAATTTTTACCAAAACTGGCATTACATTAAAATCTTTCTTTACTTCTTTCCTCTACAGACTACACCAGCATCACATAGACACCTTCATCACTTTGTCCTATATTAGGGTCCCAAACTTTTAGAGCCAGGAGACTCTTAAGAGAAGTGAGGACAAGTCTTTGCTGCATGCCAAAATCTGCTGGGTGCTTCTAAAAAATAAAGAACCCCAAGTCCTACCTCCAAGACTTACTGAATTTGACTTGGAGAAAGGGCTGCTTAGGAGGTGATGTGATTTGTCTGTGCCCCCACCCAAATCTCATATTGAATTGTTGTTCCCATAATCCCCATGTGTAGTGGGAGGGACCAGTGGAAGGTAATTGAATCATGGGGGCAGTTTCCCCCATGCTATTCTCTTGATAGTGAGTAAGTGCTTATGAGATCTGAGCCCTCTTAACTTGGCTCACATTCTTTGCCTTCCTGCTGCCGCCTAAAGAAGGATGTGTTTGCTTCCCCTTAAACATGATTGCAAGCTTCCTGAGGCCTCCCCAACCCTGAGGAACTGTGAGTCAATTAAACCTCTTTCCTTTGTAATTTACCCAGTCTCTCAGCAGTGTGAGAAGGGTCTAATACAGTAGTTGGTACCACAGAGAATGCAGTGCTGGTATAAGGATACCAAAAATGTGGAAGCAACTTTGAAAGTGGATAACAGGCAAAGGTTGGAACAGTTTGGAGGGCTTAGAAGAAGACAGGAAAATATGGGAAAGTTTGGAACTTCTTAGAGACTTGAATGGCTTTGACCAAAATGCTCATAGTGATATGAAGTCCAGGCTGAGATGGTCACAGATGAAGATGAAGAACTTCTTGAGAACTGGAGCAAAGGATTAGCAAAGAAACTGGCAGCATTTTGGTCCTGCCCTAGAGATCTGTGGAACTTTGAACTTGAGAGAGATGTTTTAGAATATCTGGCAGAAGATTTCTAAGCAGCAAAGTGTTCAAGAGAAAGTGGAGCCTAAAAGTTTGGAAAATTTGCAGACTGATAAAGTGATAGTAAAAAAAAAACATTTTGGGGGGACAAATTCAAGTGCCCTGCAGAAATTTGCACAAGTAATGAGGAGCCAAATGTTAATCACCAAGACAATGGGGAAAATGTCTCCAGGGCATGTCAGAGACCTTCATAGTAGCCCTTCCCATCAGCCATAGGCCCAGAGGGCTAGGAAGAAAAAACATCTTCATGTATTGAGCCCAGGGTTCCCCTGCTGTGTGCAGCCTAGGGACTTGGTGCTCTATGTCCCAGCAGCTCCAGCCATAGCCAAAAGGGACCAAAGTATAGCTTGGGTCATGGCTTGAGAGAATGTAAGCCCCAAACCTTGGCAACTTCCACATGGTATTGAGCCTGAGGGTGCACAGAAGTCAAGTATGGAGGTTTCAGAACCTTCACCTAGATTTCAGAGGATGTACAGAAATGCCTTGATGTCCAGGCAGAGGTGTGCCACAGGGGTGGAGCCCTCATGGAGAACCTCTTCTAGGGCAATGCAGAAGGGAAATGTGGGGTTGGGGACCCCACACAGAGTCCCCACTGGGGTACTGCCTAGTGGAGCTGTGAGAAGAGGGCCACCATCCTCTAGACCCCAGAATTGTAGATCCACTGACAACTTGCACCATGCTCATGGAAAAGCCAAGGTACTCAATGCCAGTCATAAATGTAGCCAGAGGAGTGCTATACTCTGCAAAAACACAACAGCAAAGATGCCAAAACTGTGGGAGTCTACCTCTTACATCGGTATGCCCTGGATGTGAGACATGGAGTCAAAGGAGATCATTTTGGAACTTTAAGGTTTAATGACTGCCCTATTAGATTTTGGACTTAGATGGGGCCTGTAGCCCCTTTGTTTAGTCCAATTTCTCCCATTTGGAATGGGTATATTTACCCAATACCTGTACCCTCATTTTATCTAGAAAGTCACTAACTTGCTTTTGATTTTACAGGCTTGTAGGCAGTAGGGACTTGCCTTGTCTCAGATGAGACTTTGAACTTGAACTTTTGGGTTAATTCTGGAATGAGCTAAGATTTTGAGGGACTGTTGGAAGGGCACAATTGTGTTTTGAAATGTGAGGACATGAGATCTGGGAGGGGCCAGGAGCAAAATGATATGGTTTGGCTGTGTCCCCACCCAAATCTCATCTTGAATTGTAGTTCCCCTAATCCCCATGTGTAGTGGAAAGAACCCAATGGAGGTAATTGAATCACGGAGGCAGTTTCCTTCATGATAGTGAGTTCTCACAAGATCTGATTATTTTATAAGGGTCTTCCTCCTCTCAACTCTCATTCTTCTCCTTCCTGTCATCATGTGAAGATAGATGTGTTTGCTTCCCTTTCTGCCATAATCGTAAGTTTTCTGAGGCCTCCCCAGCCCTGTAGAACTATGAGTCAATTAAACCTCCTTCCTTTATAATTTGCCCAGTCTCGGGTAGTACTTTATAGCAGTGTGAGAATGTACTAATAAAAGTAGTTTGTTTTTCAATAACTTCTCTATGTCTTCTGCTGCAAAGTCAGGTTTGAAAACCACTAAGACAATTATATTGAACTCCCTCATTTTATAGATGAGCAAACTGAGGCAGAGAGAGATTAAAAGACTTGATCAAGGCTGGGCATGGTGGCTTATGCCTACAATACTTTGAGAGACTGAGGTAGGAGGGTTTCTTGAGCCCAGGAGTTCAAGACCAGCCTAGACAACATGATGAGAACCTATCTGAAAAAAATTTTTTTTTGCTTTAATTAGCTGGGTGTGGTGGCATGCACCTGTGGTCTCAGCTACTCAGGAGGCTAAGTTTGGAGGATTGCTTGAGTCCGGGAGGTTGAGGCTGCAGTGAGCTATGCTGGTGCCCCTGAACTCCAGCCCAGGCAAAAGCATGAGCCCTTTCTCAAAACAAAAACAGAAACAAAAAACACTTGATCAAGAACATAGAGCTGTGTAGTGGCAATTCCAGGACCCCAGATCCCATGATTTTCAATTTAGAGTAATTTCACCTTACCACACTGACTCCTTGCTAGCCCTGTTAGTGCCATAGATCTCTCTATCTGCTTTTCCTCGTTTCCAATGTTCCCCCTCTAAGTAGTTAGTCTACATTAGCCTCAGTTCCAGAACCTATAGTGTTTCCTCAGGGCAGAGCTGGCCCCAGAAAGTATGATTCCCTAGACAAATATCCTCTACAGGGCCATGTCTATATACATGATTTGATTAGAAAATGAGTCTGTGTGAGGGATAGCAATTTACTGGTAAAAATTTAGAATAATGGGTATTCTAAATGAATATTCTAATAATGGGTATTTTACACATACTGATTGGGCAATTGTTTATTGCCCAGTGTGTGTAAAAATTCTTGTCTTCTTCATCCCTTATAAATTAGTTACCTAAAATCAACCTGTGAGCATCATTCTAGAGGTCCAGTGGCATGCAATCTGACAAAAGAAATAACTTGTTGGTCAGTGTAAGTGGGAACACATGTTCATCAGACTGCTCTCTTGAACCAGGTTCCACCTTGGCCCTAAGATAATCTTACAGGTATGTAGTTCAGAGCTTTTCTGAACATCTGGTCAACCTTACCAGATGGCTAGAGAGTATGATAGTGCTCTGAAGGAGAGAAATGGGATCTGGCTTGGACACTCCACTCAAATAAGACTATAGGCCAGACTTCAAGCAAAGCCATTCAAATCATGGGGGCCCCTGAGGTGTGGGAGCCCAAAGCAGGAGTCCTGCCCACTGTTAAAGAGAAATACTCTTATCCATCAACTGGTTAGTAGATTGGGATGCTGTGGAAGAGTATTTCAGAACCACTTTTCATAGCTTTATGAAGACATCTGGCTGACTGCACTGTATGTTAAATAAGTAGGAACTTGGATGCATTAAAAATTAATGAAAAATTGTATGAATAATGAATCTGTGGTGGTGTATAAAATGATCATACATTACCTCCAGGTTAGACAATGCATCCCTGAAATGGTACAGGCTATTTGACCTTACATCTTTTCACTGGTGGCTTGAGGAAAACAGGGACAGAAAAGAAAGCAAATAAAATCTGGGCCGGGTGAAGAACTTTCAGCTGCGCAAGCTACTTATGCTTATAAAGCAATGTGCCTAAGGGTCTATCCCCAGTCTTTATTTTTCAGAGATATGCCACACAGTCCTGAGCCCCTAAGACTTATTTGCAGACACTACAAACCCCTTGAACTGACCCAGCCCCCTACAAATGAGAGACCTCTCAAGATGTTAGCAAAACTGGTTTAGGTCAGCCATCTTGGAGCCATGCCAGCCAAAGTTGTGACTGCAGGAATTGCACTAATGTGGCTTGGTCCACAGAGAGTTAGGTGCAGGAGCACCAAGAATAAGGCAGTGTTTACCTAGCTCCCACCTTTACTCCATCCTCCTCCTCCCCACCAAGCCTGCTCTGCAACTTCCAAAGAAAAATAGTAGAATCATGTCTGTCTCCAGCCTCATGGGGTTATTTCCAAAGGTTTGGTAGTTTTTTTTGTTTTCCTTTTCACCCTGCCAGTATCCAATTATTTGGCTATGTCTGTCTGTCTGTCTGTCTGTCTGTCTGTCTCTCTCTCTCTCTCTCTCTCTCTCTCTCTCTCTCACACACACACACACACACACACACAGAGTGCTAGTATGCTAGTACATTTTGGCTTGCAAAATTTTAGATAATATGTTGTTTCAACTATATATATATATATATATATATATATATATATATATATATATATATTGCTTGTTTGTTTTTTGTTTTGTTTTGTTTTGTTTTTTTGAGACGGAGTCTGGCTCTGTCACCCAGGCTGGAGTGCAGTGGCACGATCTTGGCTTACTGCAACCTCTACCTCCCAGGTTCAAGCAATTATTTTGTGTCAGCCTCCTATGTAGCTGGGACTGCAGCTATGAGCCACTATGCCCAGCTAATTTTCGTATTTTCAGTAGAGATGGGGTTTCACCATATCAGTCAGGCTGGTCTCAAACTCCTGACCTCAGGTGATCCACCTGCCTCAGCTTCCCAAATGTTGGGATTACAGGTGTGAACCACCCTGCCCAGACAACAAGACTTATTTAACAAAACAAAACAAAACACAAAGTCAAAAATGAGCATTTTCTGACAAATTAGAGAGAGGAGCACCTAATAACACAGGCGATGGGACAAAGATTCACAAAGTCTGCCTGCCTGCATAGCTTCTTTGACTCAATTCTTTTTGGCCCTGAAGGAATTTCATGGTAATGAAATCTGTACTCAAAAATCAAGCCTTCCTAACTAGAGATATCTGGGGACTGTTTGTTCTCTGCAGTGTAGCTGTGTGTGGCATGACCCTCTGAATGTGCATGTGAGAGTATGTGTATTGGGAGGAGAAGGATGTTGCTATCAGTGTGTGATCCAGTCTGCTTTCAAAGCTAATCCCAAGGGGTAAAATAAGCTATGGATCTAATCTGATGAGACACTAAAATCTTCTGACTTATCTAACAGAATTCTGGTGCTTGTTTCTCATTACAATGATATGGGGTAATAACTTTATTTAGTGGGTTTTTCCCCCCTGGACTGCTAGTGGAAAGTCAAAGATTGATTTACAAACAGAGGTTTGTTAAGTACTATTTTTAGAACAATGCTGTACCAGATTTACAAGGGGGTTGGGGGGGAAAACTACAGTCACTTTTGAGCAAAGTAGCATTTCACTGCATAATAATGAAGTACTAATTGCTCTTTGTCATCACTTTTTATGCAAATTGCCCTAGAGCATTTGCCCAATATGCATTTTACATTTTAACAAAGAAAGTGGAGTCTTGACAAATAAGAGTCGTATACCCAAGCAAAAATAAAAATATCAGCTATAAAATAAACTGCTTAAGGTGCATTCTCTAAGATATAAATTTTTCTGTTATATCATCCCCACTATCAGATCTATTTGACCAATAAGATTCCTTTGAATTTAAAATAATAATTAGTGTGTCAGGCAAAAAAAAAATAATGTTTGTACACAAAACTTGCATGCATTTTACTTATCCTACAATTTATAACAGAAGTTTGATGTGAAAATTATGTTTCCAGCAGAATTTAAATAGACCAGGTCAAAATGTAGATTGTCAAAGAAATCAAATTGTTCCAAAGCATTTATCACAGGTACAAGTCTCGCTATATTAGAGATTTCAGTTATTCTAATGATTTCATTTTCATAGAGACAGTCAACATTATTTTAAAAAGAAACATGATTTTCATATCATAAATGAGTACAAAGTTTGAAACATACTTCAAGGGTATGTGTGTTCATATTCTGGTCTAGGGACTAATACTGGTCACTATCATACTAACACCAGACAAACAGAAGACAGAAATTTGATTTTAAAATTTTCCAGGACCTTCAGAGAAACCCGAAATTCAAACCTGGCCTTCCAGGTCATTATGAAGATATATTAGTCAAAATAAGAGGATAGAACATATTTTATTTAACAGTCTGTTAGCTTGATCTATATCATTTAAACATTTAAACATATAGTATGTGGGCCTACATTTGTACTCTTGCCCTGGGCCCCGCAAATCCTAGGGGTAGGTCTACATCTTATAATTACTATCCTACTTCCAACTCAAAGCTTCAGTGAAATCTATGCATGCTTATTCTAAAAATTGAATGAAATTGGCTTTAAAGGCAGCTGACTTCGAAGGCCATCACCTTTGCTTTTCAGTAAATCCACACTTTACAAATGGAAAAATACAGTATGTGACAAGGTGCTGCTGATTAAGCAGTAGAGGATTTCTTCACAAATGCACTGAAATGAACTATTGCCTTTGACCATCATAGTGTTATTTCCAAAGTAGGATAATTTCTTGGAATAATAATAATATACTGTGAAGTTGGTTTAATTCCAGACTTCAAAGCTGTTTACATCCTAAAGTCTACAGCTCCTTCTTCTAGGTGGGATCTATAAAGTATCGTATACTCACTTTTACCCAATCCCAGATCCAGAATAATACTTGCCTGAGGTCACTGAATGAGTCAGGGGAAAGTGGAGTGTTGGATCATCACTCATGGTCCCAGGCCCCCTCCATTAGACATCCTGATTATGAGATGAAATACTGGTAAACATGAGCTTCTGTACCCAGGAAATGTACTGTGAAGGGCATAATGAATTACTTATACGTGTAGTGTATGTATAAATCATATTAAACCATGCTGAATAGTACATTATCATGCTTCTATTTTGCATTACAAAAGTAACTAATGTAAGCTGCAGAGTGTACTTTTAATCCATTATTCATTTCTAAAAGTAGTCAGATCACTATTCAAGTACCATAAAGGGCTACCAATATAAGCAAACCTACTTTTCAATTTATGAAGATGAAACAGCAAGATTTTTAAATCAATTTTAAATTAGTCAAGTTGTATTTATCAAAACCTATATTAAATCTATGCATTCCTGTTCAGATGGAGGAATTACAACAAACTATAACTTTTTCACTTAAAGAGTTTATATTTCTCAAGTCCAGAATCAATATAATTACCTTCATTATATGTGATTTTTAAATATTATCTGTTTTATCTCACTTTTAATGATTACACTAGATCAAAAATCTGTTTTTAGTTTCCTTTCTCATTTGAGTTCAGCTACGTACATTCTGGTTTTCCACCAGGGCTGCCTCAGTGTGGTTAGCTTCTCTTCCACAAATGTTTCCCCAGTACATAAGCAAGGAGTTGGGGTGTGCTGATCTCCCCAGAGCACCCCGTCTGCAGTGCCACTCAAAGGCCTTTCTGATCATAGCTCAAAGTTCAATAACCATGACAGAAAAGGTTGATACAAATCATAAAAAAGCAACATAAGCACAAAACACAAATAACAAACTCAGAAAATATTTGCAATCTGTATCACAAAGGGCTGAGCTCCTTCATGCTTAGAGTCTTAGAAAGTGAAAGAAGTCCAATAACCCAAAAGAAACTAAGCAAAAAATGTGAATAGAAAATTCACGGGCTGGGAGCAATGGCTCACGCCTGTAATCTCAACACTTTGGGAGGCTGAGGCCAACAGATCACCTGAGGTCAGGAGTTCAAGACCAGCCTGGCCAACAGGGTCTTTCAGTAGAAACCTTGTCTTTACTAAAAATATAAAAAATTAGCTGGGCGTGCTGGTAGGCACCTGTAATCCCAGCTACTGGAGAGGCTGAGACAGGAGAATCACTTGAACCTGGGAGGCGGAGGTTGCAGTGAGCAGAGATCCTGCCATTTCACTCCAGCCTGGGCAATAAGAGTGAAACTCCGTCTCAAAAAAAAAAAAAAGAAAGAAAGAAAGAAAGAAAATTCACAAAGAAATGCAAATGGTCCTCAACCATATGAAAAGGTGTGCAAACTTAAATAAAGAGCAATTCAAATGAAAGCTACATCATGACACCATTTCTCACCTATCACATTGACAAAAGACTCCCTAAAGTTTGATTAATGCAATTGTTAACAGGGCTATGGGGAAATAACTACTTCCATATGCTGGCAGGACTGCAAATTAGAATAAATCTCATGGACAGCAATATGACAATTCCTATCAAAGTTATTTGCTATGACCCAGTAATCCCACATCTGGGAATTTATCCTCCAGATGGATATACCTACACATGTTTGAAATGATATATGCACTAGGTTATTCATTGCAGAGATGGGTGGAGTACCTCATGCCTGTAATCCCAGCATTTTTGGAGGCTGAGGTAGGCAGATCACCTGAGCCCAGGAGTTTGAGACCAGCCTGGGCAACGTGGTGAAACCCTGTCTCTACTGAAAATACAAAATGTTAGCTAGGTGTGGTGACACCTACAGTCTCAACTATTCAGGAGGCTGAGGTAGGAGAATCACCTGAGCCTGAGATGTCAAAGCTGCAGTAAGCCAGGATCTGACCACTGCACTCCAAACTGGGTGACAGGAGTGAGACCCTGCATCAAAAAATGAACAAACAAAACAACAACAACAAAAAGCAAGGTTATGTTATTAATTCTAGTATTATTTGTAATAGCAAAAGTTTGAAAACTACTCAAGTGCCCATTAAGAAGTATAAAGAGCCGGGCGTGGTGGCTCAAGCCTGTAATCCCAGCACTTTGGGAGGCCGAGGCGGGTGGATCACGAGGTCAAGAGATCGAGACCATCCTGGTCAACACGGTGAAACCCCGTCTCTAATAAAAATACAAAAAAATTAGCTGGGCATGGTGGCGCGTGCCTGTAATCCCAGCTACTCAGGAGGCTGAGGCAGGAGAATTGCCTGAACCCAGGAGGCAGAGGTTGCGGTGAGCCGAGATCGCGCCATTGCACTCCAGCCTGGGTAACAAGAGCAAAACTCCGTCTCAAAAAGAAAAAAAAAAAAAAAAAAAGAAGTATAAAGATTAATTTTATGTGTTGACTTGACTGGGCCATAAGGTATCCAGATATTTGGATAAACATTGCTCTGGGTGTTACTGTGAAAGTGTTTTTGGTGAGATTAACACTTAAATTGATAGGCTAAGTAAAGCAGACTGCCCACCTGCCCCAATGTGGGCAGGCTTCATCCAACCAGTTGTAGGCTTAAATAGAACAAATAGGTTTACTGTCCCCCAAGTAATAAAGAATTCCTCCTGCCTGATGACATTGAAATTGGGACATTGGCTTTTTTCCTGCCTTCAGATTTGAACTAAAATATTGGCTCTTCCTGGGTCTTGAGCCTGTTGGCCTCCAGATTACAATGCTCTCATAGGTCTCCAGGTTGCAGACGTGCCCAGCAGACCTTGAGCCTGGTTAGCCTCCATAATCACGTGAACCAATTCCTTATAGTAAGTCCCTTTCTTTATACAGGTTATGTGTCCCTTATCTGAAATGTTTGAGACCAGAAATGTTTCATAATTTTGACTATTACAGATCCTGGAATATTTGCATTATATATACTGGTTGAGAATTCAAAATCCAAAAATCCAAAATCTGGAATGAAAGTTTTAGTGGTCTAGGCAGAAGATCAAACCAGTCACAACGTTCCTTTAAGCCAAAGCCTAATCTAGAGCAAGGCCGTAACTCTCTTCAATTCTGTAAAGGCTGAGAGAGGTGAGAAAGCTACAAAATAAAAGTCTGAAGGTAGCAAAGGTTGGTTCATGAGGTTTAAAAAAAGAAGCCATCTCCATAACATAAAAGTGCAAGGTAATGACCTGATCACTATACATTATATGATAACATCACTATGTAACCCATAAATATGTACAATTATTATGAGTCCTTTTTTTTTTTTTTTTTTTTTTTTTTTTTTTTTGAGATGGAGTCTTGCTTTGTCACCAGGCTGGAGTGCAGTGGCATGATCTCGGCTCACTGCAACCTCCACCTCCCAGGTTCAAGAGATTCTTCTGCCTCAGCCACCCAAGTAGCTGGGACTACAGGCCAGGTAGCTAGGACTGCAGGTGTGTGCCACCATGCCCAGCTAATTTTTATATTTTTAGTAAAGACAGAGTTTCACCATGTTGGCCAGGATGGTCTTGATCTCCTGACCTCATGATCTATCCGCTTCAGCGTCCGAAAGTGCTGGGGTTACAGGTGTAAGCCTGGCCCATGAGTCAATTTCTTAAAATGCCAAGTGAAGCAGCAAGTGCTGATGTAGAAACTGCAGCAAATTATCCAGATTTAGCTAAGATAATTGATGAAGGTAGCTACACTAAACAATAAAACTTCAATGTAGGCAAAACAGCCTTCTATTGGAAGAAGATATCATCTAGGACTTTCACAGCCAGAAAGGATAAGGCAATGCCTGGATTCAAAGCTTAAAAGGACAGGCCGAATCTCTGGTTAGAGTCTGATGCAGGCGTCCCCAAACTACAGCCCCGTGAGCCGCATGCGGCCCCCTGAGGCCATTTATCCGGCCCCCCCGCCGCCGCACTTCAGGAAGGGGCACCTCTTTCATTGGTGGTCAGTGAGAGGAGCACAGTATGTGGCGGCCCTCCAATGGTCTGAAGGACAGTGAACTGGCCCCCTGTGTAAAAAGTTTGGGGACGCCTGTTAAAATGCGTTGATGACTTGAAGTTGAAGCCAATGTTCGTTTACCGTTTTAAAAATCCTAAAGCCCTTAAGAATGATGCTAAATCTACTCTACCTGTGCTCTGCAGATGGAAGAACAAAGCCTGGATGACAGCATATCTATTTACAGCATGGTTTACCTAATATTGAAACCTACTACTCAGAAAACAAACTTTCTTTTAAAATATTACTATCTATTGACAATGCACCCAGTCGCTCAAGAGTTCTGATGAAGATGTACAAAGAGATTAATGTTGCATGCCTGCAGACATATCATCTATTCTGAAGTCCATGAACCAAAGAGTAATTTCAACTTTCAAGACTTCTTATTTAAGAATACAGGTGAGGGGAAGGAAGGCAGCAAACCACACTGCCATGTGTGTACCTATGCAACAATCTTGCGTGTTCTTCACATGGACCCCCAAACCTAAAATGCAATAAAAATAAAAAAAAGAAATATATTTTGTAAAGCTATAGCTGCCATAGATAGTGATTCCTCTAATGGATCATGGGAAAGTAAACTAAAAACCCTCCAGAAAGAATTCATCATTCTACATGCCATTAAAAACATTCGTAAGTCATGGGAGCAGGTCAAAATATCAACATTAACAGGCATTGGAAGAAGTTGATTCCAAACCCCATGAATGACTTTGAGGAGTCAATACTGCAGTAGAAGAAGTAACTGCAGATGTGATAGAAATAACAAGAGAACTAGAATTCGAAGTGAAGCCTGAAGATGTCAGAGAATTGCTGTAATCTCATGACAAAGCTTGAACAGATGAGGAGCTCTTTTCATGGATGAGTAAGGAAGGTGGTTTCTTGAGATGGAATCTATTCTTGATGAAGATGCTGTGAACGTTGTTGAAATGACAACATAGGAGTTAGAATATTACAAAAACTTAATTGATAAAGCAGAAGCAGGATTGGAGAGGACTGACTACAATGTTGAAAGAAGTTTTACTGTGCGTATAATGCTGTCAAACAGCATTGCATGCTACAGAGAAATCTTTCGTGAAAGAAAGAGTCCATTGATGCAGCACACTTAATTATTTTCTGATTTTAAGAAGTTGCTGCAGCCATCCCAGCCTTCAGCAACCACCACCCTAATGAGTCAGCAGCCATCAACATCAAGCCAAGACCCTCCACCAGCAAAAAAGATTATGACTCACTTAAACTTCAGATGATTGTTGGCATTTTTTAGCAATAAAGTCTTTTTTATATAAGGTATGTACATTTTAAAATGTATAATGCTATGGCACACTTAATAAACTATAGTTTAGTTTATTAAGTGTGTTTATTAGTGTTTATTAGTTTATAAACCAACAAATTTACATGACTGGCTTTATTTTGATATTCACTTTACTGAGATGGCCTGGAACCAAACCTGCAATATCTCATAGGTATACACGTACTCAGCTATTTAAAAAGCAAGTATAGGCTGGGTGCGGTGGCTTATGCCCATAATCCCAGCACCTTGGGAAGCTGAGGCAGGCAGATCACAAGATCAGGAGATCGAGACCATCCTGGCCAACATGGTGAAACCCTGTCTCTACTAAAAATATAAAAGTTAGCCAGGCATGGTGGTGGGTGCCTGTAGTCCCAGCTACTGCAGAGGCTAAGGCAGGAGAATTGCTTGAACCTGGGAGGCAAAGGTTGCAGTAAGCCGAGATGATGCCAATGCACTCCAGCGTGTATGACATAGTGAGACTCCGTCTCAAGAAAAAAAAAAAATTAAAAAAAACAAAAACAAGTAGGAACGATCTCTATTGACATTGAAAGATCATCAGGACATTTAAATGAGTAACTGTAAGGTGTGAACCAGGATATCTTATATGATAACCTTTGCAGAAAAGTGGGGCTAGGGGTGCTAGATAAGAATATATATTTATAATTGCTTATATTTGCATTAAGAAACATTGAAACAAAACACAAAAGTATAAAAATAAAATTATCCTATTGGGGGTCTAAGTGAACCAGAACATATATTTCCAAATGAATACTTTTGCAATCCTTTTGGGTTTTGAATTATGTGGCTATATTAGGCAAAAAAAAAAAAAAAAGAAAAAATTTAAAAATCAGTAATAGGTCCCAGTGTTGTGACTCAAACCTGTAATCTCATCGCTTTGGGAGGGCAAGGCAGGTGGATTGCTTTGAGCTTAAGAGTTTGAGACCAGCGTAGGCAACATGGTGAAACCCATCTCTACTAAAAATACAAAAATTTAGCTGGGTGTGATGGTGTACACCTGTAGTCCCAGCTACTTGGGAGGCTGAGGTATGAGAATCACTTGAACCTGTGGATGTGGAGGTTGCAGTGAGCCGAGATTGCACCATTGCTCTCCAGCCTGGGTGATAGTGTAAGACTCTCTTCTCACATAAACAAAACAAAACAAAACAAAACAAAAAGAAAAAAAATCAATAATAGTGTTTTGTTATCATATCACCCTAACTTATTTTTTTATGGCACTTATCACTATCTGATGTTTTCTTGTTTATTTGTATCCTTGTTTCCTCCCCTCTAGAATGGAATTCAGCAAATTATGACCCAAGGGCCAAATCTGCCCTGCGTGTTATTTTTGTAAGTAAAGTTTTATTGAAACACATCCATGTCTACTCATTTATCTATTTCTGAGGCTATTTTTGTTTAACAGTGGCAGATGTGAGTAGCTGTGACTGAGAACCATATTGCCCACAAAGCCTAAAAATGTACTGTCTTTTATAGAAAAAATAGTTTGCTGATGTTTGCTCTAGAATGTGAATTTCTTCCTAATAAAACAGATGCACAGAAAGCTTATTTGGTCTCCACTCTCTCCCTCATCACCTAGAATAGTGTCTAGCACATAGTAGATTCTCAATCCATACTGTCTCAGGATGGGTTTGTGGGAAACTGAGCTGGAGATTAGCATGTTAGGGGTCCATTTGGGAATACTCCTGAGACTACCGCATGAGCAAGACAAAGGAGCAGGCCTGGGCAGAGGGTGAAGTCAAGCTTTGGTGCAGTCTCCATAGAACGCCTTACCTAACCTGATGTGATGTTCTGAAAATGGATGACTCTTCAGAGTTGTCTGAGTGAGTTGAGGGCTGGATCTTTGCAGTCCTGCTTGAATCTGTCCTTCAAAGGGGGGCATACTGGGAAAGAGGTGTGACCTTGGGGGAAGAGCTTTCTTCAGCCAAAGCTCCTCCTGAAGCAGCACTGCCTGCTAAGGGCTGTCTGCTAGCAGCACTCCCAACAGCTGGAGGTAATAAGACCTTAATTCCTGGAGAGGCAGGGCAAAATACAGCATCCATCACAAGTATGAACTGAATCAGTGCACAACTGTGTGACTATGTTTGTATGCACCTGCTCCAGTGATAATTCCAATGCTTTTGGAAGTACATTCAATAGATGTCATTGTCGTAACCTTTCTTTGGACTTCTCAATATGTGTCTGAGTTTGTGTTCTATCAAAAGCAGACTGAGACAATGACTAGGTTTCAAGTAATTTTTTTGCAAAACACAGGGAACACCAGTGGAGGAAAGAAGTCAGATAGGGAAGGGAAATCAGTCGATCCTGTTGGTGTGGGCAGTATAGAAACATGCTACCCGACATGGGGTTCAGGGAACAGTGCCCATCCAGCAACTGTTTGCCAGTTTGACAACCAGCGTGTTTACAACCACAGTTGTTATTAATTCCACCTCATTCTGATTCTTGGTTTCTGATCAGAACTAAGCAGAATTTTTTTTTCACTCACTCCAAATCATTAACCTAAAGTTAACAGCCTACACCTGGATGGAAAAGGTATGCTGGTACTTAAGTGCTCCAGAGCAGCTTAGTATAAAAATCCTTTCCCTTTGTTCCCTTCTCTAATAAGAAAACCAAACTACCATATCAAATGGAAAGTGTGAGCTTGCCTTTTCTGATGTCTCTGCTCTGAGAGGCCTCACTCTCCTACCATGCATCAACCACGTATCACCATCAACACAAGGGAAGCAGAAAGAGAAAAGCCACCCTGAACATTTTCACCCATTCAGAAGATTGTGACCCCACGACCATACTTTTCCAATCAGAGAATAGTAATTTTCACATTTTTCCAAGAAGCATAAAATATTTCCCATCCCAAACCTAAGTTTTTATCCTTTGAAGCTAGAGATTCTATATTTCTCATTTTAAAACAATGGTTCCTATGGGAACGAAGTATCAGTTTCTCTTAGCAACCACTGAGCATTTACAACATTGATAAAACTTAGTTTCAACATGAAACCACCTTTAGTAAGAGCTTACTGTTACTGTAAAATCAAGGTTACCATAGTATAAGTGAAAAAAATCTAAGCAAAATACAAAATTAGATATAAATTACAGTAACTATGTAAAAAATAACCTATGTACAAAACACAAAAAGACTTCAAAGAAGCATACTAAAATAGTAACTTACTTTCTTTGCATACATATTTTCTAAATTTTTGTTTTATGTATAAAATACAGTAGAAATCAGACATCATGTAATTGGATTTTAAATTAGAGATGGAGGATGGGAATATTGAATCACGCAATAAAAGCTAAACAGACCATCAGAGCACTTTTCTTCTAGCTTGGGCTTCATGGCTATGTTACTGGGTGGCAGGGTGCAAACCACTTCTTCACTGGTCTCAGGCTCTTCCCATGAAAAAATGATGTCTACATTTCTTTTGAACTCTAAAATTCAAAGACTTAAAATTGTACTTTCCCACAAGAATTACACAGGGTGTATTGACCCAATATTGCAGCAATTCTCAGACTTTGGAGAGCATGAAAATCACTAAGGGGAGCTTTTCGAAAACAGATGCCTTAGTTGCAACTTCATAGATTCTCTATCATAGACTGTTACCCAGACATCTTTGCAAATCTTGAAGACTTCAGCATTGCCTAATAAAATAAACCATTTGGCACAAGACAATAAGTCTTCCTTGAGATCATCTAACATAAGCGGTACAATTAGAAGTTGGGGCAATTTTTGTCCTAAAATATTTCACTCAGACTCATCTACTCACCCCAGTCACCTTGTTATGTTAACCTTCAATCTTGGATCCATTAGTATTTTTTTCACATCTTTGAAGCATCACTCTGCACCATCTGTAACATCCCATGTGACTCATCACTGAAACACACTTCCTTCACATGTAGAGCCTGGCTCTCAGAAAATACATGCTTTTCCATTGGCACTGGAGGTTTGCACGTCATTCTCTAACAGCAGCATTGCTTTCTCTATTGTATACAATAGCAGCAGGTCTTCCACTGGTGGAACGAAAGCTACAATAAGGCATAGGTACAAAAGTAAAAGAGTTTGCAAATTCTGTTTAATACTCCATATTCAAGAGTAAATATCCCATATGTTGACAAATCAGAAAATGATAAATCAAGCTTTGGCTAGGACCTTTCTTCTCTAGTGAAAATGAACTCCAACCCACTGGTGAGCAAACAAAAAGTCCTCAAAGAGGAGTTGCTTCTTGAAGATAATCAAATTTTAAAAATTCAAAACAGAAATGTCTTTATAAGACATTCATTTAAAAAAAGATAGTTTTAAATTTGATAGGAAAAAGAAGTCCAAAAATCGTATAATGCTGAGTTTTGATGTGCAGTTTGGGTGAGAGATGCCTTCATAACTTGGTCTTTACACTGTTCAGAATAGGTTCTCTTTAAACGCATCATGGATTTAAGAAAACACAAGCTATAAAACAGGTGTGGTGGCTCATGCCTGTAATCTCAGCACTTTAGCAGGCTGAAGCAGGAGGATCACTTGAGGCCAGGAGTTTGTGAACAGTCTAGGCAATACACGCAGATCGTGTCTCTACAAAAAATTTTTAAAAATTAGCTGGGTATGGTGTTGCACACCTGTAGTTCTAGCTACTCAGAAGGCTGAGGTGGGATAATCACTTGAGCCCAGGAGTTCAACATTGCAGTAAGCTATGATCACACTACTGCACTCCAGCCTGAGTGACAGAACAAGACCCCAACTCTAAGAAGAAAAAAAAAAAGACACAAGCTGTGAAAACCAGACTATATGAAACATAAAGTGGGACACAGTGAAACACATTTCAAATGTGTTCTTACCTTTACAAAGATTATTTACATAAACTTTGAAATAGGAACATCCCATTCAGCATGTAAAAACCCAATGGAGCCAGGTGCACCAGCTCATGCCTGTAATCTCAGCATTTTGGGAGGCTGAGATGGGAAGATCACTTGACCCCATGAGTTGACGGGTGCAATGAGCCATAATTATGTCACTGTGCTTCAGCCTGAGCAACACAGCAACACCCTGTCTCTAAAATAAAAATAAAATACCATTGGATTTACTGGTTATATACATATATATATATATATATATATATATATATATATATATTTAATGTATTCATTTATTTTTGAGATGGGTTCTTTCTCTGTCACCCAGGCTGGAGTACGGTGGCACGTTCTCAGCTCACTGCAACCTCTGCCTCCTGGGTTTGAGCAATTCTCTGCGTCAGTCCCCCAAGTAGCTGAGATTACAGGTGCCTACCACCATGCCTGGCTAATTTTTGTATTTTTAGTAGGGATGGGGTTTCACCATCTTGGCTGGGCTGGTCTTGAACTCCTGACCTTGTGATCCACCCACCTAGGCTTCCCAAAGTGCTAGGATTACAGATGTGGGTCACCAGGCTTGGCCTTTTTTTTTTTTTTTTTTTTTTTTTTGAGACAGAGTGTTGCTCTGTCACCAAGGCTGATATGCAGTGGTTTAAATGATTCTCCTGCCCTAGCCTCCTGAGTAACTGGGATTACAGACACCCACCACAAGGCCTGGCTAATTTTTGTATTTTTAGTACAGACTTATAATCCCCTATGCATGCAACTTTTCATGGATGAAAAACTGCTATATCTTTGTAGGTGGTATGTAAGAAAACTAAACAAGAGAGGAAAAAAGGAATAGGATAGAACCAGATTCTGAAATAAAATGAATGAGGCCATGTGAGGTCAGAGCAAAGAACCAAGTTGGAGTAAAATGTGACCCAATGTCTACATGATGGTGTAACCATCCAATATGACCATTTTTAGGGTAAAGTCAAATGTCAGAGTTGGCCGTTATTATTAGTACCCTTTTAAAAGATGACTAACAGGCCAGGCATGGTGACTCACACCTGTAATCCCAGCACTTTGGTAGGCCAAGGTGGTTGGATCACTTGAGGCCAGGAGTTCGAGACCAACCTGGCCAACATGGTGAAACCCCATCTCCACTAAAAATATAAAAATTAGTTGGGCATGGCGGTACACGCTCGTAATCGCAGCTACACGAGAAGCCGAGGCAGGAGAATCACTTGAACTGGCAGGCAGAGGTTGCAGTGAGCTGAGCTTAAACCACTGCACTGCAGTCTGGGTGACAAAGCAAGACTGTCTCAAAAAACATAAAAACTAAAATAAAAAATAAAAGAAGGCTAAAAGATAAAGATCCGACCTGGGACATGAAGCAATGTAATTTATCTCACAACAAGACTGGAACTCCATTTGCACAAACAGCATGAAATCACAGAAACCAGGATTTGAATACAGAACTGGCCACTTATTAGAGGTATGATATTGGGCATATTTAACCTATCTGAGCCCTAATCTATTCATCTATAAAAGGGAGATAATAAAACCTACCATGTGAAATTGTGAAGTTTAAGCAAATAATATATATGAAGGGCTGATCCAGTGTCTAGGTTAAATAACATTTTTTTTTTCCTGTTCTGTCCATTAGGTGTGAATATTTCGAAGAAAAAATATGTCTCTATTTGGAATTATTTAAGTTTGTTTAAAGGCAAAGTTGAATGTTTTGGTCAAAATATCGTTTTATTTTTCCATGGTACCACTAAACACATTTTAAGTACCAAAAATGATTTCTACATGCTGAAAGAATATGATTTGGTGTTTTTCCCTTCTAGTTTTTGAATAAAATGCAGTACATGTAGCTAAAAGGCTTCTTAGTGGGTACTGACTGTTGATGCTTAAGCTCTTAGTAATTAATATAAACTCTGGATTTACATGGGCTTCAATATCCTTTACAATAGTTGCCTGAGTAGGCTTTATCACCCTTGTCCTGGTGATAAAGGACCTTGTCCAGGAGGATAGACAAGGTGGAAAGAACAGCCTAGCTAGCTAGACTGTCTTAATGTGAAAGTATCTTTGAGCAAGCACTAGCTTTAATTTTCCCTCCCAAATCAAAATATAATGTAGTTATGTTTACGCGGGGCTTGGATCTAGATCTTGACTTTACTTGTATATACTTACCTAAATGCTTACGTATTTGGGATTTTCCCCCTATAAATTACCTCTGTGGCAATCATGTGCTGTTTGAGTAGCATCAAATAGGTCCATATCTACAAAGAGCTTTGTTAATTTAAGCAGAAGTCTGTTAACATAAAAACCCTTTAAAATACCATGGAGCCCAGATGAAACCCACAAATGCAAGTTTAGAGGTTGAGTGATACTCTCTCCTTCATTTGCCCTGCTGCTTTGATAGCTGAGACTTGGTGAACTGGAACCAAATTCACAAGGGGCAAGCTTGCCATTTCCAGTCTCTTAGATTAAATTGAAGTCTTGTTTTTAATTTCATTTCCTTTTTTATTTAAAAAAAGAACTTGTTATTCACTTTTCACAATTATGCTAAAATGTAAGTTAACTGTCCCAGCGTTGCCTCTCTGCCTGGTTGCTCATTGGATAAAACACAAATGTATTATCAAAAATAGCCTTGGTGCAGGCAGCCCAGCACAACCATTACAGTCAGCTGAGGAGGACTCTAAGGAATGAAATAACCAGTAACTGGGAATCCCCTACCTGGTGTTATACAAAAAAATCATCAAGATGTTTATACTCAAGTCCATTTCAGGCACTAAAAAAGAATAGCTGGGGTTTACTCCATATTTTAAAGAGAAAATTATTGGGAAAATAGAATTAATCCTTGAGTTAAGCAAAGATTCACTGCTAACAGTTTCCTAGTTTCAAACCTTGACTCTGTTATGGATAGTCCTTGTCATTCTCAGGAAGCTTTTGAGCTTCAATTTTACCACCTATGACACGGGAATAATACAAGCATGCTTTATCTTCTGCAGTTGGTGTACCTGTGAAAACTTGTGTGAATTGAATTGTGGAAAATAAAATCACAAGCTTTGAGCATATTAGAAAAAAATCAATATTTTAAGAAACCTCAGGATGAATCCTTTTGTCTAGTGAAGAATCCTCTTTATACCTTATCTATTTAAATAAACTCAATTTTTAGCATTATATTCTTTAAAACTAGAACACATTTTAAGTGGGAAAGAATGGTGATTTCTGTGGTCCTCATGGCTAGGGGCTTCCCTCTCCTCTTGGACCTTGTTCTGCTCAGCTCCTTGCTGCACTACTGGGGTGGGGGGGTAGGGGTGGCCAAAGAGGGCTCTGTGCTTACAGGATGATTCCTCAGGCATAAAAACACTCTGTGTTATTGAAAGATTAAGGGAATGGGGAGTAGAAACCAGCACTGGGGAGACAGGAGGTAAGGAGAAGAGGTGGACTTAGGGCTGATGAGGAAGTTTAAAGTAGAACTGGTAGAGTGCTTGATGTGTTTGAGAAATGAATTATTGCATATGATTTAGATGTGATGAATGGAGAGTGACTGAAGGTTGGAGGGAAAGGCAAGAGCCAGGTTACACAAAGCCTCATAGACCAGGATATGATGCCTGCGCTTTACTATAACCTCAGTATAAGCGAAGTAGGGGTTTTGAACAGAGGGGTGACATGACACAATTCATATGTTAGGAAAATCTTTTGACTGCTAGGTATGGGTTGGACATAGGCAAGAGTGGAAGCAGAGACTGTTTAGGAGCCACTGCACATACAGTAGTAAGGACAGAAAATTCTATAACCTGGATGGAAACGGAGAGCAGTGGACAGGTTCTATGAATAGAATTTGAGGACAGAAATGTCAGGTATGGCTGAAAGATGGAATATAGGGCAGAGAGGAGGAAGCCAATGATGACTCCTAGGTTTCTAGAATGAGAGTCTGAGTGCCCTTCACTCTTCCCTTATTTCCCTACAGTCTTTTGGATATTACCACATTATTTCCATTATTCCAGCTAACACTATTCACAGCTGTTCTTCAGCTTGAACTTCCCTTCTGAGTTTCAGACCCATATTCTAACTGCCCACTGCACATCAAATGCAATATCACCTTCTTCATCACCCCATGCTGAAAAACCATCAATGCTTCCTCACTGATGAAGAAATTAAGAGCAAACAACCATGACTGGTATTCAAAATACTCTGCCACATAGACACCAGCTCATGTTCACAGAAGTGGCATGACATTGTGGGAAAGAGCAGGCAGAAGCCAATAGATAGGATCGCCTTGGGTTGGACATGAGCAGCTTGAATATGGGGTTATGCCTGGGCTATTCAAAGAAATGAAGACCTGCTCTTCTTTAAGAAGACCTTTCACAAAAATACTGTTCATCTTAGAATAAGACCCATTCTAGTTTATAATAGTTGTGTGAAGGAAACTCTAGTGGAAATTGGCTGCTTTTATCTGCCCAGCACCCCTCTGTCCCTCAAGATGGAAATGTGCCCATCATAGTTTCTATCTCTTTTTCCTTAATGGGCAGGTCCATGGCATAAGCACGTGACCCAGTAGGGTCACATGAACACCCGCCAGAGAAGTGCATATGAACCCTGGGAAAGGAAGCATTGTTGCCCCTCCCCAGAGATAAGGAGCATAAGGACCTGCAGTAAGGAGCTGGAGCTGCTGGTGACCAGCTTTCCCTTCACATGGTAAGAACCAACCTGAGTATGAGACTAGCAAAGAGGTAAATGCAGCTGAGAGAGTGTCAGGGCCCCTGGACTTGGCAGTTACACAAGGCAGTTGGCGACTCTAAGAATGGTGGCTTGGAGGGAAATATGAAACATCCCAGCCCACCTGTCCTCATGGCAGGGACTCAATGTTTCATTTCCCCTAAACTTGTCCCTTGACCTTGGGGTGCTCCTGGTCCACTGCCATCCACCCCAGCCCTGTGCCTCTACCCAAGCCAGTGGAGGAGCTGCTGTGGTTTCCTTACCTCCTACTTCACAGGCAGGCATCTGTGTAGGCAGCAGTCCTGGTTTCTCTGCCCACTGTATGCATCCCTACCACATTAGGGCTTTGAGAAGTATGCATGACTACTCCACTACTTCTACCCTCTCAGTCACCAAACTGCACCCACCCTAGGTTCCCAGTGGATTACTTCAATCCTAAATAGAACTAATTATCTAAACATTTTGAGATTGTTCAAGGCAAAATACAGTACCAGTATACCACAGAGTTGGATACAAAGCATAACCTTATTTATTGGAGATCAAAAGCAAGAGCATTGAAACACACACACATACACTCCTAAACACACATACACATAGCACAAAACTCTGAATTAGTGAGGTTTGGATAGACACAATAGAGTGTCTTTCAGCTGGGGAACAGCAACTGCTTTTTCTGATTTTTAATAAACTTATAATAGATTGAAGCAATTTTTATTGGATTCGATTCCACATTAGGGGCCAGATTCTCTTTGTGCCTTCTTCTTTGAGTGAACATAAGATGTCTTTGGATGAGCACTGACTCTGTCAGGCCATTACAGTTACTGTTTTAGAATACTAAATGTGACACTAGTGACCTAGTGACATTAATGCACCTTTCAAAAGTGCCTGGTTTTCTCCTTGGAAGTAATTTTCAGCAGTGATAGGCTACAACTGAGTAATTTCTGATAAGCAATTAGCACATATCAAATCAAGGCACATTATTCAAGGTTTTATGCTGCTAGTGGAGATATAGCAGGGGTTACCCATTAAAAAGCATCTGTGAAAAAATTCTGCTATTATTATGGAAGCAGTGGGCAATATTCAAATCGAGGCAACTCAACCATTTAAATAAATGTATTTTTAATCATAAAATGTCACTGTTCTACAGACCTGTTTTTCCTATTAACATGTGGGAGATAATGTTAATGAGATTTCGTTAGTGTTTTAAAAGCAATTGAAGTCTTATTCTGAAATGCAGCAGAAAAGGACACAGCAGTATTCTTCTAAGCTGTGAATCATTCCATATCTGTGTGAAATCTGATGGCACAGAAATCTACATGGGAATCATCTAAGTAACGAAAACATAGAAGACAACACAAAATGTCTCCCAAACACTCCTACTCTATATCACTTTTCATATCTAAAATGAAACAAGAAAGCACACTACAGTTGGAAATTTTAATGGGAGGAGGGTCCCCATGTAGATATTTCAGAAAATAGCTTATTCTTGAAGTATGAATGTATTTGAGGTATCAATCATTGTGTTTACCCACCAATAGTGCCTCTAAAGAAAGAGTATCCTACACACAGCAGGTGCCGAAGGTGAAGGCCTGGGTGACCAGGATTTGTTCCCTGGGACACCCCTCCCTTCTCGCCACCCACCTCAAGCTGGTAAGTTGATTGGACCAGGGTTGGGCCAAGGCAGCCAATCTATGCCTGCCCTGTGTTAAATCATAAATGGTGCCAATCGAATTTTTTCTCTCACGTATTTGAACTGAGAAAGATCTAGTAAATAAGAAAATAGGAGCTGAAGCTAAAAAGACAGGTATAGAATTGTCATGAAGAGTCAGATCTTTAAAAGGGGCCATATTTGTTTTTAAAAGTTTTAGAAAACAGAAATTATGGACGGAAAGGGATGTCATGGCTGGAACCCAAGCCAATGCTCGGATTGGCTTGTATGTGATGTGGAAGAAGCCCTAGAGATCCTCTGTACATTCACAGAATATTCAAGGGCTATGCAATAAGAATCTGACGACATTCCTCAGTTTTCCTGGGCTTGCACACACCAGCATGTCTGTTTGACAGGCCAGAGGAGAGAAGGTGAGTGACGGGGGCTAATTTGCAGGGAGCAACTTCAGAACCCCTGGAAGAAAAAACCCCCAAACAATGGAAAAATCCAGTAGGGTGGACTAGAAGAAGGGCTTGGGTGTGGGATAAGAATGTCTTTGAACATAGTCTGAGGCTCCATCTGAAATCTATACTTTCGTTCACAATCTCTGTCCCCAGAGAGGAGTGGTGTCATCCAACCAAAAGAATTCACACATACACAAACACATAACAAAGTGTCTTTACTGTGCTTCCCATGCTTCCCATGGGAATTATCGTTCCCACATCACCTAGACCAAAGGAGACTAGCAGAAGAAGCTATTTCCTTAGGAGAGAGATGCCCGCAAGTGAGTGAGCAGATGTCCTGGGGCATATTAGAGGTCAGGGCTGGCCAGCACCACTGTGGAGCAGCATGGGCCATGCTATCAAGAAACGGGAACGAGGGCTGGAACGGCAGCCAGAACAGTCATGGCAGAGCTACAGACGCTAACAGAGCCATCTCCCCAATCCCCCACTGAGTTGGGGTAGAGCTGAGGTTCTGCCACTTGGCAAGTAGAGACTAGTAATACAATGGATGCATAGACAAATTACTCCAGGAGACTTACCCAGATGCTCAGCTGATAGGGCTGAGATTCATGTAAGGACCTCAAAAGCAAACAGAGAAAGCTGGTCAGGAGTGCAAAGAATGGAGAGATGCTCAGAGAAAAGTAGGACCCCATAACTCTTGAGAGAAGAACCTGACAGATTTGAAATTCTAGTTTCAAACTGAATCCATATGTTTCCTTACAATTACTCCCCTGACCCTTCTCTCGCAATGCATTGAAAAGGTCTCTTGCAACAGAAAAACAATCTAATTAAACAACAAAACTAAAAGACCCAAGTACAAATAACCCCATCATTTCTTTGATCTCCAGCAAATCGCCAAGTTGCTGGTGTTTGCGTGTGTGACTAGCACATTTGTTCTCCTGCTCTGTGCCTCTCCCACTTCCCTCCTTGGGCCTGTCCTGGTAACTAATGGGTTTACACTCTTCTGGAGCTGGCATGTGCCAGGCTGCTCACCTCTGGTCTGACTGTGGACTGGAAGTAGAATTACCAAGTTAATCCTTCTGGGAGTGGGAGAGAGGAGGAAAAAAGGATACAGAAATGCAGCAGAGAAGAACTACTTAGGAAGTAGAAGAAAAGAAGCAAACCAAGACTAGACATGGTGGCTGCTAAGTGGTTCCACAGAGATGATAGAGTAGGTGGATGATATGAAAGCCCTTCAAGGAGAGCCAGAATCCTGCCTTGCACCACTCCTCCTTGAAGCTACCTACCCACCATGCCAATCTGGTCCATATTTCCCAATCTCATGCTCACCAAAATTAAAGTCATCACCAATATTAGAATCAAACGAGACAGCAAATCTGATAGCCAGTCAAGTCTAGAAAGCAATCTTTGGCATTTTGTCAGCAACAAAGTACAATTTTCCATTTTTAATTTTGGGAACTTTCATATTGTACAATTTACTATTTCCCTCACAGCCACTAGTGCTATTTGCCATCTACTTGGTGTCTGGACCAAACTCAAGCATTTGCTGGCAGAGGCAGCTTATACTGGCTTAGGCAGCCTTGCATGTCGGTCATGAGAACAGGCCCTGGAGCCAGAATTCATGAGTTCAAAACCTGCTTCTGCTATTTAATGGGGGTATGTCATTAGAAAATCATTTCGCACCTCTCTGTCAAGTTTCCTACTTCCCAGGGTGCTTGGGGTGACCAACCCTCCTGGACTTCCCTGGACTAAAGTGCTTCTTGAGATGTGGGACTTTCAGTACTAAAGCTGGGAAAGTTCTAGGAAAACTAGAATGAGGTGGTCACCCAAAAATAAAATAAGATATTGGAGGTAAATCACTAAGAATAATGAATGTTCAATACGTTAGCCATTGATGTTACATGAACCTGCTGCTAATGTGACTGCTGGAATGGTCATGCTTTCCACTGAACTTGGGACTCTGGGACAAGGTCCTAGACTTTTCTCAAAGGCAGGACCCCTTCCATTTCTCCAAAGTCCTAGCACTGAGAATAGGACTAAGATGAAGGTGGTGTGTCTGTGCTGATAGTGATGTCCATGAGAAGATGGAGGGTGAGTCAGACCCCAAGCTCCTCTTCTGGCCCAGAACAATGCCAGAAGCCAACCCTCCTTCCCCATCCTCCTCTAGACCTGAGCCATGCTGGCTATCTGGCAGATCTACAGACAGAATTTGATCTACCAAGAGAAAACATCTAGTTTGTAGAGTCAGATTGCCTCTCAGAACCCCCTCACTCCCTGCTAGGAGTTTCAAGGAGTTTCTGAAGAAAAAAAAAGGGGCTGGCAGAATCAGTACGACCTTGCACACTCTGGTCTGCCATGAAATGGAGGTTCCATTTCTTGCAGACTCTCCAGACATTTTATGTCTGAGGGCGTTGTGAATTTCCTCACCTGATCTCTGCTGTAGAAGAGAATGGTGTACACTTGAGTGCAAGGCTTAAGCACTTACAAGTTCTAGACTGCCTGAGTGTCACTGAGGACAGCTTATCTTCTTTACATCTTGATTCCACATTTGAAAAGTTGAGATAACAATTATCAGTATTCACTAAGCACGTACTATGTCCTAAGGATCTGACATACAATATCTTAATTAATCTTCAAGACAAGCCAAAGAGGTATGCATTTTAGAAATCCCTTATTATAGGACTCTGAGGCATAGAGAGAATAATGAACTCAAACTCAGAAAGTCTGACTCCAGATCTCAAACTCTTAACTCTATGTCTGCCTCACTGGGTTGTTATGAAACACAAAGTAGCACAAGCACAGACACTTTATACATTGTAAGCATCCAATAAATATTAGGTATCATTTAATATTAGGTATCCCAATATTAAGCACCAAATAAATATTAGGTTATCATATAAGAATAGACAGTAGGTCTACTAAGCTAACCTAATACTAGTAGACAAATTTAACAAGTGTTTATTGAGCACATATTCATTGACAAGTGCTATGCAAAGAACTTGGGGCCTAGCTTTGAGCAAAACCAGACACTGTTTCTTCCATCCTGAAGCTTATGGCCCAGAGAAAAAGATAAAAAATGAACAATGAATCCACTTGAAAAAAGGGAAATGAATGAACAATTCAAAAAGGAAATTTAAGAAAACAATTGGATTTATAATGCCAATAAAAGAAGAAAATATTTGGGAATAAACTTAACCAAGGAAGCAAAAGACTTGCATACTTAAAAATTATGAAGTATTACTGAAAGAAATTAAACACAAAATAAATGGGAAGATATCTCACGTTCATGAATTCAAATACTTAATATTATTAAAATAGCAATACTATCCAAGATTATCTATAGACTTAATGCATTTCCTATGGAAATCCCAATGGTATTTTTTGCAGAAATAGAAAAATCCATCCTAATTCATATGGAATCTCAAGGGACCTTGAATAGTCAACACAACCTTGAAAAGGGACAAATTTGAAGGTCTCACACTTACTGATTTCAAAACTTAATATAAAACCATGATAATCAAAGCAGCATTGTACTGGCAGAAAGACAGACATATATACAAGGGAACCTAGAATAAACCTCTCACATATATGGTCAAATGATCTTTGACAAGGTTGTGAAGACCATTCAATAGGGAAAGGAGAGACTTTACAACAATGCTGGAAAAACTGGATATCCACATGCAAATGAATAGAAACCGACCTTTACCTAATACCATATACAAAAATTAATTCAAAAATGGATCAAAGACCTAAACATAAGAGCGAAAACTATCAAACTCTTAGAAGAAAATACAGGGAGAAAACTCCTTAACATTGAATTTAACAATTATTTATTGGATACAACACTAAAAACACAGGCAACAGAAGTAAAACAGTCAAATTAGGCTACATCAAAATTTAAAACTATCCATCAAAGGACACAATCAATACAGTAAAAAGGAAATCTAAAAAATGACAGAAAATATTTGCAAACTATCTAACTGATAAGGGGTTCACATTCAGAATATATGAAATGTCCCACAACTCAGCAATAATACAACTCAACCAATAAATGGGCAAGCTGAGCACAGTGGCTCATGCCTGTAATACCAGTACTTTGAGAGGCCGAGGAGGGTGGATTGCTTGAGGCCAGGAATTCAAGAGCAGCCTGGGCAACAAATGAGACCCTGTCTCTACAAAAACATTAAAAAATTAGCCAGGTTTCATGGTGTGCACCTGTAGTTCAAGCTACTTGGAGGAAGAGGCAGGAGAATCACTCGAGCCCATAAGTTTGAGGCTGTTGTAAGCTGTAATTGAGCCACTGCATTCCAGCCTGGGCAACAGAGCAAGACCTTGTCATTCATTCATAGATAGATAGATAGATAGATAGATAGATAGATAGATAGATAGATAGATAGACAGACAGACAGATAGACAGAAGACAAAGGACTGTAATGGACGTTTCTCCAAAGAAGATACACAACTGGCCAGCAAGCACACACAAAAAATACTCAATATCACTAATCATCAGGGAAATGCAAATCAAAACCACAGTGAGATACCACCTTACACCCATTAGGATGGCAAGTACTAAAAAAAAAACCTGGCCGGGCATGGTGGCTCACACCTGTAATCCCAGCACTTTGGGAGGCCGAGGCGGGCAGATTGCCTGAGCTCTGAAGTTCAAGACCAGCCTGGGCAACACGATGAAATTCTGTCTCTACTAAAATACAAAAGAAAATTAGCCGGGCATGGCAGTGTGCGTCTGTAGTCCCAGCTACTCGGGAGGCTGAGGCAGGAGAATTGCAAGAACCTGGAAGGCAGAGGTTGCAGTGAGCCGTGATCGCACCACTGCAACTCTAGCCTGGGCGACAGAGCAAGACTCCGTCTCAAAAAAAAAAAAAAAGAAAGAAAGAAAGAAAGAAAGAAAGAAAGAAAAATCCAGGCGCTGTGGCTCACTCCTGTAATCCCAGCTCTTAGGGAGGCAGAGGCAGGAGGATAGCTTGAGCCCAGGAGTTCGAGACCTTCCTGGGCAATATAGTGAGACTCCGTTCTCCACAAAAAGGAAAAAAAAAACAAAAACAAAAACATAAAAAAATCCATAAAATAAAAAGTATTGGTGATGATGTAGAGAAATTGATACCCAGAGTAATCAAATTCATAGACATAAGAAGTTTCAAAGTGGTTTTCAGGGGTTGAGGAATTGTTTCATAGATATAGTTTCAGTTTTGCAAGATGAAGGGCATTCTGGAGATTGGTTGCACAATAATGTGGATACACTCAACACTCCTGAACTGTACTTTAAAAATGATTAAGATGATATTATGTTATGTGGACTTTACCATAATTTAAAAAGTAAATTTTTTAAAAGAGGGAGTGGATATAATTATAATAATTGCTCCGAAGGATTTAGGTCCACAGAAATCATAAAGAGGATCTAACCTGGGTAGTGTTGAGGAAAGCTTCACTTAGCTGAGAGCAAAATAAGAAAATGAGTAGGAGTTTGCTGGGGGAAGAAAAGAGGTAGAAAGAAGAATATAAGCAAAATCCTTGTCAGGTGAGTGATATTCATGCATGTGGGATGCTTTCTTAGGTATCGACTAAGTACAAACATTTGTTTTCACTTGAATATTTCTGTTTTTAAAATTGAGACATAACTTGCCGACATAGATTACAAAAACCTTAAGTTGGACAGCTCAATAAATTTCATAAAACACTTTGAATCCAGTAACAGTCAAAAAAAGGTGCAGTTGTGCTTCCTTTACCTCTTCCTGCCCCTTCCCCTGATGTTTCCCTGGGCTGAGGAGATGTCAGGGGGAAGCTTTCCATACTCAAGTAGACTAAAGAGATAGGACAACTGTAACCCATGATCCTACTCAAACCTTGCTCCAGAAAGGAAAAATATATTGTTGGTGCAGTTGGTGAAATCTGAAGTCTCTGGAGGTGTGGTGACGTTATACTGATGCTAACGTTCTGATTTGGATGTTGTGTGGCAGTTATGTAGCATCATACCTTTTGAAAATGTGCACTGATGCATTTAGCGGCTGATGGAGCATCATTGTTGACAACTGACTTTCATATTATTCAGAAAGAATAATGGTAATGGGTGTTTATATTAGATATTTATGCAGGCATCCAGAGAGAAAAAGAGAGAACAAATATGTTAAGATATTAACAACTGGGATATCTGGGTGAAAGAGATATGGTAGTTCTTTGTATTAACTTTTCCTAAAATTTAACATTATTTCAAGATAAATAATACTGTCTATGATGGCAGTGAACTCACGGGTGAGGCAGCAGGTAAGAGAAGTGAGACTAGACATAAATATAAACATTTTCTCTGTCACTGAATTTGAAAAAGTGTCAGAGAAAAGAACTTTTAGTGTTCACTTAGCTGTCTCCAGAATGAAGTAGGCTTTCCTGCAAATAACCCACTTATGGTTATCATAAATTAATAAATAAGAATTCCGATTCAGCATCTGCTTTCATTAGCATAAGTCGGTCATCAGGTCTGGGAGCACAGGTTCCTTCTCTACACAATGGCCCACCCACCAATCTTAAGACACCTGTATCCCAACCCACCTCCCTAACCCCCTCCTTTCCAGCTCTAGAAAATTAAGGACCGAGGAAATTTACCAACAAAAGTATGACTGTTGACAAGAACTAGGCAGGGCTGTAAATCCAGAGGGTGCTGAAGTGAAGCTGGAACAAACAGTACACCTCCATGTTTTCATCCTTCTGCAAAATCACCAAAGGCCCAATTCAAGTTGGGGCACGAGGCACTGGGTTTCCACACACACCTGACAGTCAAAAGGCAGAGAAATTAGCTCCTTAGTGTGTGGTACTGTGGGAGATCTACTTAGGGAGCATCTGGGGAAAAAGGAGAAACCAATCGCCCAAATGTTTGTCATTCACATAAGCCCTATGCCGGATGCACACACGGGGGCACAGAACAGCTGTGCTGACCAGCGCATAGCTGCAACCACTGTTCAGGTCCGATGCTCTTGCATAATTATATCACATAAACAGATTTGTGAAAAACAGATTAGAAACTGTAAGTGCCATCGTATATATTCTTTGGGGAAACTGCTATAGGGTTAGTGAACTCAACTTTCCGTGTCCCTCAAAAACTCATAAACTGAGTTGAGAAAAATAATTCAATTGCAAGTATTTTTTTCAGAATAGAAGTACCAAGGCTTTCTTTTCACAGTAATTTAAAACTTGCCACATTATGTCTGTCTACAACCAAACTTTTCCAAGTTTCTTTAAGCAAAGATGTAATAAAAGCTGAAAATCAGATCATTGATCAAAAACATCTTTTAGAGGTGGGCAGAATAAAGAGATGGACATTCAGTTAATTGAGTAGAAAAAAACTAGGCATCACAAACTCAGGAAAAAAGGGAAGCATTGTTGGAGCTTTTTTAAAAAAATGGAAAAAAAGAAAGTAATCTTGTGATTATTATAAGTTCTATTATTATTTTGCTTACCTGAGCCTGACATCATCACCTACTTCCTTATTTCCCAGGTAAAAAAGAAAAATTAACCTCTTACCCCAAATTACCTGCTTCTGGGCCCTAAATCTTACCCTTAAGCTTCAAAATCTTTGCATCACTCCTTTCTTGAATGTCCCTGTAATCCAGACAGTTTTCAGAGGCGAAATCTGAGTGATCTCCCCCATCCTGCAAATTCTGTTTAATGCTCATTTTGCCTTTCTTCTACCCACCCATGGCCACCGCTGCCCCACAGTTCTGCATTCTTGCCATTTTTTGCTCTACATCAGTGTTCCTGCTGTTACCTGCTCCATTCCCTCACCTTCTACCTCTTCCTCCACTCAGACTCCTACCTTCCTGCCTTTCTCCATCTCTCCAGGGCCCCACTTCTCTCATTCATTCCCTCGTCCCTCTGTAGTGGGTCTAGAACCTCCCTGCTATTATACCACACGCCCCTATCTCACCAGACCTTTCTTAATCATGGGATGCTATTCCCAGGCTCTCATTGAAATGCCTTTTTCCTTGCCTTCCTCAACTTCCCAGTGTCTCCTGGATCTTCTATCTTCCTGTTGGCTCCATTCCTGTCTTTTTCATAAACTCCTTGTTCTGGGCCCACATCCATCCCCAAAACAGCTATTCCTCAAACTTCCGTGTTGGCTCTCCCTCCTTTTGACTCCACCCTTTACCAGAGTGATCATACCCTCCTTCTGCATCCCAGGGCCAGTTCCCTCCTAGTCACTCAGGTTAGAGGTCTCCATATCCCTCTCCTCCCACATGCAAATGACCCCTAAACCATAAGCATCTCTCCATTCACCTTTTCCTCTAGGTCCCCAGCCCTGCTCACTGCCTTGATGTAGGCTGCAGGATTTCAGCTCTTGTCTTATTGTCTCCAGCCTCTTCAGGCCCCTTCATATGTTCTTTCCCAAACCAGATCTGATTATGCCTCTTTGGCAACTGGGGGTCGGTCACTGGCTTTCTACCCATGCAGTAGGCTTTTCAGTGTTTCTGGGAAACTTAGAAGACACAACATAAACTCAGAGCATTTTCCTGAAGTACATCCTGCAGTACTTTAACTTAGGGTGTGGGAGAGGAAATTTTTGGTCTTGATGGTCACAAATTGTTAACCTTTTATAGTAAAATCAACCCATGTACTTCAAAGAGAACAAAAGAAGTTCAGGTGATTTTTTAACATATGACAGGAAACTGCAAAGACATTTTATGCTTTGAAAAGACCATTTGGGGTCATGTTCTCAGATCCCTAGGAAGTTAGCATTCCATCTTCTCTGCCATTCTGAGCACTTCACTGGAAAAGTTCAATGAGAATTTTGACCTGTGGATAAAATGACATCTTCATGCTCTTGTGCCATGTCTACCTCTCCAGTCCCATATTCCACTATTGGCTGTCACTTCTAATCATCTCAATTCCTGCACTTTTTCTGCTCTAATTCTCCTGCCTGGAATGACCTTCCAACATGTTCTTTCAACAAAATCTCCTCATCCTTCAGAATCCATCTCTGTTATCACCTCCTCCAGGAAGCCATCCCACATTCTCCTAAGCAAAGGCAGTTGCCAGAAGCCTTTTGTCCTATTCAGGCCCTTAGTATGGTGTTCTGTGAGGACTTGTTCATCAGTTCACCTTCCCCACTAGTCCAGGAGCCCCGACTTATGCAGTGCTTTATCTCCAAAAGTTAGAATAGTGCCAGTACATAGCCTGTGTATGCTCGAGGCATGTCTGGAAAAAAGAAAACAGTCTGTCAAGTGATTGCTTCCTAACAGATACAAGGTCTTGGCCATTGGGAAGCAAAAGAAGGAAAATATCTACATTTTAAAAAAATGAGTCACGATTACAATGGCATTTTGTCACCATAGCACTTCAGTACTCCTTGCTAGCCATGAAAGCAGGCATGATCCCCCATACCTTCTACTTCTGACCTACCCTTCCTGACATCATAACCTCTCACTCTTTCCCAACACGGCAAGATGTGGATGCTTTAGTCAGATGAAAGTGCAACCTCAGGGGGTCCTTCTGTAGTGAATGTCCAGCCACCTTCCCTCCTCTCTGACTCCTTCTTGGCCTTGAGGTTCAACGTTCTCAAATTCCACGTTCTCAGTGAAACCTTTCCTGGCCATTTTAACCCTCAAAATTTGTTTTTTCTCTTAACATCTACAACACTTCTTATTAGAATTTAATTATGAACATTTTGAATTTCACAACATTTATTGGCTACCTTTATTACAAAAGTAATACATTTATATTAGAAAAAATTTTTAAAAAGAAAAAGAAGAAACACTTATAGACTATTTCAAGAGGACCACTCGAACACTGTGCATACAGCCTTCCAAATTTTTCCTATCCATGCACTGGCAATTTTTTTTCACAAATAGGATTCTACTGTAAATGCTGTTATACAAATTATTTTTTAAATATAATAAAATATTAATATACCAATATACATACATTTTCATCACTAATTTTTTTCAATATATTTTTGGTAGAGATGGGGTTTCACTATGTTACCCAGGCTGGTCTCGAACTCCTGAGCTCAAGCAATTTGCCTGCCTCAGCCTCTCAAAGTGTTGGGATTATAGTCATGAGCCATTGCACCTGGCTACCAATATTATTTCAATGGCTCTATGATATTCATATTTATATATGAGCCACCATTTATTTAGACAATCATTTCCTGTAAGGCATTTAGATTTTTCCATTTTCCTTTTGCTATCATACAGAAAAGATCTGTACACTCTTAATTTTTTCGTTAGCATAAATTCTAACACATACAATTTCTATATAATTTTAAAATATTAATATATACAAATAAAAGCAATCAAATACAAAATTACTACATTTTTCAATTATTTCATGTATATTCGTTTTGACTCCTTATGTGGATTTAAGTTTCCTGAGGATAGAGTCCAATGTTTCTTTTTTTTTTTTTTGAGACGGAGTTTCGCTCTTGTTACCCAGGCTGGAGTGCAATGGCGCGATCTCGGCTCACCGCAACCTCCACCTCCTGGCTTCAAGCAATTCTCCTGCCTCAGCCTCCCCAGTGGCTGGGATTACAGGCATGCATCACCATGCCCGGCTAATTTTTTGTATTTTTAGTAGAGACGGGGTTTCACCATGTTGACCAGGATGGTTTCGATCTCTCAACCTCGTGATCCATCCGCCTCGGCCTCCCAAAGTGCTGGGATTACAGGCTTGAGCCACTGCGCCCGGCTGAGTCCAATGTTTCTTAATTTTTCACCTCAACAGTGTAACAGATGCTCAGTTGTATATGCTGAAAAATTAGTTTACCTCATATACCATATTTCACTTGTTTATCTCATGTAAGTTTTTAGATAATAGTGATATCAATTATTTACTAGGGAAGAAGATCACTATAGATAGTAATGTAAGAATATCACTTTCTCTTAGGGACTGTTTACAAACTCTTTTTAGGAACTGAGGCAATCTTGGAGATGGAGATGGTACAAATAAGAGATGTATAGTTCAAAGGAAAAAGGCTGCCAGCCAAATTTAATAATTGCTAGAAACAAAATTTTTGCTTTTCTAGTTTGGATTACCCTAATCATTTTTCAAAACTTGTGTGAGATTTTATACAATGAGAAATAACTCTTCTTGGCTGTGGTGTGTCCAGAAAGCCCCCAGGAGTGGGCCCCCTAAGGTCCTCTGTGCTGTCCAGCAGTCCTGCTACATTCCTGGCACTGGTTCACATCTTTTATCTATCCCTTAAATCTATCCTTCCCTCCTCCACCATCAGTGGATGATCTTTCTTCTTAGTCCACTAAGAAAACAGAATCACTCAGACAAGGGCTTCCCAAACTTCCAACCATGACATTCCAGCCTCCCTGCACATCTCCATTTGTGCTGCCCTTCCTTCTGTTGCTTAGGATGAACCAGCCCCTTTCTCTCTCGATGTGCTGGTTCTCAGCTTCCTTGGAGGGGGATCTTCTTCATCCTGCTGACCGCTAAATGTCAGAGTGCCCCAGGTCTTAAACCTTAGACTTTTTTTCTTTGCTCCTCTTCTCCACCCATGTTTCCAGTTGCTGTGCTGATGATACACAGATTTCTATCTCTAGTCTGGGCCTCTCTCCTAAATTATAGATTCCTATGTCTGATCACCTGCTCACCTTTTCCACTTAGATGTCTGAGAGGCATCTCAAATGTACTATATCCAAAACCAAATGTTTCAGCATTTCCCCTGTACCTGCTCTGCCTGGAGCCTTCTCCATCTTAATAAACTCTCCATTAATCAGCTATTCAGTCCAAAATTCAGAATTTCCTTTGACTCTTCTCTCATATCCTACAATGGAATCATCAACAAATCCTGTCCGGTTTATGTTGAAAATATATCTAGAATCCATTTACGGCTGTCATTCTAGCATTCTATTAACAGTTTAAATCACCATCACCTCTCTCTTGACTTATCTCAATAGCCTCCTACTTCGTCTCTCTGCTTCCATTCCTGTATTTCCCTCCACCCAGCAGAGTGATCCTTTAGGAGCTGAGGCCAGGACATGTTCCTTGTCTGCAGAAACCCCTATAACATCCCACTCCATTCACTTTTGCCAGATTTCATTGGATGTTAACTTTGCCCTGGTATGTCTTATTCAAGATAGCACATTTGAATTTGTCTACTGTTCTGCCTAAGCAAAAACACAATATCTTTTCAACATCATCGGATTCTGTACAGGATGATGGGGAGCAAGAAAATCAAAGGATCAAGAACTGCCCATGTCTTTAGTCTGTCTTCCTTTACTCATCTGTTTCCTGTATATTTTAATTTTTCCTATTTTATTTTATACAACCAATGAGATTTCTATTATAGAAATAAAGTTTGTTTGTTTCAATGACATGATACAAATTTATTGTCCCTGGAAATCATGTCATGCTTAGAAATGTATCACAGACATGCTCCGGATCAACACACACATGTAATTATGTAGAAAAAAATGTGTATCAGGAAAGGTTGAATGCTTCAGGCATGAGAAATAAATTGACCTCCACTCCAGTTACTGCCATGAATATACAGAGAGAAGGAGGACCTGCATGTGTTTCACATTGTAAACGCCTAAAGTGCTGGAACAGCACCACAAGCCCAGGGATGGCCATGCAAGCTCATGATGGAGGTGCTAAGGCTGTCCATAGCCCAGCCTCTGCAGCAATACTGTTAGAGTGTCTAGTACTTGACTTACCATTTTAATTTTACATAATCCTTAATATATTTTTCAGGCTTGAATTCAAATAACCCACCTCTAAGTACTGAAAATAAAGTAGAAAAATGAACTCACTACTAGACTTCAAAGCTTATTCAAAGCAAAGATTTCGTCTTACAGCCACAGAGGTGCATAATTGCAGAACTGGACCTAACCTGAGAGGCTAACAACTCCTAATTCAGCCTCCTTGAATGACTGGGTGATGCAACTTATCACAGGTGTATTAAGTGTTTTCATCTCTACTTGATGTCCCACCTCATGCTTTAAAATCTCAAAGTGAAAAAGCTCCAGTCTGAGTCTTTAGACAAGCAGAGTAATGGAAAGAACCTGTTAGCCTTTGTTGTATCCATCTGATAAGATCAGCTTGTAGAACCCAGAATGGTGGTGGTAGATCAGCTGGCAGCCATATTTCCCTCCTCAACCACCCGCCTCTCCCATGTGCCCAACTCCACTCACAGCTGGGCAGCCATGGCTGCTTGAAATAAATTAATCTACACCACCCTCACAGGGATGCTCTCAAGCATCCCTTGTTGTGAGAAAAACATTATTGCTACTATTAAAATGCATAAAGTTATTTCACCAACACATACTTACAAGAATGAGGAATGTGAAACAGAACCATCCATAAGACTGTAAGAAACGGCCTGGCCACGGAAGACTAGGAATCAGTACTCTGTCCTTGCCAGGGGTCGGGCAGGGACCTCAGAAGCAGCGTGTTCTGTCCTAGGAGGCACCAGATCAGGTCAGGAGACTGAGGGCTACTCCTAACTCTAGGACTTTTCCTTATCTGAAAGCCGGGTAGGTTAGCAGAGAAAATCCAGTCCCCAGACCTCCACGCAGAGGCTCTGCAGTGCCATTAGAAAATAAGCTCAGCACCTTCAGCTTGCTTTCAGCCATCACTTAGCTTTCCACACAGACATTCCAAATGGGGCCTTTCAAAACTCTGCCCTCAAACGAAGGTGGTTCAGAGCAACGCTTTAGATGATATCACAAGACTCCCAAGGCGACGCTTCACTGCTTCCTCAGCATATGCCAGTGCCCGTTTTACAGGGGGGATTTATGATCCTTCCCTCAGTAGAGCGAGCCAAAGTTTTATAATATTCATTAAAAATCAGCACCACATGTAATAATATGGAATACTGTCTGTACACAAGAGGGCCAAGTTATAGGTGTTTAGGGAAACGTGGCAGAATTTTCTGGCCTTGGCAAGAGGTAAAGTTGCAGGCACCAGCACAACACTAACACAACCTTATTTTATTGCAAATGTATGTTCAGCCTAAATCCTCATTACTCTGTAAAATCCTAAGCACCACCAAGCCTCCTTCTGACAGGGCACTCCTTGAAGGGCAGCAACAACACCCTAACAGCCTCAGAAAGGAAAGGCAAGGGAGAGTGGCTGGAAGGCAGCAGGAGCTGGGGCTGAAGCCCGGAAGGTTGGCTTTTAATGTCCTCCTGAAATCGACCGCGCTCTTTCCAAAACCACTGGCGTAGGGACTTAGAGGTTCGCTCAGTGGGGCAGGCGAAGGATTCAGAAGTCAACATTCTAAAGGCTGCTTTTACTCGCCCCGTCCCCACACCAAAGGGAGTCCGGTCAGCTTGGTGGGGGCCCGTGGAGCATCTTTTCCTGCCCCTCCGGGAAAACGCTAGCTAACCCCGGGATCCCAGGTCTCGAGGTCCGCTCCCCTTCCCCTGGTGCAGCGCCTAGGGCTTTGGCTCCCTCCCCAGGTGCCACACCAGCCCTCACCACTACGCTCACCCGCTCTGCCCCCAACCCTTGTCTTTCGCGGCCCGGAAGACCAGGCCGAGCGGGGCGGTCACCCGGGCCGGGAGGAGGGGGCTCTCCGGGCGGCGCGTCCGCACAAAGCGGAGAGGACGGCGGCGGCGGCGGCGGCGTGAGGCGCGCCCCCTCCCGCGAGCCGGCGGAGCGCGCGCTCGCCCCCCGCCCCCACCCCAGCCCCCGGAGCGCCATTCGCGGAGCGGCTTACGCTAGTCGCCGGGCGTACAGCGCCCCAGCGGCCGGGGAGGTGCGCTGCCCGGCTCCCGTAAAGTTATTGTGAATGGGGAGCGGGTGACGTCAGCCCCGAATGTCAACAATGTAGCGATTGAGAGTGTGGGCGTTCCGGGGAGAGCGCGAGCCGCGCGGCGCGGAGCAAACAGCGCCGAGCCGCCGCCGCCTCAGCAGCAGCAGTAGCAGCGGCCGTGCACGCCCGGGCTGAGGTCGTACAGCGCTAACGTGAGCGGCCGCCGCCCTCGCCGCCCCGCCAGCCCACTCCCGCCGCCGCCCCGCTCTCGCTTTCTCCACAGCCTCCCCTCGTCCCTTCCCCTCCCCCTTCCCGGCGCTCCCGGGGTGCTGGGAACGAGCTGCCATGTGATGCGCGTCCCCTCAGCGAGCTTTCGGTGACCCCCGAACCGCCCACCGCGCCGGCTGCCGGGAGGGGGCTGCGGGCCGGGAAGACGCGGGGAAGAGGAGGCGGAAAAGGACGCAAACTTCTCCGGCGAGGTGAGTCCCGGGCCCCGGCGCCGGGCGGGGTGGCGGGGCAAGTTTACGGGGGGAGCGGGCGGGCGGGGAGGCGTGGGGAAGCGGCGCGGGAAGGGAGCCCCGGCTGCCGGGCGCGCGGCCGCCCTCCCCGCTTTTATGGCATTTTCTAGGAACGGGAAGGGGGTGGGAGCCGAGCCGGCAGCCGCGCCGCGCCGAATGTGCGCCCTGTCTCCCGCCCGGCTGTTTACGGCGGCCGAGGCGGCATTGTATTTTGCTCGCGTCGAAGGGTGTTTTGGAACGGCAGTGGGAGGAGGAGCAGAGGGTAATAAGTCAGGCGTGGGGAGGGCGGGCTGCAGGGAGGCGCGCGTCCGCCCAAGCCGGAGCAGCTGTCAGACCCGCGGCCCTGCCCCCGGCCCCCAGCCCGCGATCCCCGCGCCGGGCCCGGCGGCCTCCTCCTCAGCCCCCGGCGTGCGCGCCCCGGGCTGCTGCGCGAGGACCGTGGCCTCAGCGCCTTTGCGCTCAGCTGTCAGCCGCCGCCGGGTGGCCCGGACCACCGCGACCGGCGGGGAACCAAAGCCCAAGTTTAGGGTCGCGGGAAGAGGCGAGTTGGGAGCCTCGCGGCGCGGACCTGGGTGGAATCTCTCCTGGCAAAAGCTCCGGTGGTCGGAAAGCGTCCCGCGGAGCTAAGACCTAAGGGCTCCAGGCTTTTGAGAGGGAAACCTTGCACCCCCTCACCCGAAGATCCTGCGGGAAGTCAAAGTGCAGCACACCCACACATCCCTAGACTCCAGCCTCCGAGCCCCAGAAGCGTCACCCAGGTTTATGACGGGGGCACTGCCCTCCCCGTCCCCGCGCCGAGGCGCTCCATTCCCGCAGAGCTTCCCTCACCCGGCGGGTGTTCGGGAGCCCAGCGCCGCTTGAGACGGCAGCGGGCGGCGCTCACGGGCTACCCCAGGTGCCCATGAGGGGACACTGGAGCGAGCGTCTTAGCGACCTCGGCCCGGTCGAGGTTCTGCGGGAACTCCGACGTGAGGGGAAGCGGGCAGGGCCGGGTGTCAGTGTGAAGGGGCCGCACACCCCTGGCCTCGGGGGTCGCGGGCGCGCGGGGCATCCCCAGAACCCTCGCGCGCGTATGCGAGTTTGGCAACTTGAGGGAAGAAGTTCCGGCGCGGCCGCTGCCGGGGTGGTTTGTCTGTGGCCCGAGGAGGCGCGCTTCGCAGCCTGCCTGCCCGCCGGGTCACCGCCGTCGCCGTGACCCGTGGCCGCGGGGAAACGAGAGGGACGGGGCGCCCCACCCGCGAGACGGAGCCGCAGCCTCCCGGCGGGCCCGCGGGCGGCGAGATGCGGTGTTCCTGGTTTTCACCTTCGCTGTCTAGTGCTGCAGTCTCTCACACTCTGTGTAAATTTCATCTGTTGAGTGTATTTAACTAAAAAGGGTAATTACTTTGATAAAAATCCTTTCCTGCCTAGTGGGAACCTTGGCGGAGATGATGCCTAATGAGATATTTTGCTTTTGTCTTGTTTAGAGTAAAATTAGAGATGTTAACGCTGATAACGGTTTTCTCAGATCATTAAAATGTAACATGTGGGAAAGGCATGTCGGAGTTGCAAAGGCTCGGGCTGACATGAAAGAAGCTGAGCGTGAAAGGCTGCCCCTCCTTTGGGGGAGAGGGCTATTTTGGTAAGGCAGCGGGCGTCTTGCTTAAAATGTGAGATCGCCCCACCCTGGTTCTCCTGCACCTCGCGAATAAACGGCATTTTTCATTCTTGCAGGTAATAATAAACGTGAGTCAAAATGACATCTTGTTAGAATTAGTCTTTAGTCTGTAAGAGAGATTGCCAAATTCCAGCGTTGCGTTCAAACTGCTCCAGTGAAAGGTCTGTCAACATTTCCATTATAAATTCAGTTTTTCTGGAGTTTGTAATTTCACCACAAAACTTTGAGTGGCTGAGATGTTTTCCCTTCTAATGTTATGGTTTTTAAAAGAAATGCATTGATTGCCCATTTCCAGCATCTTTGCTACTCCTGAAACCTGAATGTCGTTCAGATAGGGGGAAGTCCCAGAGATGGAATACACAACCGTGGAATAAAGTATTTTTGTTAGAACATAACTTTATTGGAGCAGAGCCGTATTTTCATTTTGGATTGCGGGAGGCTTCAGGTTTGCCATTTGGTAATCATGAATGTGTTGAGCAAATTCTTCTGTCTATTCTGCAGGTAAACTGAAATGTCAGTTCGTAGTGTGTTTGCCAGAATTACATGGAGAGACACACTCCTCAGTTATGTGTGTGTCTGAACTCATAGGTAAATTACGAACGCTCCTCTTATTTTTTGGTTCTTTGTATGTTGCATGTCAGGATCTGCCATGGAGAAGAAGGGGTGAGGCCAAAGAGAGGGAGGGGATCAGGAATCACTTTCAGTATTACCAGTGCCTAGGAGGAAGCCATTTATTCTCTTTCTACTGAATTATGCCCTTTGACTCAGTATCTTCAGGCAATTCTTTTCCAGTGGCTCACCTCTGGCTGCTGTGTGAGGGGCTTAATTATTTGCAAACTGCCTTGAAATCCCTGGATGAAAGGCACTGAATAAGTGCACAGTATTGTTATTCAGATATGGAATTTAATGATCCATTAGAGTTCATCAGGAAAATGCACTTTGCAGTGATGGTAGGAAATGTTTCCACCTGATAGAGGGTAATAATAACTGCTTAAAAGTAGATTCAGATTACAGATGAGACAATTAACTCTAGCCATGTGCTCTTCAATTTGTTGCAATTCATTTTGTGATCAAAGTGAGTCAGAGAGAGCCAGATGGTCAGGTTCATGTTCAAATCTCTCCTAGGCCAGCCCTTCACTTCTGGGCCCACTGTCTGCACAGCCGACAGGACTTAGTTATTCATTAGTGCTTGTGAGCTGTTTCTCAGAATTCGTAATCGAGGCTCCGGTGATGCCAACAAAAGGGCTCACGCCAATCTACATTGTTGGGAGCAGTTTAATTTTACTTGGATTAACTCTCACTTAGTGTCTCTAGTGTGGATCCAGCCTTAACAAAAAAGAGACCCTTGTGGCTCTCTCTCTCTGCTGTGCCTGGCCCCTCTACTCTAGTTTTTGAACTTCAGTTTTCAGGGGTGTGACACCTAGCTTATTGTAAACGTAGGCTTGATTGCTAATGAATGAGAGAATACTTAGATAAATAAATCTCTTCCTGTGTGTCCAGGAGGTGAGAGCCATGACTAGCTTCATGGGCATAAGACCTGTGCAGTTACATAGGCCCCCTTCCCCTTCCCTGCTCAGAAGGACCTCATATTTGGTTTAGGGTTCTACTGTTGTCTTCCGAAATTCTTAATAATTTTTGAACAAGGGGCCCCTCGTTTTCAATTTTTCTGAGGCCCACAAATTATGTACCTACCTGGTTCTGGTGAGGAAAAGGGCATAGCGTAGAGTGGCAGGCAGCTCCTACTCAGCTTGTTGGTGGCTCTTGCCAGGGAAGAGTTGGTAGGATTACTGGCTTTGTGTTGCCACATCATTTGATTTTTCCAGGGGGAGCTGGATAATGGATATTTATGTGGAATTTCCTGATTTTTAAATATTGGCTCAAATATTTAAAAAATTTTTTGGATGAAAGCATATGTAAGAGCTAGAGCCGGCCTGCAGGCTGCTTGTCGCCTACCACTGAACAGACTGAAACATCTTTTTAGTTTAATATCTTTGTCTGTTTTCTAAAGGCCTCACATATAGTGGATGATTTGTGAATATGCACCAAATGAATGGTTACAACTATCTGGAAAATAGAAAGATGCCAAAAAACCACAACTCTAAATCAAATCAATACTGAGTCCCACTGAGGGATTGATAGCTTCCTTTTTAACAGAGAATTCAACATGAAAAGCCAAATAATTTATTACCATGGGTACAGTGTGATTCCTTGCAGGTAAATAATCCATTGCTTTTGAACCACCTGCCCTCTATTTAGTTGTTATTAACCATATGGGGTAACTTGGCTGGGTAATGCCTGAGGACCTCCATGGGAGTTTGACATTTGAGAGCACTCGCCAAAACAATAGCTTTGATTTACTGAATCTGCACCATGTGCCAGACCCAATGCTAACTACCTTACCTATTTGTACCTCATTGACTCATCAAAGCAACCTTTGAAGTAGGTGTGGTGCCCACCCATTCTGCAGACTTGGGAGAACTAACAGCATGTTAGAATGAACTTAATCTGAATATAGTATGTGTTTTCTTGACTGTCTAAAGGTTATTTCCCCATTCTGTATACACAGTCCAGCCCCGAATCAATGACTGGGCATGGTGTAGGACTGTGGCATACAGAGAACAGAAAACAATATAAAATGTAACATATTGTCAAAATCTGCAATTCAGATAGCAGACGCTATGCATCTGCCTCCCTGTTTCTCTCCTTTCTCTGTCTGGATATTGAAGAAGCTTCAGTGACATATGACTCTGTCAGAGGTGCTCACAGTTCAGAAGTCAGGGCTGGTTGCAAAAATCAAAATTTCTTTGGTAAAGAAGACAGGCTTTTGGCAGAGCTGGGGCCACTTGTGGGAATGCAGCACCCAGGCCTTGGGAATGAGGGAAAATAGCTTCTGTATTGTTAATGGCAATATATGACCTCTTTCTCCTATCTTTAAATTTTATGTAAATATTTGCAAATTGTTCAAGTCCAAACTGAAACCTGCTATGAACTAGACATTTTGTGAACTCAGTAAGATTGCCCAAAATATAACTTACCTTTCACCTTTTTTTTTTCTTTCTTTTTTTGCTTGTTTGGGATGACATTTAATTTAAAACAACAAAAAAAAAGTAGTTACTTTTTTTTCTTTTGTCAGTTCAAGGTCTTTTAATTTTTCCCCTTTTTTTTTTCTTTTTTGTTAATTTCAAATGTCAGTCTGTCTAAAACTGAAACTTAATTTTACTATCAGCATGCTACTCAGCTTCCTTAAGGCTGGAAATATTCTCTGAATCTTACTACTCTGTCCTTTCTAAGGGCCATTTCATTTCTAAAGAATATATAAGTTGAACTTCATCCTGCTAGTGACACTACTTCAAAAATCAGGCAGGAATTTTGCCATTTGTTTTTCCTTGAGCTATTTCTTTCCAAAATAATAAATCTTCCCCAATCCAAAAGCATTTCATGTCCTCCTTCATTTTAATCATTGGAATTACAGCCAAAATGCCTCTCAGCCTTCCCCAGTGACTTCATACTCACCGTTTCTCCAGCATATTCCCTGGTTGACTTCTCTTTTGTTCCTTAGCCTCATAATGAATTGCCCTTTGGTTCTGAGATGTGTCATTTTCCTCCCTGACCTTTTTGTTCTTTTCCTGAAGGCTGTAGGACATGCTGCTATTGATGTGATGAGAGCCGGCCCTTGGTTGCTAGGTCTCTCCTGTCCTGTGTCGGCTTTCATCAGCTCCTTTCCTAAGCATTTAAATCCTCCACTTTCCAGTCCTCCCGTACATCTCATTATTCTCTTCATGTGTGTCTGAGTCTGTAGCTGGCATGTGGACAAAGTCCCAGTTAGTTACTGAAGAAAGCTTTTCAAGTTTCCAAGTCTTCCATCACTCTAGTCGTGGGCCATTTTCTCTTCTTTCTCCCCTGTCACTTTCTGCAGATACTTCAGGAATTTCCTCAGGACTTTCCAGAAGTCTAACCCAAAGACGGCTTAGACCTTCACTTTGGAGTTGAAAGTTGGGAGAGCCCAGTGTGGTAATTTCCATTCCACAAGTAGGAAACAAAATGAATGTGCATGCTCAGCATCTTTCCTCAGTATTTCAGTATCCATAGATCGTTGGCTATTTTTCTTTTCTTCCTATCCTGTATTCTTCAAGCAACAGAAACTTGTGGTTAGTACAAAATGGGCCAAGTATCCAGAAATATAGCTCTTTAGCAGCAGACATCTCATTCATTCGTTAAAATTTATACTGAATATCTCTTAGGTAGCAGGCACTCCCCATAGGGCTAGTGGGGAGCAAACCCAGTCCTGGCCCCTGGTCTCAGGAAGCACATCATCTGGTAGGAAGGATGACACGGATCAGTTAGTAAAGATAACCCACTGCTCGTGAAGGAAAGGTATTCCATGCACCAGTGTCTAATGGAGGGATTTAACCTGGTCGGGAGGTTGGGGAAGCCCTCCCTGAGGAATTGTGAAGTAACCTCCCATCAGGGACAGTCCGAAACATGAGGTTCACTTTTTCATCCAGCTTCCTAATCCTATTAATTCATTGCCATCTTTGGCCCTTTGGAGTATTGCATAAACCACGCTGGAACCTCTGGGGCCATTTTTGGCAAATAATAGTTCCTGTATACAGAGTCCAGAATTGATTTATTTACCTGCGTCTTTAGAACCTGATAAAAGCAGAAGTTGTTAACTGCCAAGAGTACTGTTCATTTCCATACTTGGAAAAAATACAAGTTAACATTCTTATTTTGAACATATTTAGGGTGGTTTTGACAACATTTGAATGATCAGGAGCTACAAAGATATTCCCTCCCAGTCAGCTGATGTGTGTAAGGCCTTTGGTGAAAAAGTGAGTGTGAAGTCTGTCTGAAGCCCCTGCCACAGAGGTCACCATCCTCTGTGGCTCAAAGATGATTATTCCAAGCTTGTCCAACTCATGGCCTGCAGGCCTCATGCGTGATGAATGCAGCCCAACACAAATTTGTAAACTTTCTTAAAACATTTTGAGGTTTTTTAAATTTCTTTGTCTTCGCTCATCAGCTATTGTTAGTGTTTAGTGTATTATATGTGTGGCCCAAGACAATTCTTCTTCTTTCATTGTGGCCCAAGGAAGCCAAAAGATTGGACACATTTTATTTAGACAATTCTTAGGTATAAAATTAAGCAATTTTGACAGTATCTATTTAAAATAAATTGACTATACTGTATGCTAACATTCCTCTATTTTTTTTTCTTTGATGATAGCTAACCTGTATTGAGAGCTTCCTGTGTGTGCTGCTTATATTAACTCATGTAATCCTTAGAACAACCCAGGGCTAGGTGTGTCAGTAGAAGCTGCAGCAGAGGTGTCACGCAGCTAATGATTGGTGGAGCTGGAATTGGACAGTAGCTGTTTGATGCTGGGGACCGTTCTCTCACTCACCGTGCTGTGCCTCTTCCTTTTCCTTTTCTTCATTTGAAGTTGGAACTCTCTTTAGCAGTTCCCAGAAGTGGAAATAAAGGCCACATGATTCTAAAATATTGGATGTTTTGTTGACATCTGTCTTAAAGTTGAAAAACAATTTCTCAGTAAACCTGAGTGAATGTATCTCCTGTATTTCATTCATATGGCCCACTTTCTAATCATTGCATTCCTTAGGTTTTAGTGTCCATTTAGGCATCAGAAAGTAAAAGTGATGCATGTAAAGTCAAAAGAAGTACTAGGCATATAACTGAAATCCTATGGCTCTGTCTCCAAGGTTTACTTGTGACTCACACTCCTACCCTCTTATTAAGTGGAGGGAATTTGTTCTTTGCTTTGTGTGTATGTATGTGAGAGAGTAGGAAAAGGTGAAAGAAGCTATACCTGTAATAGGTAGAGTATTTTACCAAGGAAGAATAATTTCATTCAGAACTAATTCCATCAGAATTCCTAATTAGAAATATTAGCTGCCAGTAACAGATAAAAGTAGGTAACCTTTGTTCTCATTCTGGTCAATTTCAGGAAGAGATTATCTTGCCAGATTAGCATGTTGCAACTCTCAACTGGAGATTTGAATGGTTCTAAAGGACTCAGGCAGTTGGCATGGCAGTAACCCTCAGTTACCTCAGGTTTGCAGGGTCACTGTTTAGAATGCTGACTCAGCTCTGCCTGGGCCAGACACCCAAGTTGTCATCTTTAGTCAAGAGACATCATTCTCAGGAGCCACTTGAAACATTAAGCACACATTTGAAGCTCAGTTTGGGAAATGATCAAGTGTATGAATGTATAGTACTGTGCTATTTTTCAGCATTTAGTTCAAATTTTGGAGAAGGCTAAATGGGAGATGCTTAGTGTGTCAGTGTTGGAGGTTTTAAGTGATTTAAAAAATCAAGCAGATGAGTGCATAAAGATTTCTATGCAAACAATGATGAGCTTAAATTAAAGCTGCTGATTTAGTGTGAGAATTACTTGCATTGATTTGTAGAATATCTATATGGGTTCAAGATTCTATATTATGCAAATGAATAAGCCCTGAAGAGTCAAACTGAAAAAAAAAAATTAACTGTGAAAGATATTATTACCCATTCAGCAAGAGGAAAATGTAGACATATTTAGAGTTAACTCTTCCTTTTCATACAGTTCTTGGGAAGAGAAGTGCCAGGGATGATGGTCTGTGTCCCAGATGTAAAGAAGCGAGGCATAGTTTGCAGTCAGTTCCCCCATCCTCCTTCTGTCCTCACTTCTTTGTTCTGTGCTCTCTTACCTTTTGGCCACCCAGTCCCCTCAACTAGTTCTTGTCCTTTCCCTTCCAAAACCAATCTCAGAGAAGGATTTTATGAACACAGTTTTACTAATATATAAATAACTGAGCATAATTAGTGCATTACTTTTTTGAAGGATCAGTGTATTAATAGACAAAGCCAAAGAAGTAAAACCCTAAAGGTAAAAACAATAGAATTTCGCACACTGGTAACCTGGCGATAGGAGACCATTTCTGAATGAAGAGAGGGCTGTTCATAAATAAACGCAACCCTGAACAGAGAATATAGGCAAATGGATTACAGGA